>NC_140940.1:117487968-118185468 GCF_014529385.1 Adiantum capillus-veneris
AACAGCAGAGGGATACCCACACCCCCAGCCTCAGCAAAGACGCCGTTCTGGGAGCATGCCTCAAGACAGCTGGTATGACGCGGAATGCCGCCATACTAGAGCTAGACTTCAGAGGGAGGTGCTTTTGGGGGACATCACGCACAGACAGTCACAAATTGACTTCCGATGCCTAGTGCAACGGAAGAAGAGGGCATTTTTGGCTCAACTAGAGCAGGATCTATACCAGCTATTCTTGAGTCAGGACTTGCATGAAGCATGGCGGCTCTTTCATGAGATGTCCCCCCCCCGGCGCCATTACCTCTACAGAGACTTGGGGTCAGTACACATCATCTTTGTACACAGTTTCTGGACCCCCCCCCCCCCCCCCCCCCCCCCCCCGATCCATGCCCACACATGCTTTTTTCACTGCTAAGATGGTGAAGAAGGCCATTGACAGGATGAGGGCTAGGAGAGCATATGATCATGATGGTTTAGTGGTTGCGCATTTCATGCATGCCAGAGATCTACTAGCAGAGCTTCTAGCAGTTATGTTTAACCGTGCCATGTGTGAGGGCTTGCCTGATACTTGGAGCCTATCTATGATTGTACCTATCTTCAAATCAAGAGACCCTATCGAGCCTGGGAATTATCGCACTATCATGATTGGACACACATTGGCACGGTTGTACGCATCCATTCTTGAGCAGCAGCTGAGTCGATGGGCAGAGAGGGAGGGAATGTATGCAGCTGGCCAGGCAGGGTTCAGGAGAGGTTTTTCTACTGTTGACCATATCTTGACACCCAGGGACATCATCGAGGAGGGCAGATCCCGTGGGAGACGGATCTATTGTAGCTTTGTGGACTTCCACAAAGCATTTGACACAGTACCCAGAGCTAGATTGATGCACAGATTACAGGAGATGGGAGTACCCACAGAGCTCATTTGGGAGATCATGGCATTGTACAAATCAATAGTAGGGCATGTACGCACCTCAGAGGGTCTATCTACACTGGTTCACTCCACCATTGGGGTGAAGCAAGGCTGCCCGCTCTCTCCTACTCTATTTGGTATGTACGTGGATGAGGTTTCTGACTACATTGAGAGAGATGGTGATAGAGGTGCACCGCTGGCAGGGACATGGATTCCGCTATCGTTATATGCTGACGATATTGTGTCAATCTCCGACTCTCCGGAGGGGATGCATCGTCACTTGAATGCTTTCCATTGGTTAGCCCATAAAAGTGGCTTGTCTATCAATCTTGGTAAAACCAAGGTCATGGTATTTAATACCACCCCACAATGGATCAGGAGGTCAGCGCCCACATTCACATACGGCCAGGAGACGGTATATATAGATGCTTACACTTACCTTGGAGTGGTTTTTGGTGGACCAGCGTTTTCATTGAGGAGAGCAGCACAAACTAGATTGACCAGAGCCCATTCGGCATTGGGTAGATTGAAGAGGATGTGTTCACAGGTTCAGTTTCAGGAGCCTCGACGACGCTCTGGCTCTTTGACACTTTGGTGGCTTCTGCATTGCTCTATGGAGCTGAGATATGGGGGCCTTCATTGGATCATCATGGGAGAACAGGTCGCACTTATGGATTGGGGAACATGGAGAAGCCTCTGGTCTCTATGATCTCGCGGCTCATTAGAGCCAAGGCTTCATTACCACGTGCCACTATCCAAGCAAAGCTAGCTGCCATGATCATAAGTCTGTTCTGGCACTTTTGTGAGTCTGTTCGCAGACCGTAGCATGTCCAGACAATTAGAGTAGATGCATATCCTCTCGTTGCACACAGCATGATCATCAGATTTCCATCGGAACCCATCAGGAGCATCTTTATAGTGCATAGACCTATTTTCTCTATTTTAGCCAATTTTCACTTATTATTTTTAAGCGACTTTTGTTTGGAATTGGGTAGGGCAATTTGAATAACCCAATATATGAGGAAACCTAGCGCTAGCACTTTCTGGCAGAAGAGGCAACAGGAACTAAGGTTCAACAGGGACCTTCTCAGCAAGGACCCCCCCGGCAGTCAACACAACATTTTCAGCCAAAGACCAGCCTAGCGTTTTGCAGCAACCTAGCGACAACAGAACCAAGCAGAACACATAGCGTTTTGCAGCAGACCCCAAATCAGCCCCTAGTGTTTTTGAATCAGCAAGCACCCTAGCGTTTTTGCAGATTCGTCGCGACAGAATCAAGAATAGCACCATCGTTTTCAGTTTTCAGCATCAAGACTCCGCACCGCAAGTCCCGAACCTCGCAGAGCTCACCTTCCCGCAGCAGATCCTCGCCGCACGGTCAGATCCAACGCAGTTTGCAGAATCAGCCCGGAAAACGCAGATTTCAGCATCTGCGTTTTCAACGCGTAGTCATTGCATCGTCATCATCGACATCGTCATCAACATAGAGTCAGAATTCAGCAGATAAAGATTTGCAGATTTCAGCCCTTCGCGTTTTCAGATTTCAGCCCGTCTCGTCGTCGTTGACATCGTCGGCAAGTCCAAAGCATTGTAGAGATTTGTGCAATCAATAGTAGACCATAGAGAGTGGGGCCTTCGGAGGAGGGTTTTGACATCATTCTGGTGTCGTATTCTTCTCTCTCTATCTCTCAGTCTCAACACCTTCATTCATAGTGTCTTCCACTTTGTTTGTGATCACTTGCACTCTCTCATTAAAGGAATGGAAGGCTCTCCCCTCCGTAAGTAAAAGGAACCCTTGAGCACAATTCAGAGCACTCATCTTGAGCAAAGTTCAACATTCACTTCTGTTGCACCTTACACAGGAGATGGGCACGAAGATGGCTTTCTACACAGAGCATCTTCTCCAGCTTACGGTGGACGGTTTTGTAACGAGGCCCAGATACATGGACACTCACTTGTCTCATGGGATACGGTGTGCTATTGGCCAGATATGCACATCTTCACACCAGCTGCGGATCGAGACTGGGAGATACAGCGGAGTACCAGTAGAGGCCAAGACATGCCTTCTGTGTGACATGGAGCCTGAGACAGAGTTACACTACACATGCCACAGCCCCGTCTACTACGAGATATGAGGCCGCTTCCACTGCTTGTTCAGAGAGGGCTTTGGACCACTCTCCAAAGTCATGAGGTACGAGGATCAGAGATCCCTGGGTTTCTTTCTGCTCAAGCTGCGTACACACACAGAGAGCCTAATGAGAGGAGAGGCCAGCCAGTGTCAGACACGTCACAGACTTCTTTAGAGCAGATACTAGACACCCGGAGGAGCTACTACCACAACAGATCTTGTCGCCTCACATCAGAGGCACACTGATCGACCCAGCGGCTGAGCTGGGGAGATCCAGACGCCCACGACTGTAGAGGACTACACAGCATCGGCGAAGGCTACATCAGAGGATTCGGATCACTTTGGCCCGACATGCACGACGCCCAGTCAGACTGCTGACCATGGAGGAGATTGATGAGATCCGCCAACAACCGATGCTCGATCTCTTATGACTTGTCATTTAGCTATCACAGCTAGCTGCTTAGTTCACACCTACCAATTTTAGGATTCCATAGTATAGTTATTTTATCGTTTTGTCATTTCATTTTGTTACTCTGACTTTATATCAAATCCACCACATTGTAACGCTCTCGTCTCATAGGTCATTTTGGCCTTTTGAAGACGTTAATATAACATTTCATCTCTCTCTCTCTCTCTCTCTCTCTCTCTCTCTCTCTCTCTCTCTCTCTCTCTCTCTCTCAAAATTAAGTGATTTTGAAGTTTTTCTTCATGTGTTGCTATTGATTTCTCGCTTAAGAGTGTCCAAGCTTGTTACAGTGGTATTAGAGCTCATAAAGATTCTTCTTCTATGAAGAATCCGATCCCTTTTGCAGTACATGCAGGTTTTTGTGAAAGAATCTTCATGCCCCGACGCCAGACTTATAAGCCACTCCCTCCCTTCGTCCATCGTACATCGGGCGCAATACCGTCTTCATCGCTCTGTCTTAAAGGGCATAAGCCAAAAAGATCCCGAGATTACCCATAAGTTTTCTTGAAGAATCTGACGAGGATAACACCTCTCAAGGGGGAAGGCGAATAGAAGTGCAAATCTGGTGCAAGAACTAAAGAAAAGAATGAAGATTTAGGTAAATTTTCGGCGGAGAAGTTTGCCAAAGCGGAGTACAAGCCTCCATTGCAGGTTGACACATATGTGAAAAGACTGACCAAGTACTTCAAAGACCTAAGATTTGCAACACCCCTGAAGAATTACCCGATTGACGACATTCACTCAAGATCGCATGAGGCCATTGATTCTAAGTCGCGAAGAAGGCTAAAAGGACAGACTAGTGCAGAAAAGTGCAAGCTATACTCGAAGAAAGAGCTATACAGAGCTCTTGACCAGAAGATGAACCACATAATGAAAGACTTGAAGCACTCTCGAGAGAAGAGGAAAGCGGTGGATTTCCCCGGTTATTTGGGCCGGAAGTCGAGTTTTGAGGTGGCAAGCAGACCAAGGAAGCGTGCTCGTTTCGAGGATGACTCGGACTTTTCTTCATCTTTAGAGAGTTCCCACAGTTCGTCCTCCTCTAGTTCAAGAGAGGATGAGAAAAGGCAAAAGAAGCGGAGAAAAAGCAAGAAAAGCAAATTTTTTGAGAAGTCTACAAGGCAAAGAAGGCCATCTAGCAGTTCGGAGGAGGAGAGCTCGTCCTCTTCTGATAGTGAGTAGATGAGCAAGAAGACCAAGAAGTTCAAGGAAAGGAGTCAGGCAGTCACAATTGAAACGTTGTCATGCCGTGGCACGTGCATAATGTTAAAATAAAAATATCTACCTCTCTTAATGTTCTTGATGTGTGGGACCAAATGCTACAATGTACATAGTGTGATATATGCGAAAACGGATGCCATGGTTGCAGGCGTGTACATATCTTGTCGCGCAGGCGAGGCAAGGGACATGGCACCATTGCATGTTTTACCACATTAAAGCGTGCGTAATTTGCTTTAGGAATGTACAAATGTCAAGTGTTTCGAAGTGGCACGCTCGTTTTGCCTAGAAAGTTCAAATACGAGCGATCTTGGACAAAAATAGCAGATTTCGTGTGCGGACATAAAAGACGTGTCCAAAGTGCTTACCAAGTGGGAAAATGAGGTTCAACATGAAATTTGAGCCCAATGGGATTTTTCCACAAATTTAGGGATTTTTCCCAGCTCGTTTGGACATTTTACGGACAAGAAGGGGCATTTTTGGGAAAAAAAAAAAGGCTAAAAATAGCCATAAAATGGTCAAAAATAGCCCAAAAATAGCAAAAAATGGCTCAAAATGCCACATCAACGACGATGCCGTTGTTGGTCAAGCTGTAACAGACTTGGACACTCCAAGTCAAGAATCAACCGCGACAGCACCAAATAACCACTTCAAAACAATTCACAGATCACAATAGATTTGCACTGGCCCGGCGGAGTTCTGTGCCTAGAGATATTGGCCCCAAAGACTGGCGCCCCTTTCGGTATTTCTTTTTGTATTAATCAATCATCAAAGTACAAGAGAGCAGTTAGGGTTTCACTCTCAGACTCTGCGTCCAGATGCTCTGAGAAGTGAAGCCCTCACCACTTATTTAAAGATACAAGGGATGCCCAAAAGCAGAGCCCCAAAAGCTTTTAAAATAAAAAGCATCAGTTCTCTCTCTCTCTTAGAGAGTCTTTTCTCTTTTTTTATAAAAAAAAAGCAAAATGGGCGTCGCTCATCATTTTTCCCCAAAAAAAAAAATCTAACCTTCGCGATTTCCAGAAATTAGGGTTTCTGGAAGACATTAGGGTTTCTGTTGTCCGCCACATCATCACTTTGTGACATACCCCCCTCTTGAAAGCATTGTAATCGACCGCGATTACGCCTGCAAAACCGATAAAAGCCATAAACCGTCTTAGCAGACACTGACTGTTAGTACCTACGTACTAGGAACACACATCTAGCACATGTACAAAATCGACAGTCACATCACACGACATCATAGGACATCACCAGACATCACAGGACATTCAACATTCATTCGGATCTTAGACCATGATTTATCGGCAATGTAGCTAGCAATCACATCTAGGTCCAATCCGGACCTCATCGATGTCCGATTGACTAACCCCTATTGCAACCATGTCTATTCGAGATCGAGTAGACCAAAATGCTGCAGTCATTTCGTCTATCAGTTCCTGCACTCACAAGAAGTCAAGAACAAATCAGTATCATAATCAGGAATTCCATTTCATAAAGTCATCCAGTAGAATACTGTCAGCTCTTAGTATCCCTGAAGCTCAAAGAGACATCAGTGACTTTAGTATCAAAATCGAGGCATTTGTTGAACAAAGGAGTGGAGTAACTCCCCTCTTGTGCATCCCACTGTACCAGGTCTCCGGCCAAGCTGAATTTTGGTTTCCGTTTGAAGTAGACTATGCATCTGCTAGGTCCTCCTCCTCCATCCACTTCGCATCAAATGCAGGAAAGTCCTTGAATTTAACCAAGAACCGCCTTCGGACTTTACCTTTCTTCGTATCGTTATGTGCCAAAATCTGTTCAAGAACAAGGATCTCCTCGTTTTCTTCCACTTCGGGTTGCTCATCAGGCTCCCCATCATCAGGCACATCACCCTTAACAGGGTTCAAGAGACTCACATGCAATGCATTATGAATCCTCCAAGTATATGGCAATTTCAATCGGAAGGAGACATCATTTATCTTGTCAGTGATCTCGAAAGGTCCGTAGTATCGCATACTAAGCTTTGGAAAAAGCCTCTCCTTTCCCTTTTTCTTTCGTAGGCGTGTCTTCTCAAAAGTAAGAGCACCCAATCATCCTCCTTCAATTTCAAGTCACGACGATGGCGACTTCCGCTGCCTTTTTCTGTCGTTCTTGAGACTCCTGCAAAGTCTTGCGAACCTTGGCAAAAGCCGTATCCAAATCTCGCGAATATTCATCCGCTTCAAATATCTAATCTTTCGTGCTCAGGAAGGATGGAACCTTCGCAGCACTTTCAACAATCTCACATGGTGTCTTCCCCGTCGAAGAGTGTATCGTGTTATTGTAGGCAAATTCCACCAAAGGTAAGTTCTTTTCCCATTGAGTCTTCTGATCCGAGATACAAGACTCAATAAATCTAAAATCACTGAATTGGCAATCTCAAATTGCCCGTCAGTCTACAAGTGGAACGATGACGAGAACTGCAACCGCGTGCCAATGTTCTCCCAAATTGCCTTCCAAAATAAACTCATAAATCTGGGGTCTCTGTCGGAGACAATCGTCTCAGACGTGCCATGTAATCGGAAAATCATCGTGATCATTCTGTGTTCTTGGGAGATCAAAAATGAAATCCATTGCAATATTTTCCCAAGGGTGGGTGGGTATGGGTAAAGGCTGTAACAATCCTTGTGCCTTATGCCTGTCAAACTTGACCTTCTGACATACCAAGCAACTGCGCACAATCTCTTCCACATCCTTTTTGAGTCTCGGCCCAAAGAAGTATCTCTCTACCCCCTTCATGGTGGTAGTAATGCCGCGGTGACCCGTAAAAGGTGGACAGTGGCATTCAGTCATAACCTTATCCCTCAACGGCTGTGTAACGCACAACATAGTCTTTTTCATCAAGTAGCCTTCCCGAAGGAAGTATCGAGCTATTGTCTCCCCATCCCGTATCCGTGTGAAAATATCTGCAAAATCTGTATCTGTGGCATACTGATCGACCATATCCTCGAAGCTCCTATGATGTATCGCAGAAACAGCCAGATCCAACGGTTTCCGAGACAAAGCATCTGCCACCACATTCTTCTGTCCCTGCACATGGACAATCTGGAAGTGGAACTGTGACCAGATGTTCGCCCACCGCATCTGCTTTTCCGAAAGCTGCTTCTATGACAAGAAGTAGCGCAAACTCTGATGGTCTGTAAAGACAGTAAAATCCGCTCCGCGTAGGTAATGCCGCCACTGAGTAAGAGCATGGATAACCGCCAAAAGCTCTTTCTCATAGATCTGTGCTGTCATCTCCGGCCTAGAGAACAAACGGCTCTCGTAAGCTATGACATGGCCTTCTTACATCAAGACCGTACCCAAACTACGACCACAAGCATCACAATATACTTCAAATGACGTCTGCAAGTCCGGCAAAGTCAAAATAGGTCCCGTAGTCAATTTCTCTTTCAATGTCCAAAAGGCAGTCACCTCTGTGGGTCGCCACGAAAAAGGTACTCCTTTCTGTGTCAAGGTATGCAAAGGGGAAGCAACCTCTGCAAACTTTCGTATGAACCGCCTATAGTACGAACACAGTCCCAAGAAGCTTCTAACTTCATGAACATTCCTCAAATCGGGCCAATCACGGATAGTCTCTATCTTGGCCGGGTCCATTTGCACTCCTGCTGCTGCTGACACAATGTGTCCCAAAAAGTGTATCTCTGGTAGGCAAAATTCACTTTTCTTTGCATTAATCACTAACGTGTGATCTCGTAGTGCCTGAAAGACTTGAAGCAGATGATCTCTGTGTTCTGCCTCATTCTTGGAGAAAACAATGATGTCGTCAAAGAAAGTGCCAACAAATAGCCTGTACTCTCGAAAAATCCTGTCCATCATCTGGTTAAATGTCGCAAGAGCATTGCTTAAGCCAAAAGGCATCACCAAAAACTCAAATAACCCAAAAGTCGTCCAAAAAGCTGTCTTGTAGACATCTCCTGGCGCTATCCTGATCTGATGATATCCACTCTTCAAGTCAATCCTGCTAAAGCACGAGGATCCCTGTAACCTGTCGAGTATATCATCGATCCTAGGAATCGGAAATCTGTTCTTGAGGGTGATTTCGTTGAGAGTGCTATAATCAATGCACATTCTCCAAGATCCGTCTTTCTTCAATACCAACAACACTAGAGAGCAATATGGTGAAGTACTAGGCTGGACAAGACCCTTTTCCAAGAGGTCTTTCACTGGGTTCATAATCTTTTCATTCTGTACTCGGCTCACATGATAAGGTGGCCGATTCGGTGGCATGCTTCCAGGTATCAGATCAATGGTTTGATCTTCAGGCCCTCTGAAAAGCAATCGGCATGAGTGTGGAGAAAAATCCTGGCGTTCTTTTGATCAGGTCAAAACATATTCAACCTTTATCCATCGTTCAGTTCTCTCCCAAAAGAATGAGTAACAAACTGAAGTTCATCAACCCTTCATTTATCAAAGTCGCTTTCTCCGCCCGGTAGTCAACCACGGCGTAGTTCTTGTGGTACCAAGAGATCCTGAGTAGAACGTCACTCGTGTGCCTTGAACACCCCTGTCATTGCAAACAAAGTTTGCCAATGCTCGGTGTAATGGCAACATCCCATCCGGGTGCCAGTCGAACTACCTCCACCTGTGGCGTCAGTCTGTCGAGCGTAATTCCAAATCGAGCCGCCAATTCCAAGTGAAAAGAAGTTGGCCTTGGCTCCTTCAAAAGAGCTTCCTGATCCTTCACTTTGCCCCAAAAAGCGGCAAAGTTTGTACCTTCATTCATTTGATTCAGTGCAAGTCCCACGCCATGTGGTACCAGTTCTGCTTTTCTATCTGCCTTTTCTGCCACGTCCCTCAGCTGCTCTCGAACTCTCAGGCCTATCGTCGTTCTCATCATTCTGTTCTTTCTGTGCCTTATTAGGGCACTTCGCGGAGATATGTCCCTTTTCCCCGCATCCAAAGCACTTCCCCTCTCTGATGAAGCGAGCTCTCTCCTCAGGAGTAAGCTTGGGTCGTGCATCATTTTTCTCTGGGTTGCTCTTTTTCTTTCTACTTTCATTCCCACAAGTCTGTTCGGCTCGTTGTGTCATGGCCTCATCTGTGGGGTAGGTCAGACTGCCAGAGTGAATGGCAAAGCCCCGCTTCGCATGACTCACCAACTCCTGAATAGAAGCTGACTTTTGTTCCAAGAAGTGATCTCGGATCTCTGTAGGTAGACCCAAGGTAAACCGCTCAATCTGTTCTCTGAACGAGATCTTCTTCAATGAAGAGGCGGGTAGAAAAGAGTTCCAGAATCTTTCACAGTAAGAATTCACTCTATCGCTCTTGGTCATCCGGAGATGGTTCCAAGCAGCTCGTATATCTCGCTCAAACTCTTGAGTCAACCAAGAAGAAATAAAAAGCCTCTTGATTTCAACCATGTAACTGGCACAGTCTTGCTTAATAGAAGCGTGGACCACCAAGTGCGAGCATTCCCCTTAAAATAAGAGAGAGCTCTCCGAATCTTGGAGTGCTCTGAATAGCGTCCTCCCGCGAAAGCGATGTCAAACTGTTGTATAAAAGACAAAGCCTTCGAAGCATCTGAGTATCCTGAAAAAGTATCAAACTTGATCGAGTGGCCACCTTCCTTAAACTCTCGGCCTTTCTTGCTTTTATCTTCGAGAAAGTCGTACTGGTTGGCTTTGTAAAAATTCTTCTTGTTCGCATAAAACTTTCCGTCATCGGAATCTGAGCTGTCCGTAGACGAGTCCTCTGTAGAAGTGTCACTCACTGGGCGAGACTTAGACTTCCTTGCCTTTTTCTTGCCCTTTCCGAAGCGTTGTTTCTTGCTTCGCTTTTTGCTTTTCCAGTCTTCTTCGCTCGAGTCTGAAGAGCTAGAAGAACTGTCAGAAGAAGAAGAAGAAGAACTGGGTAGGTCTTCAAACTTGACGCGCTTCTTCAATTTCTTTGCCTTGTCAAATGTCGACCGACGACCCAAATATCCCGGGAAGTCAATGCCTTTCTTCTACTTTTTGCCGTGCGTTTTGCCTTTCTTTTGCACATCGAAAAGCTGAGCAATTCGTACATCAACCACATTCACCAGTTCCTTCTCCGTATATTTCTTGGAGGCAGAAGGTTTCTTGAGAGCGGGTTTTGGGAGTGGTGTTGTGGTTCTTTGCCACTCCATCTGTACCTCTTCCAAAGAGGTCTGGTTCATATATTTGCCATCTTCAGGTCCTTGGCAAAATTGAGCATCATCTTTGTTGCATCGCCGATCAACTGGCGACACTCCATCTCTCGCCGCTCCGCCTAAGTAGGCCAAGGCGGGCCATACTCTCTGCCGGAATCTTCGTTGTGATCCCTGCCCACATCTCCAGATGCAGAGGGAGTCGACTGATCATTGCCTGAAGCCATAGGTGCCGCGGAAAGAAAATTCGGGGATCGGATTTCCCATAGAAGAGAAATCGGTCGTGCTCTGATAACACTTTAGCAGACTTGGACACTCCAAGTCAAGAATCAACCGCGACGGCACCAAATAACCACTTCAAAACAATTCACATATCACAATAGATTTGCACTGCCCCGACGCAGTTCCATGCCTAGAGATATTGCCCCAAAGATTGACGCCCATTTCGGTATTTCTTTTTGTATTAATCAATCATCAAAGTACAAGAGAGCGGTTAGGGTTTCACTCTCAGACTCTGCGTCCAGATGCTCTGAGAAGTGAAGCTCTCACCACTTATTTAAAGATACAAGGGATGCCCAAAAGCAGAGCCCCAAAAGCTTTTAAAATAAAAAGCATCAGTTCCCTCTCTCTCTTAGAGAGTCTTTTCTCTTTTTTTATTAAAAAAAAGCAAAATGGGCATTGCTCATCATTTTTCCCAAAAAAAAGAAAAAAAAATCCAGCCTTCGCGATTTTCGTTTCTGGCAAAAATTAGGGTTTGCAGGAATTTTAGGGTTTCTGGCAAAAATTAGGGTTTCTGTTGTCCGCCACGTCATCACTTTGTGACAACAAGCTGAGGGGGAAGTTTTAGAGCCAAGAATGAGCTCATTTGGACATTATATATGCAAGGAGATACAACCATTCCAATAGAGGGTACTAGTGCAGTCCCGTGCTGCTTCCACTACCTACATGTTCGAGGTTGTGAGGTCTTCAATAAAGGTTTCCCCTCTTCTAATAACTACTTGGGC
Source organism: Adiantum capillus-veneris (assembly GCF_014529385.1). Lineage (NCBI taxonomy): Eukaryota > Viridiplantae > Streptophyta > Polypodiopsida > Polypodiales > Pteridaceae > Adiantum > Adiantum capillus-veneris. Next base: position 117,499,822 of record NC_140940.1, read on the forward strand.
TTTTCCAATGAAGTTCTGAAGCTTCCATGAAATGGTCACGACGAAGAATCGAAGCGCTAATTTAGGGTTTTTAATAGGCCGAAAGAGCACTGCATCTATGCAATTGGGAGCGAGGCTACACCTAATCTTCACACATACAAGAGTTTTGAGTTAATCTTGGTTCCTTTTCAAAGTGTAGCTTCCATGGCTGGAGTTTTGTTCTTTTTGAGTGTTGTTTTAGCTTCAAATCATCTACGCCTTGCTTGATTTTGCTACGAATCCTCACAGTCAAAGGCCCGACGCTTTCTTAGCCGCACTGCGCACTTCTTGACACATTTTTGGTGAACCCGACGCGAAGTAGGCTAGGGTGAGGATTCAAAAGCTTCATTGAAGGTTTCTAATTAAAGCTTTAAAGCTATGGAGCAACAAGAGCAACAAGGGGTTCGGTTTGATCCAGTCACAATGCAAATGTTTCAAGGTTTTGCGGTGTTTATGCAACTGCAGCAAGCTGTTGAAAGAAGGGAGCTTTCCTCAGCCAAAGCGCTTCAATCTGTAGTAAAGAAAATGGACCAATTCAATAGTAAAGATGTAACAAAGTATCTTTGTGGGTATATGAAGGAGATGGAGCTACATCGAGTGCCCGAAGCAGAGACGGTGCAAAGTTTTGAACTAGCTGTGGTTCCCGAGATCAGAGAGCATGTAAGGCGAATTAGAAATGAGCATGGGGCAACTTGGGAAGCATTAAAATTAGCCTTAAAAGAAGAGCATTTAATGGAAGACTCCAAAAGGGTGACAAAGAGGACTTTTTTAGAGTGGGTAGTTAGGCCAAAAGAGTGACTTTCGCCTACCGAACTGCTAAGGGAATTTGAACCCTGCTATGATCAACTTTCAAGGACTGAAAAGGCTACCCTAAACTTGGAGAAGACAGAGCTATTTTTGCATGCAATAGGTAAAGAGATTCAAGAGAAGCTAGAGTTACTACTTAAGGACAAAGATGTTGAACAAGGCTTAAAGACCAATTGGAATGAGGTCGAATACCATTTCACTGCTAACTAAGCAAGAACGACGAAGAGACAAGATTATAATCAACCCTACTTAAGTCCCAAGTGTTCCCGAGAGTCCTATAAAGCCTGTGATTGTGGTTCCAAAGAGTGACAAATCCATCCTCGATGATATTGTTAAAGGAATGCAAGAGCTAAAGTTAAAGCTTACAAAGCTAGAAGCGAAGGGGCAACCATCAGGTCAACCTGCAAGGCAACGACCTCAAAGCAGAGAAGGTTTTGTAAATAGATGCATATGGTGTGATAGTACTGACCATGCAAGGAGGGATTGTGAAAGTTTTAAAGACGCTTTGACAAAGGAGCTTGTTTTCTTTAAAGATGGGAAAATTCACTTAAGTGAAACAGGTAAGCTCTTGGGAACAAACTTTGGCAAAGGTGGGATGGAGAAGCTAGTTGAGGACATGGCTACTAGCCATTCCATCTCAATGGTTGAGGCAGCCGCCTATGGGTTGAAGGTGGAGCCTATTAAGCAGAGAGGAGTCCAGGTTGGAGAAGAAAAATCTAATGGGATTGGAGAATTATGGCCATGGGCAATAGAATCCGCTATGAAGGGTAAGATGACTAAAGAGGTTTTACATGAAGTTGGAGATTGCATTCGGCTAGAAACAAGTTGGAATGACCCCGTAGACAGTGCATGCTTACATTGCCAAATGTCAAGCCAATGAGGCCATTGTCGAAGAGAAACACAGGTGCGAGAATATGGATGAAGGGCCTTGAAAAAACGGGCCACGAGGAATGGAGACAAAAATGACATAGTGCCTCCTAGATCAACTTCCCCACAACAAATGCATGTCCTCGAAGTGCCTATGCAAGAAGCCTCTAAAGAGAAAAAGAAGGAAGCAACAAAATCCAAAGCAAAGGGTTCGGCCTACAAACTCCGATCCAATATAAAGACAGCAACGCATCTCAAAAGGGTTTTGGAAGAGAGGATTTTGAACAGTAAGGTGTAATTTACCTTGGGTGAGGTCCTTGGTATAGCAAAGCGGGAATTCCACGAAGAAATAATTGATATTATAAAGAGAAAGCGACAGTCTCTTACTGAATCTATCCATGTACAGAGTGAAGGAGAGACTGTAAATGCACAGGGTGTACAAGTCTATGGCGAGCAAGGTGAAGAAATTGTTGTTGGATGCTACAAGTCTAGGGGAGGAGTAAAACACGTTTGCTTCTTGGATGATGAAGATGAAATCGAGACCACTCACAAGAGTTACTACTTGAAGAGTCATTGGGCAAGAGAAACTACTGAGACCTGGTAAAAGTGGGAGGACTTAGAAGAGCCATACATTGCATTGATAGATCATGGGTCAGATATTAACCTCATGTCAAAGAGTCTTTATCAAAAAGGAAAATGGCCAATTGATATAAATCATGGATGGATGATTCGTACAGCAAACAACTCATCAGGGGAGCTATACGAAGCTTCTCCAAATGTAAAGGTGACTATAGGGGATATGAAAGATGACCAAAATTTCTTTGCGCAGGAGATGTCTACATACCCTCTTATCCTTGGGCAGCCATACATCACTGCTACTCGCATGGAAACCAAGGTGACGGATGATGAGTCAGCTTATGCAAGGATAAGGAGCAGGGATGGGAAGCGTGCAGTACAGTTCTTTACTGTTTGTGTGGACCATGAAAGGAACCGTGAAAGTCTTAGAGAGAAACCCTTGCCAAAGACAAACAAAGAATTCAAGGACTACAGAGATATGAGGGGTTTTGGCCATGTACCATCGTAGAGCGGGATGGCAGTGGTACAAGAAGAGAAAAGTTCTCGCATTATGTATATGCAAAGGAAACAATTTCTACAGGTTTTGTAGGATTAACAGACTATGGATCTATTGCTTTTACAAAGTGTGAGGACTTAAAGCAAGGTGAACGACAATATGTAAATAGTGTACAAAGAGGTTTGAAGATAAATGGTTTGTTAGAAGATGGTGAATGCATTTGTAAGGTGCAGCGAAATGAATGTTGAACTTTGCTCAAGATGAGTGCTCCGATCCGTGCCTTCAGTGAGAGAATGCAATGGCTACAAACAAAGTGAATGGACACTGTGAATGAAGGTGCATGAGACTGAGAGAGAGAGAAAGAAGAGAATACGACACCAAAGATGTTGTCAAACCCTCCTCCGAAGGCCCCACTCTCTATGGTGAGAGCGGTCTACTTATAATTGCACAAATGCTTGGACTTGCCGACGATGTTGACGACGATGAGGACGACGACGAGACGGCTGAAATCTGAAAACGCTAATGGCTGAAATCTGCAAATCTTTATCTGCTGAATTCTGACTCTATATCGGTGACGATGTCGATGACGACGATGCGACGACGACGTGCTGAAAACGCATATGCTGAAATCTGCGTTTTCTGGGCTGAAACTGTAAACTTCGCGGGATCTGACCGTGCGGCGAGGATCTGACCGTGCGGCGAGGATCTGCTATGGGAAGATGAGATCTGCAAGGTTTGGGACTTGTATTGCGGGTGCTAACTGCTGAAAACTGAAAACGCTGGTCTTCTTGTGGCCTTGTCGCGATGGAACTGCAAAAACGCTGAGGTCCAGGCTGATCCAAAAACGCTAGGCTGATTTGGGGTTCTGCGGTGGAAATCTGCTAATGCTAGGGCTGATATGTTGTTGTGGGGGAATTTGCTAACGCCTGTTGTCTACTGTCACCATGAATCTGCAAGTGCAAAAGCGATGGCTGATCTGATGCAAAAACGCTAGGCCTTCTGCAATGCTGAAAACGCTAGAGTTGTCGCGGGGGTCGGTCTTGCTGAGAAGTTGCTTGTTGAGCAAGGTGCTCCTGCTGCCTCTTCTGCCAAAAAGTGCTACTAGCTCTGGTTTGCTTATATATTATCTTAGCAAAATTGCCCTACCTACTTTCCAACAAAAGTCACTTAAAAATAATAAGTGAAAAATGTCAAAAATAGGGAAAATAGATCTATGCACTGTAAAAATGCTACTGATGGGTTCTGATTGTAATCCGATGATCATGCTATGTGCAACCAGAGGATATGCATCTACTCTAAGTGTCTAGTCATGCACGGTTTGCGAACACTCACAAAAGTGCCAGATCACTTCCTATTCTAGATTGACTTGATTGAATTGAACCCTGGTCATGTTGTAGCTTGTTGTCCACGGACACATAGGATTGGATGTGTCACGTGACAGCATTGCAAGTGTTTGATGAGTGTTCGTTTGTGGATATTATGCAAGACTTGGAGTCTTTAGTGGATTGCAATTTGCATATGGGAAGTGAGGTCGTGAAAGTATGCTCAATAGAAATGTACAAAGTCATTGAGGATTTCAAAAATTCTCAAGGTGTTGATGTACGAGTGGAGACCAAGTACAAGTCTGTGGCAAAGAAAGTGAAACCAGTGGCATTACCTCTACCAAAAGACTGTACGGATAAGATGGATCAAGCTGCTTTAAAACCTAGTCTTCATGAGCCGAGCAAGATTGGACATAAGTTCACGTGATACTTTGAAGGAGTTAAAGATTGGTTGCAAGGACAGTTTGACAGATGTTGAAAGAGTATGCTTTGAAGGAATGCTTGCCAAACATGGAAAGGCTTTTGCATTTGAGCCGCATGAGATAGGGTGTGTTGATCCATCCATTGTTTCTCCTATGGTGATCTTCACTATCACTCATGTACCTTGGAACTTGAGGCCTATTCCGGTTCCAAAGGCCCATTTGCCAAAACTCATTTAGTTGCTTAATGAAAAGATCAAGATGGGTATTTTGGAGCCTTCTTGTGCTCCATACTCAAACAGATGGTTCATAGTTCCAAAGAAAAATGGTTCTTTACACTTTATACAAGATATGCAACCTGTCAACAAGGTTACAATTAGAAATGTTGATACAGGGCCAATTGTAAATGAATTTGCAGAGGCATTTGCAGGAAGGGCAATATATTCTATGGGAGATTTGTACTAAGAATATGATCAATTCCTACTAGCAATGGAAAGCAGGGACCTCACTACCATGAGGACACCCTTGGGTTTGGTAAGGATGTGCACCTTACCTCAAGGAGAAACTAATTTAGTTGCGCATATGATGAATGGTATGAACAAAGTCCTACGTGACTTCATACCTCAAACTACAATGCCTTGATGATGTGCCAATCAAAGGATGTGATGTAAGCGATATAGATATGGCTCTAGACTCGAGGGGGTGCCGCAAGTATGTGGCGAATCATATCAATGATTGTATGAGATCTTGTCAAGGTTGGAAGAAGTGCACCTTACCTTGTCTGGGCAAAAATCAGTGTTTGGTGAGAACGAAGTTCTTATTGTTGGACATGTGTGCAGGCCATATGGTAGAAGGCCTTGTCCAGCAAAGATTGATGTGCTTCAAAGAATGAAAGAGACATGTGTTAATGTAACTTTACCTCGAAGCTTTTGGTTTAGCATAGTCTACTCCAAATGGAACCCAGAATTCAGCTTGGCGCAGATCTGGTGCAGTGGGATGCACAAGAGGGGAGTTACTTCGCTCCTTTGTCAACAGATGCCTTGATTTTAGAATACTAGAGTCACTCAGTGTGACATGAAACGTTTCGTGGTTTCGGTCGTTTCGGGGTTTCAAGGTTTTGAAACGTTTCGTTTCATAGCGTCAAAAACATGAAACAAGTTTCATAAACAACATTAAATTATATATTAATAAAATATGATAAATATGTATATAATGTAGCACACATGACTCTAGGCTTTAATGTCCACGAGAGAGAGAGAGAGAGACGTACTCACTGCTCAGCGCTCACTGCTTAGAAGCGACTTCAAGCGAGCACGATCAAAGAGATGTTCAGTATTGATGAAAGTTAAAACACAGCCACTAGTTTCATGAATCATAACTGATGCATCATTGATTCATTTAGCAAAGTACTTCTATTGAACAAAGTTTTTGGAAAAAAAGCCCCAATTTTAAACGTTTCATAAAAAATGCATGTCCGTTTCATGCGTTTCGGCAAAACGTTTCATAGGTTTCGGGGTTTCGGGGTTTCATCCGCATGAAACGCGTTTTTATGTCACACTGGAGTCACTGATGTCTCTTTGAGCTTCAGGGATACTGAGAGCTGACAGTATTCTGCTGTATGACTTCATGAAATGGAATTCCTTAATATGAAACTGATTTGTTCTTGACTTCTTTTAAAGTGCAAGAACTGATAGACGAAATGACTGCAGCATTATGGTCTAATTGATCTCGAATAGACATGGTTGCAATAGGGGTTAGTCGATCGGACATCTATGAGGTCCCGACTGGATCTAAATGCGATTGCTAGCTACATTGCCGATAAATCATGGTCTAAGATCCGAATGAATGTTGAATGTCATGTGATGTCCTGTGATGTCGTGTGATGTGGCTGTCGATTGGTACATGTGCTAGATGTGTGGTCCTAGTGCGTAGGTACTAACAGTCAGTGTCTGCTAAGACAGTTTATGGCTTCTATCTGTTTTGCAGGCGTAATCGAGGGCGATTACAATGCTTTATGTCACAAACTGGTGATGTGGCTACATGGTACACACACTGCCGGCTGAGATGCTCACTCCCGGAATTCCCGCCGCATGGTGCGCTAGCAGAAAGGGTTGACGTGGCTGGCTGTACGGACACCCGTGGGGCTGTTGACACGTGGCAAGAAAAGCACGGAATGCAGCGGCAGTGTTTGGCGATGCTTTTTGGGCTACATAAAGCTCAGATTTTGCCTACGCTTGCAGTTTTTTAAATTGCTTTATTAAAGTTGGGATTGCTTTATTTTTTTGAAAGCCTGTAGAGGCAGGTTTTATGGGCAACCTTTTGAAGAAGCTTTTGGGGCTCTGCTTTTGACATCCCTTGTAATCTTTAAATAAGCGGGCTTGCCCCTCACAACTCAGAGCATCTGGACGCAGAGTCGGAGTGTGAGCGCCTGCCCGCACTCTTGTACTTCGAACTCAGATTAATACAAAAAGAAATAACGAAAGGGGCGCCAGTCTTTGGGGCCGATATCTCTAGGCACGGAACTCCGCCGGGCCAGTGTTGAATCGATTGTAAATTGTGAACTGTTTTGAAATGGTTATTTGTTGCTGTCGTGGTAGATTCTCGAATGGAGCGTCCAAGTTTGTTACAATAGCAGATGCAAAAACGCAGATAAGACCACGAGAAAGCAGCGGACGCAAGCGTGGAGAGAAAAACAAGAGACGTCCAACAGCTATTCTACATGTGAGAAGACCTCACCATTGAGGCACAACTAGTGACTTATAAATGGCTACACGCTCGAATACAAGTACGGCTGCTAACACCACACAAGCTTCATCAACATCAGTAAGGTAACAGCACGGAGTGGCTTTATCTTGTACAGGTATCATGCTAAATCGAGCATAGGCACTCAGTTGAGCGAGACACCCACCGCCCACCCTAGAGGAGAACCAGACACCCCCATCATAGGCAGAAGAAAGCAATTATTGAGCACCAAAAGAGGAAGATGCCAAGGCATCTCAATCATGCAGAGAGACATTTTCCCAAAGAGAGATTGATTGAGACACGTTTTCCCATGAGAGAAAGAGCTTCGCACTAATAGCTTGTATATTTGGGACCATGAATGTACTTTTAGATAGGCAGTTGTAAGCCTTTAACTTCAAGCTAATTTCTATATATCTCTTGCAAAAGAAACACATTTCAATGTATGTATTGGTTTCATAGGCCACGTTGGCCTCTTTGAGACGGTAATATAGTCTTCCTTTGTTTTTCTCTCTCTAAGATAACCTTCACCTCTCTCTGTCTATGTATATATATCTCTCTCCCATTCACGTTAAAAAACGTCTTTTTTACAAGTGAGAAGAAAGAGTTTAAATTTCAAGGTGTAAAACTGCAGAATTGCAAGTACATTTGAATTGTGCTTCACCATTTAATTCTGGACAGTAAAATTGAACTAGCCACGTTTTGAAGTTTAAAATGGAAATGAAACACACAACCTCACTCAACGCTTGCCTACGTGAAGTAGTTAGCTAACATATCTTTATAAAATTGTGGCAACAATGCCAGCTATGTTGCCAGCACGTACAAATCCAACCAATGACCTAGATGTCAGTATTCCTTGCATGTCAGCAATAAACAGATTGATTAGGAATGCAGACTTATTTTCCTGTCATACTTCACTCCTTTCATGCACATTCTTGCTTTGAACTAAGTCAAGTTCACAATTTTTAACACCTAAGACAATAAGATGCCAAACCAAAACAATGCCCATTATATATGTTACTTGAATTAATGTAAGCAAACAAGTAATTTGACAAGCATCCCAATTATGTATAGCAATTAAAGTATTGTAAGCAAACAAATAACTGGATGGATGTCCCCACACCTGGGTAAGAAAGGTTGTTGCCTCCTTCACAATTTCCCGAAACCTGTCATCATCGTACCATGCCAATTTTGTGATGCGGCATAGCAGTTGAATCAATGAGGTCGTTACAAATGATTGCAACTCCCTGCCTCTGGTTCCTAGATAGCTCACAACGTAATTTCCTGTGGAAAAAAAACAGCTAAAGGTGAACCATAAATATGTTTTTGTTAGACAACAATACAAAAAAAGATGTTTCCGCTTACGAATATCAAGTCGCAGCGGCAAAGACAATGTATGATCAGTAACTTGTTTCAACAGACTGGAGCTAGCCAACATTTGGGCGTAAGGAGATGAGGTATTGTTTAGAATAAACTGACATTGTGAGATATACTCAGTGTTCACAGAAAAACACTGTAAAGTGCTCTCTGCATGAGCTCGCTCAGACGAATCTTGAGAATTATACAGCCTCTCGCATAAGACTTCCAGCTGGGCAAGGCTTTCCATGTATACAAACAATCCAGCTAGCCACGCTCTGGTCCAAGTTCAAGAAAAGCGTTGACAGAGATCTCTTCTTTTAGAACCTGATGTATCATCCATTTGGTCCCAGCTGACACACAAATCTGTGTACTCTCATGCTGGGTCAGCTGTACTTCAACTAAAAATTAGGCAAAACGATGGTCGTGAGCTCGTAAGGACAACCAGTGTCTAAAGCTCCTCAATAAGGATTGAAACTTGTCGGTTCCGGCAGCCTTTTTTTGATAACGGTTATTAATGCTTCAGTTCCTGCGAGCACCTTCTACGCAAAATCCAGTAGCCTGCACCGTCACAGTATTTGTGAGCTTAAATTATACAACAAACCTAAGGTAATTATAAACAGCAGTAGAATTGAAGCAACACAGCTTTCCATATCAAGAAAGCATCACTACTCGATCTTAACAGCTTGAAAAGAAGTAGGCCTGCATACTACAGAAAAGAGCAAGGAAACAACATACACACATCTTTATTGCATCCAATTGACTAACACAATGGCAACCCACCTTGAACAACATCTTCACGAAACTCAAGTGCTAAGCCTTTCTACACAAAACTTCACAATCATAAGTAATGGGGAACCGAGGAAAATAAGAGCGGCAGGCCTACAAACAAAGGGCCAAGAATGAAACATATCAAGGAAGGACCCTCTAAATATAGTTGATCTTTCTGTTAAAACAAGCCAAAGTAGCCACCTAATGCTCATAGCCAGGATTTGGAGACAATCCACCACGTAAAGCAGATTACAAGCTCAGTTCCTGAGAAAAGGGCTCTTGTAGATCCTTAAAATTCTGAAGATGTTAAACCACTTTAATACACAACTGTAGACCCATGTAGGCAAAATAGAACTTCAAGACACAGAGACCCCCATTAAGTCACCCATGAAATTAACATCAACGAACAGTCAAATAGAATCAAGTCACCACCCTCACTAACACCCCATTCCCAAAAATTAAGAAATAGACCAAATGAATCAGGTTCTTAGGGCCAAAACACACAGGCACTGAACAAATTTAACATACATAACACCACACCATCCCATCTATTAGCAATAGGTGCTCGTAGTTTCAGATGAGTTGTTTCAAAGCAAAAACGACACCATTACAGGCACAATGAGACAATACAAGATGTAGATCAAGACTTTGGTAAAAGTACATTTTTCCTGCAATCAACACCAACCCTGAAATTGAATCAGTAGATAAGACATAGAAAGATATTATTTGCATGGCGAGGAGACTTGAAACTTGGAACATGAAGCATTTATCAGCACATCACAAGTAAAGCCCCAAGAAAGCTAGGCAAGTGCCTCATAAAAAAAGTAGTACAAAAAGTTTGAAGGCAACTGGCCTTCACTCAAGAGATAACAAAAGCTAGAGATAGCAACATCATCATCATACTCGGACTCTCTGTGATAAAGAAATCCTCCTCCACAGCTTTCACCGAGAGCTCCTTGAGCCCACCACGACAGCTTATCGGAACTTGTCACCCTGAAGGGTACTTGACACGCAGTCGACCAATCTCCTCCAGCTGCATCTCAAGATTTCTGAAAAAAACAAATCTTTTCCTCAGAGACCAGTCTTTCTGAACCTCTGAGAAAGTCCAAGCTGCTCAGATTCGATGCTTCAAGCCTTTTCTGAACCTGATTTGGAACGAAGTGTTAGAATGGACAAAAACACAAACGAAACACAGCATGACTAGCAAAAGCCAATGCAAAGAAAGGCTACTCATCTAGCTACAGATTTAGAACATTGGCGAGCTAAACAAAGATAATAAACACTCTGCATGTATGATTGACCAAAAAAATCCTCCCGAGATCACCAAATTGGCATTCCTAAATCAAACACTGAATAACAAAGCCACTATCTGGTTGGCAAAAAACGCTCCTTATCACTGAGAAGTGATTTTTCCAGGACCAAAAGATTGCATAAACTTCCATTCCTTATCCTTTTTCACCTGTTATCAGAAGGAAACCTTTGTGTCCCCCTATATGTATTATCTAGGATGCCTACACGTCCAGCATAATTTGTGCATCTGGGACATTAATAAATCTAGGTAAAGCAGAATTCAATGCATCACTTGTCTTCAAAGAACTATGCAACAAGCCTTAATCCTGAAGATAGTGATAAAATATGAGCTGTAGTACAATCAAGTATTGGGCATCCTTATTTCTTCGAACCAGCCTGCAGATTTCCAGTACATTGTTCGTAGTACCCCATGGGATATGCTCTATAAAGCATGGAATCCAATGGCCCTACTCCCAGTTCATACCAAGATGACACCCTCACATAAATTATCGAATGGCTTCAGAGGGGTGAATGTCTCACACATGCAATATAATCATCATCCATCCATGCCTTCCATTTTATACAAACCATTTGGAAAACCCAAAAAAAAAAATTGCATTGCTCTAAAATACAGAACTTTGCTTCAATTGAACATGTGAGCAATGCAAGCGTCGTCATCCTCACGGTGATAAATTGACAGTAGCAAAATCCTGCACAAATAAGAATCGCCTGATTCAATTACATGTAAGAGAATGCGAACAACTTGACCTTTACGGTGGTGCTAACATTGACATAACCCTATTTGTTCACTTCTGCTTGCATCTGTTCTGTACAAGGTCACAACAATCCCTGGCAAAGTGGCCATGCACCCAAGAGATACAGCCTAAGTAACACCATCTGGTGTTGACACAATTTTCAACCCCTCCTCTTCAGCACCTGATGGATGGTGCAACACAAGCACCTTGAATTTGATGACCCAAGTGGGCCAAGGTCCCAAGGAAGCGACTGGAAATAGCCACAAGAGTATTCTTGATAGGAGAACACTTGAAGCTAATATAATACTGAACCAAGTGGAGTAGATGAGAGTTGGAGATAAAGATGCAAGAAGCTGCTTTGACAATAGAGTCAAGGGGTTGTGCCTAGGTGGTAGAGGCTCCAATGTATGATTTTACTCATTGTAAGACATCCCGCTGTCATAGCCTCATACAGATGAGAGGGAGACAGCCTCCTCTACAAACATTGGATCAACCAGATCCTGTGATTATGACATCAAAACATAACTCGCAAGTTTTGAATTATAACTTCACAAGTGACTCGTAGTATCTAGGCCCCTTGGCCGGGATCTGAAGGTTGGCTCCGTTCTTTAGTGACTTGACACGTCAGCAATTTGTGACATCCCCCCTTCTTGAAAGAAAGTAATCGTCCGCGATTAAAGCATATCTGCAAAACAACTCAAGTTAGCTCAAAAAAATTCGGGGGTCAATCCGAAAGAAATCAATTTGCTCTTTTTGTTAAGGTGTTGGCTTCTCCTTTCAGCTCTTTTGTTAAGGAGTAGGCTTCTCCTTTTGTCCAAATCGGAACTCTTGATATTTGGGCGTAGTAAAATTAGCCATCACACCCAGACCGCACTGATCTTCCATGGGTGTTTTGATGCACTAAAATTACATACCTAGGCAATCTCATCCAATTAGGAAAATTCAGTGGTTGGCACATCACAATGCAGCACAAATGCTCACATATGCATGTTATAAGACATATAAACATAAAGTCGCCGATGAGCACTCCTCCCACATAACCTAACAAGGTCCAGGCCGGGAGATATTTAACGACTCCCTCATCACTCCTCCCGCATAACCTAAAAAGGTCCAGGCCGGGAGATATAGAGGCCTTTTACAACCAAATGTCCCCCCAAACGCAGCCTGTGTCGTTTGGAGGTGCTTAGAGTAACCACTGCTCAGACTTCTTCATACTCCTTTAGCATAACCCTAGAAGTAGGAGTTAGCTTGTCCACATGCACGTAGGTTAGATGTGCGAGTGACAATAATGCCTTGGGGGAACACTCTCACTCATGTTAGTGTTGAAGGCAAAGTTTCTTCTCGGCAATCGTACCTTGTGAAGATTCAATAATAAAGAAATCACGAAAGGGACACCTAGTTAGGGGCCAATGCTTCTACGATTGGAACTACGCCACCCACATCTCATCCCGAGTGTGGAAATATTTTTGCAGTTTGAGTGTATTGCAATACTAATGTTATTTCCAGGAGTATTTTATGTTGGCACGTTGGCACGTCACACGTGGTGCCCTAGCGGTTGTAGTGGTATCAGAGACTTGAGCAGACACGTTTTCCCACGCTCTCTACGCTATGCACGTTTTCTCTCAGATTACTTCCACATGGGATTCTCTTTTCGTAGACTGGCCATTGCAATGCATACACTTTTACTCTATGCAAATGCATTTTTTCTCAGCAAAGCAAATGTCATGCCTCTTTTCGAACACAGATCTCTTAACTCATACGCCATGATCCACTTTATTGAAATCTCAAGCCTCGCCAAGTTGGTGCGCTTGTTCCCACACTACATCTACCTTTCATTCATAACTTGAACGAGAGTGCTTTGCAACGCGACTCAAACAGCATCGTTTCAAGATGGATCCACTATGCTTGAACCGCATCACTCTGACCATTTGAAATCGACATTGCAAAGTAAAATATTGTATTTTTTCATAACATGATGAACCCTTGACTATGAATATGTCTTCCTTGATACTCACAAAGCTACCAAGACCGGATACTATGTTACTTGTAAGGCGCTACACTTGCACATTACAAAAGCAACATTGGACTATAATGATCTAATTGCAATGCAAAGAATCGCTCTTTCTTCACCATAGCTAGTACAACTGGCAAGACTCCTCATATGCTTCATTCAAAGAAAGGCAATTCTAGCAAGATAGAGGCATCATGGCACTCCTTTACAAATTTGGACCCGTTTGTCGGAGTTTAACTCTTTGATGTTTGAACTTGTGTGTTGAAGTTCAATGCACATTCCATTTGGCACGGAAACAACTTGACAAAGACAACATTTTTCAGGTCTACATCCACCTCCCTGGCGGCGGTTGTATATATGTGATCAACGTAGAAGTACCATGTGGGGCGCTTGGCTTAAGGGCCAATGCATCTAGGTGGAGAACTCCACTCCACTGTGTCTCGTCTTTGATGCTCTTTTCAAGTTCACATGTTTGCTGTCTCAGTTCAGGGGTGGGTCTCTTGTCGATTCATAGCCTTGTCAATGACTTGCCAGTTACCCCTTGAGTGCTTAGAGTTTGATCGCAATCAAGCTTGCTTCCCACACACACACAACACCACTTACACACACACACACACACACACACACACACACACACACACACACACACTCACTCTATCTCTCTCACACATACATGTGCACACACATACATACACTACACACATAAACACATGCACACAATCACATACGCACCAACAACGCAAACACACGGCACGCACAAGAAGGAAAAAGAAGCAAAGAAAATGGACATCAATGCATCGACAAAAAAAGAAGGACCAAAAACATGCGATGGCGACATCAAATCAAAGAACGAGGCGAAGGCATGCCCTAGCCGGCACCATAATTGACGAGCACGCTACACCAACACACTAGTAAAGCCTAAGATGACTCTCCCACATCTCATCCATGACGCACCTCCAAGATAAACTTTGTAAAAAAACCATTTTTATATTCCACCTCTCTCTAGGTGATGGTCACAAAGGCCCACCTAAGAGAATATCATTTTCTTATTTCTCCAAAACAAAGCACCAGTCAACCATCTGGGACCCGGCTGCCTGCTTTGTCTCTATAGCTTAGTGCCCTACACCTATTTAGTTTATACTAAAATACAGTAGTTTGCACCTATAAAAGAGCACTTAGAGGTCACTATCGAAGAGTCAGCACTTGAAAGAGAGGTGATGCACATACACTCACTCCAAGGGTCACTACACACAGGAGTAGGATCTCCGCACACATGAAATTTCCCTAGAGAACGCACTATAGTCTGTGTGTGTGTGTGCAGCAGTGTACTGTGTTAGTGTTATTTGAATCACTGTTGTCCGCATCCTAGCTGCTCAAAGCTAGGTGGTGCCCCCCGCTGTTCACTCCCTATGATGAGTTCTACATGAACGCACTATAGTCTGTGTGTGTGTGTGTGTGTGTGTGTGTGCAGCTGTGTGTTGTGTTAGTGTTATTTGAATCACTGTTGTCCACATCCTAGCCGCTCAAAGCTAGGTGGTGCCCCCCGCTGTTCACTCCATATGATGAGTTCTACATGAACGATCCTGGCTTAGAGGCCGTTGGGGTCTGTTTTGTGCCTGCTCTTTTCATTTGGTTCCCCCACAGAGGAGGGATTCTCCGAATCCTTTAGTTTAAAATGCTAAAAATGATGCACGTTGTCGACCATGGAGAATTCTCCAATTGGAGAATGGAGGTGGAAGAAATTGAAGAAGCAGTAAGAGCCTGCATCTAAGAGCCTTCATCAAAGTAATTCTACCGGAATACAATGTTGTCAATACCCAGGAAGTAGGTTCTCCATCTTGCATCTCTCATTCTAACCGTGAATCAAGAGCCACCAGAGAGAGGACAACACGCTGCTCTCATTGTCGTCACCCACCGCAGTCTATCAAAATGAGCGACATCAACGAAAGTAAAGGAGAAGCAGAAATACTCTACATGGACGTCCATCGTAAAAAAATGAACCATATTAAGGAAGGAAAGAGGTTAATAAAGCCTGTCTTTCCCAAGGAATCTGAAAATAAAAGTGTAGCCTCGGCTCCTAAGTGGCCCAAAGGGGCTGCTCCTGCCAAGGGAAAAGGAGGGATAGGCCAATCCTAAATCACATGACCCCCAAGGAAGCAGAAGCACTTGGCCACACTAGTGCTTCAACTTCGGCTTTGGAAAGCAGAATCAGGCCTAAGCTGCCAAAAAGAAAGTCATCCAAGGTAAAGCGGCGGAAGATCGCCTACTATCGATTTGAGGCGAGTACTTCTAGTTCACTTCGACAACCCCGAAGTGAAGGTGATAACAAGGTTTCCATGCCCTAGAGAAGAGTGGTTTAGGCTACACCCATTGTTGTTTTGGAAGGCAAGTAGAGGGCCTTCCTTCTCTCCCTGTACAACTCATTCTAGAGAAACTGTCCATCACGGGTGAAACCGAGTGGGCCGAAGATAAGCTACAATTAAATGGTGTGGAGTTCATGCAATGAGCCGATTACGATAACTACTTGCAACTGCTGCTAGCTAAAAAGCCAGGAGTGGTCAAACACGTCGCCATTACTCCATATGTACTGAGCAATGAAGGGAAGGTGGAGCCTATGAAGGGGCGATGACCTGTACTGAGCAATGAAGGGAAGGTGGAGCCTATGAAGGGGCGATGACCTGTACTGAGCAATGAAGGGAAGGTGGAGCCTATGAAGGGGTGATGACCTGTACTGAGCAATGAAGGGAAGGTGGAGCCTATGAAGGGGGATGACCTCCTCTAGATGTTTCGACTTATCACACCGGCATGGTAAGGGTATAAGTGAGTACTCTACACTCTATGCAACATGGAAACCGGACAAACTACATTTTTGTTGTTGTGATGTTTCACTTTCATAATGTGAAACTACAATATCTACCTCACTCTCATTGATTTTGTTATGCGGGACCAATTGCTATGATGTACAGTGTAATATATGCGAAAACGGATGCCATGGTTGTAGGCGTGTACATACCTTGTGAGGCAGGCGAGGCCAAAGATGTGGAACCGTTGCATGTTTTAACGCATTAAAGCATGTATAATTTTCTTTAGGAATGTACAAATATCAATTGTATCGAAGTGGTACGCTCGTTCTTCGTAGAAGGTTCAATGCGGGCAATCTCGGCCAAAAATAGCAGGTTTTATGCACGGGCATAAAAGACGTGTTCAAAGTGCTTACCAAGTGAAAAATTGAGTTTCAACATGAAATTTGAGCCCAACAAGAATTTTCCACAAATTTGGGATTTTTCCGAGCTCGTTTGGGCTTTCTACGGACAAAAAGGGGCATTTTTGGGCTAAAAAATGGCTAAAATGACCTTAAAATGGTCAAAAATAGCCTAGAAATGGCTCAAAAAATCTCAAAATGCCACATCAAGGATGGTTCCATCATTGCTCAAGTTGTGTGGGAAATTTTAGAGCCACGAATGAGCTCATTTGGGCATATGACCAAGGAGATATAACCATTCCTTTATAGGGTACTAGTGTAGTCCCGTGGTGCTTCCACTACATGGTCGAGGTTGTGAGGCCTCCAATTAGGGTTTCCCCTCCTCCAATAACTACTTTGGCTTCTCCAATGAAGTACTAAAGCTTCCATGAAATGGTCATGACGAAGAGAGGTTTTAACAGGAAGAATGAGCACTACGTCTGTGCAATTGGGGAGCAAGGCTACACCTAATCTTCACACAGACAAGAGTTTTGAGTTGATCTTGGTTCATTTTCAAGTTGATATTTCATGGCTGGAGTTTTGTTATTTTCTAGTGTGTTCTTGGATTCAAATCATCTACACCTTGCTTGAATTTACTATGAATCCTCACAGTCAAAGGCCCGAGGCTTTCCTAGTTGCACTGCGCACTTCTTGAACATTATTTGGTTAGCCCGATGTGAAGTAGGCTAGGGTGAGGGTTAAAAAGCTTCATTGAAGGTTGAAAAACAAAGGTTTAAAGCTATGGATCCACAACAACAATAGAGGTTTCGGTTTGATCCAGTAAGAATGCAAATGTTTCAAGCCTTTGCAGTGTTTATGCAGCAACAACAAACTGCGGAAAGGAGGGAGCTTTCCTCAACCAAAGTGTTCCAATCTGGTGAAATGGAAAAATTTAAAGGTAAAGATGTAACAAGGTATCTTTGTGATATGTAAAGGAGATGGAGCTTCACCGACTGCCCAAAGCAGAGACGGTGCAAAGTTTTGAACAAGTTGTGGTTCCCGAGATCAGAGAGCAGGTAAGAGGAATTAGAAATGAGCATTCAAATTATCCTTTTGAAGGAAGATTATTTTATGGAGGACTCCGAAAGGGAAACAAAGAGGACTTTTCTAGAGTGGGTAGTTCGTCCAAAAGAGGGACTTTCGCCTACCAAACTGCTAAGGGAATTTGAACGCCGCTATGTTCAACTTTCAAGGACTGAGAAGGCTACCTTAAACTCAGAGAAGACATAGCTCTTTTTGCAAGCCGTAGGTAAAGAGATTCAAGGGAATTTAGAGCTACTACTTGAGGATAAGGATGCGGAACAAGGCTTAAAGACTAATTGGAATGAAGTTGAAGATGCCACTTCATTGCAAACTAAGCGACACAACAAAGAGACACGATGATAGTCAACCGTACTCAAGTCCCAAGTGTTCTTGAGAGTCCCGTAAAGCCTATTATTGTTGTTCCAAAGAGTGACAAGTCAATTCTAGATGATATTGTCAAGGGAATGCAAGAGCTCAAATTAAAGCTTACAAGGTTGGAAGAAAAGGGGAAACCATCAAGACAATCTACAAGGCAGAGACCTCAAAACAGAGAAGGCTTTGTAAATAGATGCATATGGTGTGATGGTACTGACCATGGAAGGAGGGATTGTGAAAGTTTTAAAGACAGTTTGACAAAGGAGCTTGTTTTCTTTAAAGATAAAAAATTTCACTTAAATGAAACAAGTAAGCTCTTGGGGACAAACTTTGGAAAAGGTACAATGAGGAAGCTAGTTGAAGACATGGCTACTAGCCATGCCATCTCAATGGTTGAGGCATTCGCCTATGGGTTGAAGGTGAATCCTATTAAAAAAAAGGGATCAACCATGATTGGAGAAGAGGAATCTAATGGTATTGGAGAGCTACGACCATGCGCTATATAATCTGCTATGAAGGGTAACATGACTACAGAGGTTTTACATGAAGCTCAAGACTGCATTCGGGTAGAAACAGGTTGGAACGACCTTGTGGACTCTTTGTCAGTGCATGCATACATTACCAAATTTCAAGCAAATGAGTGCATTTTTGAAGAAAAACGTAGGCATGAGAATGGGGATGAAGGGCCTTCAAAGCGGGCCACGAGGAGTGGAGGTAGAAATGACAGAGTTCCTCCAAGATCACCTTCCCCGCAACAGATGCCTGTCTCTAAAGTGCCTATGCAGGAAGACTCTAAAGAAAAGAAGAAAGATGCAACAAAATCCAAAGCAAAGGGTCCGCTCTACAAACTCCAATCTCGATATAGAGGCAGGAACGGATCTCAAAAAGGTTTTGGAAGAGAGGATTCTAAAGAGTAAGGTGAAATTTACCTTGGGTGAAGTCCTTGGTATAGCAAAGCGGAAATTCCACAAAGAATTAATTGATATCATAAAGAGGAAGCTGTAGTCTCTTACTGAATCTATCCATGTACAAGGTAAAGAAGAGACTTTAAATGCACAGGGTGTACAGGTCTATGGCGAGCAAGGGGAAGAAATTATTATAGGATGCTACAAGCCTAGGGGGGGAGTAAAACATGTTCGCTTCTTGGATGATGAAGATGAAATGGAGATCACTCACAAGAGCTACTACTTGAAGAGTCACTGGGAAAGAGCAACTACTGAGACCCTGGTAAAAGTGGGAGACTTAGAAGAGCCATACATTGCATTGATAGATCATGGGTTGGAAATTAACCTCATGTCAAAGAGTCTTTATCAAAAAGGAAAATGGCCAATCGATATAAATCATGGATGGATGATTCGTGCAGTGATGCGAACAACTCATCGGGGGAGTTATACGGAGCTTGTCCAAATGTAAAGGTGACTATAGGGGATGTGAAAGATGACCAAAATTTCTTTGTACAGGAGATGTCTACATACCCTCTTATCCCTGGGCAGCTATACATCACTACTACTCGCATGGAAACCAAGGTGATGGATGATGGTAAGCTTATCCACGAATAAGAAGCAGGGATGGGAGGTTGCCAGTACACTTCCTCACTTTTTGTGTGGACCATGAAAGGAATTGTGAAATTCATAGAGAGAAACCCTTGCCAAAGACAAACAAAAAATTCAAGGACTACAATGAGGGGTTTTGGCCATGTACCATTGTACAACGGGATTACACTGGTACAAGAAGAGAAAAGTTATTGCATGATGTATATGCAAAGGAAACATTTTCTACAGGTTTTGTAGGATTATCAGACTATGGATCTATTGATTTTACAGAGTGTGAGGACTTAAAGCGGGGTGAATAACAACATGTAAATAGTGTACAAAGAGGTTTGAAGATGAATGGTTTGCTAAACGATTATGAATGCATTGCAGGTGTGTTTGATGAGTGTTTTTTTTGTGGATACTATGCAAGCTCAATAGAAATGTACAAGGTTGTTGAGGATTTCAAAAATGCTCAAGTCATTGATGTACAAGTGGAGACTAAGTATAAGTCCGTGGCAAAGAAAGTGAGACCAGTGGCATTACCTCTACAAAAAGATTGCACAAATACGATGGAACAAGCTACTTTGCAACCTAGCCTTCATGACCCAGGCAAGATTGGACACAAGTTCACACAGGATTCTTTGAAGGAGTTAAAGGTTGGTTGTGAGGACAGTTTGACAAAAGCTGAAAAGATATGCTTTGAAGACATTCTTGCCAAACACGGAAACGATTTTGCATTTGAGCCTTATGAGATAGGGTGTGTTGATCCATCCATTGTTGGTCCTATGGTGATCTTCACTATCCCTCATGTACCTTGAAACTTGAAGCCTATTCATGTTCCAAAGGCTCATTTGCCAAAAATCATTGAGTTGCTTAATGAAAATATCAAGATGGGTATTTTGGGGCCTTCTTGTGCTCCATATTCAAACAAGTGGTTCAAAGTTCCAAAGAAAAATGGTTCTTTACTCTTTATTCAGGATATGCAACCTGTAAATAAGGTGACAATAAAAAAATTTGGGTATAGGTCCAATTGTCGAGATGAGTTTGTAGAGGCATTTGCAAGAAGGGCAATATATTCTATGGGAGATTTGTACTCAGGGTATGATCAGCTCCAACTAGCAATGGAAAGCAGGGACCTGACTACCATGAGGACACCCTTGGGTTTAGTAAGGATGTGCACCTTACCTTAGGGGAAACAATTTTACTTGCACATATGATGAATGGTATTAACAAAGTCCTACATGGCTTCATACCGCAAACTACAATGTCTTTCCTAGATGATGTGCCAATCAAAGGATGTGATGTAAGCGATATAGATGTGGCTCTGGACTCGAGGGGTGCCGCAAGTATGTGGAAAACTATATCAATGATTGTGATGCGATCTTGTCAAGATTGGAAGAAGTGAACCTTACCTTGTCTAAGAAAAAAATTAGTGTTTGGTGTGCGCCAACTTCTTATTGTGGGACATATGTGCGGGCCATATGGTAGAAGTCCTTGTCCTACAAAGATTGATTATTTCAAAGAGCAAAAGATACATGTATTAATGCAGCTGAGGTTCCAAGGTTCTTGGGTGCATGTGTGTGCTGTGTTATCTCGATTCCACATTATGCGCGTGTGGCAGAACCTTTGTATCAACTTTTGAGAAAGAAACAAAAGTTTCAATAGGAAGAGATGCATACACATGCCATGAGGAAATTAAAGAAGTTGTTGCTTATGTCTCCAACTTTGCGGAAATCAAACTATGAATGTGGAAGATATGTAATTGTGACAGTGGATACTAGCCCCACAGGAATTGGATGGGCAATCGGACAAGATAATGATGATGGCAAGGGATATGTAGTGAGATTTAGAGTAAAAGTCCTAAGTGATTGTCAACACAACTATGCACAGGTAAAAAGAGAAATATGGGGAGTACTCGGCTTTGAGATGTGACAAAGAGTATTTGATAGGAGAAAGTGTAATAGTGGAGACTGATTGTCTACCCCTTCTTGGAATGATCACAAGTTGCTCAACTCCAGACATTTTTATGTTGAGATGGATTGACTACATAAAGTCCTTGAATCCAAAGTTTAAGCATATTGCAGGGAAAGATAATCCAGTTGCGGGTATGCTTTCAAGAGAAAGGTATGAAAATGAAGAAGACATGGTTGTCGAGGAGGGCGATGATGTAGGCACACAGGCCAAGGCAATCATGTCCATCCATTTGTGACAGCTAGTCTTGATGATGCAGAATATGCACATGGCGCAGGGGAGGCGAGTACAACCAGGTTTGTGCAGATTTCATCAGCGTTCGGGCGTCTCATGTACGACCTGTTAGTGTCGAGGCTCAACCTAGCAGCTGTAGTGGGAGCATTTGCAACAAGGATTGTTATTCGTGCAATGACTGACACTAGCATGATACATAGTGGAGTTTTGTAAACCATACATAGTAGACAGCGAGATTTATATGCAGGCTCTAGCATGGGTACGCATGCTTGCCTACCACCAGAGCCAATACGACTACATATAGATCCACTGAACAAGCCAATGGGCGTAGGTTGAGAGAGTCTCTCACCTGTTTTCCTGTACATACTAGCATTTTAGCTAGTAGGACCCACTTATCGATACATTCGCCTTTAAGTGGGAGATTGTTGGGGTACAGGCGCATGTACCTTGCCCAATCGCTCAGGTTATGGGCGCTCACCCACTGGCACCTTATTCTTGTGTACATTTACGAAGAATAAGGGGCAGCTCATATGAGAGTCTTGCTCCACACACACACACACATTGTGTACTCTCTCCTTCTCTCCTTCCCACACGCACATTGCACTACGCACGCACGAATCTGCGTACACGCAGTCTTCTAAAAGGCCACCACAAATTTTACAAGGTTCTCTTTTCAACACGAACCTCTCTCTCTCTCTCTCTCTCTCTCTCTCTCTCTCTCTCTCTCTCTCTCTCTCTCTCTCTCTCTCTCTCTCTCTCTCTCTCTCTCTCTCTATCGCTTCCTGCTTCCTAACCCTAACTCATCTCCTCTGTGTCTCCCCCTGGGTGAGGGTAGCTCTGTGGCGGGGCGTCAACTTATAGCCTCGCCCTAGGACCAAGCAAATACGCTTCACATCTCTTCTCCCACTCCTGCCACAAACACGCAGGCCTACCCGCCCCTGCAGATCCACGACCTGCTGCCCTCTCGCAAGCTTTCACAGTGTTTTGACCTTGCTCATGCTGTGGACAGAAACTCTCTCACCCAATACTGCTCCTACAGACCCACGACCTGCTACCCACAAGCTCTCATAGTGTTTTTCGAATGGTTCTACTTGGTAGAGTAGAATGGCATTTTTGAACCTTAGTGGCATTTTTTCAACCTTAATGGTGTTTCCCACACAGTTTTCTTAACTTTGATTGTCAGCCATCCATTCTTTGCCATTCTAGAAAAGAGAAAGCCCAATGTCTTCCTTGAGCACCCCATTCGCACGCAGAAGCTTCCTCGTGGTGGCAGCTGCACCAAAAAAAGATCCCTCTAGTCGCCAAGAAGCAAGGACTACCGCCCTCAAGGCACAAATCCAAGAACTCATCGGAGAGAACGAGAAACTCAAGCTTCGCCTGCTTAAGCTAGAGGAGGCGAAGGAAGAAGAGAGCCAAGCTTTACTAAAAAAAGCCCAAGGTGTTGAAGCACCCCTTACCAAAACCGTCAAGGCAGTGAAGGAAGTTCGTGAAGCAAATCATAGGAAAATTGACACAAAGATACAAGCAACTCTACAAGAGTGCCGACTTCAAGAATCCCTGGCCTTAAGGTCCGGATTAGAGGACCACTCACCATGGTGTGCTGGTGAGGACACCCTTGAAGAAGCAATCGTCAAGCTCAATGACATCCTTCAACCTATCCACATCAAGCCTAAGACCATTTCTTGGATCAACACACACATAGACAAGTGCCGCTCGAGCATTGCATCCTCACCTTCAAGGACAAAGACGAATGGCAGAAGCTATTACGCCAATCCCACCTCCTCAAGGGAAAACCATTTTGGATCGTTGAAGAATTGGCCACAAATCAACTCAAAGCTAAGGCAAGCAAGCTCAAGAAGGTACACGAAGCTCGCAAACAAGGTAAATGGGCAGTCTACCGAGGTGGAAAAGCCATCATTCAAGAGTTTCAAAATCCCAAATGAGCTCTTCCCATAGCTGACCCACCACCCTAGGTTTTGTTTTCTCTTTTCCTTTTTCCTTCTTACCCTCTCGATGGACCCTTAGTCCTTAACTGATATGTATCGTCGTCCTCTTCTTAAACGTAATTGTTGTAGTGTTTGTTTTTGGTCCCATGGGTCACATATGGCCTCCGTGGACAATAATCAATCTATGTCTCTCTCTCTCTCTCTCTCTCTCTCTCTCTCTCTCTCTCTCTCTCTCTCTCTCTCTCTCTCTCTCTCTCTCTCAGATTATGATTTTTAGGGAGGCAATATTAATTAAATCTTGTTTTTCTAGACTTGAAATTTCCTCCTTCCCTACATGTTCCTCTCAAACTCTACTCAATCTTCTGCTCACATTCTAATATATGGAAAAATCATGCATGTGTAACTTTGCTTTATGTGTTACCTATAGTATTTTTATGAAATATAATTCTCAATTTTTATGAAATATAATTCATTGTCATTTTTGCCAAGAGTTCAATCTATCATACAAATGTTTTTGGCATGTCTTAAATGGTTGAAGCATCATGAGAATGAATACCTTGTAGTTCATGCAAAAAAATTGAAGCCAAAATCAATGTAGATATGTGTTAGACCAAGCACATAATTAAGAAGGGATCCTAAAACCACAAGTGAAAGGCCCTAGCCCCTTTGCATGACCTCAAAGTTGAATCGCACACCTATTACTCCTCTCAACCACTCTTATATAGCCAACCTTCCTTGCTATAGATAAAACCCCTTAATTGATGTGCACTCTTGGAATAGAAACCCCCATAGGCTCCTAGTCGCAAAGGCTCTTAGCCACAGGACCTTTATCTGGACATTACTCCTTTATGTTATCATCCTCAAAAACATTTCATACGAGCACCAATGTTTTCACAATCCAAACCTACGCCGGGTCTATTGGTCCGCTAAAACTTGTACTCATACAAGCTTCTAACAAAGATTAAACATTCGTAATAGAAGATGATTGCAATCAAATAACCTCAAAGAGACTTCTGCCAAGATCTCATACTTAGAGAAAAGTCTACCTCAAACAAGATGCTCTAACTAAGCAAAACTTATTGCTCCTACTCCTAAGCAACTCCTTCCAGAAATTGGAATGCTCATAAACTAGTGCAAATCAATCAAACAAATGTAAGTAGTTAGATTTGATTGTGACACGTAAAAAAGTATGGCGCCCTATGTCTAAGGATAAATTTAATCTCCATTTGCTAAGTAAATCCCAAAACTTGTGATGTTCCCCATTAGAAAAGAAGAGGCTGGTGTGGAGTGCCTCTACTAAACCAAATGAAATTCCTAATCCTTCTTAACTCCACAACTCGATTGATGCACATTGTGCCCAATCATGTATGCAATAATTAAACTTACATCCCTATGCTTAACAATATGTGCCCAAGTGGCTGCACAATTCTTTCTAAGTCGAGTAGCCAAAGATGATCCTACATGTGATCAAGACTAACTTCAACCTCCGCTCTCATATTGTCCTAATGTAGTGAGGATAGCGGTAACATTTAATGGTCTAGTAACTTGTGTGTAGCGGAAAATAGCATGAACATTGTGAGCATTTCATTAGAATAGCTTCCTAATGAGAATAACAAGAGTGCTTGGGTGGAGAGAGCAACAAAAAGTATAACACCTAGATAGATAGCATGAACAATACTTCAAAAGAGAGAGAAATTAAGCAATTGACAACAGTTGAGGACCGGATTTGCATGGAGCCGGTCCCCCCTCCAAAAGGCTTTGTATTATGGTTTCTCCCATCAAGAGAGACATTTTACAATACAATTCTTTGTGTTCCTTCAATACTAGCCAGTGCAACGAAGATGGAAACTTCATGCACTAAGCAAAACACTTATCAAACACAACATCAATTCCCTCATGGTCTCAGACCCAAGACCTCACACACCTTCGAAGATGGTGAGAGCTAGCGGGGTATGAGAGTAGATTGAGAGGAAGAAGGAGTATTCTTACGAGAAAGATGTACATCTCCTCACATAATCACTCATATTAGCATAGCTTAGCTTAGTAATTAGCATGGTAGAGGAGATGAGCATGCATTGAAGCTTGGCTCTTGGTTGTATTTGCATCACAAAGCCAAGAGTTGTTGGTGTAGGCCTCCCTTCTCACAAGCTTGGAGTAGGTGGTAAGCTTTCCATTAAAGCTTGAAAAGGAGAGAGAGAGAGTCTTTTTTGATTCACACATGAGATTGTGTGAGCGCATGTGATAATTCCTTGCAAAAATTAGCCCCCTCTCTCTCTTGGTCGACCCCTCTTGCTATTTGCTCATCCTCGCACCTCATTGGACCTCCCCAGGCCTAGCCAATGGAAATTAAGCAGCATAAGTGATAGTCTTCTGACATGTGTCCCCCTTTCCCCTTTTGTGAGAGCTTTAGTTAATTAATTAATTCAACTAAACTCTCATTGGACCCCTTTGCCTCGTGGCCGATAGGAATCAGGCAAGCCATTGAGCTGTTGAATGCTCATTGGACCCCTTGGGAGACTCTCCAATAGTCTTCTAGAGAGCTTAATTCTCATCGGTTCTTTTATTAAGTGTTTTTAAACTAATTAAACTAGATTTACTCTAGCTTAATTCTCATTGGTCCACTTCCAAGGCCATCCAATAGGAATTGAGTAGACCTTGTGGGCATTTGGGCTAGGGAGCTGACATGTGTCCCTCATTCCCTTTGTGTAAAGGGAGCTTGTGTGTGTGTGTGTGCGCGCGTGTGTTTCTCTGTCATCTCCTACTTCTAGGGCTCGCCCCCTCCTATGTAGGGATGGTTGAAGACTTTTGGGACGCACACAAAGCATCCAATGTCCCTAGACTTTTGACCTTTGGACAGAACCTTTGAATTTTGGAAGTCTTAATGGGCTGAACCTTAGGGTCTTTTAAGCCCATTGGTGCACATTGCTCTTTTGCAGATGGCCCCCCTTTTGGATCCCTATTTTCCCTCCTTTGGATCCCTACTGTGGCTGGTCTGCTAGCTTAACCAATATTCTAGCTTTTTCTCCCCTAGCACTTCCCCATATTAAATGATCATTTTAACATGAGAAAATCATTTAGGAGAATTAGATATTGATTATTATGACAATACCTCTCTCTTGAAATCATAGTCGTCCTCTACTATGGGGTAGAGAAGATAAAGCATATTCATTAGTCCTTTTTCCTAGAGGGTAGAGGATCCTTATGTTACCCTACGACATCATTCCAGAATGGATGACTAGTCCATTTGGCTCTTCAGAGCCTAAGCTGCCGCAAGCATGTCTGCACATTAGTCCTATCAATCTTCCATAGTCGAGTGACAAGCTCTACTTGGTGTTTGGGAGACGTTGTCTCCGCAAACTTGATCTAAGCATGCATATTACTTCATTTTTGTGCACAATAAAAAAAAAAAAGAGTCTTATAAGACAAAAACTTTGTTCATTTTTAACATTTGTACATTTGCTTACTCTAGGAAGCATTGTAAGCATTGACAAGGTTTAGGTTATCCTTTAACTGTATGCCTTGCATCCACCTAGCATCTTCAAAAGGATAATTCTTAAACTTAATAAGATATCGTCGGATAGTCTTACCACCTCTTAGTACCTTGTCTTCATGTCGGAGAATGGACTCGGGTTGCAACACCTCTTCTTGGTCCTCAATCTCCGGTGGGTCTTCAATAGTTGGTTCTTGAGGTGGCTCTCCTTTGTAAGGCTTTAGTAGGCTCACATGGAAAGCATTGTGTATGAGCCAATGGTTGGGCAACTTGAGTTGATAGGCCATCTCATTGATTGGCCTAAGAATTTGGAAGGGACCATAGTACCTTTTTGCTAACTTAGCATAGTACTTTTGGTGTCCCGTAGGATTCTTGCCCATCGTGTGCCTTAATTGAGCCTTGGGAAATTTGAGTAAGACCCGATCATTTTCTTTAAAGGCTTGTGCCCTTCTGTGCTTGTCAGCAGCAACAGCCTTTTGCCTTTGTTGTGAGATAGAGATAACATCCTTAATCTTTTGGAAAGATTCTTGTAGGTCTCGGCTATACTCATGTGCAGCGAAGATCTTCTCGTGTACCTTAAGTAGCAAGGGACTTTTTGATCTTCCCTCAATTACCTCAAAAGGTGCTTTTCCCGTGGAAGTATGTACAGTGTTATTGTAGGCATACTCCACTAAGGGTAAGTACTTCTCCCATTGGGATCTTTGATGTACTTCCGTTATATAGGCTTTTAGTAGATCGAGAAATGTTAGGTTAGCTATTTCACTTTGGCCATCCGTTTGTGGGTGATAGGCCGAAGAGAAGTTTAGCCTTGTTCCTAAATTCTCAAAGAGACCCTTCCAGAAATTATTGGTCATTCTAGGATCTCTATCCGACACTATGGACATTGGCAAGCCATGGTACTTGAAGATTTGTGAAATGAAGAGGGTTGCCATTTGATGGGCTTTGATAGTCTTTTTGACAGGTATAAAATGAGCTTGTTTATTGAATCTGTCTACTATCGACCATATTCCCGTATTCCCATGGATAGATTTAGGAAATCCAAAGATAAAATCCATGGATATGCTCTCCCATGGTGAATTAGGGATTGGCAAAGGTTGAAGCAATCCAAGTTGCTTCCCTCTATCAAACTTTGTCTTTTGGCATACCACACATTTAGAAACATACTCTTGTATGTTTGCTTTCATGGTAGGCCAATAGAAATATGTTTCAATCCCCTTTAGGGTAGACCAAATCCCTCTATGCCCTGCATAAGGAGGAGCATGAGATTCATACATTACTTTCTCACGTAGTGAGCTAGTAACGCATAGTCTATTGCCATAGAGAAGATAACCATCTTGTAAAGTAAATGGTTCCTCTTTCTTCCCTAGTGCAAGGGCTGAAATCAAATCTCTAAAATGAGGATCAATAGCATACTCATCTATCATAGAAGATAGATCATTGTGAGTTGCTATGGAAACAACATTCACTCTCGGCCGTCTTGAGAGTGCATCGGCTACTTGATATACTTGCCAGCAATGTGAGCAATATGAAAATGAAATTGCGAAAGAATGTTTGCCCACCTCATTTGTTTGTTAAAGAGCTTGGTCTGCGTCATGAAGTACTTAAAGACTTTGGTGATCCGTTCGCAGAATGAAAGGAGTCCCCAATAAATAGTGCTTCCATGAGTCTAAGGCATGTAGAACTACAAGGAGTTCCTTTTCATATATGCCTAGAGCTTGCTCAACAGGGTCGAGCCTTCGACTTTCATAGCCTATGGCGTGCCCTTCTTGAAGCAAAACAGTTCCAAGGCAATCACCACAAGCATCACATTGGACCTCAAATGGCTTTGAGAGATCCGGTAGTGTAAGCACAGGTTGAGAGATAAGCTTTTCTTTAAGCTTTTTGAAAGCATTGTTCTCCTTGGCAGACCATGTGTACCTAACGCTTTTCTTTGTTAGGTCATGTAATGGTCCTGCTATTAGTGAGAACTTTTCGATGAAGCATCTATAGTATGTGCACATACTTATAAAGCTTCTTAACTCATGAAGATTCCTTGGTTTAGGCCATCCTTTTATTACCTCTAACTTTGATGGATCCATTTGGATGCTATCTTGAGAGATAATGTGACCTAAATATTGAATCTCTTGTAAGAAAATTTCACTTTTCTTTCGATTAACATAAAGTTTATTCTATCTTAGAACTTGAAATGTTACCTGGAGGTGTTGCTTGTGTTTGTCTAATGAATTAGAGTAGATGATGATATCATCAAAGAACACTCCAGCAAAGGTTTGGTGAGGCCTGAATAGCTTCTCCATCAAGCGGTTGAATGTGGCTGGTGCATTGGTCAAGCCAAAAGGCATGACAATGTATTTGTAAAGACCAAACGTAGTGTGAAATGCGGTCTTTACAATGTCTTGATCAACTATCCTTATTTGATGATAGCCACATTTTAGGTCAATCCTACGGAAGTAGGTGGACCCTTGTAGCTTATCAAATAGGTCTTCTACCCATGGAATGGGAAACCTATTCTTGATAGTGATCCTATTTCGTGCTCTATAGTCGACACACATACAATATGTGCCGTCTTTCTTTTGCACTAGTAGCACAGGAGAACAAAATGGAGCTGACCTAGGCCTAACCACGCCCTTCTCAACCAACTCATGCACTTGCCGCATAATCTCCTCTTGTTGAGCTTGAGAAACTCTATAAGGAGGTTTGTTAGGTGGTGAACTTCCTGGAAGAAGTTCAATTGTATGGTCATCATTGCCTCGTTTAGGAGGTAGCTCACAAGGGATGTCGTCAATAAAGACATCTTGAAACCCCTTGAGAAAATTGGATAACTCTAATTCCTTTTGATTGTGTATATTTTCTTTTGCTAAAACATTAGGTTTATTTTGAGAATCTTTAACAAAAGTCATGTACACGAAAATAGAACTCTTTATTGACTTGTTGAAAGCTTGTGTATGTACAATGGGTATAGTGTTACCCATTTCCTTAACATCTATATACATATCTTTTTCCCTAAACTTAAAGGAGATTCTCCTTTCAGGGAATTTAACATTGACAGCCATGCAATCAAACCATGGTGCCCCTAGGATTACATCCTCATGCTTGAGAGGAGAGATAAAGAAGTCCTCTTTGTCCACATAGCTTTGGACATGGAGCCTCAACTTCCCGATTAAGGGAGTGACTGAAGCTTCTTGCCCCTTGAAAGCACCGTCTACGGGTAGGACATCTCCCATCTTGAGGCTTGTTTGCCAAGCTTGGTGGCCAACTCTATAGATATAAAATTGTGAGTAGAACCAGGGTCAAAGAGAATAAAAGCATCATGTTCTCTTACCTTTCCCCAAGCATGGCATAGAGGAGATCGTTTGTGGTGAATTTCCTCCTCTTGGATTTCGACCAGGGTTGCTCTAGGAGGTTCATGGCGGGTGTTCTTTTGGGGACAAGCGCGGTATGCATGCCCTTGCTCGCTGCACTTGAAACAACGGTTATCCTTGCAATAACGCTCAAGCTCTTCAGGAGAGAGTTTATTTTTGCCTTTATAAACTCCCTTCTCTTTAGCTTTGTTGGAGTTGCCCTAGGAGACTTTTGGACATTGTCCTTCCCCTTAGGCTCCTTGGAACCCTTGTTTTCAGTGGGCTTAGAATTTCTTTTAGCCCCCGTTTGGAAATTGATTTGAGAGGCCACCATAGTATGGTGTATAACCGTCGATATGGTGCATGGCCTTTGGGAGTTAATATACTCCGCCATTTCTTCAGTTAAGCCTGCACAAAATTGTTGCTTTTGCTCTCCAAAATTCAACTTCTTGAAGATAGTGGCTTTGAGTTGTAAATCCCAAAACTTGTCTACATATTTGTGAATGGATTCGTAGGGCGAGAGCTTCAAGCTTCGCCATTCAGTGAGTACTTTGTCTTTGGCATCGGTGGCCAAAAACTACTTCATAATGGAAGCTCTTAAAGCTTTCCATGTTCGTGGAGCTTCACCGTTGGCCCATAGGCTAGACCACCATTGCCTGGCGGACGTTTGAAAGTGTATAGCTACGTGGCATAGCTTAGAGGACTCCGTGAATCCCTCATCTCCAAACGCCACATCGAATCGTTGGATAAAGGCCAAGACTTTGTTCGTAGCACCAAAAGTGCCATTATAGGTAAGGAAAGAGATGCTCTTCCCTCCCTCTTTGAATTTCTTGAGCTTGGACGACCTCTTCCACATGGCATAGGATTTTCTATGGCCTCTTCTTTTTGATGGTTCAAAGGTTGCACCATCACTTTCTTCAGA
Organism: Adiantum capillus-veneris; assembly: GCF_014529385.1. Taxonomy (NCBI): domain Eukaryota; kingdom Viridiplantae; phylum Streptophyta; class Polypodiopsida; order Polypodiales; family Pteridaceae; genus Adiantum; species Adiantum capillus-veneris. Next base: position 117,531,321 of record NC_140940.1, read on the forward strand.
AGATGGAGAAGAGGGTGACCTCTTTCTCGCCTTTGTCTTTCCTTTATCTTCTTTGTCTTCACCATCAATTTCATAAGAGGAAGAGGATGACGAAGATGGAGAAGAGGTGTCCTCTTTCTCGCCTTTTTCTTCTCTTGCTTTTTGTCATCCCTCTTTAAAGTATGGTGTGGAGAAGTATGCGATGGTCTTCTCCATTTTGGAGGTGATGGAGAGCGTTTAGCCCGCCGTCTTCGTGGAGCCATCTCCGCCGAGGTGGCAGGAGACTCACTTCTTTCTCGTTCCTTTGGTGGAGGCTCTTGAATTCTCCTTTGAGAAGGAGATGCGTCAGCAAGGAGCAAATTTCTGAGTCCTTCATATGGATCCTCTTAATCTTCCCGAATCGGAGAGAGGCCTCTTTTGGAAGTCTCTCAAGGAGGCTCCTAGGTGCTCTCTCGTCATGGTGGGGAGCTTGAAATTATGATTGCAATTCACGAAAGAAAAGCTATATTTTGACAATATTAGCTAATTTCTCATTGAGGAGGAAGCTATCTTAGTCTCCCAAGGCACACTTTGAAGTTTCAAAAGGTGACAAAGGCAATGGCGAGTTTGACGAGGTCGGCAAATACAATGATTCCACCCAAGACATCAATATGGTGCACATAGCACTAGCCACAGTGGTCAAGGATCTTAAATCAGAGTTTGGTTGTGGTTGCCGCAACATGCTTTAGCCAAAGAAATGCACATGAGCACAATAGAGAGGGGGAATTGGAGCTCCTATACTTGATTTGGACCTGTGTGTCGGAGTTCAAAATATTGGTGTTTGAACTTGTTGTTAGAATTCAAAGCACATTGTATTTGGAGCGGAACCACATGATGTATACAAAACATTATTGATTAAGTGCATGCAATCCATTCTTGTTGGCGGGATTGAGGGGATAGTTCTCCCTTACATTCTTTGCTAATCTATCTCTCTAACTATCTTGCTCGATAATCACCTATCCTTCTCTACATAAGCCTCTACCTCTATCTCTAGCTATCGGCCATAACCAGATCCTTTTCTATATGCTTATATTATCTTAAATGAATAACCCACCCAATGCCAAGTTTCACCCTTTTCGCAATGTACAATCTCCTAGGGTTAATTTGTGTTTAAGTCAAAAAATTCACTTCAAACAAAGAATTGTATTTCTTTTTGGACCTGAAAGACTATAAGAAATTCTTTTCTCTCCACTCTTCATTATTCTACCACTCCTAGACTATTCTAAATCATTCGATGTGCACATATTTATTTTGCTCTAGAGGGTGAGTCTTGATAAATTATGAGCCATGAAGACTTATATACACAACTCATTCCAATCGCTAGGAAAAATACATACATCTTTGTGAGTACAAAATTACAGTTTCAAAGAACAATTCACGGTTTGTTTGGAAGACAAAGATTAGCCGCTATAAATGCATCAATAAATCCGTTCATCCTACCCTTGATTAGAAAAGATCAAAGCTTAGATGTTTTCATCTTTGTCTTATTTTGAGAGTTCTATGTGTACATGAGAGGGTGAGAGAGAGTGTACATGAGAGGGTGAGAGAGTCTTCTACGGCTACACTAAGTATTCACCACCAAGCACCACACTTCATGGAGTGAATTCTTGCTACCTCCTCACAAGCTCTCACATCCAAAGGTCCAGTATCTTCTTGGCAACCATGCTAACTTTTTGACATATTTTTGGTGAACACGATGCAAATCTGCCAGGGTGATAGTTTGTGGGTAACCATGAGTGATCATGCGGAGCAACATGGTATGCACTTTGATCTAGCATTAATGCAAATGTTTCAAGCATTTGCCTCATTCATGCAACATCAACATGCTTTAGAAAGAAAGGAGGCCTCAACAACCATAGCTATTCAAGCGATTGTCAACAAAATGGATCGGTTTGATGGGAAAGATGTGACAAAGTGCCTTCGCAGATATGTGAAGGAAATGGAACTGCATCAAGTACCAAAAGGTGAGATGATTCAAAGCTTTGAGTTGGTTGTGACTCCTAAAATGAGGGAGTATGTAAGAGCAATCAGGGAAGGGCATGGGGCAAGTTGGGAAACATTAAAATTGGCCTTAAAGGAGGAGTATTTCATGGAAGATTTAAAGTGAGTGACAAAAGGAACATTTTTGGAATGGATAGCCAAGCCAAAGAAGGGACTCTCTCCAACAAAGTTTCTCAGGGAATTTGAGCGACACTATTCTCAACTAACAAGGACAAAAAAGGCCACACTGGAGTCAGAGAAGACATAGCTTTTCCTATGAGCAGTAAGAAAAGAACTTCGAGAAAACTTGGAGCTTCTACTTGAAGACAAAGATGTTGAGCAAGGGCTAAAGGCTAACTAGAATGATGTTGAAGATGCAATCTCACTACTTGCAAAGCAGCAAAGAAGAAGAGACAAGATGGTAATCAATACTTCTACGCCGACCTCCTTGGCTCCTGAAAAGATGGTAAAACCTTCTACTATAGCTCCAAAGGTTGATGAATCTGTGCTAGATGATATTGTGAAAGGCATGCATGAATTAAAGATAAAACTTGCTAAGCTTGAAGAAAAGGGACAACCATTAGCACCGCCTTCAAGGCAAAACATCAAACCAAAGAAGGGTTTGTTCATAGATGCATATAGTGTGATAGCGTAGATCATGTAAGAAGGGATTGTGATAGTTTTAATGATGCTTTAAGAAAAGATGTTGTGTTTTTTAAGAATGGTAAAACCACTTGAGAGAGAAAGGTCTACCCTTGAAAACTAACTTTGGCAAGGCGGGAATGCAAACCTTAGTTGAAGATATGGCAGCTGACCATGCCACCTCTTCAATTGAGGCATCTACTTAATGGAGTGAAAATTGAGTATGTTGTGATGAAGAGGTGAATGATCGCCATGGTAGACTTTGGCCAAATGTCATGGTGTTAGCTAAAAATGGAAAGCTTACAAAAGAGATTCTACATGAAGCAGGTGACTGTATACGTCTAGAAACAGGGTGAAGTGATCCAGTGGACTCAATGTCCATGCATGCCTACATTACAGACTGCCAAAACCATGAAGCTATTGTAGAAGAAAAGCGTAGGCGTGAAAATGGTGATGAAGGGCCTTCAAAAAGAGCTACAAATAGTGGAGGAAGGAATGATGCAACAACTTCGCAAGAGCCACCTTCACCAAAAGTGACCATGGAGGAGTCTACAACAAGGAAGAAGAAGGAGCCAACAAATGGTAAGTTAAAAGGACCAGCTTACAAACTACAATCTGACATTGAGCTTGCTACAAACTTGTTGAAAGTGCTAGAAGAGAGAATTTTGAATAGCAAGGTTGAGTTTACTTTGGGGGAGGTGCTTGGCATAGCCAAGCATGAATTTCATGAAGAAATTATCAACATCATCAAGAGAAAAGAGGCAAACACTTGGAGAGGCTATTCGCCCACAAGCTGAAGGCGATACTGTGAAGGCACAAGGAGTCCAAGTTCAAGCTAAACAAGGTGATGAAGCTATGGTGGGATGCTACCAATGTTCTTGGAAGGTAGGACAAGTGAAATTTGTTGATGATGTGGAAGAAGCTCAAGGCATTCCTAGGAGCCACTATTTTAGAAGCCACTGGGCACGGGCTACTACAGAGACATTGGCCAACGTAGGTGATCTTGAAGAACCATTTGTTGCCTTAATTGACCATGGTTCTAAAATAAATATAATGTCAAAAAGTCTTTACAACCAATGCAATTGGTCAATGGTTGGATGGTCATAGTGGAAAATAATTTATCAAGTGAATTGTATGCAGCATGTCCAAGTGTAAAGGCAACAATAAGTGATGTAAAGGTTGAACAAAACTACTTTGTACAGGACACATCTTCATATCATTTTATCCTTGGGAAACCCTATATTGTGGGAGCTTAAATGGAAACAAAGGTAGTGGATGATGGTTCAGCTTATGATAGGATACAAAGTTAAGATGGTAAACATGTTGTTCAATTTCTCACAGTTTGTGTAAACCATGAAAGAAATCATGACAACCTCAGAGATCATCCTCTACCAAAGGTGAGCAAAGAGTTTCATGATCATAGGGAAACGATGGGTATTGGCCAACTACCATTGAAAAGCAGGATTGCAATGGTACGAAACAAAAAAGGTCCTCGCTTGATCCAAAAATGGGTGAAACTTTTCCTACGAGCTCCTTGGTAACAAGGAACGGATCAGCATGCTTTACAAAACTTGAAGATTTGAAGAGATGTGAGAAGAAATATGTACATAATGTACAAATAGGCATGAAAGAGAGTGGATTGTTAGAGCCTACTGAAAATGTTTTGGGTTTGTGTGAGCAAGTTTCTTTTGTAGACACTATGGGCGAGCTTGATGCTATAATGGAGTCTAGTTCACATCTTGAGAATGAAGTCGTGGAAGTATGCTCTGTGGAAATGTATCAAGTCATAGAAGCCTTTAACAAAAACCAATGTTTCAAGCAAACACTTGGCTCAGAAGTCCATGTCGAAACTAAATACAAGGTTTAGCATAAAAGGTGAAACTAATAGCTCCACCCTTACCACTCAACAATAGGGAAAAAGTTCAGCAGGTTGCTTTGCAACCAAGTTTGAGAAATCCTAAAAAGATTGGGCACACCTTCAAAAAGGATTCTTTTCAAGAGTGGCAGATTGGCTGCAAGGAGTTTCTAACGCAAGAGGAGACAAGGTGGTTTAAAGAAATGCTTTCAAAGCATGGTAAGGCTTTTGCATTTGAGCCACATGAGATAGGACGTATTGATCCTTCTATTATAGCTCCTATAGTAGTTTTTACCATACCTCATGTACCTTGGGATCTACGACCTATTATGGTTCCAAAGGCTCATTTGCCAAAGTTAGTAGAGTTATTGAATGAAAAGATCAAAATGGGGATTTTGGAGCCTTCTTGTGCTCCATACTCAAAAAGGTGGTTCACACTTCCAAAGAAGAATGGTGCTCTACGCTTCATCCAAGATATGCAGCCAGTGAACAAGGTGACAATTAGGAATGTAGGTACATGTCCAATTGTGGATGAGTTTGCAGAGGCGTTGGGCAGGGAGGGCAATCTACTCAATGGGGGACCTTTACTCAGGGTATGATCAATTACAATTGAAAGCAGATATTTGACAACCATGAGAACACCTTTAGGTTGGTAAGAATGTGTACCTTGCCAGAGGGGGCAACCAACTCAGTTGTACGATGAATGGGATGAATAAGGTCTTACGTGACTTTATTCCTCAAATCACAATGCCTTTCATTGATGATTTGCATATCAAAGGATGTGAAGAAGGTGAGAATGATGAAGCTTTGGATCTCAAGGGGTGCCGTACGTTTGTGTCAAATCACATAAATGATTTGATAAAATTTTGTCTAGGTTGGAAGAAGTGAATCTTACTTTGTCAGGGGAAAAGTCTATTTTTGGTGTCAATGAATTTCTCATTGTGGGGCAGATGTGTGGGCCATATGGTAGGAAACCTTGTCCAACAAAGGTAGATCCCATCCAAAGAATGAAAGAAACATGCACTAGCATCACTGAGGTCAGAACGTTTCTAGGAGCATGTGTCTTTTATATTATGCACATGTAGCTGATCCTATTTATCAATTGATTAGAAAGAATCAAAAGTTTAAATGGACAAATGCACATGTAAAAGACATGAAAAAGCTAAAGGAGTTACTCCAATCAACACCAACTTTGAGAAAGGTAGACTATGAGTGTAAAAGGCCAGTAATTGTGACATTAGACACCAATCCTACAGGAATTGGATGGGCAATAGGACAAGATGATGAAGAAGGACATATGTATGTGGTGAGATTTAGAGCAAAGGTACTTAGTGCTTGCCAAAGAAACTATCCACAAATAAAGAGAGAGTTATGGGGTATGGTTACAGCCTTGAAAAATGGGAAAGAGTACCTAATTGGTGCATGTCTGGTTGTAGAAACAGATTGTCTACTACTTCTTGGGATGATTACAAGCTTCTCAACACCAGACATTGCTACGTTGTAGTGGATTGGCTACATAAAGTCCTTAAATCCCAATTTAAGCACATTGCAGGTAAAGACAATATAGAGGTAGATATACTATCAAGGGCAAAGTATGAAGATGGGTCACAAATGATTGATGAGGGAGATGATGTGGGCACAAGGTTCTATTCTATCTCTCATGTCAAAGGTAACAATGTCTGCATGTCTAATCCACTTGAATTGTTCTTGACGGAGCTTATTGAAGGTGATTGGATTCTTATTGGATGCTACTTGAGTACTCTAACAAAATAGGATGATTGGTTTGAACAAGAATTCAAGAGGATACGCATGAAATCATATGGGTACTTTTTGAGGGATGGTTACTTGTGGAAGCATCCTAAACAAAAGAGTGTTACGCCACAAAGGATTATATATAAAAAAGAGACTCAAGTAAAGCTCATGCAAGAGTCTCATGAGAGTCTATGGGCTAGAACAGAGGTGTGCAGGTAACTTTCTCCAAGTTAAAAGAAAAATACTGGAGGAATGGTATGTATAAAGGTGTATCTCAATTTGTAGAGTCGTGTGTGTAACTTGCCAAATGTATTCAAATGTCCAACATCGTGATGGGTTGCACCCTACATATCCACTAGCCATGCACTATAAAAGGGTTGTGGATCTAGTCCCAATGCCTTTGGGACTCTAGCAGATGAGATACTTAGTTCTTGCATGAGAGGACCTAATCAACCAGGTTGAAGGGAGAGCATTAAGAGCAAAACCACAGAAGCTGTATGCAAATTCCTTCTTGATGAGGTGATTTGCCATTATGGTTGTGTGGGAAAGATCACTACATACAGAGGTGAACTGGATGTTGAGGAAGCAAGGGAGTTCTTTTCCAAATTAGGAATCAAGCTTTCCCTTACTACAACTTACAACCCTGAAGGCAATGGAAAAGGTGAAAGAGGGCATCCACCTATCATCAAAGAATTTGCCAAGGCTTATGAAGTAAGAGTTGGTTAGTGGTCAAAATTGTTTCCATATATGTTGTTAAACCTCACGACTCATGGACACCCTATCACCTACGATGGACCTTGTATTATTTACTTGGTAAGAGTCAGGTACCGGGCTTGTCGGTCCAATAGGAAAAGGGTAAGAGTGATGGCCGATGAGAGGCGCACTCTAACTGGAACATTCAAGGGATTAGTTGGCTAAGCATGGGCACCCAAGTGTGAATAAGGCGAGCTCATATAAAAGTCAACTAAACCTAAAATTCACTCACTCTCTCCTTTGTGCAATTGAAGAGTGCTCTTGCTCCATCTCCATCTTCTTCTTCTTCTTCTTCTTCATCTCCTTGTGTATGTGTGTATGCAAGAGAGAGAGAGAGAGAGAGAGTGCGATCGAGCATTGCGGCGGCACGACGGCGGCGAGGCGGTTGAGCACGGCGTATCGGCGTCTCCCTCTTCTTCGCGGTGAGGAATCCTCCACGACAGGAAGCGTAGAGCGGTGAGTGACACACCAACTCCTACTAGTTTAGGCTTGTTGTGTGCTTGGAGCCATTTGTGGCTCGCACACAGTGTATCGGCAAGTTCCTTGCATTGACACGTGCGAATGCCATACACTAAGCTTGAATGGCACTCTCTGCTTCTTTTGTGGTGCAATTTCAATTGTAGGAAAGGTAAGGAAGGAGGGTGTGTGTGTTGAGAAGAAGGATTTTGTGTTACTACTGTGTATTTTTTTGGTAATGAAGTTTTGAAAGGTTACTGTGTTTTCTTTGTGTAAGGTGTTAGTATTAAGGTTGTTAGTTATGTGTAATGTAATGTACAGTAAGTAGGAACTAGATCTTTGAGAGCTAATAGAGTGTGTTAGTGTGTAATAGTAGGTGTATTAGTTGGAAGTAGGTAGGTAGAGTGCTCTCGCGCAGACCGCGGCAACCTTATCCTTTAAAATAAAATATAATAATAATAATAATAATAAATAAAATGATTTTTCTTAAAAAAAGATAGGACCGAGATCGGGAATATCTCCCAGACCCAAGCCTAAACTCACGCTCAGGCTTAGGCATCTATCGCCCTTTAAAATTACGAATTTTAGTTTCACACGTAGCTAAAAATCGACTTTTTTGAGGACCAACGGAGCTTCAGGTGACCGAACGTTGTGCTGTAAAGCACATCGCGACCCTCTGAGTGATACGCTCGTTTTGAGCTATCACACACTTTAATAAAAAAAAACCGATCATTAAAAAACATAAAAAAAACCGAGTGAAAACGAACGCCTAAAAAAGTAAGCGGTTAACCTTCGAGGTTATTCGCCGACGCTTGTAGGGTGTCAAAAGCACATGTATCTGCGCTCTGGTCGTGTGCTAGAGACGGAGCAACTAGAGAGAATTTCGACTTACGTGAGTTCTCATTATCCACCTACTTTAGGTTACGAGCCCTCGACGAGGACCCAAGGTAGTACAAACCAAGACCCGAACATAGCGGCTAGTGACTCTTCCTCTGACTACGACGTCATGGAGGGTTTCCCAATGCCTAATCCCAATAGCTCAAGCCAAGACATGCATGCCATGGGCCCGCAGTCCGGGCAGAGCGTGCTTAGCCGCTTGAAGGAAACCTTTAGTAGAGCCACTCGCTCCGAACATGGAGTTAATGATGTAAATGAGGGAGGTGGGGTAAATTCTCCATTCATGACCAACGTAGAGCCTATGTCCTTAGAGAAAGTGCACGTGAATACTTCATTCACTGCACCTCCTGAATCTTTAGAGCTATTCCCCACCGAGGTCATATTACCCGATGGTAGAATCCTTGCCGAAGTGCAAGAGGTTGAGCGGTATATCCTTGCAGCGAGGGAAAAGGAAGTCGAGAGCTTATGCAAGGCGGAGCAACGAAGAGAGTTCAAAGCAAAAGCCCCTATGTCAATATCCTTGCTAAGAGAGCAATCAAGTGCTCCTGACTTAGCAACCGCTAAGGGCCAACCCCTAGAAAGCAACATTGCATCTAGCTCAAAGGACACCCCTAGCACCTCAATCCTAGATGGAGCATTCTTAAATGAGAACTAGGACTACGAACTACAAACAGAAACTATGACCGACCTATACACAGGTCACACCTATCACGTGGGTTGGTTAGATGTCCTACAATCCACAATGGATGCTACTAGTGTGGAGGATCAACAACAAAGAGTTTGTGAGGTCATCCATAGGGTCATTGAGTTAGAGAGACAGAACAAGGGGATCAACATGCCTTCAACGGGTCTCATGAGATTCTTAGATATAGCAAAGGCTAAACAACTTACCTTATCGCAAATAGAGACTCCCTCGGTAAGTCCGATGGATCCTCCATATGTTGTTTTGCCAGGGGTCTCGGTGCAATCTGAGCCCACAAGTGATAGCTTTACCTTTCCAAGTCTAGCTCATCTTTCCCTTGATGACACCATGACTACCATGCCTACCCCAATGATGGGCATGCCGAGAAACACCATGGACCTCATTTGTTAGTAAAGCACCGCTACATGGTAGCTCAATGCCTGCAAACAGTACCTACAAGTGTGTACCAATCGTATGCACCTATGGCTCATCGTACTCATGTAGTCCCTACCCCTCCCATTGTTTCAACAACCTATGCTCCACAACCACAATACCCAAGTTCTTATTTCCATGGGACCATACCGGCTAGGGTTAGCATGTCACATTCGACGTCTGCTATGCCTAGGGCCACACATATGAACTTTGGCACAACATCGTACCCAATGTGGAACCCAAGGGCTTCCTATGCGCCAACCCCAATGCCAATACCTACTCCACATGTAGTCTCTAGAGCGCCTTCACCCACAGTGCATGCTCACTTAGGTGACTTGGCAACATTTGCTCAAGCTATTGGTCGATCTATCGCTGAGAATATGCGTAACACGCCTGATAGAGAACCTAGAAGTAAGGCAGTACAATTAGCCAAGCTCACACAAAAATTTAGTGGAGACGGAGATGTGAGAAAGCATATCGAAGTGTTTGAACAAATATGCGATTCTCTAGGAGAACACAATGACCTACATAAGAGTAATGCTTTAAAGCCTAACCTTAAGTGGGAAGGCAGGGGATTGGTATAGAACCCTAAGGGTGGAAGAAAAAACGATTTACTCTACTCTTAGGAGACCGTCCTTGAAAGAATACATACGAGAGAGAGTGCTTTGGGGTGTAGCCTCTCAGCTACAGAAAGCCCAATGAGAGGAAGGAGAGTCGGTGAGAGACTTTATTAGTCGCTTGAAGCATTTGAATTCTTGTTGTAATCCAAATGAGCGCTTCAATAATAATCAATTGCTTGATAGATTCATTACGGGATTACGACATGAGGATATCTACAATGGCCTAGTCATTAGAGGTATCACCACTCGGGAAGCAATCACCACCAATTCGATCCAATTGGAGGATAATTTAATGATTCAAGGAGAAAGAGTGTCTGTTGAGCCTAAATCTATTAGCTCGCAAGCATCAGGGCATCGGCCAATGACCTTAAAGCCTATTGCTAAGGAGCCAAAGATATCTGAGATGACTTTAGCAAATCTCACCAAGGCTATTCAAGAGAGTCTTAGAGACAATCGTGCTCCGCAAAACAATCATATGTATCCAAGAAGGGAAGAACAATGGTGCTCATTATGCTATGGAGAGCATAGTACCAGTGAATGCCTTACTTTTAGAGTAAAATTCAATGGGAACTGCAATGCCTGTGGGAGGTAAGGTCATCAAGCCAAGGATTGCATAGTATTTAAGCGCGCGATGGCCAATAGACCAACCTTAGCATGGACAGACACACCTCGAGTGCCTGCATTGATGCCGGCCCCACCTCTTGAACAAACAACACAACACATGGTCCCTAGGGCCCAAAATGTTGTTCAAACAACACCCTTACCACCTCCATTACTAGGACCGCAACCACCACATCCGAGAATCACTTCTGTGAATCAAGTGGGTTGTGAGTCATCTATTGCTTGTTTCGAAGGCTGTGAGGAAGATATACACCCTAATATTGCCTATGGGATGGATGTGCTTGAAGAAAGTCAACAATACTATAGGGAGGACTATTGGGGACAAGTCAAACCTGTATATTGGGTAGTTGCTCTTGCTGCCAGAGGCCAAACTATCAATTACACTCCTAAGAGACCACCTCTTCAATGCTATGAGTGTGGAGGTCCACATCGTGTAGCCGAGTGTCCTATTAGGCTACAAAAGAACGCCACACTAATGCAAACCAATCAAGCGAGCACGTCTACAATGCCGATACTCATGTGTAATCGATGTGGCATAGATCATTTGATTGCCCAATGTCTAAATAATCCAAATGCACTGAAGATCACGCCATTGAACTTGATTGAAGTTACCGAAGACCCAACACAAAGTACACATGTGGTACCAGTAAACGTACTCACACAATCGATGCTCCAAAAACAAAAATATATTCTTGAGGAAAGAGACACGGCATCAATTGCCCAATCTCATAAAAAGAAGAAAACACGAAGGAAGAGATCGCAAAAAGCAGCGAAGTGAGACCCCAATTCAAAGACCAACATAGGGACTGGTGACGACCCCGTATATATGAACGACGCTGAAGATTCTGATTTAGGTGAAACCATGGAGACCAAAACGACCACTAAGATAGAAAACAACAAGGAAGATCTTCATGAGCCACAATGGCCAGATCCAAGAAGATGATAGGAACTTATCCAAACCCTACAGAGGAGATTGAGCGAGTCAAGCAATTAAGGAGGTTGGTAGAAGATACCCAAAGGGATCTAGAACCAGCAGCTAGGTAGATCCAGATTACAGACACCGTGTTCCCTACTCAACAACAACCTCACCAAGTCCATAGACCCTTAGCTATACCTAGTGTCATCCAAGACGAAAGTGACTTAAAGTCATGGGAAAGTGGGCGTACTCATTTCTTGATGGAAAGAATGTTTACAAAGGGACTACTTGATCCTATCGAAGAAATGGAGATCCCATCGTACCCACATCAAGGGACTGAAGCCCAAAAGGTGTTGTTAAACATTGCCAAATTGATGGATTTCATGTCTTCAGAAGTTAGAACCACCATCATGTCCAAACTATATAAAGACCCTGAGCTAGTCTCAGCTCTTCGAGCCTTCCTCAATGGAGAACTAAAGTTTGGGCTACTACAATTTGCACAGATGGATGGAGTTGGGGAGATGCCAATAGAGGAGGAACACTTAGATCCACAACCCAACCGAGATGAGAACCTTGTAATAGAAATACATGTTAACAAGTTGGGACAATACTTTGAGGGTGATGAATCCAATGGGACCATACCAATCACTACTAAGGGATTATTTGTGAAGGGAATCATAGATGGTGGCGCTGGGGTTAGCATTGTGAATAAAAATTGTTGGGAAACTATGGGAAGACCTCACCTTGCGACCACAACCATTGTAGTGAAGATTGCCAACGGGGCTATCGTTAAACCTATTGGGATGCTAGAAGATCTCAAGATCAAGGTCTTTGGACATAAAATAAGGATTACCTTCATTGTTATGGATTTCTCCAAGCACACTATGGCATCAGAGATGATCTTAGGACGTCCTTTTATGAGGGAAGCAAAAATGGTGCATGACTGGTCTAAAAACCATGTCTACTTGTAGTTCCAAGATTCTGTCATTGGAGTGGATATTGTGACTGGTCGAGCACATCCTCTAGGAAACACGTTCATCCGGCCCCATTGCAGTATTGTTACACGTGTAAAGCAAACACTGATGTTGGGGAAGATTCTCCTTATATGGACGTACTACCTGGGATGACTGAGTCAGACGATGTGGATTGGGTTCACCTAGCAGCAACCATAGACACTTGGGGAAATAGGGGACGAACTGGGTAACACCTGAGGGGGATGAAATACCACCACTTGTACCCTTAAATATGCTAGAAGCAATGCATATAGCTTCTGATGATCTACAAGATGAAAGTTTGACTGGCATTGGAACCAGTAGCGCCTCACAAGACTATAGCCCACACGATTTGGGGTCAGAATCATCAGTTGAAATTGACTATGAGGACGAAGAATCTGAGTTAAATCTTAGTGCAAATGTGGGGACAAACCATTTAGGGCCCAGTGGTAACCTAGATGACAATCTATCCAAGGGAGCAGAAGACACAAGTAGTGATTCATCTAGTGACTCTTCACTAGAGATCGGCCGTAATCGAAAATTAAACAAGAAGAGTAAGAGATATAAGAGGCGAAGATATCGAGCAAATGTGCGTGCTAGAATAAATGAAAAGAAATCTACCGCAGAATGGCTTAATTATATAGGGGTATGTGATGCTCATCGGAAGTTGGTAGATAACAGGGGTGAATACCTTCAAAGTGTTATGTGGTGTAGTCCACAACCCATTGACATTGCACACCTAGAGGCTACAGAGAAGCCAAAGTTGAGCCGTACTATAAGGAGACGAAAAAATCAAGAGTTAGCTGAACAACAAAAGAAATCGGAAGTGAAATCACACTCCACAGAAGAACAGGACCCCACAGACTTACACCCTGCACCTGAACATTTCAAATCCTATTCCATAGAGGAACGTAAGGTTGTGTATACAAAGGCTCAAAGAAAACCTATCGATGGGAGCAATGGAGTCTATGACGGTCGAACGATAGTTAGAGTTAGCAGACCCAGGAGAAGAGTCCAAACCTGTTTTCATTGCCCAATATCTGACAGAGACTGAGGAGTGTGTACTTAAAGAACTTTTCAAGGAAATCAGGGATATATTTGCCTGGACTTATCATGATATGAAAGGTGTTCCACCTTTCGTGGTGCAACATACAATCCCCATGAATAGCATGGCTAAACCAGTTCAGCAACGACTCTACCCAATGAATCCTAAATATGCAAAAATCGTTCAAGAAGAGATTGAAAAGCTTGTGGAATGCGGATTCATATACCCTATTGAGAACTCAAAATGGGTGTCTCTAATAGTGATTGTGCCAAAAAAGAATGGGAAACTCAGAGTGTGCGTGGATCTCAAGAAGGTCAATGCCGCCACTAGGAGGGACCATTACCCCTTGCCATATTCAGAACACGTGCTTGAAAGAGTTGCAGGGAAGGAAGCTTATAGCTTTTTAGATGGGTACTCTGGCTACAATCAAATCACAATTGCGTTGGAGGAGCAAGCTAAAACAACTTTTATAACTGAATTTGGAGTGTTCGCATTTCGTGTTATGGCTTTTGATTTAACCGATGCCCCGGTTACCTTTCAAAGATTAATAAACACTGCTTTAGAGAATATTTGAGGGAGTTTTGTGAAGCTTTCTTAGATGACCTTTGTGTTTATTCCTCTTGGAAAGAACATCTATCATGCTTACGAAAAGTGTTTGAGAAGTGTAGATTGTATCGCATCTCTTTAAACCCTTTCAAATGCCAATTTTGGGTTAAACATGGAGTCATTTTAGGGCATATAGTGTCCAAAAATGGGATTTCCACAGATGAGAGCAAAATTAAAGCCATTGTTGAATTGCCACCACCTACAAACTATAAAGGAGTTCGAAGGTTCATGGGCCATTTTGGTTATTATCGACGGTTTATTTTAAACTTTGCCGAGATAGCTCGTCCTTTGTACAAGCTTCTTATTGAGTTCCAATGGACTACGGAGTGTGACCATGCTTATGAGTCATTGAAAGAGACCTTGACTAACGCTCCTATTCTACGAGTGCCCGATTGGAATGTAATTTTCCATGTGCATATTGATGCATCAAAATTTGCTATTGGGTGTGTTTTAGCTCAACCAGGAGAACGTAAACTAGACTACCCCATTAACTTTGCAAGTCGTCAATTGAATGATGCCAAGAGAATATACACCACTACAGAACGAGAAGGTTTAGGTATGATTTATGCAGTGAAGAAATTTCACTGCTACCTTCTGGCCAACAAGTTTGTGTTCTATGTTGATCATCGAGCCTTGTTGTATCTAGTAAATAAACCTTGTTCCACGGGAAGAATTGCACGATGGTTGATAATTCTCCTTGAGTTTGATTTTACCGTTGTGGTGAGACCTGGTAAAAGACATGTCATGGTAGATCATTTGTCTCGCATACCCAATGGTGAAGCCCCTACTCAAGTCGATGATGAGTTGCCCGATACTTCTCTATTCCTAGTCGAAACCATACCTGACTGGAGTGAGAAGATTGTGAACTTTCTAGTTAATGGTTTTCCACCCAAAGAGCTTCGTAAAGACATAGCTCGAAAACTGTTAAAAGAATGTGAACCTTACTCTCTCATTGCAAGAACTCTCTATAGGCTAGGGAAGGATGATATTCGTAGACGTTGTGCCCGTGAGCTTGAGTATTTATACATACTGCAAGAATCCCACATGGGTATAGCCGAAGGACATTTCTCAGGGGAACTAACAGCCAGAAAGGTGTTGCAATCACGCTATTGGTGGCCAATCTTATTTAAGGATGCATCACATTTTGCAAAAGGATGTGATGAATGTGAACATTATAACACAACGAAAGGATAGGATGCCCTTACATCCTGTTAAAGTGACTCAACCATTTGAAAAATGGGGTTTGGACTTTGTAGGCCCAATTAGTCCGACAGCTCGTAGCACTCAATCTCGATATATTATCGTTGCCACTGACTATGTGACAAAGTGGGCGGAAGCCAGGGTGACACATAAGGCTGATGTGAGGTCAACTGTCAAGTTTATCTTTGAGAACATTATAACAAGATTTGGTTGTCCCTTTGAGATTGTGAGTGACAATGGTACTCATTTCATAAATGGAGTAATAAAATAACTCACTACCAACTTTATGATAGCTCACCATAAGTCCACACCTTATTATCCACAAGCAAATGGCCAAGCTGAGAGCACCAACAAGACCTTAATCTCTATTTTAACCAAAACGGTGGAAGCTCATCGCACAGATTGGGATTTAAAGCTTACATCAGCTCTATGGGCCTATTGTACCACGTACAAAGTTGCAATTAATTGCACACCATTTTAGATGGTGTATGGCCAAGAAGTGGGTATGCCATGGGAGTTTGTCGTTCCTAGTCTTCGAGTAGCTCCTCAAGAAGGTTGGGACAGTAACCCCTTAGTTGAGCAATTATATATCCTTGAAAGGCTAGATGAAGAGAGGCAATTAGCTGTGCAAAATTCACTTGTGGAGAAAGATAGGAGGAAGAAATGGTTTGACCGTCATCTAAAACACAAAGATATCAATGTTGGTGATAAAGTCCTTATGTATGGAGTGCGTAACGAAAAGAAAAAGTTGAAATATGCGGGAAAGGGACCATATAGAGTATGTGAGATCACTCCACAAGGAACCATTCGTGTGGAGACTCTTGATGGAGTTGAAACCATTGGATTCCTCAATGGGAGCAAATTTAAAAGATACTATGATCCTTTAAGCCAAGAGGAGGTACATGCCATCCATACCAAAAAGGCAGCCAAGGCACAAATAGAATTGAAGAAGATACAAGTTAAAGCTGAGGCTAAGGAGCGGCAACAACGCATAAGATGAAAACGAGAGGCTAACCTTGGAGTCACACATGCATTCCATGTTGAAACCGACGAGGATTGGTTGGACTCTGACACACCCTATTGAGCTAAACAGCACCTATGGAAAAGTGCTATATAACGCCTTATTGGACACGGATGCTAAATATAATCTGCTATCATATGGGGTGTGGTGTCAGTTAGGGAAGCCACCTCTATCTAGGAGTATTATCCAAGTCAAGGGTGTCAACAAGAAAAAAATTGCGGTTTTTGGAATCTGGCACACTTCTGTCAATTATGACAATGGGGTTGTAGCTCAAGACTTTTTGGTCATGCCTGTTGGAACTATGAAGGGTAATATAAACCTAGGACGCATGTGGATGATAGCCACCAAATGAACTATTGATTGGGAGACAGGGGGTGTCACAACACAGAAACCAACTCTTAGCCCTGCCACTCAAGCCATAGTCCCTGAGATATTGCCTCTTAAGGAAATAAAACCCAAAACATTGCATGTCCAAGAGGTTGAACCATATGTCCCCATAGCCCAACTCTCTAGAGGTTCAACTGATGTAGCTGAAATAAAGCTTGAGACACACAAGACCCATCCCAATATAACAAAAAAAACATACAAGTGGGTCCCTAAAGCTTCTTTAGCGACCATAGCCAGTGCTAAAAGACAGGAGCCTGGTAAGAGACGTCCCATTCGCCCCAAGAAATGTTGCGTTGGATTCCTAAAAAACTATTGGAAGCCCAATGCTACTATAAAGGAAATGATCAAATCTGGGTGCCAAAACATAAATTGTGCTCTTACTTGTCACCGGGCCCATGTGAGCTCAATCCTGTGGCTCCAAAATAGATTGAAGATCGTGGAAAGAAAAGAATCATGGAATGCTACACACCTGCTCTAGAGCTAGTTTGGGTACCAAAGAAAGGACGATTTGTTCCACCTAGCTCAGGAACAGGGAAATCAAATGAACCTTCTTGCTCTTCATGTAGTTCCTATATGGAAATAGAAGCTTCGACACAACCTCCACCTACCATTGTACATATCCATGCAAGCAAGAAAGAGTTTGCACCTCCCGTTGTAAGTTCACCACCTACAACAATGTTGCAAATAGAATCATGGGAGAGTACCTTACCACCCTTGCAACTAGATGAAACGCATAGGGTGGTCGAAAACTATTGGTTAAAGCCTTCACCCATAACAACTTGGAATAATTGATTTGAAAAGGTGTCGACATCATTTCAAAAGGTACGATCTACCCAAGGACCCTAGGGGGGAGTGTTTGCTGACATCCATCATTCACTTGCTTCCCTCTCAACCTTCCTCCCTGAATTCTTAATCTCCAATCTTAGGGAATGTATATATAAATCCTTATACTCACAAAAACCAGATAAAAAAGTAAAAGAGCAAGAGCCATAACACAAAATCATAAAAACACATTATGCACAAGAACACGACCCTTGTAATATTTGCACTCTAACCATTATCTATTTGCGTGTACAGATATGGCTAGTACGCTAGAGTCATCCACTCCTACCTTGGGTGAGAGGTACCCTCGTTACTTTTCACAAATGTTTCACATGGTCTTTCCGATGCTTGCATGTGAATGGGATTTGGTAGGTACGCTAGCATGTGAGAGGAATTTCAAGGAGTTAGAGTGGCTGATACGTCTCTTGACCATGACTGATCCATACTTAGTAGAGAGCGTTTCTCCCATCGCACGAGCCTACCCTTTTGACCAAGATGACTATAGGCGTCTAGTGACCTTCTTAGTAAACATGGATACCTATGATGAAGAAGAAGATTTACATGACTACACGGATGGCACATATGGTCTCATGGATGATGACTTTGTTTATCTCGATGATGAGGATAGGGGTTTAGCCTTAGGGTTTCCCCCCAATCTCTACAATATCCTATTCCCTTGACTCTCTAGGGGGAGTGCAAATAATTAGGTTAGGGTTCCTTATGTTTTTTTTTAAATTGTGTTAAATAAGTGTTAGTACCTTTTCCCACTGATGTGCCTCCTAGAGGTATTCTTTGTGTTTCCTAGTGTGTACAGGAACGTGTTGCTGTGGTTAGGATTTGGACCTTCATGGGATCTTTCTCTCATTCACACTTCAAATCAAGCGCGACCATCAACACAAACAGGTGTTTCTTGTCCATTAGCATTGCCCCTTATCTTTTTTGCATCCATGTTTGTCTGCTTTGATTATGATTGGTAGCATAATATTCAGTGCCTTTGCTTAGTATCAAACATTTAATTCAATGTAATCTTTTGTCATAATCACTTGTCTAGGTTTAAAAATCAAGCAGTCCGACTAAGCTAGTTTGACTAAGCTAGGTGTTAGAGATCTTCTCTTAATACCACGGGGAATGCCTTCCTAATAATTAATGGTTACTTAGGTTCTTAATCCGATTTAGGCAGCATTGTGTGAAATGTACTAGGGCTTTCTAGTAGGCTTAGTTCCTATTGACCTTTAGCTTAAGTATTATAAAGGGAGTTTACTAGTGTGATGATCCTGGGGAGGGTAACAGTGTTATATGACCCCCCAAAGTTACAAAATTAAAATCTGGAACATTCAAGGGATTAGTTGGCTAAGCATGGGCGCCCAAGTGTGAATGGGATGAGCTCATATAAAAGTCAACTAAACCTAAAATTCACTCATTCTCTCATTTATGCAATTGAAGAGTGCTCTTGCTCCATCCTCTTCTTCTTCATCATCTCCTTGTGTGTGTGTGTGTGTGCGTGCGCGCGAGAGAGAGAGAGAGAGAGAGAGAGAGAGAGAGAGAGAGAGAGAGAGAGAGAGAGAGAGAGCGATCGAGCATTGCGACAGCACGACGGCGGCGAGGCTGTTGAGCGTGGCGTAGCTGTGTCTCCCTCTTCTTCGCGACGAGGAATCCTCCACGACACGAAGCATAGAGCGGTGAGTGACACACCAACGCCATCTTTGAGCTTACTAGTTTAGGCTTGTTGTGTGCTTGGAGCCATTTGTGGCTTGCATACAGTGTATCGGCAAGTTCCTTGCATTGACACGTGTGACATACGCGCACATATGCTTTATGGGCTGATTGTACAACACATAGTAACTGGCTATATGCTTGTGGAACTGATGTATGGTCAAAAGCCAATGATGCCAATTGAAGATACAATTCCCACATGGAATGTACTACCTTAGCAACAGGGGCTCAGCAGGGAAAGTCTCCTTGCATTGTATATAAGGCAACCAGAGAGAAGACTTGGAGACATTGAGACTACGAAAGAGCAACTGAAAAATGCAAGGTTGAAAAACAAGGATTACTTTGATAAGCGACATCAGCTTAGGAGAAAAGCAATTGACAAAGGTGATTGGGTTTTTGTGTATGATAGTAGCCTTGGTAACTAGCACACTGTCATAAGTAAGTTCTCAAAAAGATGGTTTGGACCATATGTTGTAAAGCATGTGCATGAAAATGCTACTTACATCTTGTTTGAACTAGATGGTACAGAAGTAAAGGTTTCCATTGCAGGGAAAAGGATCAAAAAGTGAATGTGAATCATTGAAATTTGTTAATGAAGATGAAATCATGGAAGATCTACAAGAGGACTGAACCTGTAGAAATTCAAATGTGGCCCATACTAGAGGATGTGCAGGTTTAGAGGGGGTGGATATCGTGTTGTGGCACGTATATAGTGGGAACAAATGTCAAGAAATTTATTTTGTGACTCTTTAGATACATAAGTATATTTTCCATAATGTATATATCCATATCTAAGTATAATAATAAGCTTTATATCCCATCATATTATTTATCTCAAGGATAACATATACTTACTTTACCGTTAGAAGTAATATGGAAAAAAGTGTCAATAGCTTCGTCTCTTTAACTCGGAGCAAAAAACTATTGATTCTTTCTTTCTACTATCTCATTATCATCTCACACTCTAGCTAGGTTCTATACCTAGGGTAATTTCCAATATAAATATTATGTGTATTTTTCTCATATTCTTTTTTTTTATTAGGTACAAGGAAGGTATCAAATCCTAGTGGGACACTACCTTGCATAATTTTCAAAGATGCACTTGTTTTAATGCATTATTGAGAGGATGGTTACAAAACTTTGTCAAGGAGCACTGTCATGCTTTCATATAGCATGAGGTGTCCATTGGAATCAAATGAAAGTCTAGGGAAAGGGGACCACAAGAAGACTTTTGCAGCCAGAAAGATACCCTATTTTGATGATTTTTTTGCACATGGTTCCAATCAAAATTGGAAAAGTGTATAAAATGGGAGTCGTCGCTTATGAGCTGAATTTTTTTCCCCTAGTTTTATTATATTATTTGGATCCATGGTTGAGGAAATCTATGTATTCATGATCACTGGTCAGGGCTTGATAACAAGTTGAGTTTAAGCTAAATATATGTCAGATATGGCTTTAAAGGGCCAAAAGTTGTCTTGTTAATGATTAGAATTGCAATACTTGAAGTGCTCTATAGGCCTACCTTTACGGATCATTAATTGGAGCTACCACGAGGAAGTTATGTGAGTTTGAGTTTTGAGTTTTGAGTTTATTTGTAGCTTCAATAGATATATGATCTAGCACATCCAAGCCATCTGAAGCCTCATGTATTTGTAGAGCCTATATATCGTCATTCTTATCCAATGGCATAACTGGATTTGTAGAATATGGAATCCCAAGCTTTACATAAACCATCTTTGCGATTCCTTGATCACCTGCAATCTGCAATAACTTGTCATTTTCAAGCAGACACTCATCTACAACAGCTTCAAGCTTAGCTTGGATTTCTTCAGAAACATTTGCATAGGTAGGCATGTCAACGTTATCTCTATCTTCATCTAAATCCATGCAAGAATCAATGATGGAAGTAGCTTTCAGGCGAGTAGCATTTGAAAAACTTTCACCAATGGTTTTAAGATGGAATTCATTATTTACCCATGTTAGGTTACTTGAAGCATGATCCTCTAGTGCTAAATGAGATACTTGCAAAGTTGCATCTGCTTTAGCTTTACTTGGTGCATGAATTTGCTCCCAAAATTCATCATAGTTGATTGTTGTTGCAATTGATCTCCATCACCTTTACTGAAAGTAACCTGCTTCTATTGAGTCATTTTCTCTACTTCCAAGGCACCCACTTGTACAACTGCTTCTTCAAATTTTACCCATTTATCTGGATACATAACAATAAGCTCTTGTATTTGATCAAGTAATACTGAAGCTACTAACCGGTCAAACTCCTTAATCATATGCTTAGTTGGAATACCCATAAGCTCCATCTCTGACCTGTAGCATGCAAGATATCCATCACTATCATAACCAATGAATGTACCTCTTTCAGCATAAACCTTGTCCAATGCTTCTTCCACTTTTGCTTGCTTCATCTCGGCTTCATTTCGAGCAAATCCTCGCAATAAATCTTCTTGGTTTGAACCAAATTGCTCATAAGTAACCTGATGTTGTTGTTGCTGCTGCAAGAAAGTATCAAATAGTTGCATCATTTCTACTTGCGACGTAGTCGTCGTCCTCTCTGCCAAAATTTCCCACCCCATCTCCTTTCGCGTCGGATTCACCAAAGATGTCAGGGGATTTTATTTTTGCGAGTTCAGTCAGGTTAGCGAGGCTGCTAGCTGTGGGAAACGGTGAGAGAGAGAGAGAGATGACAACAGAATAATATTTCGGAGATACAAGCCGCACTTTAAATCTCAAAATCTTTTGTTGTCAATTTAAAGTTCGATCAAAATTGAATTGCAACCAATAAATCCAAGAAATACAACTAAATGCTCAAACACGAACAAATGTACAAAAGCGATGCCCTTTGTGGATAGAGCAGAAGAATAGTTGTATCTCGCCTTGCTTTTCCTTTAATGTGGCACTATCCGTTTTGTTGACTTCTGTTGCTCTTTTTATTTTTGAAAGAAATCTCGTAGAAACGTTAACTCTGCTAAACTAGATGCTTGTTGTCGATCTTGATGCTCATTCGACACCCTTGGAAAACGCTCGTTGCTACTCTCCTTCGACTTACTATTGTACCCCTTTAGATTTGCTTGCCTTCCAATAAGAACCCTCAATCACTTCAAGGATAGCTCATGTGGATTTTGCATGAGAACGAGCTCTTGTTGTCTTTAAAATAATCAAGTTGGTTTTGAATAAACCTCATACTCCACCTTGGCTCATCCTCGCTGTCAACTCGGCTAGATGTTGTTTGTAGCGCAAATTCGAGGAGAAGCCGTTCGTATTCTTCTTTAGCTTTCTGAGCTCATTGGCGGCACCTCCCTTGCAGCTTCAATGCTGCTCCTTGCCCTCAATAAATCACCCTATTGATATGACGATGAACCTCCTACCCCACAACAGGTCCCAAGAGCCCCCCTAGCTCACAACCCCTCGTAGGCAAGATCCGTCACTTTCTCTGTCTCCTCTGAGAGCCTTCCTTTCTAGTGTCCTGCTATGCATAAGTCACTATGGCTCGCTTATAAATAATTAGCGAGAACTCACCCTTTCCCTTGATGACGCCACGGCTACCATGCCTACCCCAATGATGGGCATGCCAAGAAACATGCCATGGACCTCATTTGTTAGTAAAGCACCACTACATGGTAGCTCAATGCCTCCAACAATACCGACAAGCGTGTACCAATCGTATATACCTATAGGTCCTTGTACTCATGTAGTTCCTACCCCTCCCATTGTTTTAACTACCCTTCCATGGGACCATACCGGCTAGCATTAGCATGTCACATCCGACGTTTGCTATGCCCAGGGCCACCCATATGAACTTTGGGCCACCACATGGCACAACACCGTACCAAACGTGGAACCCAAGGGCTTCCTATTCGCCAAGCCCAATGCCAATACCTACTCCAAATGTACTCTCTACAGCACCTTCACCCACTGTGCCTGCTCACTTAGGTGACTTGGCAACATTTGCTCAAGCTATCGGTCGATCTATCACTGAGAATATGCATAACACGCCTGATAGAGAGCATAGAAGTAAGGCAGTACAAATAGCCAAGCTCACACAAAAAATTTAGTGGAGACGGCGATGTGAGAAAGCATATCAAAGTGTTTGAACAAATATGCGATTCTCTAGGAGAACACAATGACCTGCATAAGAGTAATGCTTTAAGCCTAACCTTAAGTAAGAAGGCTGGGGATTGGTATAGAACCCTAAGGGTGGAAGAAAAAACGATTTACCCTACTCTTAGGAGACTGTTCTTGAAAGAATACATACGAGAGGGAGTGCTTTGGGGTGTAGCCTCTCAGCTCCAGAAAGCCCAACGAGAAGAAGGAGAGTCGGTAAGAGACTTTATTAGTCACTTGAAGCATTTGAATTCTCGTTATAATCCAAATGAGCGCTTCAATAATAATCAATTGCTTGATAGATTCATTAGGGGATTACAACATGAGGATATCTACAATGGCCTAGTCATTAGACGTATCACCACTTGGGAAGCAGTCACCACCAATGCGATCCAATTGGAGGATAATTTAATGATTCAAGGAGAAAGAGTGTCTGTTGAGCCTAAGTCTATTCTCTCGCAAGCATCGGGGCATCAACCAATGACCCTAAAGCCTATTGCTAAGGAGCCAAAGATATCTGAGATGACTTTAGCAAATCTCACCAAGGCCATTCAAGAGAGCCTTAGAGACAATCGTGCTCCGCAAAACAATCATATGTATCCAACAAGGGAGCAACAATGGTGCTCAATATGCTATGGACCGCATAGTACCAGTGAATGCCCTACTTTTAGAGTAAAATTCAATGGGAACTGCAATGCCTGTGGGAGGTATGGTCATCAAGCTAAGGATTGCATAGTATTTAAGCGCGCGATGGCTAATAAACCAACCTTAGCATGGAAAAACACACCTCGAGTGCCTGCATTGATGCCGGCCCCACCTCTTGAACAAACGTCAAGGGCCCAAAATGCTGTTCAAACAACACCCTTACCACCTCCAATGCCAGGACCGCAACCACCACATCTGAGAATCACTTCTGTGAATCAAGTCGGTTATGAGTCATCTATTGCTTGTTTGGAAGGCTGTGAGGAAGATATGGACCCTAATATTGCCTATGGGATGGATGTGCTTGAAGAAAGTCCACAATACTACATGGAGGACTATTGGGGACAAGTCAAACCTGTCTAGCAAGTAGCTGCTCTTTGTCATAAAATCTAATATCTAACTAACCCAAATGATTTTCTCATATTAAATTGATCACTTAATGTGGGAGAATAAACGGGAACAAGTGTTAAGATATAGGTATGTGCTTTTAGATCTATCTCAACACGGGGCCAATGTAAAGGGGCCCAAAAGGGAGATGGTCTATCAAAGAGCAAGGCTAACCAATGGAGCATAAGACCTTAGGGTTAGCTTCATTGAAGACCTCCAATAAATGTGTGTAAAAGTCCTTTTGACCTTAAGTAAGCTAGGGCTGAGCTTGAGGTGGGAACCCGGCCCAAGCTCGAGGTGCTTGTCCTGCTTGAGGTGCTTGTCATGCTTGAGGTGTTTTTCATGCTTGAGGTGCTTGATTAAGATGCTTGAGGTGCTTGACTGGCTCCATGCTTGAGGTGCTTGATTAAGATGCTTGAGGTGCTTGACTGGCTCCATGCTTGAGGTGCTTGACTTGCTGCATGATTAAGGTACTTGAGGTGCCTTGAGAAGCTTGCCTGAGATGCTTGTGGGAACACCCCCTAGTTCAAGTGCTTTGTCATGCTTGATGAGTAAGGTGCTTGATCACCTAAAGTCAAAATCATTCCTACAAGAGGGGGGGCGAGCCCTTTTCCTAGGAGCTAGAGAGAGAACACCCACTCACACACACAAGGGAAGCCCCAACTTGAAGAGGCAGCAAGGACACATGTCAGGCCCCTACCCATGTTACCTTCATGTGTTGCTTGAAGCCTATTGGCTAAGCTTCAAAGGGGTCCAATGATAAATTACATGAATTATCTAATTGTTTTAGCATTTATCAAGTCCTCTCTCTCAAAGGGGAAAGGGGGACACTTGTCCCAAGGCTACCCATGCTGCTTGTAATGGCTCCTGCTTGTGATTGGCTAGGCCTGGAGGGGTCCAATGAGCTTCAGGCATGAGCTACAAGGGGGGGTCGACCCAAGCAAGCTAGGGGGGTGCCTAGGGGGTATACTCACCCACACACACTCACAAGCACTCTCATTGTGTGATATGCAAAGTGCAAGAGCTCCCTCTCCAAGCAAGTAGAGGTTGAGAGCCTACACCAACACTCTTGGCTATGGAGTGCAAATCCAACCAAGAGCCATGCTTCAATGCTTAAGCTTGCCATCTCCTTCTTCTTCATTACTATGCTATTATGTATGCTAGCAACAAGAGTATGATAAGTGAGGAACTAATTCTTTCTCCTACGAAATGTTTCTTCTTCCTCTTCCCTACCCTCATTCCCTGCTAGCTCTCTCCACCTTCGAAGGTGTTTGAGGTCTTGGGACTGAGGCTTGGGATAGTTAAAGCTTTCTTCAAGTTTATGTTATGTTTGTGGTGCATGAAGCCTTCCATCTTCATGGCATCACCTAGGTCACAAGGAACACAAAGACTGTATTGTAACAAGTCTCTCTTTATGGGAGAAATCATAATACAAATGCCTATTGGAGGGGGGACCGGCTCCACATAAATCCGGTCCTCAATTGTTGTCATGTTCTCTAAACTCTCTCTCTTGCAAAAGTATTGTCTATGCCAAGTTAACTAATTGCTATGATTATGTTGCTATCTTCAATTATGTCTACCCGCTATGCTCACAAAATCATTTCTTGAAAGTACTCTCATTAAATTCCGCTATTCTCAAATTGAATAGGCAAGTTCCATTACATCTTGCTGCAAGGGGCCAAAATATCAATTATACTACTAAGAGACCACCTCTTCAATGCTATGAGTGTGGAGGTCCACATCGTGTCGTCGAGTGTTCTATTAGGCTACAAAAGAATGCCGCACTAATGCAAACCAATCAAGCGAGCACGTCTACAATTCCGATACTCATGTGTAATCGATGTGGCATAGATCATTTGATTGCCCAATGTCCAAATAATCCAAATGCACCGAAGATCACTCCATTAAACTTGATTGAGGTTATCGAGGAGCCATCACAAGGTATGCATGTACTCATACGATTGTTGCTCTAAAAAAAATTTATATTCTTGAAGAAAGAGACACGGCATCAATTGCCCAATCTCGTGTGAGTACCAGTAAATGTCCTCACACGATTGCTGCTCCAAAAACAAAATACATTCTTGAAGAAAGAGACACGGCATCAATTGCCCAATCTCAGAAGAAGAAGAAAACTCCAAGGAAGAGATCGCAAAAAGCAGCGCAGTCAGACCCCAGTTCAAAGACCAACATAGGGACTGGTGACGACCCCATATATATGAACGATGCTGAAGAGGATTCTGATTTAGGTGAAACCATGGAGACCAAAACGAGCACTAACATAGAAACCAACAAGGAAGATCTTCATGAGCCACAATGGCTAGGATCCAAGAACAAGATAAGAACTTATCCAAACCCTATGGAGGAGATCGAGAAAGTCAAGCAATTAAGGAGTTTGGTAGAAGATACCCAAAGGGATCTAGAACTTGCACCTAGGTAGATCCAGATTACAGACATCGTGTTCCCTACGCAACAACAACCTCACCAAGTCTATAGACCCTTAGCCATACCTAGTGTCATCCAAGAAGAAAATGACTTAAAGTCATGGGAAAGTGGACGTACTCACTTCTCTATGGAAAGAATGTTTACAGAGGGACTACCTGATCCTATCAAAGAAATGGAGATCACATCTTCCCCACGTCAAGGGACTAAAGCCCAAAAGGTGCCATTAAACATTGCCAAATTGATGGATTTCATGTCTTCAGAAGTTAGAACCACCATCATGTCCAAACTATATAAAGACCCTGAGCTAGTCTCGGCTCTTCCAGCCTTCCTCAATGGAGAACTAAAGTTTGGGCTACCACAATATGCACAGATGGATGGAGCTGGGGAGATGCCAATAGAGGAGGAACACTTAGATCCACAACCCAACCTAGATGAGAACCTTGTGGTAGAAATACCTATTAACAACCTGGGACAATACTTTGAGGGTGATGAATCCAATGTGACCATACCAATCACTACTAAGGGATTAAGCGTGAAGCGAATCCTTGATGGTGGCGCTCGGGTTAGCATTGTGACTAAAAATTGATGGGAAACTATGGAAAGACCTCACCTTGCGACCACAACCATAGTAGTGAAGATGGACAAGGTCTATTGTTAAACCTATTGGGATGCTAGAAGATCTCAAGATCAAGGTCTTTGGACATAAAATAAGAATTACCTTCATTGTTATGGATTCCTCCAAGCATAGGGAAGCAAAAATGGTGCATGATTGGTCTAAAAACCATGTTTATAATTGATCATATATCTGACACCACAGATCACTAGGCCCCATTGCAGTATTGTTACACGTGTAAAGCGGACACTGATGTTGGGGAAGATTTTCCTTATATGGACATACTACCTGGGATGACTGAGTTGGACAATGTGGATTGGGTCCACCTAGCAGCAACCATAGACACTTGGGGAAACAAGGAGACGACCTGGGTGACACCTGAGGGGGATGACATGCCCGTACCCTTAAATATACTACAAGCAATGCATATAGTTTCTGACAAGACTCATCCTAATATAACGAAGAAAACATACAAGTGGGTCCCTAAAGCTTCTTTAGCGACCATAGCTAGTGCTAAAAGACAGGAGCCTGGTAAGAGATGTTCCACTCACCCCAAGAAATGTAAAGAAATGTTCCGTTGGATTCCTAAAAAATTATTGGAAGCCCAAGGCTATTATGAAGGAAATTATCAAATCTGGGTGCCAAAACGTAGATTGTGTTCTTACTTGTCACCCGACCCATGTGTGCCCAATCCTGTAGCTCCAAAACGAATTGACGATTATGGAAAGAAAAAAATCACAGAATGCTACACCACCCGCTCTAGAGCTAGTTTGGCTACCGAAGAAAGAACAATGTGTTCCACCTAGCTCAGCAAGGGGGGAGTCCCATGAAGCTTCTAGCCCCTTATGTAATGTATCGATAGAGGTAAAAGCTTCTCCACAACCTCCACCTACAATAGTGGACCTCCATGAAGCTACAAAGAAATTCACACCTCCCAGTGTTCAAGAATCACTTGATGAACCACTTCAAGTTCGATCCTGGGAGAGTACCTTACCACCCTTGCAACTCGACGAGGCACCTAAGGTAATAGAAAACTACTGGCAAAAATCCTCACCTAGTACCAACCGGAACAATTGGTTTCAAAGGATGAGAAGCACATTTCAAACGGTATGATCTACCCAAGGAAGGGGGAAGTGTTTGTTGACAGTCATGATTCACTCACTCTCCTCTCAAACTTCCTCCCTGACCTCTCAATCTCCCAATCTTAGGGAATGTATATATAAAGCCTTATACTCACAAAAAAAAAAGAGCAAGAGCAATTAGCAAACGAGTATGCACAATAAAAGTCAAAACATTGACCCAGACCTACACATTCACATCCGGTACACTGAAACAAAAACCTATGTCATAAAACACCTTTGATCCTCATCACTCGAGTGATGGAGGGTAGGTCAGATTAGTACGATAGGAGTGTTTTAGTTTTAGAGTTTAGTGATTAGTAAAGTTCTTTCTTCCCACTAATGTGCCTCCTAGAGGTAATCTTTGTGTTTCCTCATGTATACAGGAACGTGTTGTTGTTGTTATTATTTGGACCTTCATGGGATCTTTCTCTCGTTCACTCTTCAAATCAAGCGCGATTATCAATACAAACAGGGGTTTCTTGTCCATTAACATTGGGCCTTATCGTTTTTGCATACATGTTTTTTTTGCTTTAATTATAATTGGTAGCATAATTTCAGCACGTTTGCTTAGTATCAAACATTAAATTCAATGTAGTTTTTTGTCATAATCACTTGTCTAGGTTTAAAAATCAAGCAGTTCGACTAAGCTAGTTTGACCAAGCTAGGCGTTAGAGATCCTCTCTTAATACCATGGGGAATGCCTTCATAATAATCAATGGCTACTTAGGTTCTTAATCCGATTTAGGCAGCATTGTGTGCAATGTACTAGGGCTTTCTAGTGGGCTTAGTCCCTATTGACCTTTAGCTTAAGTAGTATAAAGGGAGTTTACTAATGTGATGGGCCTGGGAAGGGTAACATTGTTATATGACCCCCCAAAGTTACAAAATTAAAATGCTGAAAACGTACAAAAAATAATAATCAAAGTGCCACAATGTAAAATCTTAAGCTGGAAGAGAAATCTCAGCTTGATTTGGTACTTCACTCACATGTATCGCCTATGGTACTAGAGCCCTAGAGGTTCCCAGTGTGGGCGCTTTTCCTTGAAAAGCAAAAAACCCAAGGCATACAAAATAAGCACACACATCAAAATTGAAACAATGTGAAAAGGGTTTGGGGGGTCAAAGAAAAGGAAATCAGGCGATGATTTCATGAGCAATTCCTTTTATCGTAGCTTACCTACAAGGTCTTCTAGGTATAGCCTCTAGTCAACCCTCGGATGAAATACTTGGCTCTCGCGATTACACAACTTAATTGACCAGAGAAAATTGAGAAGCTTGCCCATGTGTTTAACAGTCAATCTTTAGTGCCTTTCAATCATTAAATTAGCAGCCCCAAACTTGTTT
Source organism: Adiantum capillus-veneris (assembly GCF_014529385.1). Classification (NCBI taxonomy): domain Eukaryota; kingdom Viridiplantae; phylum Streptophyta; class Polypodiopsida; order Polypodiales; family Pteridaceae; genus Adiantum; species Adiantum capillus-veneris. The sequence goes on from NC_140940.1 coordinate 117,561,456, forward strand.
AATTTTTTATCTTTACGATTGTTTATGCGTTTGATTATATTGCAATTTAATGTTTATTGCTGACAAATGGTTTAAAAATCTATTACCAATCAAATTGTCTGTCTACAACTACATATGCTTTTTGATTGTATATGAGAATGCAATTACTGTGCCAATGTTGTTTGATTTTGCAGTGACTGAAGAAGGCTAAGGACATTCATCTCAAATCCTCTTCCACCTCGACGAACGAGCTTCAACTCAATAGCTGTCGAGGACGGAATCTACATCAGGAAGGGGGGCATGTTAACTTTCACGCACATTCCTATCACCTAAGACGGACGCCGTATTATTTATTTGGTAGAGTCAGGTACCGGGCTTGTCGGTCCAATAGGAAAAGGGTAAGAGTGATCGTCGATGAGAGGTGCACTCTAACTCGAACATTCAAGGGATTAGTTGGCTAAGCATGGGCGCCCAAGTGTGAATGGGGCGAGCTCATATAAAAGTCAATTAAACCTAAAATTCACTCATTCTTTCATTTGTGCAATTGAAGAGTGCTCTTGCTCCATCTTCATCTTCTTCTTCTTCATCTCTTTGTGTGTGTGTGTGTGTATGTGTGTGTGTGTGTATGCATGAGAGAGAGAGAGAGAGAGAGAGAGAGAGAGAGAGTGATTGAGCATTGCGATGGCGGCACAACCGCGGCGAGGCAGTTGAGTGCCGCATAGTGGCGTCTCCCTCTTCTTCGCAGCGAGGAATCCTCCATGACAACAACCGTAGAGCGGTGAGTGACACACCATCGTCATCTTTGAGCTTACTAGTTTAGGCTAGTTGCATGCTTGGAGCCATTTGTGGCTCGCACACAGTGTATCGGCAAGTCCCTTGCATTGACACGTGCAATAGACGTGCACATTCGTTCACAATCTTTCACTATCAAGTTTATCCTATGTGTGTGTGTGTGTGTGTGTGTGTGGTGTCATACTCTAGGTGTATGTACTTGGGTTTTTGGAGAGATGGTGACAGGTTGACAGGTAAGTGTGTGAGCAAATTGGGATTGTGGAAGTAATTGTTCTCCCCTTTCTCCTCCCAACATTGGTATTAGAGCATCTGGCTTGAGGGAAATCGACAATTGATTTCAAATTTTAAGGAGAAATTTGTGAATCTGCAACATCAGGTTCACAAATTAAGGCTAATCAATGATCGACAAATCAATCAATTAATTTTGCTTATCGATGATCGAGATTTGGTATGCCAAGTTTTAAATTCAATTTGACGCCTAAATCTCGTGGACTATGAAGGCGGAAGAGTGAGAGTCAAAGAAGCAAAAAGTCTCAAAGGTTTTGAAGAAGCGATGATTAAGAATTTAGCATCTAAGTGTCTTAATAAAGTTTTTCTAAGAAGAGGTTTTGGCTTAAGCAAGCTTGATTTTGAGGGAATTATGAAGGCAGATCGGGACTCTGTGAAATATTAGAAGCAGGAATAATTGAGAAGACGGCTCTCGAGGGTCTTTGGAGGCTCTCCTTAAATAAGAATTGAACTTCTCGCTAAAAAAGTCAAAGTCGAATCCACGAAAACTTGCAACCAAAGCAAAGATTAAGTTTGCCTCTTCATGCCCCAAGTTCTCAAGTTGATGATTGTGGACTAAGCCACCACAACACGATCAATTTTTCATTAAAGATTACCAATTGGAGAAGCTGACAACAACCTGTGGGCAATCGGGCTGACATAGGATCTCCCCTTGCAACTAACCTCAAAAAAATTGTGCAATATTGAGAGCAAATTGGTTGCAAGGGCAAGTGGAACGACTTCTTCTTCATGTTCACGGGCCGAGGAGTTCTTTGTAGGGTGCCATCTCCTACTTCACATGCGCGCTATTTCTCTCTCCCTCAGTTTGCTGTCGACACTTGTTTTTTTCCACCATCCATTTTCACACAGACTTTTGATTAAAAAGTGTGTGGTAATCAAAAGTGTGTGGCTTTACTAAGTTGGCTACCCAGCAACCAAATCAAAAGGCAATACCCCCTAGGGGCAATTCCCACTCCTTCCCTTATTGCCTTGATTCCTTGGTTGGTCATCGGACACAAGAAGCCACCTATCATCAGGAACTTTTGATTGCCTAGTTCAAGTAGCCACCCACAATGCTTTGGCCTCCTAGTTCAAGAAGCAAAAAATTATTCTTGGTCAGAAAACTTCAAAAACTCTTTGCCAAAATGAACCTATAAAAGCTTCATTTAAATCCCTTCAACCTCGGATTGTCAAAAACTCTGATTGAGGATCTTGTTGATCGAAATTTCTCATACAGTTCCAAATCATATCTGATTTAAAGTAGCACAAGTTCACCCTATCATTTGAAATATATTGTGAACACATAATTCTTGTCGATTACCACCTGCTTTGGGATAAGGGTGTTGGAATAAGGGTTGCAAGAAAACACACACAGCTTAGAGAAGATAAAGGAAGCTCAAGGCACACAACAAAGAGAGTATTACTTAGTGTGCAATGGAAAGATAGATAGCCCTAGAGTGATGGGAGTATATACAATGAACGGGGGGGGGGAAACCTCCTAGTGAGAAAAAAATGCATCGATGGTCCTAAGTGTGTTCACACACATCTCCCTTCACGTTGCCCTATTTGGTGTATGTATCGACCAAAGCGCTGTTAAGCACATCATGTTTCTTCATTAGCGGGCCATGGAATTCAATTCAATTGGAGCACCAACTATCAATACACAATAAGAGATAAAATTCTAAACAAGATACTCCTCGAGAAATTATTCTACGGTTTTCCAGAACCTAGCTGAAGCTCAAAACTCCCAGATGATGAACTGATGGAGGTGATCAAAGTGGTACCGAACTAGCCCCTGGTGAAACTTAAACTGTCAATATCTTGACAATTGGAACTTCAAATTGACAATATGAAAAGATCGATGCACTCTTCAAAGTGAGCACTTTATGCCCATGCATTCATATCAACTTTGACCCTTCATCAACAACTGCCCAATCCGGTACTGATCTACAATCGACTCAAAATTCAAACTGACATAACTTTCTCATAGTAGCTGCAATTAACAAACTATAAAGGCAAGCTTGTAGAGCACTTCAAATACTGCAATTCTAATTAATAAACTCCTAGCTATGACCACTTCAATCATACTCTCTGTTAGCATTAACAAGACAATTTTTGGCCCTTTAAAGCCATATATGATATACGTTTAGCTTAAACTCAACTTGTTATCAAGCCCTAACCACTAATCAATGAATACATACCCTTCAAAGAAGCTTAATCTGCATCCCTCTTCTCACTTTCCCTCCATGGAAGTGGAGTTGCACGACAACAGGGCATTGATGTACGTCTTGGTACTTAGGATGTACGCGATGTTGAGGATGTGGTACGTTTTGGTGGCAGGATTGCTGCTGCTAGAGTTGTTTTGCCTACGATTGAGCAAGCTCGTTGGGATGTAAAAGGTGCATAGGCTCATGCATTGATTGTGTTGTATGTGAAGCGCACTACTACTCCTCACATTAGTTTAGTGAAATCTGCAAAACAAGCTTGGGATATTCTGGCTTAAGTCGTAATGAGGCAAAAAATGAATTGTTGCCTTGTCAAGAAGCTGGTGTGCTTGCCAAGAAGGCATCAAACCTGTCATAATAATCAATATCTAATTCTCCTAAATGATTTTCTCATGTTAAATTGATCATGTAATATGGGGAAGTGCCAGGGGAGAAACAACTAGAAAATTGTTAAGCTAGCAGACCGGGCAAAGTTCTCACTGATAGCAGGACCATTACATGACCTAACAAAGAAAAACGTTAGGTACACATGGTTTGCCAAGGAGAAAAATGCTTTCGAACAGCTTATCTCTCAACCTGTGCTTACACTACCGGATCTCTCAAGCGATTTGAGGTCCAATGTGACGCTTGTGGTGATTGCCTTGGAGCTGTTTTGCTTCAAGAAGGGCACGCCATAGGCTATGAAAATCGAAGGCTCGACCCTGTTGAGAAAGCTCTAGGCATATATGAAAAGGAACTCATTGCAGTTCTACATGCCTTAGACTCATGGAAGCACTATTTATTAGGGACTCCTTTCATTCTGCGAATGGATCACCAAAGTCTTAAGTACTTCATGACGTAGACCAAGCTCTCCGACAAACAAATGAGGTGGGCAAATTTTCTTTTGCAATTTCATTTTCATATTGCTCACATTGCTAGCAAGCATAATCAAGTAGCCGATGCACACTCAAGACGGCCGAGAGTGAATGCAATTTCCATAGCAACTCACAATGATCTATCTTCTATGATAGATGAGTATGCTATTGATCCCGATTTTAGAGATGTGATTTCAGCCCTTGCACTAGGGAAGAAAGAGGAACCATTTACTTTACAAGATGGTTATCTTCTCTACGGCAATAGACTATGCGTTACTAGCTCACTACGTGAGAAAGTAATGTATGAATCTCATGCTCCGCCTTATGCAAGGCATAGAGGGATTCTACCCTAAAGGGGATTGAAACATATTTCTATTGGCCTACCATGAAAGCAAACATACAAGAGTATGTTTCTAAATGTGTGGTATGCCAAAAGATGAATTTTGATAGAGGGAAGCAACTTGGATTGCTTCAATCTTTGTCAATCCCTAATTCACAATGGGAGAGCATATCCATGGATTTCTATCCATGGGAATACGGGAATATGGACGATAGTAGACAGGTTCAGTAAACAAGCTCATTTTATACATGTCAAAAAGACTATCAAAGCCCATCAAATGGCAACCCTCTTCATTTCACAAATCTTCAAGTACCATGGCTTGCCAATGTCCATAGTGTCGAATAGAGATCCTAGAATGACAAGTAATTTCTGGAAGGGTCTCTTTGAGAATTTAGGAACAAGGCTAAACTTCTCTTCGGCCTATCACCCGCAAACGGATGGCCAAAGTGAAATAGCTAACCTAAAAATTCTCGATCTACTAAAAGCCTATGTAACGGAAGTAGATCAAAGATCCCAATGGGAGAAGTACTTACCCTTAGTGGAGTATGCTTACAATAACACTGTACATACTTCCACAGGAAAAGAACCTTTTGAGGTAATTGAGGGAAGATCAAAAAGTTACTACTTAAGGTACATAGGAAGATCTTCGCTGCAGATGAGTATAGCCGAGACCTACAAGAATCTTTCCAAAAGATTAAGGATGCTATCTCTATCTCACAGCAAAGGCAAAAGGCTGCTACTGACAAGCACAAAAGAGCCCAAGCCTTTAAAGAAAATGATTGGGTCTTACTCAAATTTTTCAAGGCTCGATTAAGGCACACGACGGGCAAGAATCCTACGGGACACCAAAAGTACTATGCTAAGTTAGCAAAAAGGTACTATGGTCCCTTCTAGATTCTTAGGCCAATCAATGAGATGGCCTATCAACTCAAGTTGCCCAACCATTGGCTCATACACAATGCTTTCCATGTGAGCCTACTAAAGCCTTACAAAGGAGAGCCATCTCAAGAACCAACTATTGAAGACCCACCAAAGATCGAGGACCAAGAAGAGGTACTGCAGCCCGAGTCCATTCTCTGACATGAAGGCAAGGTACTAAGAGGCGGTAAGACTATCCAACGATATCTTATTAAGTTTAAGAATTGTCCTTTTGAAGATGCTAGATTGATGCAAGGCATACAACTAAAGGATAACCTAAACCTTGTCAATGCTTACAATGCTTCCCTAGAGTAAGGAAATATACAAATGTTAAAAATGAACAAAGTTTTTGTCTTATAAGACTCTCTTTTTCTTTATTGTGCACAAAAATGAAGTAGTATGCATGCTTAGGTCAAGTTCGCAAAGACAATGTCTCCCGAACACCAAGTAGAGCTTCTCACTCTACTATGGAAGACTGATAGGACTAATGTGCAGACATGCTTGCGGCAGTTTAGGCTCTGAAGCACCAAATGGACTAGTCATCCATTCTGGAACGATGTCGTAGGGTAACATAGGGATCCTCTACCCGCTAAGAAAAGGATTAATGAATATGATTTATCTTCTCTACCCCATAGTCGAGGACAACTATGATTTTAAGGGAGAGGTAATGTCATAATGATCAATATCTAATTCTCCTAAATGATTTTCTCATGTTAAACTGATCATTTAATATGGGGAAATGCCAAGGGAGAAAAAGCTAGAAATTGGTTAAGCTAGCAGACCGGCCATAATAGGGATCCAAGGAGGAAAAATAGGGATCCAAAGGGGGGGCCATCTGTAAAAGAGTCATCTGCAACAATGGGCTTAAAAGACCCTAAGTTCAGCCCATTAAGACTTCCAAAATGCTAAGGTTCCAAAATTCAAAGGTTGTGTCCAAAGGTCAAACATTGGGGGAATTGGATGCTTTGTGTGTGTCCCAAAAGTCTTTATCAATCCCTACATAGGAGGGGGCAAGCCTTGCAAGTAGGGGATGAGAGATAAACACACACACACACACACAAGCTCCCTTTACACAAAGGGAATGAGGGACACATGTCATCTCCCTAGCCCAGATGCCCACAAGGTGTAGCCAATTCCTATTGGATGGCCTTGGAGGTGGACCAATGATAATTAAGCTAGAGTAAATCTAGTTTAATTAATTTAAACACTTAATAAAAGAACCAATAAGAATTAAGCTCTCTAGAAGACTATTGGAGAGTCTCCCAAGGGGACCAATGAGCATTCAGCAGCCCAATGGCTTGCCTGATTCCTATTGGCCAGGAGGCAAAGGGTTCCAATGAGAGTTTAGTTGCATTTATTAATTACCTAAAGCTCTCACAAAAGGGGAAAGGGGAACACATGTCAGAAGGCTATCACTTATACTGCTTAATTCCCATTGGCTAGGTCTGGGGAGGTCCACTAGGATTGTCGACCAAGAGAGAGAGGGGGCTGATTTTTGCAAGGCATTATCACACACACACTCACACAATCTCATGTGTGAAGCAAAGAAGACTCTCTCTCCTTCTCAAGCTTTAATGGAAAGCTTACCACCTACTCCAAGATTGTGAGAAGGGAGGCTTACACCAACAACTCTTGGCTTTGTGATGCAAATCCAACCAAGAGCCAAGCTTCAATGCATGCTCATCTCCTCTACCATGCTAATTACTAAGCTAATATCTGCTAATATGAGTGATTATGTGAGGAGATGTACATCTTTCTCGTAAGAATACTCCTTCTTCCTCTCAATTTACTCTCATTCCCCCCTAGCTCTCAGCATCTTTGAAGGTGTGTGAGGTCTTGGGTCTGAGACTGTGAGGGAATTGATGTTGTGTGTGATAAGTGTTTTGCTTAGTGCATGAAGTTTCCATCTTCATTGCACTAGCTAGTATTGAAGGAACACAAGAAATTGTAATGTAAAATGTCTCTCTTGATTGGAGAAACCATAATACAAAGCCTTTCGGAGGGGGGACCGGCTCCATGAAAATACGGTCCTCAATTGTTGTCAATTGCTTAATTTCTCTCTCTTTCGAAGTATTGTTCATGCTATTTAACTAGGTGTTATGTTTTTTGTTGCTCTCTCCACCCAAGAACTCTTGTTATTCTCATTAGGAATCTATTCTAATGAAATGCTCACTATGTTCATGCTATTTTCCGCTACACACAAGTTACTAGACCATTAAATGTTACAGAACCTTTGGCTGTGAGAGCTTGTGAGGAGGTAGCAAAGGATTCACTCCATGAAGTGTGGTGTTTGGTGGTGATGAATACTTAAAGTGGAGCCCCATAGAAGACTCTCTCACCCTCTCACGTACACTCTCTCTCACCCTCTCATGTATACATAGAACTCTCAAAATAAGACAAAGATGAAAACATCCAAGAATTGATCATATCTAATCAAGGATAGGATGAAAGGATTTATTGATGCATTTATAGCGGCCAATCTTTGTCTTCCAAACAAACTCCGAATTGTTCTTTGAAACTGTAATTTTGTACTCACAAAGATGTATGTATTTTGCTTAGCAATTGGAATGAGTTGTGTATATAAATCTTCATGGTTTGTAATCAATCAAGACTCACCCTCTAGAGCAAAATAGATATGTGCACATCAAATGATTTAGAATAATCTAGCCGTGGTAGAATAATGGGAAGTGGAGAGAGAAGAATTTGTTATAGTCTTTTAGGTCCAAAAATAAATACAATTCTTTGTTGGGAGTGAATTTTTTGACTTAAACACACATTAACCCTAAGAGATTGTACATTATGGAAAGGGTGAAAGTTGGCATCGTGTGGGCTATTCATTTAAAATAATTAAGCATATAGAACAGGATCTGTTTATCGCCGGTGGCTATACATAGAGGTAGTGGCTTATTTAGAGAAAGATAGGTGATTATGGAGCAAGATAGTTGGAGAGATAGATTAGCAAAGAATGTAAGGGAGAAAGATATAGATTTGGTTAGAGAAGGAGATAAAGTTAGAGATATGTGTTGGATTAGAGATAAAAAAGAAAACAACAAGAAACCAACAAAACCTCAAAGTAAAACACATCTTACTTGACAAACCCTTCAGGAGTTATTCACCGTTTTGATGGAGAGAGAGAGGAAGAGGGAATATTTCAAGCCTAGATTGATGCGCCAAGTTCAAGTCCTTCTTTGATTAGAGTTGATCTTCCAAAGATTGCTTACAAGATTGGCTAGTCTTCCTCAAGGAGCAAGTGTAGGCATAGGCTTATATTTATGGCTAAGTACAATTAAGCATTAATACTCTCACTCTTTAATGAATTGTTTTCAAAGAAGAAGAGATCCTCTTTTATAGGTGAAGGGAACCATCAAGTGTTACACAAGAAAGAGAGGAGCCAGTGTGAATAGAAACTAACAAAGTTTGAGATAGGTTGTCCCTGCTTGATGTGCGTAGACTAGGGTCCACCATTTTGAGCATATCTCCTCAACCGTGGATTGAAATTAAAAAATAAAACTAGGGACAAAAAATTCAACGCATAAGCTACGAATCCCATTTTATACACTTTTTCCAATTTGGATTGGAACCATGTGCAAAAAAAATCATCAAAATAGGGTATCTTTCTGGGAGCAAAAGTCTTCTTGTGGTCCCCTTTGCCTAGACTTTCATTTGATTCCAATGGACACCTCATGCTATATGAAAGCATGACATTGCTCCTTGACAAAAAAATTGTAACCATCCTCTCAATTGTGCATTAAAACATGTGCATCTTTGAAAATTATGCAAGGTAGTGTCCCACTAGGATTTGATACCTTCTTATTAGTTATAAATAAAAGAATATGAGAAAAATATATAGAATATTTATATTGAAAATTACCCTAAACATAGGATCTAGCTAGAGTGCGAGCTGATAATAAGATAGTAGAAAGAAAGAATCAATGCTTTTTGCCCCAAGTTAAAGAGGTGGTCCAAACCATCTTTTTGAGAACTTACGAATGACATTGTGCTGGTTACCAAGGCTACTATCATACATAAAACCCAATCACCTTTGTCAATTGCTTTGCTCTTGAGCCGATGCCGCTTATCAAGTAATCCTTGTTTTCCAACCTTGCAATTTTTAGTTCCTCTTTTGCAGCCTCAATGTCTCCAGATCTTCTCTCTAGTTTCCTTATACGCAATGCAAGAAGACCTTCCCTGCTAAGCCCCTCTTGCCAAGGTAGTACACTCCATGTGGGAATTGTATCTTCAATTGGCATCACTGGCTTTTGACCATACATAAGTTTCGCAAGCATATAGCTAGTTACTGCGCTATGTGTTGTACAATCAGCCCATAAAGCATATATGGCAACAATTTTGGCCACTCACCAACTTTTCCTTTACAAGCCTTGGCCAAAGCTTGGATGATAGGTGGATGCCCTCTTTCACCTTTTCCATTGCCTTCATGGTTGTAAGTTGTAGTAAGGGAAAGCTTGATTCCTAATTTGGAAAAGAACTCCCTTGCTTCCTCGGCATCCAGTTCATCTCTATATGTAGTGATCTTTCCCACACAACAATAATGGAAAATCACCTCATCAAGAAGGAATTTGTATACAGCTTCTGTGGTTTTTGCTCTTAATGCTCACCCTTCAACCTGGTTAGTTAGGTCCTCTCGCCCACATCATCTCCTTCATCAATCACTTGTGACTGATCTTCATACCTTTCCCTTGATAGCATATCTACCACTATAATGTCATTACTTGTTGCAATGTGCTTAAACGTGGGATTTAAGGACTCAATGTAAGAAATCCACCGCAACATAGCAATGTCTAGTGTTGAGCAGCTTGTAATCATCCCAAGAAGTGGTAGACAATTTGTTTCTACAACCACACATGCATCAATTAGGTACTCTTTCCTATTTTTCAAGGTTGTAACCATACCCCATAACTCTCTCTTTATTTGTGGATAGTTTCTTTGGTGAGCACTTAGTACCTTTGCTCCAAATCTCATGACATACATGTGTCCTTCTTCATCGTCTTGCCCTATTGTCCATCCATTTCCTGTAGGACTAGTGTCTATTGTCACAATTACTGGCCTTTTACACTCATAGTCTACCTTTCTCAAAGTTGGAGCTGAATGGAGTAAATCCTTTAGCTTTTCATGGCTTTTACATGTGCATCTATCCATTTAAACTTTTGATTCTTTCTAAGCGATTGATGAATAGGATCAGCTACATGTGCATAATGTGGAATCCAAATAACAATAAAGACACATGCTCCTAGAAACCTTCTGACCTCAGTGATACTAGTGCATGTTTCTTTCATTCTTTGGATGGAATCTACCTTTGTTGGACGAGGTTTCCTACCATATGGCCCACACATGTGCCCCACAATGAGAACTTCATTGACACCAAACATAGACTTTTTCACTGACAAAGTAAGATTCACTTCTTCCAACCTATAAATTTTTTTATCACAATCATTTATGTGATTTGCCACAAATCTGTGGCACCCCTTGAGATCCAAAGCTTCATCTTTCTCACCTTCTTTACATCCTTTGATAGGCAAATCATCAATGAAAGGCATTATGATTTGAGGAATAAAGTCACGTAAGACCTTATTCATCCCATTCATCATTTGTGCAACTGAGTTGGTTGCCCCTTGTGGCAAGGTACCCATTCTTACCAAATCTAAAGGTGTCCTCATGGTTGTCAAATCTCTGCTTTCAATTGCAATTGATCATACCCTGAGTAGAGGTCCCCCATTGAGTAGATTTTCCTTCTTGCAAATGCCTTTGCAAACTCATCGACAATTGGAATGTACTTACATTCCTAATTGTCACCTTGTTCACTGGCTGCATATCTTGGATGAAGCGTAGAGAACCATTCTTTTTTGAAACTGTGAACCACCTTTTTGAGTATGGAGCACAAGAAGGCTCCAAAATTCCCTTTTGGATCTTTTCATTCAATAGCTCTACTAAATTTGGCAAATGAGCCTTTGGAACCATAATAGGTTATAGATTCCAAGGTACATGAGGTATTGTAAAAACTACCATAGGAGCTACAATAGAAGGATCAACACATCCTATCTCATGTGGCTCAAATGCAAAAGCCTTACCATGCTTTGAAAGCATTTCTTTAAATCACCTTGTCTCCTCTTGGGTTGGAAACTCCTCACAACCAATCTCCCACTCTTGAAAATAATCCTTTGTGAAGGTGTGCCCAATATTTTTAGGATAAATCTGGTTGCAAAGAAGCCTGCTCAATTTTTTTCGTATTGTTGAGTGGTAAGGGTGAAGCTAGTGGTTTCACCTTCTTTGGTTTCACCTTTTATGCTAAACTCTTGTATTTAGTTTCAACATGGACTTGTGGGCCAAGTGTTTGCTTGAAACATTGGTTTTTGTTAAAAGCTTCTATGACTTGATACATTTCCACAGAGCATACTTCCACAAATTCATTCTCAAGATGCGAACTAGACTCCATTATAGCATCAAGCTTGCCCATAGTGTCTACAAAACAAACTTGCTCACACAAACCCAAAACATTTTCAGTGGGCTCTAACAATCCACTCTCTTTCATGCCTATTTGTACATTATGTACATATTTCTTCTCACATCTCTTCAAAGATTCAAGTTTTGTAAAGCATGTTGATCCGTTCCTTGTTACCAAGGAGCTCGTAGGAAAAGCTTCACCCATTTTTGGATCAGGCGAGGACCTTTTTTGTTTCGTACCATTGCAATCCTGCTTTCCAATGGTAGTTGGCCAAAACCCATCGTTTCCCTATGATCATGAAACTCTTTGCTCACCTTTGGTAGATGATGATCTCAGAGGTTGTCCGATTTCTTTCATGGTTTACACAAACTGTAAGAAATTGAACAACACGTTTAACATCTTTACTTTGTATCCTGGCATAAGCTGAACCATCATCCATTACCTTTGTTTCCATTTAAACTCCCACAATGTAGGGCTACCCAAGGATAAGATGATATGAAGATGTGTTCTGTATAAAGAAGTTTTGTTTAAACTTTACATCACCTATTGTCACCTTTACACTTGGACATGCTGCATACAATTCACCTGATAAATTGTTTGCCACTTTGACCATCCAACCATTGGCCAATTACGTTGGTTGTAAAGACTTTTTGACATTATATTTATTTTAGAACCATGGTCAATTAAGGCAACAAATGGTTCTTCAAGATCACCTACCTTGACCAATGTCTCTGTAGTAGCCCGTGCCCAGTGGCTTCTAGAATAGTGGCTCCTAGGAATGCCTTGAGCTTCTTCCCCATCGTCAACAAATTTCACTTGTCTTACCTTCCAAGAAGATTGGTAGAATCCTACCATAGCTTCATCACCTTCCTTAGCTTGAACTTGTACTCCTTGTGCCTTCACAGTATCGCCTTCAGCTTGTGGGCGAATAGCCTCTCCAAAGGTTTGCCTCTTTCTCTTGATGATGTTGATAATTTCTCCATGGAATTCACGCTTGGCTATGGCAAGCACCTCCCCCAAAGTAAACTCAACCTTGCTATTCAAAATCCTCTCGTCCAACACTTTCTTCAATTCTGTAGCAAGCTCAATGTCATATTTTAGTTTGTAAGCTGGTCCTTTTGGCTTCGCTTTTGTAGGCTCCTTCTTCTTCCTTGTTGTAGACTCTTCCATGGTCACATCTGGTGAAGGTGTCTCTTGTGTTGGTGGCACTCGCAAAGGTGTTGCATCATTCCTTCCTCCACTTTTTGTAGCTCTTTTTTAAGGCCCTTCATCACCATTTTCACGCCTACGCTTTTCTTCTACAATAGCTTCATGGCTTTGGCAATTTGTAATGTAGGCATGCATGGACATTGAGTCCACTCGATCACTCCGCCCTATTTCTAGACGTATACAGTCACCTGCTTCATGTAGAATCTCTTTTGTAAGCTTTCCTTTTTTAGCTAACTCTATGACATTTGGCCAGCGTCTATCATGGTGATCATTCACCTCTTCTTTACTAAGATGCTCAATTTTCACTCCATAAGTAGCCACCTGAATTGAAGAGGTGGCATGGTTAGCTACCATATCTTCAACTAAGGTTTGCATTCCCCCCTTGCCAAAGTTAGTTCTCAAGGGTTGACATTTCTCTCTTAAGTGGATTTTACCATTTGTAAAAACACAACATCTTTTCTTAAAGCATCATTAAAACTATCATGACTATGCTATCACATCTATGAACAAACCCTTCTTTGGTTTGTTGTCTTTGCCTTGAAGGTGGTCCTGATGGTTGTCCCTTTTCTTCAAGATTTGCAAGTTTTAGCTTTAATTCACGCATGCCTTTCACAATCTCATATAGCACATAATCATCAACCTTTGGAGCTACAGTAGAAGGTTTAACCATCTTTTCAGGAGCCAAGGAGGTCGGTGTAGAAGTATTGATTACCATCTTGTCTCTTCTTCTTTGCCGCTTTGCAAGTAGTGAGATTGCATCTTACATCATTCAAGTTAGTCTTTAGACCTTGCTCAACATCTTTGTCTTCAAGTAGAAGCTCCAAGTTTTCTCAAAGTTCTTTTCTTGCTACTCATAAAAATCTTTATCTTCTTTGACTCCAGTGTGGCCTTTTTCGTCCTTGTTAGTTGTTTGAGAATAGCGTTGCTCAAATTCCCTGAGAAACTTTGTTGGAGAGAGTCCCTTCTTTGGCTTGGCTATCCATTCCCAAAAAAATCTTTTTGTCACTTACTCTAAATCTTCCATGAAATATTCCTCCTTTAAGTTCAATTTTAATGTTTCCCAACTTGCCCCATGCCCTTCCCTAATTTCTCTTACATGCTCCCTCATTTCATGAGTCACAACCAAATCAAAGCTTTGAATCATCTCACCTTCTGGTACTTGATGCAGTTCCATTTCCTTCACCTATCTGCGAAGGTACTTTGTCACATCTTTCCCATCAAATCGATCCATTTTGTTGACAATGGCTTGAATAGCTATGGTTGTTGAGGCCTCCTGTCTTTCTAAAGCATGTTGATGTTGCATGAATGAGGCAAATGCTTGAAACATTTGCATTGTTGCTAGGTCAAAGTGCATACCATGTTGCTCCGCATGATCACCCATGGTTACCCACAAACACACTGGCAGATTCGTGTCGGGTTCACCAAAAATATGTCGAGAAGTTAGCGTGGTTGCCAAGAAGATACCGGGCCTTTGGATGTGAGAGCTTGTGAGGAGGTAGCAAAGAATTCACTCCATGAAGTGTGGTGTTTGGTGGTGAATACTTAAAGTGCAGCCATAGAAGACTCTCTCACCCTCTTATGTACACTCTCTCTCACCCTTTCATGTACACATAGAACTCTCAAAATAAGACAAAGATGAAAACATCCAAGTTTTGATCATATCTAATCAAGGGTAGGATGAAAGGATTTTTTGATGCATTTATAGCGACTAATCTTTGTCTTCCAAACAAACCCCGAATTGTACTTTGAACTTGTAATTTTGTACTCACAAAGATGTATGTATTTTGCCTAGCGATTGGAATGAGTTGTGTATATGAGTCTTCATGGTTCATATTCAATCAAGACTCACCCTCTAGAGCGAAACAAATATGTGCATATTGAATGATTTAGAATAATCTAGGAGTGGTAGAATAATGGGGAGTGGAGAGAGAAGAATTTCTTGTAGTCTTTTAGGTCCAAAAAGAAATACAATTCTTTGTTGGAAGTGAACTTTTTGACTTAAACACACATTAATACTAAGAGATTGTACATTATGGAAAGGGTGAAAGGTGGCATCGTGTGGGTTATTCATTTAAGAAAATATAAGTATATAGAAATGGATCTGGTTATGGCCGGTAGCTAGAGATAGAGGTAGAGGCTTATGTAGAGAAAGATAGGTGTTAACCCTCATGGCTCACGGACACCCTATCACCTACGAGACGAACGTTGTAACCTACGGTGGACATTGTATTATTTATTTGGTAGAGTCAGGTACCGGGCTTGTCGGTCCAATAGGAAAAGGGTAAGAGTGATCGCCGATGAGAGGCGCACTCTAACTAGGACATTCAAGGGATTAGTTGGCTAAGCATGGGCGCCCAAGTGTGAATGGGGTGAGCTCATATAAAAGCCAACTAAACCTAAAATTCACTCATTCTCTCATTTGTGCAATAGAAGAGTGCTCTTGCTCCATCTCCATCTCCATCTTCTTCTTCTTCACCTCCTTGTGTGTGTGTGTATGTGAGAGAGAGAGAGAGCGCGCGATCGAGCATTGCGGCGGCACGACAGTGGTGAAGCGATTGAGCGCGACGTAGCGGCGTCTCCTTCTTCTTCACGGCGAGGAATCCTCCACGGCAGGAGCATAGAGCGGTGAGTGACACACCATTGCCCTCTTTTGAGCTTACTAGTTAAGTTAAGCTAGTTGTGTGCTTGGAGCCGTCTATGGCTCGCACACAGTGTTAGGCAAGGCCCTTGCTTCGATAGTGCGGCAAGGAGCGCACATTTTTGGCGCCGTTGCCGGGGAATCGCCCTGCACTAAGCCCAAGAGGCACTTTGTGCTTCTCCTATGAGTTGTTTGTAGTAGGAAAGAAGAGGAAGAGGAAGAGGAATGAGTTATTTTTCTGTATTGTCTGCAAGTTCTGTGATTTCTGCATAATGTTGCGTTTTTTGTTTGCACACAGTCTTTGCACAATTAGTAGTCGTTAGCTTGTTCGCAGTGAATGAATAAGTAGGAAGGCAGTTAGCAATTTTTGTTTGCACACAGTCTGAACACAGTTTTCTGTCAAGGTTTGCCTACACACAGTCTTTGCACAGTAAGGTAGTGAGAGAGGAATTAGGTGGACAGTTAGTCAGTAAGCAGCTAGCAGAGTGGTTAACAGATTAGTTAGTAGATTAGTTAGTGGTTAGCAGCACTGTTAGTAAGTAGATAAGGTAGTGAGCTGTCTGTGAGCTGTTGACAGAGAGGTTAGGTAGGTGTTGACAGTGTGTGTGGCCAAGAAAGGGTCACCTAAACCACGCGCGGTCGTCGCCTTTAAAAAAAAAAAAAAACAAAACAAACAAACAAACAAAATAAAATTAAATTAAATTAAAAAAACCGAAAATATTTAAGCATGAGTGACTGGGGGGCTACACTAAAATTTTGATCGGGATCATTTCCCCAAGCCCAAGCCCAAGCCCTGGCCCAGGCCTCAGTCCTCAGTCTCATGATATATACTAGACTCACTCTTATATATATACCCTACCCCCTCAAGAGGGAATGAGAGCATGTGGGGCAAGTCCTCCACTCTCCTCCCTTCTCTTCCCACTTGCACCCTTAGACTTTCTAATTTGGGCCTAGTTTCCTACTAGAAATTGACGGTTTTAGGGATTCCGAGGGCATAAAGTGACCAAACGGAGGGCTGTAAAGCACGGCACGTCCCTCTGACTGAGACGCTCGTTTTGAGCTATCATACGGTCTATTCTATAGCTGGGTCAGAAAAAAAGGACCAAAAAATCAAAAAATAAATAAATAAGAAAAGACTTGGGTTGCAAAACACCCAAACTTACTAGGTGAGCAGCCTTCACGGGCACTCACTGACACTTCTAGGGGATCCAAGTCATATGAACCTACGCTCTGGACGAGTGTTAGAGCACGAGCATATTGGTAGTGCCTCCATTTACGCGGGCACCCATTATTCCTCCACCCTAGGTTCTGGACCTTCGGCCGGGACTCAAGGTAGGGCGACCCAAGATCCTTATATTGCGTCTAGTGATTCTTCCTCTGACTACGAAGTCATGGAGGGGTATCCTACACCAAACCCTGATAGTTCAAGTCAAGAAATGCATGCCATGGGCCCACGGCCCGGGTCCAGCGTGTGTAGACGCTTAAAAGAGACCCTTAGTAGGGCTACTCGCTCCGAACATGCGGTTAATGAAATAAATGAAGGGAGTGGGGAAGTAAATTCGTCATTCATGCCTAAAATAGACCCTATGCTTCTTGAGAGTGTGCATGTGAATGTTCCATCCACTGCACCTCCTGATCCTTTAGGACTATCTCCCTCTGAGGTTTTACTACTCGATGGTAGGAGTCTTGCCGAAGTACAAGAGATCGAACGCTATATGCAAGCAACAAGGGAGAGAGAAATTGAGAACCTACGAGGGCTAGAACAAAGTTGAGCCCTGAAAGCAAAGGCTCCTATGACAACAATCATGCCAGCCGAGCAACCAAGTGCTCCCAAGGTAGCAGTCACGGAGGGGCAAGCTATGGGGAGCAATAATGCTTCCACTTCAAGGGAAACCTCCAGCACGCCAGGCCTAGATGGGATATTCCTAAACGAAAATTGGGAGTATGACCTACAAGCAGAAGCTTTAACTGATCGGTACACAGGACACACCTATCATGTGGGTTGGTTAGATGTTCTACAATCCACATCGGGTGCTACTAGCATAGATGAGCAACAACAGAAAGTCTGTGATGTCCTCCATAGGATTGTCGAGTTAGAAAGACAGAACACAGGGATCAACATGCCTTCAATAGGCCTAATGAGATTCTTGGATACGGGAAAGGCCAACCAACCAACCCTATCACAAATGGAGACTCCCTCAGTGAGCCCCATTGATCCTCCATATGTTGTTTCGCCAGGAGCCTCAGTACAATCTGAGCCCACAAGTGGCAGCTTTACCTTTCCAGATCTAGCTCATCTTTCTCTTAATGACACTACGGCTACCATGCATAACCCAGTGGTGAGCATGACAAGAAGTACACCATGGAGTTCATTTGTTAACACTGCGCCGATGCCTAGTAGCACAGTGCCCCCAAATATACCTACATGTATGTATCAATCATGTGCACCTGTCGTACCTCAGCCTCATGTAGCTCCTACACCTCCGATTATTCCAAGAGCTTACAATCCACAATGGAATTATCCAAGATCTTATACAAGTGGAGCCATGCCATTTAATAATAACATGCCATATCAGGCACCCCCTATGCCTAGGGCCACGCCTGTAAACTTTGGACCACCGTCTGGTACACCACCATACGAAATATGGGACCCAAGAGCCGCGCGTATGCCAAGGCCAAGGCCAACTCCCATCTCACATGTGGTTCCAGGAGCACATACACCCATTATACCTGCTCAAATAGGAGATTTGGCAGCATTTGCTCAAACTATCGATCGCTCTATTGCGGAAAACATGCGTAGTGCACCTGATAGAGAGCCTAGGAGCAAGGCAGTTCAAGTAGCTAAGTTCACACAGAAATTCAGTGGAGACGGAGATGCTAGAAAGCATATGGAAGTCTTTGAACATGTGTGTGATTCCTTGGAAGAGCACAATGAGCTACATAAGTGTAAGGCTTTGAGTTTGACCCTAAGCGGAAAGGTTGGAGATTGGTATAGAACCTTAAGAGTAGAAGAGAAAACGATATACTCTACTCTTAGGAGACTGTTCTTAAAAGAATACATACGAGAGGGAGTACTTTGGGGTGTAGCCTCTCAGCTCCAGAATGCCCAACGAGAAGAAGGTGAATCCGTGAGAGACTTCATTAGTCGCCTAAAGAATTTGAATTCTCGATGCAATCCAAACGAGCGATTCAACAACAGCCAATTGCTCGATAGATTCATTAGGGGACTACGACATGAAAGTATCTATAATGGCCTAGTCATTAGAGGTATCACTACTTGGGAAGCAGTCACCATGAATGCAATCCAATTGGAGGATAATTTAATGATTGCAGGACAAAGAGTGTCCGCCGAGCCGAAGTCTAGTAGCTCGCAAGCGTCAGGGCATGAGCCAATGAAGATAAAGCCAATCGTGAAAGAGCAAACGATATCTGAGATGACTTTGGCAGATCTCACCAAGGCCATCCAAGAAAGCCTTAGGGGTAATCGTGCTCCACAAAACACTCATATGTATCCAAGAAGGGAGAAACAATGGTGCTCAATTTGCTTGGGCCCACATACTACGAGTGAATGCCCTACTTTCAGAGTAAAGTTTAACGGGATTTGTAACGCGTGTGGTAGGTATGGCCATCAAGCGAAGGATTGCCTAATGCTTAAACGCATCATGGAAAATAGACTGCCTATAGCTTGGGCAGACTCACCTCGAGTTCTTGCATTGATGCCTACCCCACCCATGGAGCAACAGTTGCCATTACAACACATGGTCCCTAGAACCCAAAATGTGGTCCAAACCACACCGTTGCCACCTCCAGTGCTAGGACCGCAACCCCCTCATCCAAGAGTTACACTTATGAACCAAATAGGTTGCGAGTTATCTAGTACTTATGTAGATTGCGAAGAGGACATAGACTCTAGTATAACCTATGGAGTCGACATGCTTGAGTGTCCCATGTACTATATGGAAGACCATTGGGGACAAATCAAACCGGTATATCAAGCTATTGCGCTAGCAGCAAGAGGCCAAAACATTAATAGTTTTGCCAGGAGACCACCTCTTCAGTGCTACGAATGTGGTGGACCACATAGAGTAGCTGATTAGAATGCAAAAGAATGCTGCACTAATGCAAACAAGTAAAGGGAGTGCATTTGGCAATGCCAATACTCACTTGTAATCGTTGTGGCATAGATCATTTGATCGCACAGTGTCCTAACAATCCAAACGCACCGAAAATCACACCATTGAACATAATAGAGATTGTTGATGGGACACCACCAACTATAAACATAGCACCAGTGAATGCACTCACACGGTTGATGCTCCAAAAGCAAAATTACATGCTCGAAGAGAGAGATGCTGCATCCATTGGCCGAGCGAGAAAGAAGAAAACACGAAGAAAGAAATCCCTTAATGCTTCTAGCTCAAAACCTAGTTCAAAGACTAACATCGGGACAGGAGAGGATCTCGTGTATATGAATGACCGTGAGGATGACTCAGATTCGATAGAGACCACAGAGACCAAAACTATTACTACAAAGGAAGAAGCCAGTGAGGAGGATCACGAGAGGGAATTACGACGAACACCAAAAGAGTATTCAAAGTTAAACCACCCAGTTGCGAACCCCCAAGATAAGCCACGAGAGACAAAAAAATGAGGATTGCAAGAGAAAGATTGGAACCTATCCAAACCCAACAGTGGAAATTGAACGAGTCCAACAACTGAGGGGTTTGGTGGAAGAAACTCAACGAACATTAGAACCTGAACCCAAACATATCCAGATGTCGGACACAGTGTTTCCCACACAAGTTCAACCTCACAAGAACTACAGGCCGTTAGCTATACCCAATATCATTCGGGAAGAGAGTGAGGGTAGGACATCTGAAAGTGGACACACACCTTTCCTACTAGAGAGAATGTTTGGTGAGGGAATGCCCGACCCCCTTGAGGAAGTGGAGATTCCATCTTCACCATTCTCTTGTCAGGATCCTACTTCCCACAAGATGCCATTAAATGTTGCCAAATTGATGGATTTCATGTCTTCAGAAGTTAGAACCACCATCATGTCCAAACTATATAAAGACCCAGAGCTAGTCTCAGCTCTTCGAGCCTTCCTCAATGGAGAATTACAGGCCGGATTACCACAGTTTGCACATATGAACAAACGTGACTCGGTAATGAATGATGAGGAACATTTAGCACCACCATCTGACCTAGCGGGACATGAATCTATAATTGAAGTACCCGTTAACAAGTTGGGGCAATACTTTGAAGGTGATGAATCTAATGCTACTCTACCAATCACTACTAAAGGATTAACTGTAAAGGGGGTCCTTGACGGTGGTGCGGGAGTCAGCATGGTGACAAAGAGTTGTTGGGAGTCTATGGGGCGACCTCACCTTGAAGCCACAAGCGTAGTGGTAAAAATGGCTAATGGATCTATTGTTATGCCTATTGGAATGCTAAAGGATCTCAGAATCAAGGTCTTGGGACACAAGGTAAGGCAGACTTTTATTATTATGGATTTTTCCAAGCATCCTATGTCATTTGAGATGATCTTAGGGCATCCATTCATGAGGGAAGCAAAAATGGTGCATGACTAGTCCAAAAACCACGTCTACTTACAGTTCCAAGACTCTGTCATTCAAGTTGATCTTTTAAGTGGTCGAACGCATCCTCTAGGAAATAAATTCATCATTGATAATCGATCAGACACAACAATTCACTCAGCTCGATTACAGTATTGTTACACGTGTAACGAAGACATAGATATTGGGGAGAACTCTCCTTATATGGATATCCTACCCGGAATGGCTGAGTCAGACAATGTCGATTGGGTACACCTAGCGGCAACTATAGATACATGGGGAGCTAGAGGAACAACCTGGGTAACACCAGATGGGGAAGAGATACCACACATTGCACCGGTAAACATGTTAGGTGTAGCGCATGTAACATCCGATGATAAGAAAGAGGCACACCTACTTGAGAGTGAAACCGATGATTCCTCAAAGGCTTCAGTCCAATACACATCAAAAACGGAATCTCAGAGAGAAATGGATTCAGAACCTGAAGAAACATCGAGTGAACCAAGTATAGAAACTGAACACTCAAGGCCTAGTACGACCATCTATGGTAATTTATATGAGAGTAAAGAAGATACAAGCGAAGACCTATCAGACGAGTCGAGTTCAAACATTTACCAAAATCAAAACCTTAACAAGAAACAAAGGTCATATAAGAGACGACGATATCGAGCAAATGTGAGAGCTAGGATAAACAAGGAAAGATCTACTGCAGAATGGCTTAGCTATCTAGGGGCATGTGATGCTCATCGAAAGCTAGTAGACAATTGGGGTGAACATCTCCAGAGTGTCATGTGGTGCAGCCCGCGACCCATTGACCTCGCTCAATTGGAGGTTACAGAGCCGAAATTGAGTCGAACTATAAGAAGACGTCAAAACCGAGAGTTAGCACAACAACAAAAGGAGGCAGAACTAAAAGAAAGGTCTCCGTTAGGACAAGAGCCTGATGACTTACATACGGCTCCTGAACATTTTAAATCTTATACCACAGGGGAGCGAAAGGTTGTGTATGCCAAAGCCCAACGAATACCTACCAATGGAAGTAGTGGAGTCTTTGATGGTCCAGCGGTAGTTAAAGAGATAGAATTAGCAGAACCAGGTGAGGAGTCTAAACCAATCTTTATTGCTCAAGACCTTACCGAAACTGAAGAGGCTGTACTTAAGGAGCTCCTCAAGGAATACAAGGATATCTTTGCTTGGACATATCATGACATGAAGGGTGTTCCACCTTCTGTGGTGCAACATACAATTCCCTTGATCAACACTACTAAACCCGTCCAGCAACGACCATATCCAATGAATCCCAAGTACGCCAAAATTGTACAAGAGGAGATTGAAAAACTTATCCAATGTGGATTCATATACCCTATTGAGCACTTAGAATGGGTTTCTCCAATAATCATTGTGCCAAAAAAGAATGGGAAACTAAGAGTGTGCGTGGACCTCAAGAAAGTTAATGCAGCTACTAGGAGAGATCATTATCCCTTGCCATATTCAGAACATGTGCTTGAAAGAGTTGCGGGCAAGGAAGCTTATAGCTTTTTAGATGGGTACTCTGGTTACAATCAAATCAGAATTGCATTAGAGGACCAAGCTAAAACTGCTTTTATCACAGAGTTTGGAGTGTTTGCATTTTGTGTTATGGCTTTTGGCTTAACAAATGCCCCTGCTACATTCCAACAATTAATAAACATTGCGTTTAAAGAATTTCTAAGGGAGTTTTGTGAAGCTTTCCTAGACGACCTTTGTGTTTATTCTTCTTGGGAGAAGCATTTGTTATATCTACGAAAAATATTTGAAAGGTGCAGATTTTATCGCATCTCATTGAACCCTTTCAAATGCCAATTTTGGGTTAAGCATGGAGTCATTCTAGGGCATATAGTGTCCAAGAACGGGATATCCACATATGAGAGTAAGATTAAAGCCATTGCCGATTTGCCACCACCTACTAACTATAAAGGAGTTCAAAGATTTATGGGCCATGTTGGTTATTATCGAAGGTTTATTTTAAACTTTGCCGAGATAGCGCGCCCATTGTACAAGCTTCTTATCGAGTTTCACTGGACGGAAGAATGTCATCAATCTTATGAGTTATTAAAGAAGGCCCTAACAAGTGCTCCAATCCTGCGAACACCTGATTGGAATGTACCTTTTCATGTGCATATTGATGCATCAAATTTTGCTATTGGGTGTGTACTAACTCAACCAGGAGAACATAAATTGGACTACCCTATTAGCTTTGCAAGTCGCCAATTAAATGATGCCGAGATGAACTACACTACTACAGAGCGCGAAGGTCTAGCTATGATTTATGCAGTAAAGAAATTTCGCTATTACCTTCTTGCTACCAAGTTTGTGTTTTATGTTGATCGTCAAGCATTGCTATATTTGGTAAACAAGCCGTGTTCCACAGGTCGAATTACACGATGGTTGTTAATTCTTCTTGAGTTTGACTTCATCGTTGTTGTGAGGCCTGGGAGGAAACATGTCATGGCGGATCATTTATCTCGTATCCCTAATGGCGAAGCTCCTACGGGGGTTCATGATGAATTGCCTAATACTCCTTTGTTCATTGTTGAGACAATGCCTGAATGGAGTGAAAAGATTGTTAACTTCTTAGTTAATGGTTTTCCACCCAAAGAACTGCGAAAAGATATAGCTCGAAAATTAATCAAGGAATGCGAACCCTATTGCTTACTGGCTGGAACTCTCTATAAGAGAGGAAAAGATGATGTTCTTAGGAGCTGTGCCCGCGAGCATGAGTATTTATATATTCTACAAGAGGCACACATGGGCCTAGCTGGTGGTCACTTTTCAGGAAAGTTGATTGCCCGAAAGATCTTACAGTCAGGCTATTGGTGGCCCACTCTGTTTAAGGATGCATCACTTTTTGCAAAGGGATGTGATGAATGCCAATGCTTCAAGAAGCCACAAAGAAGTGATAGGATGCCTCTACATCCCATCAAGGTAACCCAACCATTTGAAAAGTGGGGCTTAGACTTTCTAGGACTGATTAGTCCGGCTGCACATAACACGCAATCATGCTATATCATTGTGGCTACCGACTATGTAACCAAATGGGCTGAAGCAAAAGCAACACGAAAGGCGGATGCAAAAACAACAGCTAAGTTCCTCTTTGAGAACATTATCACACGTTTTGGATGCCCCTTTAAACTTGTGAGTGACAATGGAACTCATTTTATAAATGAAGTAATAAAAGAACTCACATCAAACTTCATGATATCTCACCACAAGTCTACACCCTATTATCCCCAAGCAAATGGCCAAGCTGAGAGTACCAACAAAACTCTCATCTCCATTTTGACAAAGACAGTTGAGGCTCATCGCGCTGATTGGGACCTAAAGCTTACATCAGCTTTATGGGCTTATCGTACTGCGTATAAAGTTGCTATTAATTGCACACCGTTTAAGATGGTGTATGGTCAAGAAGCAGTTATGCCATGGGAGTTTGTCATTCCTAGTCTTCGAGTAGCTTCTCAAGAAGGTTGGGATGGTAACCCCTTAGTGGAGCGATTATATATCCTGGAAAGGCTAGATGAAGAGAGGCAATTAGCTGTGCGAAATGCTCTAGTGGAGAAGGATAGGAGAAAGAAGTGGTTTGATAGCCATTTAAAGGATGAAGACATCAAGGTTGGTGATAAAGTTCTAATGTACGGGGTACATAATGAAAAGAAGAAATTGAAATACGTTGGTAAGGGACCATATCGAGTGTGTGAAATTACCCCGCAAGGTACCATTCGTGTGGAGACTCTAGATGGAGTTGAAACCATTGGATTCCTTAATGGGAGTAAATTCAAAAGATATTATGATCCTCTAAGCCAGGAAGAGTTGCAAGCCATCCATCAAAAGAAGGCTACCAAGGAACAAGCAGAGCTTTAAAAACTCCAAGCAAGAGTTGAGGCTCGAGAACGACAACAACGTTTTAGACGCCAACGAGAGGCTAATCTGGGAATCACGCAAGCATTTTTCGAGGACACAGATGACGACTCAGGAAGGGGGGAGTTCCATGAAGCTTCTAGCTCCTCATGTAATACATCCATAGAGGTAAAAGCTTCTACACAGCCTCCACCTACAATAGTGGACCTCCATGAAGCTACAAAGGAATCCACACCTTCCAGTGTTCAAGAATCACCTAATGAACCACGTCAAGTTCAATCCTGGGAGAGTACCTTACCACCCTTGCAACTCGACGAGGCACCTAAGGTAATAGAAAACTACTGGAAAAAATCTTCACCTATAACAACTTGGAACAACTGGTTTCAAAGGGTGACGACATAATTTCAAACGATATGATCTACCCAAGGAAGGGGGGAGTGTTTGTAGACATCCATTATTCACTTGCTTCCCTCTCAACCTTTCTCCCTGACCTCTTAATCTCCAATCTTAGGGAATGTATATATAAAGTCTTATACTCACAAAAACAAGATAAAAAAGTAAAAGAGCAAGAGCCATAACACAAATCATAAAAACAAATTATGCACAAGAACACGACCCTTGTAATATTTGCACTCTAACCATCATCTATTTGCGTGTAC
Source organism: Adiantum capillus-veneris (assembly GCF_014529385.1). Lineage (NCBI taxonomy): Eukaryota > Viridiplantae > Streptophyta > Polypodiopsida > Polypodiales > Pteridaceae > Adiantum > Adiantum capillus-veneris. Next base: position 117,587,273 of record NC_140940.1, read on the forward strand.
AGATATGGCTAGTATGCTAGAGTCATCCACTCCTGCCTTGGGTGAGAGGTACCCTCGTTACTTTTCACAAATATTTCACATGGTCTTTCCAGTGCTTGCATGTGAATGGGATTTGATAGGTACGCTAGCATGTGAGAGGAATTTTGAGGAGTTAGAATGGCTGATACGTCTCTTGACCACGTTTGATCCATACTTAGTAGAGAGCGTTTCTCCCATTGCACAAGCCTACCCTTTTGACCAAGATGACTATAGGCGTCTAGTGACCTTCTTAGTAAACATGGGCACCTATGATGAAGAAGAAAATTTACAGGAATACACGGATGGCACATATGGTCTCATGGATGATGACTTTGTTTATCTCGACGACGAGGATAGGGGTTTAGCCTTAGGGTTTCCCCCCAACCTCTACAATATCCTATTCCCTTGACTCTCTAGGGGGAGTGCAAATAATTACGTTAGAATTCCTTATGTTTTTTGCTGTGTTCAATAAGTGTTGGTACCTTTTCCCACTAATGTGCCTCCTGGAGGTATTCCTTTTGTTTCCTAGTGTGTACAGGAGCGTGTTGCTATTGATAGGATTTGGACCTTCATGAAATCTTTATCTCGACTCACTGTTCAAATCAAGCGCGACCATCGACACAAACAGGTGTTTCTTGTCCATTAGCATTGCCCCTTATCTTTTTTGCATCTATGATTGTCTGCTTTGATTATGATTGGTAGGATAATATCTAGCACATTTGCTTAGTAACAAACATTTATTTCAATGTAATTTTTTGTCATAATCACTTGTCTAGGTTTAAAAATCAACCAGTCCGACTAAGCTAGTTTGACCAAGTTAGGTGTTAGAGATCTTCTCTTAATACCATGGGGAATGCCTTCCTAATAATCAATGGTTACTTAGGTTCTTAATCCGATTTAGGCAGCATTGTGTGAAATGTACTAGGGATTTCTAGTGGGCTTGACCCTATCAACCTTTCGCTTAAATATTATAAAGGGAGTTTACTAGTGTGATGAGCCTGGGGAGGTGTATCAGTGTTATATGACCCCCCAAAGTTACAAAATTAAAATGTTGAAAGTGAACAAACAAAAAATCAAAGTGCCACAATGTAAAATCTTAAGCTGGAACAGAAATCTCAGCTTGATTTGGTACTTCACTCACATGTATTGCCTATGGTACTAGAGCCCTAGAGGTTCCCAGTGTGGGCGCTTTTCCTTGAAAAGCAAAAAACCCAAGGCATACAAAATAAGCACACACATCAAATTGAATCACTGTGAAAACACTTTGGGGGGTCAAAGAAAAGGTAATAGTCAGGCAATGATTTCATGAGAAATTCCTTTTATCGCAGCTTAACTACAAGGTCCTCTAGGTATGGCCTCTAGTCAGCCCTCGAACATGAAATACTTGGCTCTCGCGATTAAACAACTTAATTGACCAGAGAAAATTAAGAAGCTTACCCATGGTATTAATAGTCGATCTCTAGTGCCTTTCGACCGTTAAATTAGCGATCCCAGACTTGTTTAATTTTTTACCTTTACATCTGTTTATGCATTTGATTACATTGCAATTTAATGCTTATTGCTGACAAATTGTTTAAAATTATGTTACCAATCAATTGTCTGCCTAAAATTGCATATGCTTTTTAATCGCTTATGAAAATGCAATTACTATGCAATGTTGTTTGATTTTGCATTGACTAATGAAGGCTAAGGACATTCATCTCAAATGCTCTTCCACCTCGACCAACGAGCTTCAACTCAATAGCTTTCGAGGACGGAATCTACATCAGGAAGGGGGGCATGTTAACCCTCACGGCTCACGGACACCCTATCACCTACGAGACGGACGTTGTAACCTACGGTGGACATTGTATTATTTATTTGGTAGAGTCAGGTACCGGGCTTGTCGGTCCAATAGGAAAAGGGTAAGAGTGATCGCCGATGAGAGGCGCACTCTAACTGGGACATTCAAGGGATTAGTTGGCTAAGCATGGGCGCCCAAGTGTGAATGGGGTGAGCTCATATAAAAGCCAACTAAACCTAAAATTCACTCATTCTCTCATTTGTGCAATAGAAGAGTGCTCTTGCTCCATCTCCATCTCCATTTTCTTCTTCTTCACCTCCTTGTGTGTGTGTGTGTATGTGAGAGAGAGAGAGAGCGCGATCTAGCATTGCGGCGGCACGACAGCGGTGAAGCGGTTGAGCGCGACGTAGCGGCGTCTCCTTCTTCTTCGCGGAGAGGAATCCTCCACGACAGGAGCATAGAGCGGTGAGTGACACACCATTGCCCTCTTTTGAGCTTACTAGTTAAGCTAGTTGTGTGCTAGGAGCCGTCTATGGCTCGCACACACTGTTAGGCAAGGCCCTTGCTTCGACAGTGCGGCAAGGAGCGCACAATAGGTGATTATGGAGCAAGATAGTTGGAGAGATAGATTAGCAAAGAATGTAAGGGGGAGAGAGATAGACTTGGTTAGACAAGCAGATAAAGTTAGAGATATAAGTTGGATTAGAGATGAAAAAGAAACCAACAAAACCTCAAAGTAAAACACATATTACTTGACAAACCCTTCGAGATTTATTCGCCATTTTGATGGAGAAAGAAGAAGATGGAAGACTTCAAGCCTTGATTGATGCACCAAGTTCAAGTCCTTCTTTGATTAAGTTGAGCTTCCAAATATTACTTACAAGATTTGCTAGTCTTCCTCAAGGAGCGAGTGTAGGGTTAGGCTTATGTTTATGGCTAAGTACAATTAGGCATTAATCCTCTGACTCTCGAATGAATGGTTTTCAAGGAAAAAGAGGTCCCTTTTTATAGGTGTAGGGAACCCCCCAAGTGTTACACAAGAAAGAGAGGAGCCAGTGTGAACACGAACTGGCAAAGTTTGAAATGGGTTTTCATGCATGATGTGGGCAGACTGGTTTTTCGTGCATGATGTGGGTAGATTGGGGTCCACCATTTTGAGCATATCTCCTCAACCGTGACTCCAAATAAAAAAACAAACATTTGGCATGCACGTTTTGGGCATCTGAATTTTTCTAGTTTGTTGCATTTTCAAAAATCTGATATGGTTGCTTCTTTGCCGGCTCTTGAAGCACCTGTCAAACATGTTTGTGAAGGCTGTATTTTGGGTAAGATGCAGTGCTTGAAGTTTCCAAAGGATGGTTTAGTTAGGGCCACATGCAGGTTGCAGCTTGTACATAGTGATGTTTGTGGGCCCATGCAAACTCCATCCTTGGGCAACTACCTTTACTTCATCACTTTCATTGATGATTACTCCAGGCATGCATGGGTGTATCTGCTTAAAGGTTTAGATTGATTTACACTAATGCTAGAAGCCTTGGAGCCAAATGTTGTGCTTAGCATTTCCTTTGGTAATATATATGCTAATTGTGGTGCCTTTATGAAGCCAAAGGAGGGCTCCCCAAAGGAATGGGGTCAATGGCCCGCAAGGGAGGCTGCCCGAGGTAATTTAAATGGGAAGGGTTTGATGAGTGTAAAAAGGGGAAGAAAATAAGGCATGGCAAGCTAGGAACATGGCGAAGGCAGCGAGCAAAGACAGAGGAGGGCTCGTGCTGCTCATGGTATCGCTTGGTTGAGGCCAGAGAAGAAAAAAGCATTAACTAGCATGCCAAGGTGCCTCCATTCATCGGCATTAGTTGCGCTAATTTATGAACGGGCTCCAACTCAGATTGCCACATCATCAAGTCCCTAATATTGCTAATGGTGGCCATAAATAGAAAGGGGAGTTACCCATGCAAAGAAAAAGCTCCCATGGCCGGCTCTCATTATTTATAAGAAAAAATCCCTCACGCTCTCTCTTCCCTCCTTATGCCATAAGCCTTGATACCTCTCTCAGGCTAGTTCCATAGCCCACTCTTATCCCAAGCCCTCTCTCATGCAAAATCCTTCAAGCTCTCTCTGTCCCCTGCATGCTCAAGCCTTGGAGAATTTTATACCTCCCATTATGATCGATATCTCTCTCTCCCATAAAACCAAAACCCATTAGCTTGATCGTGATTAATCCATATGAAATCACTCTCTATGTCTCTCACCTTCGTCAAAGCCAAGTTCATTGACTAAGCCATATATGATATCCCTCTCTACTCAAACTCAGATACCAAATCCCAAGTGGTAATCTCTTTCTCAATCCCAAGCTCATCAGCTTGAGGTAAAATAAGACATAATTAATCATATCCCTCAAATCTCTCTCTCTCTCTCTCTCTCTCTCTCTCTCTCTCTCTCTCTCTCTCTCTCTCTCTCTCTCTACCTTGAAGCAGCAAAGGAGGAACGAAGGAGAGGAAGAGCATCAAGGTGAGCTTGGCACATGAATGGGGGGGGGGGGGGGGGGGGGGGGGGAGCGCCATCATCCTTAGTATTATTATGATCGACCTCAACATTAGGCTTCATTGATTGTGTTTGCTACAACTCTCTTTCTCACACCTCTCATAGCTAGAGATCCTGCGCCTTCCCAGATCACAGTTCAAAACACAAATCCCCCGACATATTTGGTGAACCCGACGTGAAACCGAGCCGGGGTGGGAAGAATTTGTGGAGAAAGATGTCTACACTGCAACAGGCAGCCATGCAACAGTTTGCAGCAGATATGCAACAAACAACAAGCTACCCAACATAATTATAATTTGCAAGAGAAGATTTTTAAAGCTCAACAAATAGTTATAGAGCGGTTTGAAGGCCGATATATTTTTAAATTTTGCAATATCTACTAGCAGGCAATGAAAGATAATGGAATTGATGATCAGAATGTGTTGAAAGTATTTCATCTAATTGCGGTGCAAGAACTCAGGGGCCAAATTAAAGAGATTCAAGCGGCTCAAGGACCAAATTGATTGGACTTCAAGAAGGCACTTTAGGAGGAATATTTCCTTGAGGATTCGCAAAGGGTAACCAAACATAGCTTCATGAAGTGCGTACAAAAGAAAATTAAAAATTTATCTGTTGTTGCGGGAGTTTGAAAAGAAATTTGACCAATTATCCTCGAGAGAGCAGTGTTCAATGAAGGATAAGAAGGTTGAATTGTTTATTCAGGCTGCTGATCCATGGCTTCAAAAGAGTCTGGTGCAATTGCTGGAGGATTCAACAGGTGAATTGGCCTTAATGTCTGATTGAAAAATAGTCACTGAAGCGGTGAATATGATCGTGAAACGGTAGATGAGGGTTGACAAGATGATTGTAGCCCATGCCATAGATGATGTGGAAGAGGAAACTAAGGAGAAATCATCCTCAACAATACCCAAAGTGGAGGAGCCGATTCTCTACGAACTAGTAAAAGGTATTCAAGAGTTAAATTTGAATTTCCAAACTGTAAAATTTGAAGGGTTGGCTGCAAAGGGATCTACATCTAAGCCTAAGCAGCAACCTCCACGGAAAGGTTGGGATTGATGCATGTGGTGCGATAGTGAAGACCACATATATGTTAAGGAGTGTGATGATTTTGATGAAGCTTACAAAAGAAATGTGGTTTTCTAGAAGAACAAGAAGATTCACCACAGGGAAACATGTGAGATGCTCTGCTTGAACTTTGGTAGGGGCGGCATGAAAAAGCTAGTAGAAGAAATATAGCATAATGTTCCTCTTGTGGAAGCAGCTACATATGGGCTGCATGTTTATAGAAAGGGAGATGATGATGGTGTAGGTGCAAAGGGCCAACTGTGGCCTTATGCTTTGAAGACAACAAAAGCAGGTAAGATAACTTATGGAAAATTACGACAAGTAGGGAATTCTATTCAAGAAACCACAGAGTGGACTGATCCAGTAGAGTCCCTCTCAATATATGCATTTATTGCTAAGTCTCAAGCTAATGAGGCTATGGTGGGAGAAAAGTGGAAAAGAGATGAAGAAGTTGCAGGGACATAAAAAAGGGAGAAGAAAGAGGAAGGGCCTGCTCCTAAGCCCGTTCCTAAAGTGGTTATGGAGGAGGCATCCAATGACAAAAGGCAAGTTAAGCCTAGGGGACCCTCTGATATTCAATTAGCGACATATCAAAAGAAGTTCATTGAAGAGAAAATCCTTAACAGTAAAGTGGAGCTCACATTGGGTGATATTTTAGGAATACCAAGTGAATAGGAGCGAGAGTCAATTAAGAGCCAGATGATTTGACACATTGAAGCAATTCAGGATGATTATAAAGAAGACTTTGAAGATCTTGAAGATGAAGAGTGTGAAAGGCACATTTAAAGGTGAAGATATCACAATTCTCTTAGATGATGGTAGTAGCCATGATTTCATCTCTACACGGTTGGCACAACAATTTTCTCTTTCACAACTCTCTTCACCTTACAAAGTAAAAATTGTCTTTAATAATCAACATTTTAACTGTAAAACTCAAGTTGCTCTTGAAGTTTGCATTGATGAAATTATGCATGTACAATTATAGTCACACCACTACATGGTATTGATATGATTTTGGGGATGCCTTTTCGACATGAATTTAACCCACCAATCAATTACAAAACACACACTTTATCTCTTACCCGTGAAAACAAAACCTATTCCATCTAAGCAATCTTGGAACATTACAAATTTTTGCTAGTTTCTCACACTCAAGCCAAACGAGCAATTGAAAGAACGGAAAAACATATAAAGTGCTTGTAAACCAACTCTCTCCTCAAACTAAAACTCCTCAAGACTCTTCATACGATGAATTTTTCTCACAATTTAAACATTGTTTCATGCATGATTTGCCTCTTGGAATACCACCATCATGTCTTCAGAAGACCATAAAATTGATACCATCTCGGGTTGTGAACCCCAACTACACACATGGAAATCGAAATCAAATCACAAATTTACTTGACCGAGGACTTATTAGACCTAGTAGTTCACCATACAAAGGTCCATTACTTCTTGTTTGGAACCTTTCATATGTGTATTGACTACACGGATCTAAGCAAGATCACCATTAAGAATAGATTTTCCAAAGTAGATGATCTAATGGACAAACTAAAAGGGGCAAACATTTTTAGCATAATTGACCTTAAATCGGGTATCACCAAGTTAAAATGTTTGAAGATGTTTACAATATTGCATTCAGAATGCAAGAGGGACACTATGAATTTTTTGTCATGCCATTTGGTCTGACAAATGCACCAGCTACGTTCACACGTATGATGAATCGAATTTTCATTGATTATCAAGACTTTATCATTATATTTTTTATGATATTCTTGTGTTTAGCAAATCTGAGCAAGAACATAAAGAGCATTTAACACGTGTCTCTGATGTGCTGTCACAAAACCACCTATACCAGAATCCCAAAAAGAGTTCATTTTTTCAATCTAAACTTGAGTATTTGGGACCTATTGTATTGGAAAAGGGAGTACATGTAGATCCCAAGAACATTGAAGCTATTCAATGATGGACTAGACTTAAAAACCTACATGAGCTACATTCTTTCATTGGTCTATGCAGTTATTACAAGAAGTTTGTTCACAGTTTTGCTTGCAAATCTCATTATTTGACTCTCTTGTTAAAGAAAAATATCCCATATGTATGGACCCACTACAAGAAATCTCATTCACAACACTCAATAATATTTTGACTAATGCACTTGTGTTACAATTGCCTGATTTTGATCGATCATTCTTTGTTGTAGTCATTGATGCTAGTGGAAAAGGTATCGGTGCAGTTCTTATGCAAGATAACCACCCACTTGCATTTGAAAGTCGTAAATTTAAACCCTCTGAATCTAAATCTAGTACATATGATAAAGAATTGACTATTGTAGTATATGCTTTGAAAATTTGATATAATCAATGTTGACTTGATTTTGAAGGCAAGGCACAAGGCTCTAAAATCTAGAGGAGCACCACTTCTCTAATGTGACTCTAATGCCGTCGTGCTCCAAAAATATAGGAAGATGACAAAACTCAAACTTTTGAAACGAATAATAACAGTACTAAAAGTGAAGGTTGATTGAGTTGCACTTTCATTTGAACCTTCTAGTTGCACTTTAATTTGAATTTTGAGCCTCGCCTGACACTTCAGGTTGACGATTGTCAGGAGCGTTGGCAAACGTATGACAAGTTCAACTCCTTTGAGTCGTGAAGCTTTGTGGGACGATTGCATCAACCGCATTGCGAAGGCTTTTTGTGTAGAAGAGCAAGGGTTGATTCGGTGTGAGACAGGCAACGACTCTCAATACGATGAAGAAAGGGTGAATATATGTGGCGTGGTGCATGAGTTGTGTCGGTGGAGAGGAGAGGAACAAGGTGGAGCTAGTAGTAGTAATAGTAGCAATTCAAGCACCGCAATATTGCAGGGGGATGATCTTGCGAGGTCTTTGGTGGACTTCTAGTGATCTTCCATACATAGTGGCTTATTATGCAATGGGCATGACGATGACGTTTTGTGCAATGAGAAAGGGTGAGGCTGATAAAGCGGTGTGCACAAATTTGATGACCTTGCCATGAGCAACAGATTTCCCCTTGGGACAATCCTTTTTGCCATGAACGCTTCCCAAGCATGGAAAACATAATTTCTCTTTCTTAGCCTTATCAAAGTCCTCGGAAGAGAGAGGACCTCTGGACCCCTTAGGACAATCCTTTTTGCCATGACCGCTTCCCAAGCATTGAAAAGATTTTGATGCTTCAAAATTTGCTACTATAAATTTCCTTAAGTTGTGCCCGTATTGTGTACGTGGATTACCATGTGCATTAGCAGGCACATGGTTATGATGTGATTTCTTTTCATTTGGATCATCATGAATATGTGCTTTCACTATGGCTTCCTCAAGTGTTTTGGGGTCTTGAGTCTTGACGTGCTTCTTAAGCTTTGGCATCAGACCATGGATAAACCCATGTACTTGTTGAAAGGTGTCTAGTCCTTCCAACTTGAGGATAACATCCCGATAGTGAGATATATATTCAAGTAATAATGGGTATTGGCGCATGGAACACGTGTCCCAAGCCATCCAATTCCGATCTGCCTCATTTGTAGGCAAGAATTCTTTGCAAAACATAGTTTCAAAAGCTGCCCCACTGTGTGGTATGATATTCTTCTCCTCGAGAGACATCCACCATTTGTAGGCCTTGCCTTCCAAAGTTAAGCTTGTTTGTAGTGCTCTGACCCCGTCCGGAGTACGCTGTAAGGCGTGAATTCCATCCCACTTGTTGAGAAAGATACTCACTACATCGTTATTGCGATCTTGGACTTCTCCCTTAAAAGTCGATGGTTTGGTGTTTTTCAACAACTCATCCACCTCTTTTGCAGTGAGAGTGTGTAAAGCATCGACAGATGGACCTTGTCCATGATGAGAAGGGCCTTGCCCCTGTGTAGCAACGTGCTCATGCATGTGCCTGTCAGCAGGACGCTTGGATTGCTGTTGCATTAATTGTATCACTAACGTGGATAACTTAGTGACGTTTTCATTTAAAGATGCAAAATTTCCTTCCATGACTGATATGCGTGTCTGAAGTGCACAAAATTCTTGAATATCAAGGAGTTCATCAGCGTCGTCACCTGTTGTAGCGTCGCGGGCACTCTTCGTGAGAGCATTCGACCGCGAGCCATCACGGGCAAGATCAGGCGTATGATGCTCGAAATCAAAAGTCATATTGATATATGAATCCATGGCGACACAGTGCAGTGGAAGGAATAGCAAGAAAAATACCTGATGTCGAGAAGATGTCCCGTAGATGTAGGATGCACCGCAACCGGTCATTATTGAGAAAGAATCCCGTAGACACCAGTAATTAGCCTTGCTAATTTCGTTCGTGCTCCAAGCTTGAAGTGACCGTCAATTTTGTTAGTAGTCCAAGCTGCTTGACGCGACCGGCAATATTGTTGGTAGTCCAAGCTTTATTAAACCTTAAATTTACCCGTTGAAGGGCACCAAGAAGATTTGACGCAGTCGGCGGAAGGTTTCAAAGCCAATATTTGCAGTTCTGCACCATCATGACGTTATCACGAATGTATAGTGCCTAGGAAACAATCCCACCCGCTCACGAGCAAAGGGGGAGAACCCTACTGTGGGTACCCTCCCTTAAGCTTCAAAAAATTTTGATTGTCCAATACTCCTAGGTTTTGGGCACCCACAGTGTGGAGAAAAAATCGGTTGCAGCGCTCTGTCGTGACGGGAACGAGCAGGGGAGAGCTGAAACTTGCCCGGCGCTGCTCGGCGGGGCTCAACCCTATGTCGGGTTCGCCTCAACAGGCCAACGCGACCCCAGACGGCTAAAACACGACTCGTTTCGGCGTGGTCAAGCTCTGTGTGTCCTCCCCGCCAAGGTCGCCTGCACATGCCCGTGAGGGTGTTCTCCTTTTTTGTGTAGAGATCTTCACGGCTTCATGCCGCCATGCATATGCAAAAAGATCTCCACGCCCTCCCAAAAAGTAGATGGCTCTGATACCAATGTAAGACTAGGGGAACTAGTGCCTTGGAGTCCACCTCCCAACCTCCCACTATATAGCAAGCTCCTAGCCCTTTGCCCTAGTTGGACTCCCTTTCCACACTGCCTAGTCCGGCCTTGCCCTTGTCCTGACATCCATGCTTGTTCATGCTCATTATGTATGTAAATGAGGGGGAAGCATGGAGGCTTGTGGGATTTGTACCTATAAGCAAGCATGAAGGCTCGAACTTAAGTTCGAATCTCCATGCTTGTTCATGATCATTATGTATGTAAATGAGAGGGAGGCATGGAGCCTCCATGCTTGTTCATGCTCATTATATATGTAAATGAGGGGGAAGCATGGATGCTTGTACAATTTGTACCTATTAGCAAGCATGGAGGCTAAAGCTTAAGTTCGAGCCTGATGCTCATTATGTATGTAAATGAGGGGGACGATTGCCTCATGCCCATCACATACTTGAATGAGAGGGAGGCTTTCTTTTAGGGATTTAGATGAAAATTTAAATGATAGATTTCTATTGAGGCTCACAATTCTTACCATTTTGCAAGAAAAGCACAGTTCATTGAAAACTTCTAAAAGTCAAGAACTTGCATTTTCTATAGTTTGACCTCCAAAACAGGAGAACGACATTGTTTGTTCTTTGAAAAGACCACTTGTGAGTAGTCAAACTTTAGCATGTCAAGTTTTGATTGAATTGGAGTTATTTTTTATGTAATAATGAACAATATTAGCAAAATGATTCCAAAATGTACTAAAAGTTTCTTTGTATGCATATATAGAGGATAAATCATTACATGAGGATACCATTACATGGTTGGTTCCTATTGCTATATATTTCCAAAATACCTCCAATTAGATGAACCATTTCAAAATATGGGACTTGAATTTTTCCCATTATTCCTAAATTGGTCTTTAATGTGAAATTTTTCTTTGAGAACTAGATTTATGACCCACACATCAACATGGACTTGACAGGACTAATGCTGACAACTAGGTTGAGCGAGTGGTAAAGAAAGAGAGCCCAAAACCCCCATACACAACTGTATAGTCCAAATAAAAATAATGCAAGAGCAACAACTTTTTGATTTGCAAGTGGAATGGTTACCCTTTTATGGCTTGCCAATTCCCCACATGCAACCAGTCAAGAGGCCTGGAGAGGAGTGAGTGGTGCAGCCTTTGGTGGTGCAGTCGGTAGCAATGTTATCCCATTGTTTCAGTAAGAGCTTGGTGATTGGTCTGCAACAAGGAAGGATGTATCGAAGTGGAGTGTGTAGAAAGAAATCTTTGGTGTGCCATTTGCAAAGGAATACCTACAATACAAATAATTGTGCCTATAATGGTCAAGTACATTGAAACACGTTGTTAACTACCAACATTTCCCCAAATCAGTAGTTGTCAATGTTTCCAAAGTAGTGCAACCTCAAATTCTCTCAGTAGGAGTTGCACAACAGTAGTAATCATTGCAACAATAAATGACAGATCCATAGCAGGCACAAAAATACATACCCCTTGCACACATTCCAATTGTACCCTCCCCAGCCGACTCAAACTTGTGGCCCTTTGTATAGCCATCACCACCACAACCCATGGTAGAAAGTGTTGAAGCGACCATGTGGGCCATTCCTATTAAACCATTGGGTAGAAACAACCAGGGTGGCTGCCACAAAATTCATTTTTACCACAGTAGTTGCCATGGAATTGACTCCTACCAATGTGGTTACCATGGAATTAACTTTTATCGCGTGCATTGATCGGCAAAGAGGTAACTGGAATGGAGACTACAAAATTCAACAGAACAATGATGCACAAATGGAATACACTAGGGGATGCTTTTATCCCAATACCAAACCATAGAGTGAATGGCTACACATTGTTGCACGAAAAACAACAATTTCACAAAGATCCACTTAATACAAACAATCCTCTTATTGGTTATGCACTCAAAATTGTCAAACTATAGGATCTCAGCCCTTTATTGAGCCATCAACCACCTATTTTAGCAGGTACAGAAGCATGGCACCCATTGTTGAGGAGTCTTACATCCCAAAATCAATTCATTTAGGGCCAATTGTGACCAATTAGATGGAGCGCCTTCCTATGGTCTATGCTCTTAGCTTCTCCTCCATCATATCCATCTTAGTGTGCATTATCGTAACCATATTTCCAACACATTATTTCCTTGGAGGATATCTAAAGTATTAATTTATCCTAGAATTATTACAAATTAGTGAATGATAATCTCTTATCTACACATTAAAGCACCCGTGTAGCTTAGATACTTGATTCCCTAGCAAGGGCGCCAAAATTTTGTGCAATCATATCATAGTGCAACCACAAAAAATTAATAACAATATTAAAATGTCAATTTAAGGAAGCTATGCTCCGCTAGGGCAAAGAGGGATCTCACAAGAGTGAGAGAGCTCTCTAGTTTTGGAAGATTAGAAGCTCAAAGAGAGAAGCCATGGAATGGCTCATCTCTTGCTTCTTCTCTTACACCTCTCTCGACCACACACACATGCCACATATGCATATGCATTCTCTTACCATTCCTACTACACACACCTCTCTCAAAAAATGTGTGCGCCTGTACACACACACACACACACACACACACACACACACACACACACACCACATGGAGTTAACTAAAAAGCATGCAAAGCCATGGCCTTGCAATGAACACACTTCTAATTTCTTACACTTGGAACTAATGGCCATGGAACTCATAGCAAGAGAAAGTAAGCATGCTTAAGCAAGAATGCGAGCAACACAAACATAATCATAATTAGTACATAAGAAATAATTATGGATCAAGAAGAAGCGAGACACCATAGCCAAGCTCTAAGCTCGCTTCTTCTCCAAAAGGTGAGCTCACTTCTTACAAATTGTCTTTTATATATAGGGTTGCATAAGCAAAAATGTGTGGCCACCCAAAATTAAGGATCGTGGAACTATTTTGGACAAGGGGACTTTGGTAGAATGCAATTTCACTTCTGGCTCGAATCAAAGCTTCATTTTGACATTTGTAGGTTGCATTTTTGTTGTGTGTGAAAATCACTACACAACAGGTTTCTTTCCTAATTATAACGATCTTCTTAAGTGACCTAGATGATAGCACATAAGATAATCCATGCTATGAAATTTGGGATATGGGAGATATTGCAGCAAACATAGAGAATTTTGAGGACAAGGTGTCTGACATCTTGGAAGCATGGGTTGTAGATGGAGACCATCATTGGACTTTGCATGTAGTTGGTAATCCTGTGAGGTACCTTGTGAAATGTAGTAGCATTTTTGTTATGTAAATCCAATGCATTATTTGCCAATCATATAGAGTTTCAAGTCTATGTCCTCTTACACTTCACATGCTATGTGCAAGTGTTTTTGGGAACATTTGTAGAGCAAGGAAATGAATTGCTTTGCATGCATATGGACACTTGCACAAGAATTCTTGGATTTTTATCACCATTGCCTTAGCATTGAGAACAATGACTACTACTTCAAGCACCATCTTCATCCATTGGCCTGAGTTTCAATTGTCCTTGGCATTGAGCTTCACCCACGCATGTGATTTTATTTTCCATCTAATTTTCTATTATATAAAGAGCTAGCATATGGTAATGTATGTTCAAGTTTTTAATCTTTGATTGGCTTCAAACTCTATTGTAAGAAAGTGTGTGTGTGTGTGTGTGTGTGAGAGAGAGAGAGAGAGAGAGAGAGAGAGAGAGAGAGAGAGAGAGAGAGAGAGAGAGAGAGAGAGAGAGAGAGAGAGAGAGATGTAGAGTGATTGGGAGTGTGGGTATTGTCAAAAATGTTGTAGACAATGTGTGTATGAAAAAGTAGGTGTTTTTTCTATGGCGTGCATCAAGTATGTGCACGGTTGTGGGTTAAGAATTGGAGACAAAATGAAGGGGGCAAGCGATGTGTGAGACAAGAGGGACATAGAATGAGGATATGAAGGGAATTTGAGTGAGACGGAGAGTGTTCTTCTTTAGTAGAGGAAGAGATAGGGGGTTAGGGTTTTGCACGTAAGGTAGGAGGTGAAGAGGAGTGTAGAGCAGGGGGGATTGAGGGTTAGGGTTCTTGCTTTAGGGTTGGAGAAAAAATATTTATGGCTAAAAATGGAGTTGGTTGTATTATGGTCCTCCACTCCAATCAAAGGGGGGGATATATTAACATAAAAATTGTATTTTTGGCTAATCATGGGATAGTGTGGTATATGCCTTAGCAAAATGTTGTTACTTAGGGAAAAAATGGCTTATGCATGGAGATTGCACAAAGTATGGTCAAAAGCAAAACTTTGCCACATGTATTGTAGTTTGAGGTTGTCGTGTGTATTGCATATGTACTAAGGAGGTGTCCTACTAAAACCTTGCAATCTATCACTACGCATGATGCTTGGTGTGGTAAGAAGCCGTCAATTGTTCTCTTGCATGTCATGGATTGTTTAATGTATGTGTTAGTGCCTAGCACCAACACAAACAATTGGATGAGAAGGCGGTGAATGTAGTATTGTTTAGAAAGCAAGGCCCCCAAGTGGTTGGCATCTACGATCAAAGCATGTCTTGATTAGTAAAGATGTAGTTTTTGTACAAGATGTTTTTCAACCATTGTTGCAATGTATAGAAGAGATACTGTTCACTTTCATGGCAATAATGAGATGTTGTTGCATCTTTTTAGTAATGGTGGACAATCACGTGTAGAGAAGTATGAGGTAGTATATTAGCCTATGCAACTCAAAATGATCGCAAATTAGCTTATCTCACAAAGGTAGATATGTGAAGGACCAACAAGGAAAATGTCAAAAATGAGCAAGCTAGAAGCATGCCAAAACGACTATTGTAGAATTTTTGAGAGGACAAATTGGATTCACCTTTTCCATTTGTGCTTTTTTGGGTCCTTACCATGTCTCTTAGGCATTGGATTGTGATGCTTTAGCTATTTCAAGTATGCGTGATGAGGAAGAATATGTTTTCTTTGATTAGGCAAAAATTTAGAATATTGATGAGGTGCAATGCAAGTCATGCTGCCATAATGAACAATGTAAATTTCTCTTTGTGTGTCGTCTCTTAGGAAAAGGGATATTGGTACAAAGTGGGTTTGCAAGTTGAAATGTAAACCTAATGGTAATGTTGATTAATGTAAGGATAGAATTGTGGCAAAAGATTATGCTAAAGAGAATGGCGTTGATTTTGATGAGACTTTTTCTTCTCTCTTTTTGTAACTACCATTTATAATGGTTGGGCATTGAAAACTCATAATGCTTGGAATGATGGAAATTGAGAATGAATCTAACTAATGAAGAAACTGTATAAGGAGCTAAGGACTACTTATTTATGACATGATTATTAACAAGACAATCAAGACTAATAATAGGAGATTGATGCATAAAAGTGAGATAAATTTTTATTGATTGAAATGGGATTTGTCATGGATGCTTGAGAGTCATTCGTTTATGACATCACCCGCATCATGCTGATGTCATCGCCTACATCATCGCATGTGTCATCACCTGCATCATCACCTATGTCATCGCCCGCATTGTTACTAGAAGACTCTAGAAGATTCTAGAAGTATCAAGGAGATTCTAGAAGCTTGGAGAAGATTTTGAAAGAATCTAGAAGTTTCTGGAAAGCTCTAGAAAGTTGAAGAAGGATCTTGAAGGTTCTAGAAGAACTAGAAGGAACAAGAAGCTTCTAGAAGATTTTAATCTCCTCAAGAAGAACCTAGAAAGTTCTAACCTCCTCAAGTACTAGTATAAATAGGGGTCTTGGGCCACAAGCCCCTCAGTCTTGCTAATACCACTTGTGAGGCTCCTATGAGGAGATCCCTTGTCCTTGCAATCAAGCCTTGTCTTGTACTCGAGTCATGTAATCCAAGTCTTGTATCTATAATTGCTATGCATCGAGGTAATGATTCATCATTTGTAGGAATTTTGAGGTTGTTTTGTCACATTACTCGTAGATCTATAGATTTTTTATAGGCCATGGAGCTGCGAATTAGCCCATAACTTGCAAAACCATAAGGATCAATCAAACCCTTTTGAGAAGCCCTAAAGAAGTTATCCATACAAGGATCTAATTCTATTGAAATTGTTGCCAAGAAAAAAAGGTATACAAAGCACAGGAGTTGGCCTGAACAGGGAAGTGCAACCAAAGCCCATACAAGAAGAGAATTGAATAAGGAATTAAAGACCATGTCTAAGGCATCAATCTAGAAGAAGAAGCTCTTGTCATTCCAAAGAGCTACACAGGAGCTACGTGTGTCAAAATCAAGCTAAAGAACCATTCTAGCATATTAAGTAACGAGAGGAAAAAGCAAAAGAATCACGACCATCTCTTGAAGCCAATCCTATATAAGATGCATTTTCATCTCTTGAAGCAAACCTTAGAGTTATTGGGATGTGTTTATGGGTTTATTAGGAGGCACTAGAGTCAAAATTCACATCCTAAACTCTCTCTTTTAAAATCATAAATTCAAGCCAAAATTTAACGTCAAGTGACCATAACAATTGATCCTAAAAGCCAAACTTAATGTCAAGTGACTACACCACATGATCCAAAAAATGTCAAAACCCTAAAGGGCCAATACCATAAGTTGAATCTCACACCCATACACAAATCAAAATCTTGTTCATAGAGGACATTCACATGGAGAGGGGCTATTAGAAACAAGCCATGTAAGAATCCTAGTGTGGGAGCTACCTCTACCTCTATGCTTCACATGACATCATTCACTATCTCATTCGAGTATGAAATTATTGATTATTATGTTGTTCATCGTGTACAACGTCATGTATAATCTTGTTATGAGTGCATATACAGCTATTGGAGTCCTTGATTTAGCAAAATAGATATCAGGAGCTCCTTTGGTCATGAAAAGACCCTAGCAAAAAATTGACAAGCTATCCCGAAGGCTAACCTAAGGCAACACTTCTTGTAGAACCTGATTAAGGTATGGTAAAAAAAAGAGCTTATAGAAGTTGATAATTGGGCTAACAAAGAGGCTAATTGGCTAAATCAATGCACACTTTATGGGATAATGGGGGGCTAATATGCATTCCCAACTAGAGGACTTTATTAGACGATGCTAATACACATCAGACAGAAGTTTAACTAACTTCTATTAAGATAGTGGGTGGCGACTGAAGGTATCACCATGAACATATTTGGTTTTTGTAAATTACCAAGGTCTTTGGTACCAATTGAGTATGAAGCTAACTAATGAAGGATCTAATGATCCACTTATTAATAATAAAATTTATTAACGAGGGACTGATACATATAAAAAAGAGAGAATTTTATTGATTGAAACGGACCTTGCATAGGCTCATGTACATGATGAGTGACATAGTTAATGATGTCATACTAGGAGAACATAAGGAATGTTGTCCATGAAGCAAAGAGCTAGAGGTAATTCCCACACTGGGATTTTTACATGAAATGTATAACAATTTGACATAAAAACAAAATTCTATTATGATTACTTGTTGAGCCAAACTTGCAAAAACTAAGAAGGATCCAAACTTGGTTTTTGCCATCCTCAAAGATGGTCCTGTTTTGGGAGCACTAAACTTGATATGTTGGATTCTCATTGCAAATTTTTTGGAAAGAGGGTGGGCCTTGCAACCACAAAGGAGGGAGTCAAAACCAAACGTTGGCATGAGAATCAACATTGCTACATACTATCTTCCTTAATATCTGCCAACTAGCTGGATTTCCCTCTAAACATTGTGCATGAGTGGACAAAGCCATCATCTTGCACCTTATTAATAGTTTATAATCGAATGGGTTCATCAAAATTGTGACACTTGTCTTGTCTTTATACAAGTTTTGCTATGTTAGGTCCATTTGGTTTTGTTATTATATCCTACAACACTGAATTCTTGAACATTGCCAATATGTTTGATTTTGTTGAGAAGGGAATAAAAGCCAAACTTTGTGATCATAAATCTTGTAGATGGCAGATATGTAAGGCTTGAGGAGCTAATTCTATGGAATGCTCTTTTAGCACAATCTAAAAGCATATTTTAAAGCCCTTTATTGCCATTTAAAAAATATCCCTTAATGTCTTTTTGAAATAACGTATCAAGCCAATCTCCCTATTCTCTCTATTTACATGTAGTATACTCTTTGGCCCAATGGTCATGCCACTAGGCTTCAATGTGGAAGTTCGAGGCTCAAGTCACATTTTTTTCTTCATCGATTTTGTTTGTGAGAGTGGAGTCAAAAGCATGCGATCAAGCTATAGAATACCAATTGCATTACAATGCATCCCCACCCCATATTTTCTTTCTCTTGAGTTTCCAACACTTGTCGACGGATAGATATTTGAGGTATATTGAATTGTTTCTACGACGTTAAAAACTTGTCTTCTCTTCTTCTCTCCCTGTCTAAGATGGCGTGCAATACACTAGCTTCACGATGAATCATTGGACCCCACAATGAATGCGGCTTTCCTAGACCGCCAATGTACCACGATCTGGGAAGAATCTGGAGGTTTTCACTTTACCATTATACCACCCACAATGCTCCAAATACAAAAGTGCGTTCTTCTCTAAAAGAAAACACCTTTATTGATTCAGCTTATCCCCTTATATGCAATCTGCACCTTTATGAGAACAATCTAGCGTAGTTCACAGTCCTTTCAGTGTGAGATAAAGCACTGAGGCACTAGGGAAGAGTCCCTTCCTTGATGCAACAATGCCCCTTCCAAGCACAAGAGTCTTGACCTTGACTTGAGTGCTCATCTTTTGTTCACATTTGAGCTTGTTTTTCTCAAATTTTTAGCTCGAAGCACTCCCTACATACCTCTCTCTCTCTCTCTCTCTCTCTCTCTCTCTCCCCCCCCTTATCCTTATGTTGTGAGCTCTTAATTGCCAACCTCATCTCCAATGTCATCAAGCATCGAGAGTCACTGTTCAGCTCAACATTGGGCATGTGACATGTTTCATTTGGTCCCATGATTTTTTGACCATAGAGGGCACTCATCTCATATCTCTCTCTCTCTCTCTCTCTGTCCATTTACAATTTTGGATGTGAAGAGGGGAAGATGGCGGGTCTAAGAATTTCCCTCTCTCCGGCAGCCCCGCTTGTGGGTCGCCCAGACGGTCATGGGTCTGCCCAGTCTCCAAGGTACAATTTCAGCTGCTCAAGAGGGTTTTGACTTGAAATGTACAACCATTTTCAAGGCTTTTCTCACGCAGATTTATGGGCATGAAGTACACGTTTAGGTTTTAAAAGACTTTTTTTCCAAATGGACAACCAGGTTTCTGGGTTGCAGAGAGTTCCATCTTTTCTGGCCAGGCCAAAAAGGCAGCAGACACATCCATCACCGCAACAAAATAGTATGTGCATTGGGTGGTTCTTCTGATGAAGGTAAGCTTGTTCTCTACTGCCAGGGGTTTTCAATCCTGTACAATATCCCGTGAAAATCCTGTAATAATTGGTGAAAGGAAATAGTTTTTTTCTGCTCAAGTGGTTTTGTTTCTTCTCTTACTCGGTCAAGGAAAAAAGTTGTAAGACGAGTTTTGCGCCTTGTGCTAATCCCATTCTTATTTCCTCTGCACCTGTATACGTGTTCACAAAGTGAAGCCTTCACTCATTCTAGTTTGGTTTATTTTGTTATTTTTTCTGCGTCATGTCTATAGTGATGGCCCAATGGCAAAACTGCCTCGATCTCTCCTTCTCTCTATTGTTCCATCATAGGAGTGCTCGCTCAGGCCTTAGTGTTATTTGCTAATGCCTGCATGTGTTTAAGTTAGTCGTCTCGTATATGTACAAGGTGCAAGCCCCGGCATCTTTCAGGGGGCAGATGATAGGGGGTGAGGGCTGTTTTGTGCTTGTTCATTGCTGTATGAGGTAGTTCTAGTCCATACATTGCCATATATCATGCCAGTCTTACCCAAATCGCGTGTTGATGCTGTATGGATATGCCTGGCCGTGCCACTTTGTTTTCCCTTTTATGGCGTGATTATGTGGTGCCTTACTTTTTGGGGTCATTGTGGCTATCGTTCCATATTTCCCTTCTATGTTGTGGGGCAAGCAGCTCAATCGCCAAAAGCTAACCAGGGAAATCTTGGCCTGGTAGAAGCAGAGACGTATCCGGTGAGTGCCTAGGGTGTTAGAAGGAGCCTATCACTACGCGGATGTAGAGGAGCTGGAAAGCCATTCAAATGGTACAAGTGGTATATAAGAGGAATTTAGGATATACCACATTGGTGGGTCCATATTGCGAAAGTAATCTTGCCCCATGTGAGGTGGAAGAAAAGTGGTGTACGAGGCCAATTCCTCGAAACAAGTATATGACGCTCTTCAATGAATAGCCAGGTAATTTAACGCATTGACTGCGAAGGGTGTGGAGGAGCTTTATTGATCTGCTAATGAGCGTACTAGCTGTTGAAGGCTCATGGTATGCAAGCAATTAGCGTTTTGCACCACCCATAGTGTCATTCATCAAATAGTAGAGAAGATAGACTCCTACACAAAGCATGTATAGTAGCTGATTGCATATCTAGAGTGCCACTTCTATATCCCAAGTGCACCAACATGAAGAGTGGATCCTTAGCTTCCGCCTCAAAGTAAGATGAGAACCAAGAAATTTTAAAATCTAGGAGACGGCCTCAATTCTTAAAACCATAGTGAAGGTCCACACATACATATAGAATACCATATTGAGCATGAGGGCTATATGTAATTTTTTCTTGCCAACAAGTCTAATGCTCTCTCTCTCTCTGTCTCTCTCTCTCTCAATAGTGGATCAATCTAGTTGAAGACCAATGTAACTCTATAGTCTCATCTTGAGAAGGGATAATGGAGGCGTATGTAATGATTTAATTCATTTCTCTGTCTTAAGAGCAGTTCAACAACAAACTTCTCTTACCTACATCCCTCATCATCATGGTGTTGTGGAGAGGATGAATAGGATAGTGAGTGAGATGGCATTCCCTCGCTTGCATCATGCCCCTCTCCCTCCCTCTTTTTGGGGTGAAGCAATCGATTTAGATTTATGTAACCACTTTCAGCGAATGGTCGGACGAAAAATAGTGAACTACCACAATTTGCAATTCTTGATACTTCTAAGCATCTGATAATTGAACAAAACAAGAGAGTGAAGAGAGAGATGACAAAGATTGTGAAAGAGAATTGGTTGCCTTGAATTGCCACTTTCGACGCCCCCGGTTGGGGATTTGTCTATTGATTGACCGTGTACAATTGACGAGAAGAATTTGCAAGAAGTCTTCTTCAAAGTCGCAATCTGTATGTACAAAGTGTGTGGGCTTAAACTATTCATTAACTATTCATTGAGTGTGTCAGTGCACACAATATGCTCTCAAAATGGCTCGCGCTCAAAAAGCAGCCCAATAATTATAGTTTGCAAGAAAAAAGCCCCCCCTCCCCCCCCCTTCTCCAAATTTGCGATTTGCAATAAAAACAGCTTATGCTTTTTCTCTATTGCATGAGAGTGTAGGGAGAGAGAATCCTCTCTCCTGCTGATGAGGAGAAACCTCACCCTAATGGAAAAAGCTTTTGGTATGTTATGTGTATGGTTTTTGGATGCAACATGGAAGTGGATGGTGAGGGAATTCATGTTTTCTTAGCTCTCATTTTATGTTTTGGTGCTTTTGTGGCATGAAAAATAGGACAATATTTACAATGATACAAGAGTATGTGTGAGTGCGCGTGTGCGGAAGTGTGTGTGTGTGTGTGTGAGAGAGTGAGAGAGAGAGAGAGAGAGAGAGAGAGAGAGAGAGAGAGAGAGAGAGAGAGAGAGAGGAGACAACACAAAACGCGCTATCTGTGGGCGATCAACCCCCCATGACTACGAGAACAGAAGACCTTGTCTATACAATCAGATGATCTATAATACGTACCCCCTGGCCCCATATATATGAGTGCCCAAGGTGGGCACCTGCCACAAACTGCTGACGTGTCAAGCCCTGAAGAATGGAGGCAACTTGCAGTGTTAGGTACAGCGGAATGAATGTTTGCGCTTTGCTCAAGATGAGTGCGAACGGGGCGAAAGCCCGTCCTCTATTCTTTCTTGGCATTTTTCTGCTTCTGACTGAGAGAGTAGAAGAACTGCTCTCTGACTATTGAGAGGATCTATCCTCTTCTGCGAGATTTTGGGAAGCTCTCGTAGGGGAGAGTCTACCTTCCACAAAACTCATCGGAAGCTCTCACGAATGAGGGTCTATCTTCCGCTAATTGTGCCACTTTGGACGTAATCATTCCTGCAATTAACCAACCACAGAAACATGCAAAACACACACACACACACACACACACGCTTGTTGTAATTTTCTGCATATAACCAGAAATTGTTACCTGAGCGTTTTCCAATGCCAAATTGGAGGTCCTTTTCGCGATGGAAATGCTCCAAACTGGTGTATGTGTAGAGTAGGTAGTGGGGAATGAGATTCTATTAAGACTTTGCTGAAATTCACCCTAATACAAGTGATTAGGGGCTGAAAACAGGGAATTTGCAGCAGCTAGACAAGGGAGAAAGAGAGTTTTCTACTACTTTACGCGATGAAACTTCTCCCAAAGGTGCAAGCAACCATGAGAGGCCTTGTTCTAGTTGATGGGTGCTCAGAGGCTCCACATACACCACAAGGTGTTGCTCTCAAGCTCAATGGAGAGCTTCACTGCGTAGAGGATGGTCAACTTGGGGGGGGTAGTGCATTGCCAACCTGGCAAGAGGGGGAGGGGCTGCTCTCTTATAGCCTCCTAGAAGAGGGGGCGCTAGCATGAAGAGAGGGAGTGAGAGAGAGAGAGAGATTGCATGGGAAAGTGTGCCAAGTGGCACACTTACTTTAAAATTTAAAAACCATTCAACTTTTGACTTTAAAAATCCTATGCTAGTTAATGAAATGTGCAATTAAGTGCACAACTGCAAACATAGATGCAACAAATGAAAACGTTAGCTGCTCCCTAGAGCATTGTCGTGCCAGCAATGCTCTGGCATTACCTGTTCGCACTTGTTCGGCCATTTGGTCCAACGCAAATCATTTAAGAATACTTTTAACTAACTTATCCTAAGGCCGTAAAATAATCAAGCCTTAGGGTTAATAGTCTAAGGACCCCATCTCATTCGTGTGCTTGCACTAGCGTGCATAATTTTCTGAGCTTGAAATCTGAGGCTACTATCTACCCCTTCATTGAAGACCCGATTTCCCAATAGCTAGGGCTTCAGGGTATTTTCTGCTAGGGTCTCCCTGAGGTGCACTGGCCCAAACTTGGGCGCACCTGAGGCCCCAGAACTGCTAAATCTATTCTGATGTGCACACAACTAATTAGATAATTTTTTTCTCGTAAATAATTAATTATTTACAAAGTCTGACTTAGTTACAAATACTCCATCCCTTGCCCATTCCAACCAAACCATGGTCATCCATCTCCATGGATTTCATTGTAGAGCTACCCTTGTCACAAGGATTTGACTCCATTTTAGTAGTCGTGGATCGGTTTACAAAAATGGCACACTTCATTCCAACCACTAAAACCATCACCAACGAAGGTACGGCCAAACTCTTTCTACAGCATATCTATCGTTATCACGGATTACCGGATGACAGTTTCTGATCGAGGCCCACAATTCATCTCTAGCTTTTGGAAAAGCTTATCAAGCTACTCGGAGTACAAATCAACCTCTCCTCAGCCAATCACCCACAAAGTGATGGACAAACAGAGAGAGTAAATCAAGTTTTGGAACAATATCTCCGATGTACTATCAATTATCACCAGGATAATTGGGTCGAGCTCCTACCGCTAGTATAATTCTCCTATAATAACAGTTTTCATACCTCCACCCGTCACACTCCATTCTTTGCTAACTATGGTCAACATCCCAAAGAGGATATCCACACACTATCAAAGTGAAGAATCCAGCTGCTATTCATCTTACACAACAATTATCTGCAATTCACAAAGAACTTACAATTCATATCAAAGAAGCTCAATCCAAGTATAAGGAAAGTGCAGATCTCCATCGCATGCAGCATCCAAAATACAAAGAAGGGGATAAAGTGTGGCTCCTCCGATGTGATCTGCGTTCATCTCGTCCCTGTCAAAAGCTTGATTATCGAAGGCTTGGCCCGTTTAAAATTATCCGTCAAGTCAATCTAGTCACCTATCGACTCCGATTGTCCTCATCCATGAAAATCCATCCGGTCTTTCATGTCTCAGTCCTAGAACCTTGTCACACATCTAAGATCTCAGGAGAGCCCTACAACCACTTCCTCCCGTTGAGATTCAAGGACATGACGAATATGAGGTCGAGAAAGTCCTAGATTCTCGAGTTTCGCGTGGCAAGTTACAGTACTTGGTGCATTGGAAAGGCTATGATGTTAGTGAACGAACCTGGGAAGCAGCACACAATCTACAATATGCATCTCTCAAAGTCCAAGAGTTCCATCAACATCATCTATGGAAGCCCAACTCAAGGAACACCACTGCTCCTTGTGGAACTCGTGGCTAGAGGAGGGGGTAATGTCATGGATGCTTGAGAGTCAGTCGCTGCCTGCATCATCGCCTACATCATCGCTAGAAGGCTCTAGAAGGATCTAGAAGATTCTAGAAGTTCTAAAAGTATCAAGGAGATTCTAGAAGTTTCTAGAAGCATGGAGAAGATTTCGGAAGAATCTAGAAGTTTCTGGAAAGCTCTAGAAAGTTGAAGAAGGATCTAGAAGGTTCTAGAAGAACTAGAAGGATCAAGAAGTTTCTAGAAGCTTGGAGAAGATTCCGAAAGAATCTAGAAGTTTCTGGAAAGCTCTAGAAATTTGAAGAAGGATCGAGAAGGTTCTAGAAGAACTAGAAGGATCAAGAAGGTTCTAGAAGATTCTAACCTCCTCAAGAAGAACCTAGAAAGTCCTAACCTCCTCAAGTAACCTCCTCAAGTAACCTCCTCAAGCACTAGTATAAATAGGGGTCTTGGGCCACAAGCCCCTCAGTCTTGCCAACACCAGTTGTGAGCCTCCTGTGAGGAAATCCTTCTTCTAGTTCTTATGTTCAAGTCTTGTCCTTGCAATCAAGCCTTGTCTTGTACTCAAGTCATGTAATCCAAGTCTTGTATCTAGCTCTTTTAATAAAGTATTAAGTCTTGTAATCAATATTAAGCTTATCATCAAATCCAAGTTCTTGTACATTGTGAGCGCCTCCTCTTGCTCTCCTCTAGCTCTATACGCGCTCATAACACCCGAGTTCTTCTCTTTTCCGTGGGCGCATCCTTTGGCGGCCTTGCGCTCACACCAAGGTTGCTTTTTCCCACCTCACGTCGATTGGCCGGCCGCTAAGTGCATGGTTCGCTCTCAATGAGTGAAAAGAGGCACAAGGGGAGGTTGGACAAGCCCTTCTTTCTTGGGTTTCTTGTCACTCTTCAAAAACACGATTAGGAATCGACACGCCCAAGCGAACTTGGGTTCGTGCGACCGCAACAAGCAAAAAAAAATTCTTGTCATTCTTGTGGTTCTTTCCTTGAGTGATACAAAACACTGCCAAAGCTCTGATACCAATGTTAGGTGCAACGGAATGAATGTTTGCGCTTTGCTCAAGATGAGTGCTCTGAACTGTGCTCAAGGTTCCTTTTGTTCTTATGAAAGGTAGAGCCTTCCGTTCTTAATGAGAGATGCTATGATCACAAACAAAGTGAATGGACACTGTGCATGCAAGTGTATGCGACCGAGAGATAGAGAGAGAATAGAGATACGACACCAGAGACGTTGTAAAACCCTCGTCCAAAGGCCCCACTCTCGTTGGCGAGAGTCCAACGAGAGTGGTCTACTTATGATTGCACAAACCGGTACAATGGGAATGCATGTGACTGATGCAAGTCTAGGCTATGTCGACGATGACGACGGGGATGGCGACACCGACCTAAGGGCTGAAATCTGCAATCTTTTATCTGCTGTCCAATAACGCTATGGGCTGAAATCTGCGGCTAGTTCAAAAACGCTGATTTTGGGGGCTGTTTTTGTAGGTCTTTGTTGCTGAAATTCTGCAGGTTTAGGGCTGAAAACCGAGGTTCTTAAGGGCTGAATCTGTTGGTCTTTCATTGTTGAAAAACGCCATGCTAGAAACTGTCAAAAACGCTAGGTGATGGGTCTCTAAAAACGCTAGGTGTTGAGGTTGGTATCGGTGAAGATCTGCTGCAAAAACGCTAGCTGTTGAAGCTTCTGTTGCGATAATCTTCTTGCTTGGAAACGCTAGTCTGATGCAGGGCTAGGGCGATGATCTCCTTGATGAGAAAAAGCTAGGGGGAGAGATGGTCTTGCTTGGAGGAAAATCCACCAAGGTCTTGCTTGAGAAGTTGCCTGCTGAGCTTGGCTCCTGTTGCCTCTTCTGCCATTTAGTGCTAGCTTAGGTTTGCTTATATACAAACTTACTCAATTGCCCTACCTACTTTTCAACAAAAGTCACTTAAAAATAATAAGTGAAAAATGTCAAAAATAGGTAAAATAGGCTAAATGCACTGGAAAATTTCCCTGAAGGATTTTGATGGGAATGCTTATGATCATGCTGTGTGCAACCTGAGGATATGCATCTACACTAAGTATCTGGGCATGCACGGTCTATGAATAGACTCACAAAAGTGCCGAATCACTTCCAATCTAGACTGACTGGACTGACTGAACCCTCGTCGTGCCGTAGCTTGTCCACAGACACATAGGGTTGGATGTGTCACGTGACATGCAGATCCCAGCCAAGGGGCCTAAACCCTAAGAAGACAAGCAACAGCACAAGAAGAAGTCCTACCAACTAATGGGACCCCGTCCGATGGGGCCTAAGTGACATAAAGGATTAAAATAAAGCAGGACCCACACACAGCTTACATAGCCAATTGAGGACGTGGCAGATCTGTACGGACGCTCCGAAAATTGCGTTGACAAGATGACGTGGCAGACTGTACAGATTTTCGCGTTTTGGGTTGACTGCTGACGTGGAAGTTGTTGGAATTTCCGTGATTTACGCTGGTAGCTCTTTGGCATTGCTTTTGAGTCGCTTTTCATGTAAATTGCTTTTGGGGCCTAGGGCCTTTAAATATGAGGCCATGGGCTCATTCTCTGGCATGCTTCCTGGGAAAGGTGCAAAGTCTGGAGTACCGGCTTGTACTGTGTTGATGCTATATAAAGAAATACTGAAAGGGGTGCCAAGGTTTGGGGCTAATACTCTCTGGGTTGGAATTCCGCCACTATGTCGCGCGTCGTCTCTCTCTCTCTCTTAGTGCAGTTGTTATTGAAGTGCTAAAAGTTTGTTCAGTCTGTTCTTTTCTATTGGCACGTGGTGCCCGTCTTGTGACAGCACCCAACTCAAGTGGACGATTGGCCCCAAACTTGGGTGGCTGGACAAGGTACAACCTAGACTATGGGTGGCCACTGTGGTGACACTAGTCGTACAAGGAAGTGTCCTAGACCTGTGTGAAGTAGCAGTGGTGTAAATCTAACACCCCCTCTCAACACTTGATGCTGAACAAAACCGCATGAAGCCGAAGATGTGAGGCAAATGGATGAAGATGTCTGATGCAATGTCCACTAAAGGACAATACTCCAGCGAACTCCGCGAGTGTAGCAGCAGTTTGGGGTGTCCCAACGTCACCGAGACAGGGTGAAGATCTGCGTGAAGGTCCCGAACCAAGTGTGAAAAGAACTCCTTGTCGTAAAAGAAGTGCCAATAGACCTGCAAGTGTCCTACCCAATAGGATTTGTGGTATTTGTAGTCAAATCGTCTGGAGAAAATGGAGAAGCCCATGAAGACCGTAAGCCTGTCAATGCATGAACCTGTAACCTAGTGTGGCCAGGTGGCTAAGCTGTGTAAAACTCCAAGAAGGCCAGATGCAGCAATGTGCGTCGTAAACGTCCTCCGAAACAAGGAAAGCCAGACTAAACAGTCTGCACTGTAGAAGCTATCGTAAGCTGCAGCACTCACCGGGAGACCGCACGGATCACCACTGGATGGTGTCCTGTCTGTAGGTAGGGTAATCCAAGATGAGGGGAAAGCTAGACTCAATAGTCTGCGCTATGAAGGGCCTCTGACGAAGAGGTGTGGTCAGACCAAGTTGTCTTCACCGTGATCATCTTGTAGAAGTAGGGAAAGCCATACTGAGCAGTCTGTGTTGTGAATAATCTCTGAGAAGAGGAAAGGCCAGACCAATCTGTCTGCGTCGTCTTGCTTGTATCTCCTGCCTCCAATCCTCCTGTGTCAACCTGTCACATGACACATCCAACCCTACCTGTCCGTGGACAAGCTACATCACGACAAGGGTTCCGTCAGTCCAGCCAGTCTAGATTAGCAAGTGATCTGGCACTTATGTGAATCTGTTCGCAGACCGTGCATGCCCAAACACTTAGTGTAGATGCATATCCTCTGGTTGTACACAGCATGATCATAAGCATTCCCATCAGAATCCATCAGAATCCTTCAGGGGAAATTTCCAGTGCATTTAAGCTATTTTCCCTATTTTTGACATTTTTCACTTATTAATTTAAGTGACTTTTGTTGGAAAGTAGGTAGGGCAAATTGAGTAAGTTTATATATAAGCAAACCTAGGCTAGCACTAATTGGCTGAAGAGCAAGGAGAACACAGGCCACAGGCAGCAGGTTCCCCCTCTCTCTGAGCAAGATCCCCCCCCTTGGTGGCGTTTTTCCTCCAAGCAATAACCTCACCTTCTCTAGCGTTTCCATCAAGCATCGCCCTAGTCCTCTCTTGGCTGGCGTTTTCAGTAGTACCCATCGCCATAGCCTCCCAAGCCTTGGCGTTTTTCATCAAGACTCCATCGCCATACAGTCTCAGCCCTGGCGTTTCCAGAATCCCCAAAATCGTCCCCCCTTTGCCTAGCGTTTTCATCATCGCCTAGCATCAACAAATTTCAGCGGTTGACACCCGAAAAACCAGCGAATTTCAGCCAGCAGAAACCAGCCCACATCAGCGTTTTTGGTTCCAGCAATTTTCAGCTATTAGCGTTTTTGGAACAGCAGTAGAATTGCATCAGATTTCAGCCAGTAGCGTTTTTGGACAGCAGTGAATCTGCATCAGTTTTCAGCCTTAGTGTCGATCTTGTCATCCCCGTCGTCGACCTCGACATAGCCTGGAATTGCATCAGTCCACAGTCATTCACTTGTACGAGTTTGTGCAATCAATAGTAGACCACTCTCGCCAACGAGAGTGAGGCCTTCGGAGGAGGGTTTTACGTCTCTGGTGTTGTATTCTCTTCTCTCTCTATCTCTCAGTCTCATACTCTTTCAGGCACAGTGTCCATTCACTTTGTTTGTATCCATTGCACTCTCTCATTAAGAACGGAAGGCTCTCCCTTCCATGAGAATAAAAAAGGAACCTTGAGCACAGTTCGGAGCACTCATCTTGAGCAAAGTTCAAACACTCACTCCGCTGCACCTTACACAACCAAAACAGAATCCGCGCCAACAACGCTACCGAACCGTATCTTGGTGTGGCTCTCAATGTGAATGAGCTGGGAGTGGCCTATTGCCAGGTCAAGGGATAAGTCTGTTAGAAGGTTACCGAGGGTGAGTGTAAGCAACTCTAAAGGTAGCAATCCAAATGATCAGGAGTGTAGAAGAGCAACCGTACTACTGCCAGGTCAAGGGATAAGTCTGTTAGAAGGTTACCGAGGGTGAGTGTAAGCAACTCTAAAGGTAGCAATCCAAATGATCAGGAGTGTAGAAGACCAACCGTACTACCATCCAAGCCAAGCTCTGAGCGACTTCGGATGTAGTCGCGTAATGATGCTTGTTCTCTCGTATCTTGCGGGTAAAACTCTCCAAGAGAGTCCAAAGCACTGAAGTCACACTCCGATCTGTAAGCAATGAACCTGTCCAAGAAGAGATCCAAGATCCTCTCCCTAAGTCCATGTAGGTGCCCCTATGTAAGCAAGTGATCTGACGTGTCGAGGTCAAGTGGTCAGTGTCTGTCCACCCAAGATGGTGGTCTCCTCTTTGGGAATGTTGGAATCCCATATGCCATAAGCATGGCCATATCTTGTGTGAACTCCTCTGATGAGTGCATAGGTGTGTCCTTAGCAAACCACAAGTCACCACCCCCTTTGGAGTGCGCAACCGCCGAATGATGGCTGAAATGAATGGATCTGCCAAGGATCGTACGCCCGTTGATGATCAAGCTGATGTCGAAGATATCGTGCACTGCAGCAGTCACTGAGAGACTGCGCGGACCACCACCGGATGGTGTCCTGGCAGGAGGTAACTTCATCCTCTGTGAAAAACACAAGCCAAGAGGCTGCTGTCCACCCAAAAACGCAACTGCGAGGTGATGAAAACATTGCTGTCCAGCAATTTACAGCGTGCTCGTACGCTCCCGGCGAGGTCCGGAGCGGTGCAGAGGGTGTAGGGAGGGTTTATCTCTGTGTGCATAGCCGTCGGAGGGCTGAAAACAGAGAAAAAACAGCAGTGAATGCTGGCTGAAAACTGATGATATGAAGAGGAATAGGAGCGGCAAGATCCAAGTGGGTGTGGCTAGCTGCCCCTCTCTTGCAAAACCACTGCTGAATCAGCCAAAAACGCAGGTGGAGGGAGGGGTCTTTCGCGAGGAAAGTGCCCAAAAGGACCAGTGCTGGCAGCCAAGAGGTCATCGCCACCAAGGGAGAGCAAAAACAGAAGCAACCTCCAAAAAACGCTAGGGTTTTCTGATGCCCAAAATGCAGATGGGCTGAAAATGCAGGTTTTTTGCGATGGAACGCTTCTGTAGGTTGAGAGGGCTGGCCTCTCCTTGGAAAAACACTGGCTGATTTTCTTCTTCGTAGGAGTACCTGATGCGGAAGGTGCGCCCGGACCATGGAGAGCCTGAGCTCTGATCGTGTACGGAAGAGAGAGAGAGAGAGAGAGAGAGAGAGAGAGAGAGAGAGAGAGAGAGAGAGAGAGAGAGAGAGAGAGAGAGAGAGAGAGAAGACAACACAAAATGCTATGTGTGGAATAGGGGGCGATCAACCCCGCATGACTACCAAAACAAAAGACCCTCTCTATACAGTCAGATGATCTATAATGTGTATCCCCTTGGCCCCATATATATGAGTGCCCAAGGTGGGTGCCCAACTCAAGTGGACAGCCGGCCCCAAACTTGGGTGGCCGGACAAGGTACAACCTAGACTATGGGTGGCCAGCCGGATGACACTGGCGGTACAAGGAAGTGCCCTAGACTTGTGTGAAGTAGTAGAGTGGTGTAAATTTAACAGTATGTACATGAAACACTTGAAAGTGTTCAATGCTCGTTGGGGGGGCAATATGTGACATGTTTTTGCAAGATGGTGCAGGCCACCCTGAGAATGCTTGAGGGACCTTTTTTCATGCTTTTTAAGAGAGATTTATACATAAATAATGCTTGTTCAAAGGGCACAAAAGCGGTTAGTACCAGGTGTAACTATGCATGGGCAGTAGCTGCGCAATATACATAGTTTTGTTGTTTTTGTACATAAAAGTGTCGAGACTTCAAAGAGTATGCTTTAAAAAATATGAAGAAAAATTGGACTTTTATCAGCTTGGGGTCGTGAGTGAGTTGGGTTTTCAGCTGTGAAGAAGGAAGCCCTTGTAGCTATAGCGTGCTGTGGTGTGTGGGGGTTGTGTAGTAGAGGTGCCCGTGTGTGTGCGAGGGCCTGGAGCCTTGATTGGAGAGTGTCTCTCATCAAGAAGGCCATGAATATGGCACTTTCACCCTTCTTCTTGCTTTTTGGTGATGGAAGCTGCTTGAAGCGGAGCTCTCTTATACGCGTGTGCCTGCTGCTCAGGTTTGGTAGTGAAAGCCCTTTGTTATCGTTATGAATGGGAGAGTGTTTCCCCATGTTTTCCATGGTTTTTTCAGAGGTTTTTGGCTAAACATAGCGAGTTTTTGTATAACACATGATTGTCATGGTTTTTGATGGGTTCATGTGCATGGTTGGGAGTGGCTATGGAGTCCCGTCTTGCATATGTAAGGGCTACTGAGATGGTGTGAGGGTATGGAGTTTATGAACAAAAGTGCAGAGATTTTCCTTGGTTTTTTGTTGGTCTTTTTCCCAAAATTTAGTGGTTTTTTTGGCTTCCTTGAGTGCAATTGATCATGGTTGGGGCTATGGCAGAGTAGAGGGAAGCTATTCGAGTGTAGGCGGGGTTCTTTGTGTGCAAGGATGAGCGATTTTGTGAGTGTGTGAGAGCTACTTTTCCTTTCCTCATATATCTTGTGAAAATGGAGGTGTTATAGAGGCCACCCCCAAATCCTTCACACCGTCACTCACAGTATCATTCTCTCTCTCTCTCTCTCTCTCTCTCTCTCTCTCTCTCTCTCTCTCTCTCTCTCTCTCTCTCTTTGTGTGTGTATACTTCGCACAAAGAGAAGGTTATAGAGAGATTAGAAAATAAAAAATACAGTATGCTGAATTTTCAGTCCACAATCAGCAACTCAATGAATAAATGACCGATTTTTATCAAAAATCAACAA
The DNA here is from genome assembly GCF_014529385.1 of Adiantum capillus-veneris. Taxonomy (NCBI): domain Eukaryota; kingdom Viridiplantae; phylum Streptophyta; class Polypodiopsida; order Polypodiales; family Pteridaceae; genus Adiantum; species Adiantum capillus-veneris. The sequence continues at coordinate 117,620,073 of NC_140940.1, forward strand.
GATTGACAAAAATTCTCTAATTTTTCGCACTTGCACCTGCTAGATTGCTGAGTTTTATCAAAAATCAACGAGAAGCACATTAAATTTCACCTGCAAACATGCTCATGAGAAGAAAATGATCAATTAAACAGTTATCTCATCAAAACTTGCATGAAATAGTGATTATCCGACTCTAACCAGCCCCTAGGTGTGCACACAGTCCTTCGTGCAGCCAAGCCGGCTCTGATACCATGAAACGAATGCAGGAGTGGATCTCCCGGCTGTACGGACTGCCTACAGACACGCGTCGGACGAACCACCCGACCATAGCCACCATCCGGTAGCTCCCCCGTGCTGGGGCCAGCATCCGAGGACGTAGGCGTGCACCTGTAAGACCGAGCGTCCCATACCACCCGGCCTCACCCCCTCGAGGTGACCTCACGCACTCCTAGCCTCGCGGGCTAACCACTGGCACTCTGCCAGTGGGGGTCGATAACTGCACAAGGCCTCCCTTTTATAATAATGGCCGGCCACACTGGTCGTGTTCACACTACGTCCGTCCGGACATTGGACGCCCATCCCCTGGATTCCCTCTCCTATGAGCGAGACATAACAGGTACTTAGGGCATTTTACTGCCCATTGGGATACTGAATTGACTTGCTGAAGTGGTGACCCTTTATAGGTACTAATTGCGAGGTCGAGCAGTGCAAGGGCCAAAATAACCCCACGGGTTGGAAATGTTGGGCTTAATGTCATTTAATAATAAGTTATTAAAACTCGTATAAGAGGCGCTTCAGATGCAGGTAAATAACTAGGTTGAAATACTGTCTGCGTACAGAACACTTTCTATATATATACCTTCATAAGTTCAGAACAGTCTGAACTCACGAATTATAAGAGAGGATAAAACACTCGTAAAACTACAAAAGCAAGGGACACAAGAAAACCAAAAAAAAAAATTCACTTTATTTGCTACTAAACAAAACTAGATAAAACAGACTATTATTTACTTAAAAATGTTTTTAATAAAAGGCATACGCAAAATAAGTTGAAAGGAGCTTGCTTGGCTCAAACTTGAAACAAGTACTCAACTTTAAACTAAAAAGGATAAGCTTTTACTTCGCAGAGATTTTACACGCTCATGTAGTGGACACTGTGGATATATTACTAGTACAGGAGCATAAGATTGCCACTCCCTTTGGTAATCTCATGCCCTCGGGCGCCCACACTTTTTGGGAGCCTGCTCTGGGCCTTCATGGACAGAGTTGCGGTGTATGCATCTTAGTGGGGCCACGTTACTTGGCCTCAGTTCAGCAGCATGGTACCCTTGTCGCTGGCAGAGCAGTTTATGTTTCTATTCGGATTCGGGAATCTATCATTGGTTTTATGTCAGTCTATGCACCCACTACTCCTCGGGAAAGGGCTACTTTTTGGTCCTCCTTGGCTGCTGTTCTACCTGCTGTAGACTCTTGGGTTGTTGGAGGCGACTTCAACAACGTCGAGAGCGACTCTGATTGGCGATCCATCACACCTCCAGTTCTATCATCCATTTCTCCCAATGAGCAGCTGAAACCGGCCTGTATGATCCAAAAAGGGCGGTAGACTTTACTTTAAACCTTGATTTAGCTTTCACCCATTATTAGTCGTCTATTTTAACTGTACTTCCAAGACACAACAAAGGGGAGAGGGATACAGGCTGCTAGATTGCACCTGTATGAGTAGACGGACACCAGATTGGCCCCTAACTTAGGCGCCCCTTTCGGTATTTCTTTATTATTCAACAGAGGGAATAAACGTTGTGGTTCCTACAAGCTGCCCCGCACAAACTCGGCTGAATTTCCACTGTTCCAGCCCGATTTCGGCAGCATAACTGTACTAGAACCCTTCACGGTCAGTATTCCTACGCATTGACTGACTTTCCCGACGCATACGAGCACTTTGCAAAACCTGGCGAGAATCTGCAGCACGCTGAATTCTCTGTTTTCAGCCCTGAAAATGCGCCAGATCGCCTGTACAGCGGTCCCCTTGCGTCCCCGAACCTCCTGGGGGTATTAGGGTCCGTTTAGGGCCAAAACCCTAAACCTGCAAAAATACACAGCAGGCTGTAATTCACTGTTTCGGGCTCCGTTTCGCGTGCCGGTCGCATCCCTAGCAAGTCCTCGAGCTCCCGCACCTGTAGGGCTACTTGCCCTTTGAATCGGACGAGATTTCTGGCGTGAAACCTCTCCGAATTCACCTGTACCTGCGGGGGGATTAGCCGCTAGCTAATCCAGTACCTGTGCAAGAGGCTCTTGCCTCGGCAATCGCGCATGAACCCACACAACTGTACATTGGTCAAATGAAGAGCCCACTAGAGGGGCATAACATACTGCCAAAGGGGAGAGAGAGGGCAGTGCGTAGCGTGCAGGGCATCACTCCTGGCACCGCACTGTGCATAAGAGGGAAAGCAAGCACTCCATAGCTCTTAACCTGTGACAAAATCTGAAAATGAGGCTCTCCCCTCTTCAAATTCAGCGCCACTTCTTGTTGCATAAGGCAAGTGCACCAGAAGGTGCCACTTGGCACTTTTACAAGCATTTTCCCGTTTCGGGGTTGCCGCCTAAAAATGTCCCAACCGGTTGCCCAGTTGACTTCACGGCAGAGTAAGAAAATGTTCCCTTTGTCATTCCGGAGGTAATGACGCCAACACATTTTCAGGTCCCAAAATAGCAGTTCCCTAAATTTTAGGAGATGCTGCCATTGTATCTTTCTAGGTCATCCGACCCTCTTTGTACACTGCGGCCACATCCAGAACTGAAATGTAGCCTCTGTAGCAAAGGATTCCACTTTGGCTAGTCAATGACCCCACTTGGCTAACCATAGTCCTTGTCCAACCTTAGTGCTCTCTTGCCCTCAGGCCTGGACTCCCTCTGGACAGTTCCACACTAGCTATGCAATGCAGGGCAGTTAGATTTCCCGAGGGGTGTTTCCAAAAAGTGAAAGTAAATAGATAATAAGAAAGAAATCAACAAAAAGGATAGATAGTAGTCACACGCTGGTGACATACCCCCCTCTTGAAATCTCAAACGTCCTCGTTTGCATCTATGTCGTACATGCTTACTGTCAACACTGATGTATTCAACACCTGTCAACACATATACGACACATACATGCTCATTGTCAACCCTGGTGTATTCAACACCTCGTCGACTCATGTATTGCTTGCGTGTGAACCCTGTCCCAATGACATAGTGGTAGCTTCGCACTCTGCCATTGCTTTGAGTCACTAACGTTCCAATGACAAAATGGTAGCTGCACATTTTGCCACTGTCTTATAGTACACGTTGGATCCCGTAACACTTTCGAGCATATCTAAACCGACAGTTTATGAATGCAGTTACACATGTACTCTTCAATAGAAGCAATCACTGTATCCTTGACAAACTGACAAGAAATACTCACTTCTATAGCACTAATCAAACTTTTGGACATTCCATAAGAGCAATTGCCAAACTGACAATTTGTACAGCTCTAACATTCATGTAACAGGTATTTGATTTGAGCTCACTTTAAATACCATGTACATCATTTGTCTCAGAAGCCATTGTCAGACTGACAATCCATTTAGCTTTGAAACTCAAGGGGTCAAGGTAGGTTGCAAATCGAAGGCTTCCAGGTAAAGTGATAACACAGTTGGTGACTCTGCAAGTTCACCTTCTTCCATCCACTTAGCATCCATTGGTGGATAGTTTCTGAACTTTACTAAGTAACGCCTAGCAACCTTGCCTTTCACTTTTCTTTCTTTGTGTGCCAAAATCTGTTCAGGGACCAAGATCTCGTCAAGTTCCTCGACTTCCGGCTGATCTTCAGCTGGCATATCTTCTGGCACATCACCCACATAGGGTCTGAGAAGACTCACATGAAACGCATTGTGAATCTTCCAACTGTCAGGCAATTTCAGCCTATATGCAACATCACTGATTATGTCGCACACTTGAAAAGGCCCATAGTAACGCATGCTGTGCTTTGGAAAGAGTCTTTCCTTGCCCTTCATCTTCTTTAACCTTGCCTTTTCAAAGCGTAAAAGCACCCAATCACCAAGTGAATATACCACTTCATGACGGTGACGATCAGCTGCTTTCTTTTGCTTTGCCTGAGTCCTTTCTAAGGCCACTTTGACCTTCTTGTACATTTCATCCATGTCTTGAACATACTTATCTGCTTCAAATATCTTGTCCTTTGTATGCAGTATGGGAGGAACTTTCTTGCCACCTTCAACTATCTCAAAAGGTGCCTTGCCAGTTGATGAATGCACTGTATTATTGTATGCATACTCCACCAATGACAAATATTGCTCCCACTTTCCTTTATGCTCTGACACATAGCACTTCAGCAGATCTAGGACAGTAGAATTTGCCTCTTCTGACTGCCCATCTGTTTGAGGATGAAATGACGAAGAGAATTTGAGCGTGGTACCCATATTCTCAAACAAGCCTTTCCAGAACAAACTAGTCATGCGTGGATCACGGTCGCTAATAATCGACTGTGGCATGCCATGATACTTGAAAATATTGCTCATAAACAAGCGTGCCATCTGATCTGGTTTTATCTTCTTCCTGACAGGAATAAAATGAGCCTGTTTGCTGAATCTGCAAATAATGGTCCAAATACCATCGTTTCCTGTCTGCGTTTTCGGAAGATCAAAGATAAAATCCATAGCAATACTTTCCCATGGTTTATCTGGAATAGGTAGTGGTTGCAATAACCCTGGTGCCTTTTGCCTGTCAAACTTGACCTTTTGGCATATTAGGCATTCTCGCACAAAGGCATCCACATCCCTTCTCAATGTAGGCCAATAGAAGAATGTCTCTACCGCTTTAACTGTAGCATCGATACCACGATGCCCTGCATACGGTGGGACATGACTCTCTTCCATAATTTTGCGTCGCAATGGCTTTGTGACACACAATCTGCCATGCATCATCATGAACCCGTCTTTAAGAAGATAGTGTTCATGACGTTGTCCATCCATTAGTTGCTCGAAGACCCTTGCAAAATCTTCATCATTTGCATACTGTTCTCTCATATCATCAAGTTCATGATGATAAGGAATCGACACAGCTGAAATTTGTGGCTTCCTTGACAAGGCATCAGCCACAACGTTCTTCTTGCCTTCCACATGCACAATCTGAAAATGGAACATGGACAAGATATTTGCCCATCGCATATGCTTTTCAGATAACTTTGTCTGTGTCAAGAAGTATCGCAAGGTCTGATGGTCCGTTTGGACAACGAAATCTGCACCTAGCAGGTAGTGTTTCCAACTTAAGAGCGCATGAATCACAGCCAGTAACTCTTTCTCATAGACCTGCATGGTCATCTCTGGCCCTTGCAAAATTCTGCTCTCATAGGCTACTACCCTGCCATCTTGCATTAGCACAGCACCAATGCTACTACCGCAGGCGTCGCACTGGACCACAAATGACTTCCTAAGATCTGGCAACACAATGACTGGATCTGAAGTCATCTTTTCCTTTAAGAGATTAAAAGCTGAAATCTCTTTCTGTGTCCATCTGAAGGTGACTGCCTTCTTTTGAAGAGCATGTAAAGGTGAAGCAATCTCAGCGAAATTTCGGATAAACCTTCTGTAATAGGAGCATAGTCCCAAAAAGCTTCGGACATCATGCACCGTCTTCAAATTTGGCCATGACTTGATCGCTTCAACTTTTGCAGGATCCATTCTGACACCGTCCTTTGAGACAATGTGTCCCAGAAAGTGAATCTCTTCCAGAAAAAACTCACTTTTCTTTGCATTGATGAGCAACCTATGACTGCGTAGCTCTTTGAACACAATGGCCAAGTGATGCCTATGCTCCTCTTCATTCTTTGAGTAGACTATCATGTCATCAAAGAATGTACCAACAAACTGCTGGTGTGGACGGAAAATTCTGTCCATCATCCTATTGAACGTAGCAGGAGCATTTGTGAGACCAAAGGGCATCACTAAAAATTCGTAAAGGCCAAACGTTGTTCTAAAAGCAGTCTTGTGCACATCCTCTGATCTAATGCGGATCTGATGATACCCACTCTTTAGATCTATCCTGCTAAACATAGCTGCTCCTTCTAATTTGTCCATAATATCATCAATTCTAGGTATAGGGAACCTATTCTTGATGGTATTCTTGTTCAGTGCACGGTAGTCGATGCACATACGCCATGAGCCATCCTTTTTTGCACCAACAATACTGGAGAACAAAATGGAGATGAACTGGGCTGAATCAGCCCTTTTTCTAACAGCTCCTGTACTTGGCCCATTATCTCTTTCTGCTGAGCCGCACTAACCCTGTACGGAGGCTTATTTGGTGGGCTACAGCCTGGCACCAAATCTATCGCATGGTCCTCGGGTCTCTCTGGCGGTAATTGAGACGGTAATGAATCGGAAAAACAGTCACTATACTGTTGTAAAAACATTGACCTTTCTTTATCTAGCACAGATAAATTTGATTCATCACAATCTGACACTTCACGTGCAAAAACCAAGTACGCAGAAAGATGCTTTTTCATTACAGAAGTAATAGCAGAAGCTGATACAGTAGGAATAGACTCCCCTTTAAGCTTTACATCCAGAATGTGAGTCGTTCCCCTGCTCTGTACAGTGATCTTTTTGTTGTAGGCATCCATGATTCCCTGTACACGAAACAACCAAGGAATACCTAACAACACATCACATCCGTCCAGTGGCATGATGTAAAATTCTTCAGCATCTACATAGGACTGGATATGTAGACGCAACTTTCCAATGATGGGTGTCACAGCCTCTGTATGGCCAGGACATGCCAAACCTGCCTCTGCTGTATACCCCATCTCTTCAGGTCTGATTCCCAACTTTGAAGCCAATTCTGGGGAAATAAAGTTGGCTTTGGCACCTGGATCAAAGAAGATAAGCACTATTTGATCCCTAACCTTTCCCCATGCTCTGCAAAGCTCACTTGCATCTGAATTTGGCTTGTCGCCCACCATATCTGGCACTAGACCAGCCATGGGCTTCTTTCCCTTCCTGTCCTCCTTGTCTTCAGAATCAGCTGGCCTTTTCTTTGTAGGACAGTTGTAAGCAATGTGGCCAGGCTGCTCACATATAAAGCATTTGTTCTCTGTCCTCAGGACCTTCTTTTGCTCTTCTGACTTGCGAGGAAAACGTCTTTTCCATTTCTTTGCTGGTCCTTTTTCTGATTCAGCCGTAGCTTTGTCTTTCCCTGTGTTGGCCGACTCCTGAGTCCCTTTAGGAGCCTCATTGGGAACGTGCTTCTTGGCTGAATTTTTCTTGCCTGATCCTGCCTTGACGCCAATGTTAAATTCACAATCTTCTCCCTTGAGCAAACCATTGCCAGTGTTTGCTACCTCGATGAGCTGCGTCAAAGTAGTGACTTTTGTCTTCGTGCAGTATTTTCTCAATCCTTTGGGTAGGCCACAACAGTATTTTTCAATCTGTTCTGTCAATGGCACAAACCTATAGGAAGTTACTGGAAGTAGAGCTTTCCAAAACTTCCGATTGTAATCATCCAGATTTCTGCAAGTGGCAGCATTAAGCTGGTGCCATTCTGTCATGACATCTGCTTCGAAATCATCAGATAACCATGCTGCTGCAAAAATCTGCTTGAAGTAAATCCATGTGGACGGAGCTTGCCCTTGAAGCAATAAAGTTGTCCACCATTGTCCCGCATTCCCTGTCAAGAAAGTGGCTGCCTTGCGGACCTTTGAAGCCTCTGTAAAATTTCCCCCTGCATAGGCCTTGTCAAACTGCTGGAGGAATGAAAGAGCCTTCTTCCTGTCATCAAACCCTGTAAAGGTCGTGAATGACACTCCTTTGCCACCTTCTTTGTACGGAGTTGGCCTCTCCAGCGGCGTTAAATTGTCATATGGAAGTGACTGAAACATGGGAACACTAATAGGGTTCATCTGTGTTCCTTGGCCGCTATTAACTTGACCTGGAAATGCCATATTTGGCTGCTGATTTGTAATTCCAGCCATACCAAAATTTGCTTGTGGCATCCCAAATTGTCCCTGAGTGCTTTGAAACCCTGGTTGCATACCCATGACACTGTACATGGGGTTAGGCATCATCGTTTGAGCACCCCCAAACACTGTTCCTGGCGTATAAAACTGATTTCCAGGTGCATGACCAGCCATGCTCTGGAATACCGATCCACCTCCAAAATAGCCAGGGTGTACTGAAGGTGGTGGGAAGACCTGTTGCATAGCCTGTAGGTTGCTTCCCTGCCCATTAGAACCAGCTATAGGCTGTTGAAAGGTGGCGGGCTGAATTGGTACAGCTTGAAAGACTGGCATCTCAGCCACCTGTTCTTGCACCTTAGGCATACGTTGTGGAGACTGCATGTTCTCCGTCAAGTGTATAGGTGTTTCCATTGACTGTGCGGTATGAATCACCTGTGCTCGAGCCTTAACAGGCTTTTGAATATGATCCAGTGACCCAACTTGCTGAGACGGAACAGGAGGTTGCAGAAAGGCTAGAAACCTCGGATTCTGCATTACTTGTGTGAACATAGCCACAGCAGTAGCCAACTGGGTCCTGAATATATCATCATCAGTCTGTGGTGGTCTTGAGGACTCACCCACTTCATGTGTCTGTTGACCCTGTGAAGAGGAAACCTCTTCAGTCACATCATCTAGTCTGTCAGCCATAATTGCAATTCCCTGTGTCTGGTCTATGATCCCTTGTGTCTTCAAGCCCAAAACTGACCAAGGCTCACTTCTATAGGAAAAAGTGATTTAATCCCGTCGATGGAACCATGAAACCGGCCTGTATGATCCAAAAAGGGCGGTAGACTTTACTTTAAACCTTGATTTAGCTTTCACCCATTATTAGTCGTCTATTTTAACTGTACTTTCAAGACACAACAAAGGGGAGAGGGATACAGGCTGCTAGATTGCACCTGTATGAGTAGACGGACACCAGATTGGCCCCTAACTTAGGCGCCCCTTTCGGTATTTCTTTATTATTCAACAGAGGGAATAAACGTTGTGGTTCCTACAAGCTGCCCCGCACAAACTCGGCTGAATTTCCACTGTTCCAGCCCGATTTCGGCAGCATAACTGTACTAGAACCCTTCACGGTCAGTATTCCTACGCATTGACTGACTTTCCCGACGCATACGAGCACTTTGCAAAACCTGGCGAGAATCTGCAGCACGCTGAATTCTCTGTTTTCAGCCCTGAAAATGCGCCAGATCGCCTGTACAGCGGTCCCCTTGCGTCCCCGAACCTCCTGGGGGTATTAGGGTCCGTTTAGGGCCAAAACCCTAAACCTGCAAAAATACACAGCAGGCTGTAATTCACTGTTTCGGGCTCCGTTTCGCGTGCCGGTCGCATCCCTAGCAAGTCCTCGAGCTCCCGCACCTGTAGGGCTACTTGCCCTTTGAATCGGACGAGATTTCTGGCGTGAAACCTCTCCGAATTCACCTGTACCTGCGGGGGGATTAGCCGCTAGCTAATCCAGTACCTGTGCAAGAGGCTCTTGCCTCAGCAATCGCGCATGAACCCACACAACTGTACATTGGTCAAATGAAGAGCCCACTAGAGGGGCATAACATACTGCCAAAGGGGAGAGAGAGGGCAGTGCGTAGCGTGCAAGGCATCACTCCTGGCACCGCACTGTGCATAAGAGGGAAAGCAAGCACTCCATAGCTCTTAACCTGTGACAAAATCTGAAAATGAGGCTCTCCCCTCTTCAAATTCAGCGCCACTTCTTGTTGCATAAGGCAAGTGCACCAGAAGGTGCCACTTGGCACTTTTACAAGCATTTTCCCGTTTCGGGGTTGCCGCCTAAAAATATCCCAACCGGTTGCCCAGTTGACTTCACGGCAGAGTAAGAAAATGTTCCCTTTGTCATTCCGGAGGTAATGACGCCAACACATTTTCAGGTCCCAAAATAGCAGTTCCCTAAATTTTAGGAGATGCTGCCATTGTATCTTTCTAGGTCATCCGACCCTCTTTGTACACTGCGGCCACATCCAGAACTGAAATGTAGCCTCTGTAGCAAAGGATTCCACTTTGGCTAGTCAATGACCCCACTTGGCTAACCATAGTCCTTGTCCAACCTTAGTGCTCTCTTGCCCTCAGGCCTGGACTCCCTCTGGACAGTTCCACACTAGCTATGCAATGCAGGGCAGTTAGATTTCCCGAGGGGTGTTTCCAAAAAGTGAAAGTAAATAGATAATAAGAAAGAAATCAACAAAAAGGATAGATAGTAGTCACAAGCTGGTGACAGCAGCCAGCTTGGGATCGATTTCTTCTAGCTATTCAAGGTGTTGACGCTTGGCACATACCCTCTTTTGGTCACCACCCTGCTACACTTCATTACTCGTGGGGGTTTCAGAGACAGCAGGGGAGATTATTAGAGAGACTTGATCGTTTTTACATTGGCCCTTGGGCAGCAGCTCTAGGTGGATTTACTACTATTTGGAGAGGGACCAGCCTCTCAGATCATATACCCATCTCATTGTTTATCTCCTTCACTAGATCCTCTGGACAGAGACGAGGCTGCCGCGTCCCTGACAGTGTTCTCACCACTGAAGTTTTGCAGCAACAGATTTGTGACTTATGGTCCAGGGGTGCTTCTTATTGTGGTCCCCCTGGAGAGTTTCTTGCTCATTTCATTACTCAGTCTAGTATTTACTGCCGTGATCAGACTGCTATTATTCATCGTCAGTTGAGAGTACGCGAGTCTGATCTTCACATTCCTCTTGGTTCCACTCAGCGCTTGCTTGAGGAGTGGCCACAGGATGCTTATCTCGCTGCTAGACAGACAGAGCTCACATAGGAGATTCATCGCGTACAGGAGGCTAGGTCTGAGTTCACTCATCATGCTTCAGTATCTCATTGGATAGCTAAACCTGATCTAATGAATAAAGACTTCTTCGCTGCGCATAAAGAGCGCCCTCTTGGCACCACCCTTCGGACTTTGTGCGATGCTCAGGGGACACTACATATGCATCTTGATGTTATTCTTGATATGTCTGCAGATTATTTTGAGACATTGTTCACTGCTGATGTATGCACTACTGAGGTTTTACTTGCCCGTGAGCAGATCTGGCATCACACCAGACATCGTTGTACAGACTCTATGGCAGAGATCTTGTTGGCACCCTTCACACTTGCAGAGCTCCATGCTGCTATCGAGAGTCTTGATCCATCCTCCTGTCCAGGAGAGGATGGCCTCACTAGAGCTTTCTTTTTGACTTATTGGGATGTATTGCATATACCACTGCTTCGCGGTTGTCAGGACATCTTTGCATCAGGATATATGCATCCGGATCTTTGTTCAGGTCTCATATCTCTCATTCCGAATGGGGGTGACACCACTCAGCTCCGCCAGTGGAGACCTATTACCCTACTCCCTTCGGTCGATAAGATATTAGCGTTACTGATCAGCCATCGCTTGCAACCGTTCTTGCCAGATATTATTCATACTTCTCAGACAGGCTTTGTCATGGATCGATGCATACTGGATAATATCTTCACTTTTTATGAGGCAGTAGAGTGGGCCAGATCATCTTCTGAACCTCTCGCTTTTTTCATCCTTGACTTCGAGAAAGCATACGATCGTGTTGAGTGGGACTTTCTCGAAGGATCATTAGCCAGGATGGGTTTCCCTTCGAGATGGATCTTAGGCATTTCCGCTCTCTTCAGGATTGCCAGCAGTGCTATTACTATTGGTGGCCGTGTCAGTCGCATTTTTGAGCTTTCTCGATCTGTTCGTCAGGGATGTCCTTTAGTAGCATATCTGTATCTGTTTGTAGGAGAGACTATGTCCGACTTTCTTCGTGCTCAGAGTCATGCATTTCGTGGCTTGACCATGCCAGTACCTACAGCTCCGGACCTTATTGATCAGGAGTTTGGTGATGACACTATGCTGATGTTGCGCTATTTGCTAGCTGCTCTTGATGCCATGCGCGAGGCCCTATAGGTTTTTTGCATTGCCAGTGGTGCACGCATTAACTGGCATAAATCCTATGGGTTACTGGTTGGCAGTGATGACATACCTACTTGGGGGGTAGCTGATGGTTTCACATGGCTGTAGCTGGGTCAGACATGCAGATATCTGGGCTTTCAGGTTGGATTTGACGTTTCCTCACAGCAGCAGTTTGCACCCGTACTACAGTCTATTCGCAGGAAGCTTTGTCATTGGTCTTCACGTCATTTGTCGTTGGCTGGCCGTGCATTGGTCGCCAACCAGGTCATTCTGGCTACAGTATGGTAGACGGCCTCTTGTTGGATGCTACATTCTGGTGTGATAGCACAACTCCGTCGACTAGTGCAGAACTTTTTATGGAGTGGCACGTGAAACCGGCCTGTTCAGTCCAAAAAGGGCGGTATAGTTTAGACTTAAACCTTATTTGCTTTCACCCATTTAATTTGTCGCCCACTTTACCTGTACTTTCAAGACACAACAAAGGGGAGAGGGATACAGGCTGCTAGATTGCACCTGTATGAGTAGACCGACACCAGATTGGCCTCTAACTTATGCGCTCCTTTCGGTATTTCTTTATTGTTTAAAAGGCTGTGGTTCCCTACAAGCTGCCCCGCACAAACTCGGCTGAATTTCAACTGTTCCAGCCAGATTTCGGCAGCATAATTGTACTAGGACCCTTCACAGTCAGTATTCCCACGCATTGACTGACTTTCCCGACGCATACGGGCACTTTGCAAAACCTGGCGAGAATCTGCAGCACGCTGAATTCTCTGTTTTCAGCCCCAAAAATGCGCCAGATCACCTATACAGCAGTCCTCTCGCGTCCCCGAACCTCCTGGGGGTATTAGGGACCATTTAGGGCCAAAACGCTAAGCCTGCAAAAATACACAGCAGGCTGTACTTTACTGTTTCGGGCTCCGTTTCGCGTGCTCCCGCACCTGTAGGGCTACTTGCCCTTTGAATCGGACGAGATTTCTGGCGTGAAACCTCTCCGAATTCACCTGTACCTGCGGGGGGATTAGCCGCTAGCTAATCTAGTAACTGTGCAAGAGGCTCTTGCCTCGGCAATCGCGCATGAACCCACACAACTGTACGTTGGTCAATTGAAAAGCCCACTAGTGGGGCATAACATACTGCCATAGGGGAGAGAGAGGGCAGTGCGTAGCGTGCAGGGCATCACTCCTGGCACCGCACTGTACATAGGAGGGAAAGGAAGCACTCTATAGCTCTTCACCTGTGACAAAATCTGAAAATGAGCCTCTTTGCTCTTCAAATTCAGTGCCACCTTCTCTTGCATGAGGAAAGTGCACCAGAATGTGCCACTTGGCGCATTTACAAGCATTTTCCCGTTTCGGGGTTGCCGCCTAAAAATCTCCCAACCAGTTGCCCAGTTGACTTCACGGCAGAGTAAGAAAATGTTCTCCTTGTCATTCCGGAGGTAATGACGCAAACACATTTTCAGGTCCCAAAATAGCAGTTCCCTAAATTTTAGGAGATGCTGCCATTGTATCTTTCTAGGTCATCTGACCCCGTTTGTACACTGCAGCCACACCCAGAATTGAAATGTAGCCTTTGTAGCAAAGGATTCCACTTTGGCTAGTCAATGATCCCGCTTTGGCTAACCATAGTCCTTGTCCAACCTTAGTGCTCTCTTGCCCTTAGGTCTGGACTCCCTTTGGACAGTTCCACACTAGCTATGCAATGCAGGGCAGTTAGATTTTCTGAGGGGTGTTTCCAAAAAGTGAAAGTAAATAAATAATAAGAAAGAAATCAACAAAAAGGATAGATAGTAGTCACACGCTGGTGACATACCCCCCTCTTGAAATCTCAAACGTCCTCGTTTGCATCTATGTCATCTGACCCCGTTTGTACACTGCAGCCACACCCAGAATTGAAATGTAGCCTTTGTAGCAAAGGATTCCACTTTGGCTAGTCAATGACCCGCTTTGGCTAACCATAGTCCTTGTCCAACCTTAGTCCTCTCTTGCCCTTAGGCCTGGACTCCCTTTGGACAGTTCCACACTAGCTATGCAATGCAGGGCAGTTAGATTTCCCGAGGGGTGTTTCCAAAAAGTGAAAGTAAATAAATAATAAGAAAGAAATCAACAAAAAGGATAGATAGTAGTCACACGCTGGTGACATACCCCCCTCTTGAAATCTCAAACGTCAACGTTTGCATCTATGTCGTACATGCTCACAGTCAACACTGATGTATTCAACACCTGTCGACACATGTACGACACATACATGCTCATTGTCAACCCTGGTGTATTCAACACGTTGTCGACACATGTATTGCCTGCGTGTGAACCTTGTCCCAATGACATAGTGGTAGCTTCGCACTCTGCCATTGCTTTGAGTCACTAACTTTCCAATGACAAAATGGTAGCTGCACATTTTGCGATTGTCTTATAGTACACGTTGGATCCCGTAACACTTTCAAGCATAGCCAAACCGACAGTTTAAGAATGCAGTTACACATGTACTCTTTAATAGAAGCAATTACTGTATTCTTGACAAACTGACAAGAAATACTCACTTCTATAGCACTAAGCACACTTTTGGACATTCCATAAGAGCAATTGCCAAACTGACAATCTGTACAGCTCTTAACATTCATGTAACATGTATTTCATTTGAGCTCACTTTAAATACCATGTACATCATTTGTTTCAAAAGCCATTGTCACACTGACAATCGATGTAGCTCTGAAACTCAAGGGGTCAAGGTAGGTTGCAAATCGAAGGCTTCCAGGTAAAGTGATAACACAGTTGGTGACTTTGCAAGTTCACCTTCTTCCATCCACTTAGCATCCATTGGTGGATAGTTTCTGAACTTTACCAAGTAACGCCTAGCAACCTTGCCTTTCACTTTCCTTTCTTTGTGTGCCAAAATCTGTTCCGGGACCAAGATCTCGTCAAGTTCCTCAACCTCCGGCTGATCTTCAGCTGGCATATCTTCTGGCACATCACCCACATAGGGTCTGAGAAGGCTCACATGAAACGCATCGTGAATCTTCCAATTGTCAGGCAATTTCAGCCTATATGCAACATCACTGATTATGTCGCACACTTGAAAAGGCCCATAGTAACGCATGCTGAGCTTTGGAAACAGTCTTTCCTTGCCCTTCATCTTTTTTAACCTTGCCTTTTCGAAGCGTAAAAGCACCCAATCACCAAGTGAATATACCACTTCACGACGGTGACGATCAGCTGCTTTCTTTTGCTTTGCTTGAGTCTTTCCTAAGGCCACTTTGACCTTCTGGTACATTTCATCCATGTCCTGAACATACTTATCTGCTTCAAATATCTTGTCCTTTGTATGCAGTATGGGAGGAACTTTCTTGCCACCTTCAACTATCTCAAAAGGTGCCTTGCCAGTTGATGAATGCACTGTATTATTGTATGCATATTTCACCAATGGCAAATACTGCTCCCACTTTCCTTTATGCTCTAAGACATAACACTTCAGCAGATCTAGGACAATAGAATTTGCCTCTTCTGACTGCCCGTCTGTTTGAGGATGAAATGACGAAGAGAACTTGAGCGTGGTGCCCATATTCTCAAACAAGGCTCTCCAAAAGAAACTTGTCATGCGTGGATCACGATCGCTAACAATCGATTGTGGCATGCCATGATACTTGAAAATATTGCTCATAAACAAGCGTGCTATCTGATCTGGTTTTATCTTCTTCCTGACAGGAATAAAATGAGCCTGTTTGCTGAATCTGCAAATAATGGTCCAAATACCATCGTTTCCTGTCTGCGTTCTCGGAAGATCAAAGATAAAATCCATAGTAATACTTTCCCATGGTTTATCTGGAATAGGTAGTGGTTGCAATAACCCTGGTGCCTTTTGCCTGTCAAACTTGACCTTCTGGCAAATTAGGCATTCTCGCACAAAGGCATCCACATCTCTTCTCAATGTAGGCCAATAGAAGAATGTCTCAACCGCTTTAACTGTAGCATCGATACCACGATGCCCTGCATACGGTGGGACATGACTCTCTTCCATAACTTTGCGTCGCAATGGCTTTGTGACACACAATCTGCCATGCATCATCATGAACCCATCTTTGAGAAGATAGTGTTCATGACGTTGTCCTTGCATTAGTTGCTCGAAGACCCTTGCAAAATCTTCATCATTTTCATACTGTTCCTTCATATCATCAAGTACATGATGATAAGGAATCGACACAGCTGAAATTTGTGGCTTCCTTGACAAGGCATATGCCACAACGTTCTTCTTGCCTTCCACATGCACAATCTGAAAATGGAACATGGACAAGATATTTGCCCATCGCATATGCTTCTCAGATAACTTTGTCTGTGTCAAGAAGTATCGCAAGGTTTGATGGTCCGTTTGGACAACGAAATCTGCACCTAGCAGGTAGTGTTTCCAACTTAAGAGCGCATGAATCACAACCAATAACTCTTTCTCATAGACCTGCATGGTCATCTCTGGCCCTTGCAAAATTCTGCTCTCATAGGCTACTACCCTGCCATCTTGCATTAGCACTGCACCAATGCTACTACCACAGGCATCACACTGGACCACAAATGACTTCCTAAGATCTGGCAACACAATGACTGGATATGAAGTCATCTTTTCCTTTAAGAGATTAAAAGCTGAAATCTCTTTCTGTGTCCATCGAAAGGTGACTGCCTTCTTTTGAAGAGCATGTAAAGGTGAAGCAATCTCAGCGAAATTTCGGATAAACCTTCTGTAATAGGAGCATAGTCCCAAGAAGCTTCGGACATCATGCACCGTCTTCAAATTTGGCCATGACTTGATCGCTTCAACTTTTGCAGGATCCATTCTCAAAGAATGTCACAAATGCTTTGAGAAAATTCTGTCCATCCCTATGACTGCAGGAGCATCTTTGAGAAAAAAGGCTCACAATTGTAAACCAAACGTGCTCTTCAGTCTTGTGACTCCTCTGTCTAATACGGATCTGATGTACCAACAAACTGCTTGTCCTGCTAAACATAGCTGCTCTTGCTAATTTGTTCAGAATATCATCAATTCTAGGTATAGGGAACCTATTCTTGATGGTATTCTTGTTCAGTGCACGGTAGTCGATGCACATACGCCATGAGCCATCCTTTTTCTGCACCAACAACACTGGAGAACAGAATGGAGATGAACTGGGCTGAATCAGCCCCTTTTCTAACTGCTCTTGTACTTGGCCCATTATCTCTTTCTGCTGAGCCGCACTAACCTTGTACGGAGGCTTATTTGGTGGGCTACAGCCTGGCACCAAATCTATCGCATGGTCCTCGGGTCTCTCTGGCGGTAATTGAGACGGTAATGAATCGGAAAAACAGTCACTATATTGTTGTAAAAACATTGACCTTTCTTTATCTAGCACAAATAAATTTGATTCATCACAATCCGACACTTCACGTGCAAAAACCAAGTACGCAGAAAGATGCTTTTTCATTATAGAAGTAATAGCAGAAGCTGATACAGTGGGAATAGACTCCCCTTAAGCTTTATATCTAGAATGTGAGTCTTTTCCCTGCTCTGTACAGTGATCTTTTTGTTGTAGGCATCCATGATTCCCTGTACACGAAACAACCAAGGAATACCTAGCAACACATCACATCCGTCCAGTGGCATGATGTAAAATTCTTCAGCATCTACATAGGACTGGATATGTAGGCGCAACTTTCCAATGATGGGTGTCACAGCCTTTGTATGGCCAGGTGATGCCAAACCTGCCTCTGCTGTATACCCCATCTCTTCAGGTCTGATTCCCAACTTTGAAGCCAATTCTGGGGAAATGAAGTTGGCTTTGGCACCTGGATCAAAGAAGATAAGGACTGTTTGATCCCTGACCTTTCCCCATGCTCTGCAAAGCTCACTTGCATCTGAATTTGGCTTGTCGCCCACCATATCTGGCACTAGACCAGCCATGGGCTTCTTTCCTTTCCTGTCCTCCTTGTCTTCAGAATCAGCTGGCCTTTTCTTACACCCCACGTGATAGGCTATTTGGCATCCGCTGGGGATTATATTGTACTCAGTAATATACAGCCCTGACTTTTCCCAGCGAGAGAGAGAGAGAGAGAGAGAGAGAGAGAGAGAGAGAGAGAGAGAGAGAGAGAGAGAGAGAGAGAGAGAGAGAGAGAGAGAGAGAGAGAGAGAGAGAGAGAGAGAGAGAGAGAGAGAGAGAGAGAGAGATCTCTGTAGCGTGTATCTCTCCTTGTAGTGTGAGTTCTTCTGCAGAGAAGGAACGATTGCCAAGCTGCTGGCGTGGGCAAATTTTGAAGGGTTGGCTCCTCACTGGACGCCCATCCCAACGGCGTCTGGGTTGGATCCCCGCTCCTATGAGCGGGACATAACATAATGTTGCATGGACAGTTCATCATTCCTTGCGCTATGGCTGTGATCAGGGTGATCTCAGGGGCCGGAAGGCTAGATGGGTTGAGCTTATGCAAGAGTTTGACTTTGAGATCCGTTACAGAAAAGGATCTAGCAATCGAGCTGCTGATGCACTCAGCAGGATTCCTGAGGTTAGTGCCTTGTCTATGGCTGAAATCTCGACGGATTTCTATCTCTCTTTTCGAGGGCTATGTCGTTCCGATGGCCATTTTGGCAAGATATGGAACGAGGTCGAAGCGGGGCATGACTCGCATATAGGCTTGGGTGATCCGGAGACCCAAGTGAGTCGTGTTGGAGAGACGAGACGTCAACAATGTTCCATTAGAGGTGGACTATTGTTCAGAAATGGAAAAGTTTGCGTGTCGGAAACTGTTCGGAATGGGGGTGTCGCTTCCGATGGGGGGTGTGCGGCCTGTGCGCATGTGTCCTAGCGCTGGGCACCCGGGTTTTCTCATAAACTTGGCTTTGGTTTTTTTATTTGCCCTCGCCCTCCGTTAATAGAGGGAGTGAGAAAGTGCGCTCAGTGTCAGGTCAATAAGGCTTTGGTCAAGCGATATTTCTATTTGCCAAGAATGCGCTCTTACATAGAGGGCTATGTGAAGAAGTGCGCTCAGTGTCAGGTCAATAAGGCAGAGCCCCTTAGGAAAGCTGGCCTGCTACACCCATTGGAAATCCCAGATGCCAAGTGGCAAAGTATTTCCATGGACTTCATCGTTGGTTTGCCAAATACTAGTCGGGGCAATGACGCCATTTGGGTTGTGGTCGATACGCTCACAAAAATGGCGAAGATTATACAACGAAGTCGACAGTAAAAAGCCATGAGTTGGCGGTTTTATTTGTCGATCAGCTTTATAAGCTGTATGGTCTGCCAGAGGATATCGTCAGTGATCGAGATACTAAGTTCACTGGCCGATTTTGGCGAGATGTGTTTGCTCATCTTCAGACGAAGCTGAGTATGTCGTCTTCCGACGATCTTGAGTCCGACAAACAAACTGAGAGGATGAATGAGATGTTGAGAGCCTATGTCTCTCACAGGCAGTCTGATTGGGAAAGGTATCTTCCACAATTAGAGTTTGCCTATAATAGTAGCAAGCATTCTGCTACTGGTTTTAGCCCGTTCATGCTAATGTATGGATTTGAGCCTAAATCCCCAATTGCTATTCGCTTAGAAAAAGTCGAGGAACGCCAAGCTCGTGATTTCTTGTATGACATGCAAGAAATGCTCGAATTGGCTAAGGATAGTATAAGAACGGCTCTAGATCGAGTCACTACTTATGCTAATCAAAGCAGACCTCCCAGGACTCTAGAGGTGGGACAATGGGTTTATCTGAAGATACCCAAAGATTCCAAGACTATGCGAACAAGAAAGCATTATAAGCTTTCAACTAGATATTGTGGTCCGTTCTTGATCACAAAGAAAATTGGCCAAGTTGCCTATAAACTGGCTCTTCCTTCGGATGTTAGTGTACATCCAGTGTTTCATGTCAGCCGCCTTAAAGTAAAATTGGGCAAAGTTGACGTTGTTGTGCCTATCGAGGAAAATGTATGGCAAGATATGCAACCTGAGTATATTCCTCGGGAACCAGAGGCAGTTTTAGATCATTATACCCGTCATTCGCGCCAAAAGGCTTATGACGAGTACTTAATTACATGGAAGGGTCAATCTGAAAGGTTTGCCACTTAGCAACCGGTTAGAGCTCTAAAAGCTCAGTATCCCCACTTCATTTACGAGGACATCAATGATTCTTAAGGGGGGAAGTATGTTATGTCCCGCTCATAGGAGAGGGGATCCAGCCTAGACGCCGTCGGGATGGGCGTCCAATGTCCAAGCGCACGTAGTGTGAACATGGCCAGTGTGGCCGGCCATTATAATAAAAGGGAGGCCAAGGCCTCATTTGCAGTTATCGACCCCCAATGGTAGAGTGCTAGTGGTTAGCCCGCGAGGCTAGGAGTGCACAAGGTCACCTCGAGGGGGTGAGGCCGGGTGGTATGGGACGCTGTAACAAACTGCTGACGTGTCGAAGCCTAAAGAATGGAGCCAACTTACAGATGCCGGCCGAGGGGCCTAAACCCTAAGAAGAACAAGTAACAGAAGAAGAAGTCCTACCAACTTATGGGGACCCCGTTCGATGGGGCCCCAAGTGACATAAAGGATTCAAATAAAGCAGGACCCGCACACACACACAAACTGATGACGTGGCAGATTTTCCGAAAATTGCGATGTCATGATGACGTGGCAAGCTGTACGGAATTCCACGTTTTGCGTTGGCTGATGACATGGCAGGCTGTACGAATTTCCGTGATTTATGCTGGCAGTTTTTGGCATTGCTTTTTGGACGTGAAGCTTTTGAGTTTTGAAGGCTTTTCACTGTAAGTGCTTTTCAGGCCAAGGGCCTTTAAATACGAGGGTAGGGCTCATTCTCTGGTATGCTTCTTGGAGAAGGTGTAGAGTTTGGAGTACCGGCTTGTATTGTGTTGATGCAATATAAAGAAATACCGAAAGGGGCGCCAAGGTTTGGAGCCAATACTCTCTGGGGTGGAATTCCGCCACTGTGTCACGTGTCTTCTCTCTCTTTCAGTTCAGTTGTTATTGAAGTGCTAAAAGTCTGTTCAGTCTGTTCTTTGTATTGGCACGTGGTGCCCGTCTTGTGACAGTGGTATCAGAGCATCAGGCGTGTGCTTTTCTGAAAGCATACCGGTCCTACAAAAGAGCAGACAGGCTATTGGAAATTTATTCGAGGTATCTTCGTGCTCCAATCCAGACTTACTAGCCACTCCCACCCTTACTTCATCGCGCATCGGGTGCGCTCCCGTCTTCACCGCTCATGTCTTATAGGGCATAAGCCATTAAGAACATTTGCAAGGGAAGGATCTAAAATTTGTTTCGAGCTACTGTTTTTCTCAGAGACAGTACCATGCAGATGTCTATAGCTACCAAGCCGCACACTTCCAAGGACTTGGCCAGCTTTCAAGAAAATTTTTGCCCGAAGTTATATGGTTTCTGACATCTTCCTTCTGAGTGCAACTTTTGGTAGAGTGGCGTATCTTGAAATGCTTGTTGTGGAAACCCTAGCAGTTTATAACTTGAAATTTCTCGACATCTCTCAGTAGATGTCTCGTCACGAGCAGATAACCTTGGAGATCCATTGCGATTGCTATCTTGGGACTACCATTGCTGCCAACGAAAACACTGTTTGTCCAAGAGCTGATGGACCATGTTGTGCTCGGCTACGACCTCATGGAAGAAACCTAACCCTAATTTTTGGTGCAAGTTTCAGGATGGAAAGTCAGCCGACTTTTCGAGTGCGGTTGATGTCGAGATTGCTTTTTAAGTTTGAGTTCTGTTTGGTCTTGTTTGGTGAGCTTGTTTGGAATTTGTTTGAAATGGATGGTATCTGTTTTGAACCTGTGTTGGTGCCGATTTGAACTGTTTGACTCTGGTTTTAATACTGGTTTCATTGATTGGTGATTTTACTCCCGGGTGGAGAAGTGAGAAATACTGTTTTGGTATTGTTTGAACCTCGGAACAACGCTGGCCGATGCCTGGGGAGCGTTCCGTTGTATATATGCTAGAAAACCTCCGAACGACGCAGGCCGATGCTTGGGGAGCGTTTGGTTGTATGCTAGAACCTCCAAGCGACGCAGACTGCGGTCTGGGGAGTGTTTGGTTGTACAGTCCTTTGAGCTCATGGCCCGGACCTTTTTAGGTTATTTGCGGGGGGAGTGACGAGGTAGTCGTTGAGTAGCTTCATACCGCAGACCGTTTGTCTCGGGGGAGTGCTCAGCGGCACTGTTTATTGTGTCTTGTAACATGCATATGTAAGCATTTGTGTTGCATTGTGATGTGCCAATTATTGAATATTCCTAATTGGATGAGATTGCGTGGGTATGTAATTTTTTAGTGCATCAAGACACCCGTGGAAGATCAGTACGGTCTGGGTGTGATGGCTAATTTTACTACGCCGGAATATCAAGAGTTCCGATTTGGACGAAAGGAGAAGCTAACTCCTTGATCAAAAGAGCAGAAAGGAGAAGCTAACTTCTTGATCAAAACAGCCGAAAGGAGAAGCGAACTTCTCAATCAAAAGAGCAGAAAGGAGAAGCTAACTCCTTAATAAAAAGAGCAAACTGATTGTCCCTCGGAACGACCCTCGGAAATTTTTGAGCTAACTTGAGTTGTTTTGCAGATATGCTGTAATCGCGGACGATTACTCTCTTTCAAGAAGGGGAGATGTAACAAACTGCTGACGTGTCAAAGCCTAAAGAATGGAGCCAACTTACAGATGCCGGCCGAGGGGCCTAAACCCTAAGAAGAACAAGTAACAGAAGAAGTCCTCCTACCAACTTATGGGGACCCCGTCCGATGGGGCCCCAAGTGACATAAGGATTCAAATAAAGCAAGACCCGCATGACGTGGCAGATTTTTTGAAAATTGCGCTGTTATGATGACGTGGCAAGTTGTACGGAATTCCGCGTTTTGCGCTGGCTGATGACGTGGTAGGCTGTACGGATTTCCGTGATTTACGCTGGCAGCTTTTGGCATTGCTTTTTGGACCAGAAGCTTTTGAGTTTTGAAGGCTTTTCACTGTAAGTGCTTTGCAAGCCAAGGGCCTTTAAATATGAGGTTAGGGCTCATTCTCTGGCATGCTTCCTGGAGAAGGTGCAAAGTTTGGAGTACCGGCTTGTATTGTGTTGATGCAATATAAAGAGATACCGAAAGGGGAACCAAGGTTTGGGGCCGATACTCTCTGGGGTGGAATTCTGCCACTCTGTGTCTCGCGTGTCGTCTCTCTCTTTCAGTCCAGTTGTTATTGAAGTGCTAAAAGTCTGTTCAGTCTGTTCTTTTCTATTGGCACGTGGTGCCCGTCTTGTGATAGACGCTCGGTCTTACAGGTGCACGCCTACGTCCTCGGACACTGGCCCCAGCACGGGGGAGCTGCCGGATGGTGGCTATGGTCGGGTGGTTCGTCCGACGCGTGTCTTTAGGCGGTCCGTGTGCCGGGAGATCCACTCCTACGTTCGTTTCAGTACCCCAGCGAGCGTGGCGTTTCCCCGTTAGTACCGTCACCCCTTTAGTGTTTTTGGTAGCAAAACCTCATCATATCCTTGGCGTTTTCAGCCTTGTTACCAGACCAGTCCTAGTGACATTAGAATTCAGCCCAAGCATCAGATAAGCCAGCATTTCAGATTCAGCCCTTCATCTTCATCGTCATTTGCATCCTTGACATCAGCCGTAGCAGATCAGCCCATAGCCTCATCAGTTTGCAGATTTAGATCCAGATCCACTAGCGTTTTGCATTTTCAGCCCTTAGCCTCGCAAATTCAGGCATCAGTAGCAAGATTCCATCGACATCTCAGCATATAAGACCAATGTATCAGCATTCGTGCCATCTAAAGCAAATACGTCTGTAGCCCACGTCTTGTATCAGCATATAAGGCCCTTGGAGGGGGGTTTGGGACCCCACCCGGTGTTAGTCTTCTTTCTCTCTCTTTCATGGACAAAACCTTCACTCACATTATCATTCTCTCTTCACTCTCTAGTCTATTGCACAATTCTCTCATCAAGTAAAAGGAAAGCTCACGAAGTAAAAGAAACCTTGAGTATGCATTGACCACGTCAAAGGTGGTAGTGGAAGATGCAATAATTACAAGAACTGGCTCGTGATTCGGTGGACTCCTCGACTCCAATCTAGAATACCTACAATGCCACATACATCATGTGGAGAAGAGAGATTACTGAGGTAGAAAGAGACAGGACATCTGAGAGAGAGAGAGAGAGAGAGAGAGAGAGAGAGAGAGAGAGAGAGAGAGAGAGAGAGAGAGAGAGAGAGGCTCTCCATGCTGATAACAAACTGCTCATACAAGTGGCCGAGGGTGGAACTGACATGCCCAATGGATAGACCCGAGGTACACACTAGCGCAACTACTACTGACACTGCCAAGTGCTCTTGCACATGAGACCACTGGCATGGGTGCTCTAATAGAACGTGGAAATCTTTGTTCTTCTAGGCCGGCACCATTGAATGGGATGCCCTGAGGGGAAGACATGAAGGGGGAGATCTTCTGCTACCCACCGCCTATTGAAGGAGTGCCTGCAAGTATTGCCCATGGCTGCCAACAAACATCTCCATGGCTGCCCAACAAAAAATGTCACAGGCTGCTTGGAAACCCCCCCCCTCCTGGCGGCCAAAAACGCTAACAAGGGCCCCTACCTTGGGCACCATGCACGAACGAGAACACACACAAGAGATGACCCCCCGATACCTACATATAGGCACCAACCAGATTTGCCTGACCCTGCATCAGCCCCCCATGACTTGGTAATACTAGGGAAAAGCTGGGAAAAGGGCTAAATAGCCCCTAGGGGTCTGGGAGAAAAATGGGCCACCTGGGTATAAATACCCTAAGATTGTAAAAGACATAATGGCCATGGAACCAAGCCAAAACCCAAGGCTAAACATGGCTAGACATATCCTGACACGAGAAAACAACCTCACACTGGCCGGGCACAATCACAAAATAGCGCTTACTCCCTAATACCCGTCCCTAGGAGAAACTAGGACCGACTGGACGAATCCAGAGAGATGCGTGAACTCTAACAAAGCACTCATCCTAAATTCACACCATAAATCGCTTCTACTGCACATCGCTTTTTTGTTGTTAGAAGGCTCTTTTCGCAATGAAGCGGACATTGGCTTGTTTGAGGTGAAAGAGCCTGAATGCGTACCAAAGTCTTCCTTGGCGTGCGCCATAGGCTTGTGAATGGTATGAGACATCTGCTTCAAGCATTACCATCGAAGCTCTTTCATAAGAACACAACAAAACCACTCTACCTGCTGTATATAGGGAATCTTTCGAAAAGAAGCTACCATAAAAAATGTATCCCAAAACCTCTGGCAATAGGTAACTAAAGTGTCTTTCTTCGTCATCCACAGATGATTCCAAGCCGTGATGACATTTTTTTCATACCGCTCCGTTAACCATAAAGTAAAGATTCTTTTGAACTTTACCTACGACTTAGGTGCTTTCATGTGTAATAACAGGGGGGACCACCATGTCTGTGCATTACCTATAAGAAAAGACGCCACCTTTCGTATCTTGGAGGCTTCCGAGAAACGACCTCTAGAAAAAGCGATGTGAAACTGTTGTATGTATGTATGGGAGCCTGGAGGGCTCGATGGGTATCTTTACTACTTGACTCCCATCCTTGAACTCTTTGGTCTTCTTACTCTTCTTCTCTAGGTAATCATACCGAGTTGGTAGCATCAGGTGGTTCCGTTTCTTTCCATAGATAGTTCCAAATGTGTGGGAATCAGTATCCAAGGATGGAGTGTCCTCGGAACTACTAGAATGCTTGCGGTGCTTGCTAGACTTCTTCTTGGATGTGCGTTTCTTGCTTTTCTTGTTTTTCTCCGCTTCTTATGCTTCTTTTCCTCCTTGCTGGAATCAATCTGAAGACGAGGATGAAGATGGAGAACTGGGGTCATTCTCAAAGAGAACACGCTTTTGGGATTTACTAGCCTTCTCGAAAGTGGATTTTCGACCTAGATAGCGAGGATATTCCTACGAATTGCTCTTCTTCTGAGAATGCTTTGTGGTCTTCATCAACTGATTGACTTTCTGTTCAAGAGTGTCATCAAACTCTTCTTGCGAGTATAATTTCTGCTTTTTTGCACTCGGCTTTGCTTTCTTCTTCATTATTGATTGGAGAGGTGAATGGACGATGTCTCGTTTCGCCATCGCGAGTGAACCTCGTCAAGCGGGTGATTCTTTAGATACTTACGTTTTTTGGGTCCTTGGAGTACTTGATCATCCGTTTGCCACATGTTTCAACCTGCAGTTGACATTGGTACTCCATCTTGTCGAGATCTCCTGTCAGAAGCGGCCATGGTTCTCCCCGATTCCACGGAAGGAGGTCGGCTCCTGTTGGAATCTCCATTGTTCTCCTCTGCTCCTCTCTGGGATTGGAGTGCTCTTCATCTCCCCGAGGTCGGGTAGTCGGTGGAACACTTTCCTCTTTGTGGGATTCATTACTAGGGACCCATGTGTGCTGCGGGAAAGGGGATGGGATCCTTTGTAGAAGAGGAATCATTTGAGCTCTGATACCACTATACTAGGCTTGGACACTCCAAGCGAGAAATTTACAGCAACACGCTCTAGAAAATGCATCAACAAACTTGGAGAGAGAGAGAGAGAGAGAGAGAGAGAGAGAGAGAGAGAGAGAGAGAGAGAGAGAGAGAGAGAGAGAGAGAGAGAGAGAGAGAGAGACTCTGCTACCTCTGCCTGTGCGAACCCGGTTCCTGCCAGCGCGCGAAACCCTAACCCTAACTGCGCGCGAAACCCTACCCCTGCCTGCGCGCGCGCGACCTCCGCCCTGCTGCGCGCGAACCCCGCCCTGTTGCGCGCGAAACCCTAACTGCGCTGCTATGCGCGAACCTTGCCCTGGTGCCAGTGCGAACCCTACCCCTGCCTGTCGTGTGACCTGCCTGCAGCCTTAACAGCCCACATCTGAAAACCCTAATTCCGTGAAACCCTAATTCCACGAAACCCTAACAGCCTGTAAACCCTAACTGTGCGTATCTTTCTATCGCTTGCAAGAGAGAGAGAGAGAGAGAGAGAGAGAGAGAGAGAGAGAGAGAGAGAGAGAGAGAGAGAGAGAGAGAGAGAGAGAGAGAGAAGAGAGAGAGAGAGAGAGAGAGAGAGAGAGAGAGAGAGAGAGAGAGAGAGAGAGAGAGAGAGAGAGAGAGAGAGAGAGAGAGAGAGAGAGAGAGAGAGAGAGCGTCCAAGCTTCATTTCGGGTCTTGCTTTTCCCATTTGCCAGTCTGGCCCATTCTTCATGGCTGCTTTGCCGGTCTCGAATGCTACACACGGCGCTCCATCACCACTTGCCTGTCGCGTGGACTGTACTGGCGACCTGTTGACACGCATTGACTCCAAAATACAACACTTGGCACAGCATGCCTTGGTTGGCCGGATGATTGGACAGTCTCCACCTCGCTCTTCTATATGTGATTGGTGTCAGACTGCATTGGGCACTACTCAGGGACGGGTCTCGGAGCTTACATTCCTTGGCAAGGGCATATTCATGGTACGTCTTTCAGATCCCGCCACTGCCTGAGCTCTCCTGGCTTGCTCTCCGATACTCTCTGATCGCAGGATGATATACTTGACGAGGTGGTATGCCGAGTTTACTACTGAGGAGTTTGACAGTCGACACCTTATTCCCAGATTCCCTCTGACTCTCTCCTTCCCGGATATGCCTCTTCATTTTATTGATGAGCATCTCCTTCAGATGATTGCTGCTCATTTTGGCACAGTAGTTCCAGGATCCTGCATCTTCTCATCTGGTCCACCTCGCATTCAGGTCCTGGTGTTTGGGGATACTTCATTACCAGATACAGTTAGTGTGGTTGTGCGCGATCGAGACTACTCTTGCCGAATGGTAGTCACTGGCCGCCCAGGACAGTGCTTACGTTGTCACGAGATGGGACACTTGGCACGTGATTGCCCCACCTAGCCACGCCATCCGCGACAACAACAGCAGGCTCGTGGCACTCATGCTCAGCCACATGGTCAGCGTCAACAACCGGTTCCTCCTACTACTACTCGAGCACCTCAGCAGCCTGCAGGTGCTCCTCGAGCTTCGACCCTCCATGTTCCTCCCTCCGCTTCAGCTCCTACTGAGGTTGCATGGCAGACAGTGGGTCGTAACCATTCCTTCCGTCCTTGTCAGCAACCTACAACTCATAAAGTCCCCAGGTTACCTCTCCTGCTCCCTCTCAAGTTTCCACCACCTCCTTACCCCCTGCTTCTCCTCGCCATTCTTCTTCAGCACAGGATCACTTACCTCTGCCACCAGCTCCTCCTTCACTTGCCGTTCCCCCGCCCGCTCCTTCCCCTCTTCCCGAGGTCCCTATTCCCATGCAGATGGATCATTCACCGCTATTACCTCTCCCTTTTCCTCCTCTCCCTCTCGCCCTTACTCCCTCCCCTCCACCTTCTGGTCCTCCCCCTCCCTCAGCTGCTCATACTTACGTCCCACGCAGTTTTCTCAGCTCCGGTCCTCTTTCCTGGGGCACTCATCGGGCTGAAATGTGCGGTGACTCAGAAGGACCATTGCGAGTGCAGCTCTACCTTATGCATCACAAGCCAGGTTGTGTTCCCTCTTTAATAGGCAGTCGCTCTCAGCCCACCCATTCCTTTTTCCTTCCATTCCACGCAGCTCAGGAATGGTCCGAGGATCAGGTTCTACATTTTGTGCATGCACAATCTATGGCTCAGCTTCATTTATGGTTGTCTACTTCCGCTCCGGATGTATTGTCTTCACACTTCCCTTCATGTATTGGTGCTATGGAATGGAGTGATGTTTATGCTTGCTATTCATTGCCTATGGTCATTCATGTATCCTCAGATGTGGTGCTTCCTATGTCTATGCGCATTTGGGGTGTCAAAGCTGCAGCATCGGTAATGCAATGTAAACAAGCTGTGGTCCGCAGTTGGTGCAATGAGACACCATATTTTAGAGAGGGCTTGCGGGTTGCTTTCCTACCGCCCGAAGCTCACCCCTTGGATGGCCCAGCTGCCTCCAAGAAGATGCGCAGTTAGTCAAATGCTTTACCAATTCTTTCATGCAGACTATGGATTTACATGTAGTTTCTTGAAATGCTAATGGTTTACAGACTTCTCGGGTAAGAGGTTCCCGTAAGCTTTTACTTCGCAGAGATTTACACGCTCATGTAGTAGGCACCGTGGATATATTACTAGTTCAGGAGCATAAGATTGCCACTCCCTTTGGTAATCTCATGCCTTCGAGTGCTCACACTTTTTGGGAGCCTGCTCTGGGCATTCATGGACAGAGTTGCGGTGTATGCATTTCAGTGGGGCCACGTTACTTGGCCTCAGTTCAGCAGCATGGCACCCTTGTCGCTGGCAGAGCAATCTATGTTTCTATTCGGATTCGGGACTCTATCATTGGTTTTATGTCAGTCTATTCACCCACTACTCCTCGGGAGAGGGCTACTTTTTGGTCTTCCTTGGTTGCTGTTCTACCTGCTGTAGACTCTTGGGTTGTTGGAGGCGACTTCAACAACGTCGAGAGCGACTCTGATTGGCGATCCATCACACCTCTAGTTCTATCATCCATTTCTCCCGATGAGCAGCGAGCTTGGGATCGATTTCTTCTAGCTATTCAAGGTGTTGACGCCTGGCACATACCCTCTTTTGGTCACCACCCTGCTACACTTCATTACTCGTGGGGGTTTCAGAGACAGCAGGGGAGATTATTAGAGCGACTTGATCATTTTTACATTGGCCCTTGGGCAGCAGCTCTAGGTGGATTTACTACTATTTGGAGAGGGACCAGCCTCTCAGATCATATACCCATCTCATTGTTTATCTCCTTCACTAGATCCTCTGCACAGAGACGAGGCCGCCGCATCCCTGACAGTGTTCTCACCGCTGAAGTTTTGCAGCAGCAGATTCGTGACTTATGGTCCACGGGTGCTTCTTATTGTGGTCCCCCTGGTGAGTTCCTTGCTCATTGCATTACTCAGTCTAGTATTTATTGCCGTGATCAGACTGCTATTATTCATCGTCAATTGAGAGTACGCGAGTCTGATCTTCACATTCCTCTTGGTTCCACTCAGCGCTTGCTTGAGGAGTGGCCACAGGATGCTTATCTCGCTGCTAGACAGACAGAGCTCACAGAGGAAATTCGTCGCGTACAGGAGGCTAGGTCTGAGTTCACTCATCATACTTCAGTATCTCATTGGATAGCTAAAGCTGATTGAATGAATAAAGCCTTCTTTGCTGCGCATAAAGAGCGCCCTCTTGGCACCACCCTTCGGACTTTGTGCGATGCTCAGGGGACACTACATATGCATCTTGATGTTATTCTTGATATGTCTGCAGATTATTTTGAGGCATTGTTCACTGCTGATGTATGCACTACTGAGGTTTTGCTTGCCCGTGAGCAGATCTGGCATCACACCCGACGCCGTTGTACATACACTATGGCCGAGATCTTGTTGGCACCCTTCACACTTGCAGAGCTTCATGGTGCTATCGAGAGTCTAGATCCATCCTCCTGTCCAGGAGAGGATGGCCTCACTAGAGATTTCTTTTTGACTTATTGGGATGTATTGCATATACCATTGCTTCGCGGTTGTCAGGACATCTTTGCATCAGGATATATGCATTCGGATCTTTGCTCAGGTCTCATATCTCTTATTCCGAAAGGGGGTGACACCACTCAACTCCGCCAGTGGAGACCTATTACCCTACTCCCTTCGGTCTATAAGATATTAGCGTTACTGATCAGCCATCGCTTGCGACCGTTCTTACCAGATATTATTCATACTTCTCAGACAGGCTTTGTCATGGATCGATGCATACTGGATAATATCTTCACTTTTTATGAGGTAGCAGAGTGGGCCAGATCATCTTCTGAACCTCTCGCTTTTTTCATCCTTGACTTCGAGAAAGCCTACGATCGTGTTGAGTGGGACTTTCTTGAAGGATCATTAGCCAGGATGGGTTTCCCTTCGAGATGGATCTCAGGCATTTCCGCTCTCTTCAGGACTGCCAGCAGTGCTATTACTATTGGTGGCCGTGTCAGTCGCAGTTTTGAGCTTTCTCGATTTGTTCGTCAGGGATGTCCTTTAGCAGCATATCTGTATCTGTTTGTCGGAGAGACTATGTCCGACTTTCTTCGTGCTCAGAGTCATGCATTTCGTGGCTTGACAGTGCCAGTACCTTCAACTGCGGACCTTATCGATCAGGAATTTGCTGATGACACTATGCTGATGTTGCGCTATTTGCTAGCAGCTCTTGATGCCATGCGGGAGGCCCTAGAGGTTTTTTGCATTGCCAGTGGTGCACGCATTAACTGGCATAAATCCTATGGGTTACTGGTTGGCAGTGATGACATACCTACTTGGGGGGTAGCTGATGGTTTCACATGGCTGCAGCTGGGTCAGACATGCAGATATCTGGGCTTTCAGGTTGGATTTGACGTTTCCTCACAGCAACAGTTTGCACCCGTACTACAGTCTATTCGTAGGAAGCTATGTCATTGGTCTTCACGTCATCTGTCGTTGGCTGGCCGCGCATTGGTCGCCAACCGGGTCATTCTGGCTACAGTATGGTATATGGCCTCTTGTTGGATGCTACATTCTGGTGTGATAGCTCAGCTCCGCAGACTAGTGCGGAACTTTTTATGGAGTGGCACAGATGGGACTACTGATACTCGTGCTCGAGTTCGTTTGTCCACGATTATTCGTCCTAGGTCAGAGGGAGGCCTTGGCATTATTGATCGAGAATTACAGAGCCGCGCCCTTCTTACCAAGCTTATTGTTCGGGGTCTTTTTCACGGCCAAGAACCTTGGAAGATACTTCTTCAGGCCGCTCTTTGCACAGCGACTCCACGCCTCAGCACTAGAGATGGTCATACTTGGCATACAGGGTATCGTTTTCTCTTTACGGATGCCCCCTTGTTCACCAGCACCCTCTCACCTTTCATTCGATCACTCCTTCGGATTTGGGTTTCCATGCGACGGGCTATCATACGCTCACCTCCCTCATGTCGTGAGGAGATTGAGCGCCAGCCTCTCATTTGGAATGATGCAGTTCTTGATTCTTCGGTTAATCCACCCCGTCAACTTGGAGAGAGGACTCACATTGATTGGGCTGCTTGGGACACTGGCCTTGCTTCCTCTATGCGGTTGTTTCATGAGACACGTATGCTGGATGCAGATTTTGTGGCAGAACATTATGACATTGGTCGCGGGGTGACAGACAGACTGCTTGAGATTGACTCCGCCGTTCCTTCACAGTGGGACGTAGTCATGCGAGGCACGGTTCAGATGCCTCCACATAGTGGCTGGGAAGGTCTCTTTGCTCAGAGCACTCTCTTATTAGTTCGTTTAGACACCATGCTGTTCACAGTTGATACAGACTACTCTCAGGGGATTCATGCTAGATTGACATATGATACCACCTCTCCGCACCTTGTCTACCCCGGCGCTCGATGGGAGGCCATACGAGTAGTTGGCTCCCGCGAGAAGCGTCGTTGTGTTGACCCCCGTTTCGCTTCTGCTGATGCCGCCCTTTGGAGGCTTTGGGTGTGGGAGGGTCGTGCCCTATCTCAGCTTTATTGGGACCCAAGAGAGTGGCATTGGCCTCACTCTAACCCCACTGGTGCACCTGTATCATTCTTTGAGTAGACTGTCAGAATTGGAAGATTAGCATTGATGAGACAGCACCCAGAGCAGCCCACTCGTATGCGTTTCTGGTTACATTCAGGTCTCTCCCATGCCTATGTACAGCAGTTTTGGTCAGCCATCTGGGATTTACATGCAGCTCGTCGTATTTCTTTTTTCATGTGGATGATTGCACATGCAGGACTTCTAGTTGGGACTTGGCTAGCTACTATGGGTCATGATCCGTTATGTACTCGATGTCCTTTGCGACTACATGAGTCACCTGCACACTGTTGGTCATGCTCGTCTTCTCATATAATGTGGCTAGTAGTTTGCTTTTTACTTAGCAGAGCCGGTGTTCAGCATGGATTTCTCACTTGGGGATCTGTCTCATGGTTGATGCCGATGCCCGGACCGCATCTTTTCTACGAGGGCTCATACACAGATCCAGCTCTTATGCTTACCTCAACTGGTTCTTGGCGAGGGACTTTGGCTATGTTACCACAGATCGCTTGGCAGGGGGATCCTCAGACACGTGATGAAGTTTTTTCAGTCATCACTAGCATTACACTATGGAATGTTTGGAGAGCTCGTTGTCTTCACATTCTCAGTGCGGCTCCACAGCTCCTTCAGGATACCCTCACTGCCATTTGGCTGGACATCATTCACACCCTGATTTGGCAGTGGGGTTCTTCCTCAGATACATCTAGAGCAGCCGAGGCTCGTCGATTTGCCTTCCTTCGGCGTTGGGCCCGATCTCCACTCTTCTTCACACTTACAGGTGGCCAAATTACATGGCAATATGCCCCCCCTCGGTGGTTTCTCCTCCACTCATCACACAGACCACCATGAGATTGTTCTAGTCGAGTTGTCACTATAGTGGCTCTCACCCTTACATTCAGCTTGTACACCCCACGTGATAGGCTATTTTGGCATCCGCTGGGGATTATATTGTACTCAGTAATATACAGCCCTGATTTTTCCGAGAGAGAGAGAGAGAGAGAGAGAGAGAGAGAGAGAGAGAGAGAGAGAGAGAGAGAGAGAGAGAGGGAGGCTGGTGTCAACATCCGGGAGTGGCTCTCGTGCACTCTAGCTCGGAGGAAATGATCTTGCTCGACAGAGGTACTTTCATTGCTATTTTTTCATCAAAGGAACTTTCCTCTAGGATCATTAGCCGCACTCCTCTAGTCAACAGCGGCAGAGTGCTGAGCAACAACACAATGTAGAACAAACACAACGACAGAGACAAACAAGTAGACAGGGACATACACAACCTATCCTTGTTTACAGAAGGATAGTGAGAGAGAGGTTGGCAAAGGCAGAGCAACCCACAAATAGACCTCTGGAGGAGAGATTACCGGACCGGGATCGAGAGGACGTACTAGAGAAGTTGGACAGAGGGCTAGAGGAGGATCAACGGTCGATGGCAATTAAAGAGCAGCTTTAGTTTTCCCAGGATAGACCAATCTGGCAGGCTTTGGATCTCTTGGAGCTGCAATCACAAGTGCCTCTCACAATAGGCTTTGTTCAGGCCTCAGGGGGAGTAGGAGAGTGAGTCTTCGCAGTTTGCTGAGGATTTGGACTATTCTGCAGGTTTTGCATCTCCAACAGATGTCCCACTTTCTGAGATCCTGCCACCTCAATTCTTTGCGGTTGGTCCATGGAGATCTCAAAGTGCTTTCCTGCAGTTATCAGGAACGTCACATTTTCCTCGCCACAGAGAGAGCACGGATGATCAGATTTAGAGTATAGGTTTTACATGGCGATTCCTTCTGGACGAGGGAGGCTGTCTATCATTACAGGAGCAGTCAATGGTTGAGGCCAATTACTTTATGGATATCAGGCAGTTTGCAGATTTGTTTGAGAGTCAATTTGGTGAGGCCTTATGGAAGCTGGTTTGGTCAGAGAGATGTGCATCTTGGTACCTTCCCTTGGCTTTTGAGGTGGACAACAAGTGGGTTCCCCCTGCCTCTCTATAGTTTGGTTGTGCCATAGATCCTCATCCTTTTTTGGAGTTCATCATCAAGAAATGTTAGAATGGATGCGGATGATTTTGGAGGGACAGCCTAGGGGTTTCATAGATCCTTAGCTTTTGTGAGTTGCTAGAGGAGGTCTTTATAGCGGATGCTTTATATTAGTCAGATAAACAACAACATTGGACTTGGTAATTTTCACTACATCGCCCGAGGTGGACAAAGCTTTGGGCAGATTTGTGTAGGCTTGATTAATATCCATATAGCTAGTCTTCACCACCTGGTTAAAGTATCTTTATCCCTAGATGTTTCCTGTAATTTGTTATGGGATTTTTCCCCACGATCTCATTGTACATCCGTCAAGGTTTTTCCCATATTTCTTGTATATGGAGGCAAAGGGTCAAGCCCCACTTTTTTGGAGAGAGAGAGAGAGAGAGAGAGAGAGAGTCGACATGGAACGGCAGAGTTTCGTTCCCAGATGCATTCGCCCCAACGATTGGCACCCCTTTTGGTACTTTTGTGTTTACTACTTGGCAAAGGTACAAGGTTGGGGCCTTTGTCTGCCTCCTTTGCACTAGGAATGTATTATGTGACGCTGATGATGATGATGAGGATGTAGGGTAGGCTTACATACATACCTACTCTAGTTACCCTCATTTATATTTATTTCTATGTTCCCTAGATATTGTACTAGTCACACATGGATGTAACCTTTTGGTCTCATATGTCATTTTGGCCTTTTGAAGACGTTAATGTAACATTTTATTGCATTTTCATCTCTCTCTCTCTCTCTCTCATGCCTACTTTGCTTGATACACCAGAATGGAATGTAAAGTGGATGTACTTGAATGGCCTCTATAGTTCAACCTCTACAACCTGTAATAGGAATTGTTGGACTTTTGGTTGTATAATGCATAAGTTACATTGTTGCGTAGTGCAAGCATGGAGCTATTGTCGAGGATGCATGGGTGTGAGCTGTGTGTTTAGAAGGTCTCTTAGACGAACTTAATGTTGGAACTTCACAAGATACAAAGAACTATCATTTCTAGCTCCACACATTGCATGCTTGTTCATAGAAGTTGGAGCATTGGGTTATATATACCTGCTAAATGGCTCTTTGTTGATGCCTTCTCTTACAGGTATGGCAGTTTTTCCGAAGATAAATGTTGGAGATCCATATAAGCGGCTAGGTATTCCCCGTGATGCTTCTGAAGAAGAAATCCGAGAAGCTTACAAATATCTCATGGCACAGTATGGTTGGCATGATAAAAGCAGGACTTCCATTGAAACTGCCTATGACAAAATTCTATTGGAGAGTCTGAAGTCTAGGAGGAGCCCCAAAATCGACGTTCAAAAAGCCTTGAGAAATAATTATGCAAAGCTGCCACCCTGGGTTCGCAACTTGTCGAATATATATGATGTTCCTTCTTCAAAAGTAATCTTAATTAGGGCAGCATTTTTTACTCTCTTGGGAGTATGGAGTGCACTTGATCAGACACAAGGAGGACCAGCATTCCAGGTAATGCGGCTGGAAACTCTCTCTCTCTCTCTCTCTCTCTCTCTCTCTTCTTTCCTTCTCATGTGTGTGGTGTGAGAAGAGAAGAGGGAACTGAAGTGTGGTAGAGTGGTTATCCCAGTGCCCTCTTGAACAACAGATCTTGAGTTCAAGACTTGTCGGATAAATCTTTGAGGTCTCTTGGGAATGTTCCTACACGTTTAAACCCCCCCCCCCCCCCCCCCCCGCCGAGCCTTAAGATAGTGGCCACCTCAATGTGTCAGCATGCATGCGTGTGCGAGTACACAGGCACACATGCATAAACCAGAAAAACACGTGCTCACATGCATCTGTGCGCTAGGAGCTTGCAAATGTATGTGCATGATACAGCCTTGAAGGTGTTCTGTGTGAGTCATGCGCACGGGGGAAACAACATTCACAAAAGCTTTGTGGTGATTGGAATGTAGGTTGCGGTTTCTCTTGTTGGTTGCATTTATTTTCTGAACGACCGACTCCGGAGCAAATGGAAAGCATTGTTTGCAGGGTAAGCTTACTTTCAAAGAGATTTGTTGACTCGTTTGTGGTATGCCCTCCCAAGGTTTCAAATAAGGAAGAATTTGCATTTGCAGGATTGGTAGCTTTGTGATTGGCTGGGTGTTGGGCTCTGTCGTTGCATCATTTTTACCCGGTAAATTGTACCCCAAGTCTTGGACCACGGAGATTATTACAGCTTTGATCTCCTATGTAATTCTATGGTTTTCATGTACATTCTTCCGGAACACTGCCCGGGCTTAGTTTTTTAGAGTGGGATGCGACAAAAAGCAATGACATTCGTTGTCTTAAATACAGGAGAAGAGCAGAGGTTTTCATTTTTCTATTCATGTTCTGATTCATTTTCTTTTTAGCATGGAAGGCTTCATCCTCAACATGCAGCGGTGCCCTCCAGTAAGAGGGGTGTTTTCCCGTCGTATTTTTCAATATTATCGAATGGAGAGACTTGTTATTTCCTTTCTATTTATATAGGAAACGATGAGGACAATTTATAGTTGTTGTGATATCATAAGTTAGAACTGTGACTGAAAGATAAGACAAATGAGAAATGAGATAAACAGAAACTTCTCCAAGTTAGCTATCAAAGGAAGAAATCTTTCCAATGAATTTTTTTTCTTAGGAAGAGTGCTTTATTGAGGGTTGCTTTTAGTAGATCATAGGGCTATCATCTGTTTGACAAGCTCAATGTGTTTGTCCTCAAGTACTTTTTGAATGAAGTTTTACCTCACATCAGTGTGTCTTGTGTTTGCATGAAACATTACATTGCGGTGCTAGTTAGATAGCATTTTGACTATTGCAATGTTGAAAGTGAACTTCTTTAGTAGTCCTCAAATCTGCAACTAGATGAGTCACATTCATAGCTTCCTTGCTAGCCTTTGACATAGCCACATACTCAGCTCTCGCCTTTAGTGGTCGATTGAGATGTACAACACTGGACTCGAGATTTCAATGCATTTGCACCACCAGTGCACAGTCCTTGCGTAATTTGTATCCAGGAAGTTAGTCACATATGGATTGTGTTCAGAGAAAAATGTACTACTCTTTTCCACTATACAAATATCTCATCACACCCTTCATTGCCTCCCAATGCCTCTTACTAAGAGTCATCATAACTTTGCTAAGGCCTCCCATTGCAAATGCAATGTTTGTACGAGTCCAAATCATGGTGTACATCAAAGAACCAACAGAAGACGCATAAGGAATCTTGACAATCTTTGGCCTCCTCATTAGATTTGGAGCAATTCTCTTGGTTTAGTTTCTTATAAGGAGGTAATGGAGTAGAAATCAGCTTTCTTTTAACGCTTCAATACACGATAACTGTACTCTTTTTGTGATAAGAACTTTCTTCGTTCTATCCGACATAATGTGCATGTCAAGAGTATGGGTTGCTTTTGCTATATACTTCATTCTAAAGCTCTCATGCAACTTTTGACTTTATTGTATTTGTCTCGAAATTGTCCTTCTAGGTGATGAGCATATCATTCACTTATAGAAGCACAATCAAAGACTACCATTTGTAGCTTTCTTTGTGTAGTGGCAATGATCAATCTCACTCCATCTAGACTTTATAAAAGCTTCAAACTTTTGAAACCATTTTTGTGTTGTCGTCTTTGGACCATAAGGCTTCTCTTAAGCTTACACCCTAATGTCCCTTTGCTTTTCACCTCTGGCTATTGCATGTAAATGTCCTCATGGTGATCATCAAGTAAGACCATCGTCTTTACATCCATTTGGACTACCTCCATGTCTTTTCTGGTAGCCAAACTAAGCAATGTTTTGTCGCAAGGCAATCATTTTGAGAATTGGCAAGAAGACCTTGTTAAAATCTATGTGTTGGTTCTGCGTGAAACCTTTGGCAACTAGTCTAGCTTTTCACTTTTGCATCCCATCCTTGGGTGTGCTCTTCAACTTGTAGACCTATTCACATGGCAAAGTATCCTTTCCTTTTGGCAAAGGTAAGTCCCAAGTCTGATTCTTTTGCAATGACTCCATTTTTGATTTCATAGCACTCTTGAACTAGAACTTGCCATCCCTATAACATAGCCTCATCATAGCATGAGGGCACACCACAATCCGTCAACATAATGTAATCTAAGTTCGATAGGAGCCTCTCAAATTGCTTAGAAATTCTTGTTGACCTTCTCAATGTAGTAGGTTTTTCATGAGGAATTAGTTGTCCCACTAGTGTTTTGGCACCACTTGATGTACTACACTACTAACATAACCAATGAAAATGCACTTGTAGACTTTTGCTGTAGGTTTTTTCTAAGCTCCTTGGATACATGACCAAATGCCTCACAACCAAAGACTTGCAATTGATGATATGATGGCTTTTGTCCACCTCCATGCGTTTTTTTGGAATGCCACCCTCAAGTGTCTTATAAGGTGATAGATCGGTCAAATGCACCACGGCTGTAAGAGCTTAAGCCCAAATCCATTTGACAATATAGCATGAGATAACATGTTGCAAATGTTCTCTTGAATTTTGCGCTTCATTCATTCAACAACTCCCTTTTAGTTAGGTGTATGAGGAGTAGTTAGCTCTCTTCTATGCTAATTGCATCACAAAAATTTTGAAAGCAATTGGAGACATACTCTCCGCTATTATCATATACCCAAACCTTGCAAGTTGCATCATTTATAAAAGTGACAATATGTTGCAGCACTTAGTGATGCGTTGAGCATAGGTCCACACACATCTGAATACAATAGAGTTAACTCCTCAAGATTTTTCTTGTTTGAAACACTAAAACGGGTTGATCTAGCATGCTTCCATACACACAATGCTCACATTTCAAAAACTGAAAAATTGAGAACATGCACATAAATCAAACAAGAAAAGATTTCATTCCATTCTATTGGTTGCTTGATATGTTTACATCATTGTCTTAGATTGTAGCCACATGTAAATGATGAATAGTATCACACTTGTCTCCTCTAACCAAATTGAAAATTTTCTCTAAATCATGGAAGTGCCACCGTCTTGATGTGACCCATTTAGTCTCTTTAGAAAGCAAGCTACCAACTGCTTCATTAGACTTTAGGGTATCATTAACATGTGTAAAATTACTAACAATAATTATATATGGATTCCATGATGAAGGTAATGAGCATAACATATATATGGATTCTATTTTTTTGTCCAAATTAAGCTTTTGGGCCAAGATACAACAATTCTTGCTTTTGTTCATCCCCAAATCGAAGAGTTTTTTCATAAGGTAAATCTTACTAGTAGTAGTTTCCTTCTCATAAGTGCTACACATTTCTTTCCATAAGGACTTAGTAGAGATATAGAGAGAGTTTACAATATGTCACCATGGACTTTGTAGCATGAGTCACTATGTGCACATGTGGAATTGACAGACACCACTCTTTGTTGTTACCTCTTCCCAATCTTGGTTCCTTTAAGTTGTGGCCGACAAAATGAGTCTTACAGGTGCTCCATTTCCTACTAGAATTTTCTCTCCTCTCCCTTTTTGTTTTTTTAGCAGACTTTTAACTTTTTTATTATGTTTGTTCTGGATACGTATGTGGGTTGATCATTCCTTTACCTTATCTAATCATTTCTCTCTTTGGATATTGATTTTTTTATTGCATCTCTTGATGATTCTCCTCTTCCCCCCAAATGTTATTGCATATCAATGGTACATGTCTTTTGCATCAAGACTTCCAAAATCTAGTTGAAGCCATTTTTGGTCTACTTGCTCTCACAAAAAAGGGTTGCAAGTGCTTGTTATGGATAAACTATATACTCCAAAGCATTGTGGTGGTCTAATTTTTTTGCATTTGTGCTCCCATGTTATTGCAAGGAAGGCCGCGTTGTTATTGGTACTGGTAGAACAAAAATAGCCCCGGACGTTGATGCTTGCTTTTTTGTGTTCTCAAACAGTCTTGACACTCGCTTTTGGTCATTGGCAATATTGGGATGTGGTTTTTGAAAACTTTGAAGCTACAATTTTGGGTTGCCCCCTCGTTTCCAGTCTTGTAATTGATTGGAAACAAGTCACTAAGCATTAGTCGTGGCATGGTCAAGATGGCGTGACTGGCAATTCGCTCAGACTCGAGAGTTCCATTGGAGTCTGGTATTTTATCAGCAGACCCTTGTCCAACAGCGGTCTTCTAGACAGGGATATTTTCTCTCCTAGAAAGACATTGATGAAATATCACATGTTGTTGAAGCTAATGGGCATGTACTTCCATTTCGGTAGGCTGCTTTTACTTTTGGTCTTGGAATGCATTATAGATACACATGGCAAGTTATCAAGGATATTGTTGATTCTAGATCTCCCATTATATCGCTCATTGTTGAGGATCAACTTTGTGATTGTCATTATGCTAGTTTGTCTATCCTCTCTTTATCTATAAAAAAAGGTATATTGCCATTTGCACTTATCTTCTTCGCTAGCCAAACACTGCAATATGGTATGGAATATGAATATAGGTACTACATGGTGGCGCAATAAACTCATGAAAGTTTGGCATGTTAAACTTTCCCTAAAAGAGCGATTGTTTATGTGGTGATATATCATTGGGGTTCTTCCAACTGGACAATTTCTTCACTCCAGAGGTATGGCTTTCTCGCGGTGTGTTTTATGAGGACTTGGGGACTAGCACATCCACCCAACCATGCCCAATATAGGCTCTTGGCTATGCTATTTATAGGACCCCTTTTACCACATGTTTGTCTTAGCCCTTGGCTTGCACGCTCTTACCTTAGGCATGACATTACTCCCCCCTCGGAGAAGTGTTTTCGTCCTCAAAAACAAAAGTGGTGATATCTTCATAAGGACACTAATGTTTTCCACAACGACATCGTTCGTGGATTCAGCTATCCATTTGATCGAAACACGATTCAGGAGGAGGCTCAATGAAATCAATGAAATCAAGAAGAACATCTTGATTTTTCACATCATTGTCCCTTTGCAACCATTTTGTGTAACCGGCCTATATCCTACATAGTGTGTAAATTCTATTTATAACTCACTAGAGGATGCTAAACGAGTTACCACAACTAAGAGGTGTCTAAAAAAAATTCCTCTTCTCACTTTCCATGAAAGCAACATGCTGACGCAATCCATCAACACAGATTAAGTCCTTGACTTGTTATCGTTTCTCATCAGGAAACGACCCTAGTATAATTGGTGACAGAGGTTGAGAACCTGAATAAACATGAAGGGACTAAACCTAGTTGAAACATGCTTTGTCTCATGGCAATCAAACTCCAACTAGAGAGATAACAATTGGATTGCTTGGTGCTAACGTACATGCTTAGTATATCCTTTAGCACAAGATTAAAACTTGCGATCTACCTATCCTCCTTGGATGATTGGCAATACTGAGGTGTGTTTCTCCACCATTTACATACAATCCTCCAAAATGACTGGTAATCAAGGATCACAATTCTTGGCAACATCGTTCAGTAGTCAACAATGTTGTGATACCAAATTGGATAACTTTAGAGATTGAAAAAGGGGATTGAATAAACTCTACAAAGTTTAACAACTTATGTAAAAGCACCTAAACCAGGGGCTAGAGGTATGCCAAAATGGTTGGTGCATACATTGCGTGACAGTAAACTGGATGTGCCTTTGTCTAGTGCACTCATTTAGGCTCTCGCCATGCATCTTATGCATCAGATTGTTATGCTTTGGCTGTGTCTTGGTTACATGATGTTGAGGAACCTTGGTCTTTTGATGAAGCATAGAATTCAAAAAATTGGATGGCTGCCATGCAATCATAATATGTGCACTTCTAGAAAATGACACACGGACTTCATGTGATTTGCCTCTTGGAAAAAAGGCCATTGGTACGAAGTGGGTTTACAAGTTGAAACGCAAGAGGGATGGTGAGATTGATCGCTATAAGGCT
Source organism: Adiantum capillus-veneris (assembly GCF_014529385.1). Classification (NCBI taxonomy): domain Eukaryota; kingdom Viridiplantae; phylum Streptophyta; class Polypodiopsida; order Polypodiales; family Pteridaceae; genus Adiantum; species Adiantum capillus-veneris. The sequence goes on from NC_140940.1 coordinate 117,662,491, forward strand.
TGACTTGTTGCAAAGGGTTATGCACAACAAAAGGCATAGATTATGAAGAGACTATTGCTCCCACTTGTCGTATGACTACTGTACATTTTCTATGTACCGTTTGGCAGCTCATTTTGGTTGGGATGTACATCAGTTAGACGTTGTTACTGCTTTCTTGAATGGTGACATATTTGAGAAGTTTATGTAACGCAGCATCACGGTTTTGTCAAGAAAGGACAAGAGGATAAAGTGTGTAGGTGTAAGAAAGCTTTGTATGGGGTTGAAGCAATCTCCTCGTGCTTGGTATGAGAAAGCTGACACTCATTTGGTCAAACGAGGCTTTTGTAACAGTCCAACAGAAAGCACATTGTATGTAAATCATGAGGGTGATGTACTTTTCATTGTGGTTCTTTATGTGGATGATTTGCTGATCACTGGAACAAATGAGAGACATTTTGCTGAATTTAAGGTTGATTTGAATGCTACTTTCAAGATGAAAAATTTGGGCCTTTTGCATCATTACTTGGGTATACAATTTAAGCAGTGTGATGGTGGTGGTATTGCCTTGTGTTAGAAAAGTTACATAGAGGCATTGCTATGTAAGTTTGGACTTGAGGATTGCAAACCTATTGCCACTCCCATGGAAACAAGTTTGAAATTGATTCTTTGTGACGCTGGTGATCCGAAGATGTCACTCTTTACCAAGTTGCTATTGGATGCCTCATTTATGTATGCAACACAAGGCCAGATATTCAATTTGCAGTCTCACAAGTTAGCAGATTCATGCATAGCCCAGGGTCTAAGCATTGGCAGGCTGTCAAGAGGATTTTCCACTACTTGAGTGGCACTTTACATCTTGGCTTGTTTTATCCCAAGGGGATTCATTGCCGCCAGACTTACATGATTTTTTGGACTCAAATTGGGCTGGTTTTTTTGACACGCGAGTGTCCACAAGTGGTTTTTGGTTCATGCTTGGCAGTTCATATATATCGTGGTTGAGCAAGAAGCAACCTACTATGGCCACTTCTAGTTGTGAGGCTGAGTACAAGGCAATCTTCATAGCTACGGTTGAGTGTGTATGCCTTTTGGCTGATTTGGGTGTTGGACAAGACACTGCCAACACTATCTACCCTGACAGTCAGAGCGCATTGGTAGTTTACGAGAGGAACCCATGCTCGCACAAAGCACATTGAGGTGCATTGCCACTATGTCAGGGAGAGGCTTTCAGTATGAGAGCCTCTCAGTAGGAGAGATTAGCTTGGCTTATGTGCCAACACAAGACAACCTTGCAGATCTTTTCACAAAGGCATTGTTTCGTCAGAAGTTCGAAGCTTTTCACAAAGCTTTGGGGTTACTCCCCTTTGTGGACGGATCATGTCCTCATGGCATGACACTTCCCTATACTCTATGTGCTAGCTCTTGTTCACCGCATCACGCCAAGGGGATTTGTTACCATATTCATGTGGTAGTGATGTGTGTGAACATACTTAGGACCGCCTTGGCATTTTTTCCCTCACTAGGAGGTTCCCCCCCCCCCTGTGCACTATATATACGCCCATCATTCTAGGGATATCGATATTTCCTTAAGTAAAACACTCTCTATGTGTGTCTTGAGCTTCCTTTGTCTTCTCCAAGCTGTGTGTGTTTTCTTGCAACCCTAATTTTAACAAAAATTATGGAACATTACTTAATGGGATCAGAATTCTTGATTAAATCTGATCAACAAAGCATTCGTCATTTGCTTTCACAACTGACTATCTCTGATTATCACATCAAGTGGGCATTATTCATTTAAATTTTCATCCACTCATTCAATATCAACCAGGGCATGAAAATAAGATAGTAGATGCACTAAGTTGCATGCCATCAATTAATAACCTTTTTATTGTGTGTGTTGAAACTTTTTGAAACATGATTGATACGTATGCTCATGACTTTGACTTTGATGATATTTATGCTTACTTTTGTAACCATATATCTTTTGTTCATGCACAATACTCTTTTCATGATGGGTGCTTGTTCTTTGAAAAGTGATTGTATGTAATCCTTAAATCTCGTCAACTTATCCTTAAAGAATGCCATGAACCATCTTATATAGGCCACTTTGGGATTGCCACAAATATTCGCATAGTAGAGTCTCAATTTTATTGGCCCTCCCTTTGAAAAGATGTTGTTATGTATGTTGCAAAATGTTTTGTTTGTCAATGAATCAAGTGCCATCATGGTAAGCAATATAGTTTGTTGATGTCTTTACCTATTCTTGACACTCCTTGGCAACACATTTCTATGGATTTTATTCCAGGATTGGCACTCACTTGTGCACAAAACGATATAATTTGTATCATCGTAGATAGATTTAGCAAGCAAGCTTACTTTCTCCCTTTTAAGAAGACTCTTTCAACTAAGCAAGCGGCTCTTTTATTTCTTAATCATATTCTTGTTTTGCATGGAATGCCCAAATCTATCATATCTGATTGAGATAGACGATTTTTTAATGATTTCTGGGTGACGCTTTTTACAAATTTAGGCAATGAAATAGACGTCACTTTTGCATTTCATCCGGAATCTAATGAGGAACTTGGGACACATACATTCACGTTCTTCAATTTGTATTCAATAACACTTCTCACTCATCCACGAAGAAATAACCATTTCAAATTGTATATGGGTTCTCATTGCCTACTCCTTTGTGTTGCGTTTCTCACCACATGATGATGAAATTGCTCAACAACACATCCAAATGTTAGAGCAAGCGAAACAAGAAATTCACAAAGCACAACATGCATACATGAAACAAGAAAATAAAAAGAGACAATCATGGAATTCAAAGAGGGAGATTTTGTGATGCTTCACATTGAAAAGAGGTGTCTTAAGAGCGTAGAGATTAGTCATGTTATCAAGCTAGCACCACGGTATTATGGTCCCTTTAAAATCACTCATCACATTAATACTAGTTCCTTTTGATTAGCTCTTTGTGACTCGTGGAAAACTCACAACACGTTTCACATAAGTCTTCTTCGTCCTTTCAAATGTTCTCTATCATCACTCCCTATAATTTATGATCCATTTTTGTAAGAAGAAGACTCTAAAATCCTTGTACCTGAGACCATCATAGAACATGAAGACACTTTGACACACAGTGGTATGTTGGTTCGGAAGTATTTGCTTAAGTATACGAATCATGGGCTTGAAAGCACCAAGTGGATGCCAGAGAGTTTTTTCACTCTCATCCTAGTATCCTAGAAGCATATCAAACTTTTAGAAGTTGAAAGTTTTTATTTCTTACCTGAGGTTTGTCCTTTGGCTGATGATTGTGGTATTTCGTACCGGAGGTTTGCCCTTTGACAGCTATTCAGTGCATCATTTAGAGCAATACTTGACTGAGGTTTTGCCCTTTGAACAATGTAAAAGGTGATTGATTTTCACTATTTTCATGCTCTTCTTATCTTTGTTAGAGGCCCACTAACAAAGATCTCTTTCACTTTTGTAGATATTTGGACAAATGGATTGCACTCACCTTTTTGGTTTCCTTTTTGAGGATATTATGATGAGTAGTGGGAATCTCCCTCTGAGTACTTTACTTGATCCAACATATATTGTGTGGAGATTTGCCTCATCTCCACACAAGTTTTAAAGATTCCTAGTTTTTTTCTATTTTTTGCACAATTGAGGGAAGTTGCTTCCCTGTCGGGGAGGATTGTTATCACTATTACTACTTTTGGACATTCTATCAACTTTGCTTATGTTTTATTCTTAAAACTCCATTCAAAAGAAGCAATGTAAATAGAACTCTTCTTTACCTACTATTCTTAGAGTTTAAGTGAAAAGCAACCACTTCTATTTTTGGGTGCATGCATGAAGAGAGAAAGGGAATCCTGAAATCACGTCTTCGCGTGCACCACACTTTTTCTTAGCAGGTATTAGCCTATTGGCTCTTCAGAAGGAAGCCAACAAATCTTGATGATTCATTGGGTATCCCTATCAGTATATCTCAAAATATCCCATCAAGAACTTTGGCATGCAACAAAGCAAAACCTTAGCATAGTCAAAACTCATGGCAAGTGAGTCAGCCTTTATGCTCCTCATTATCATAATTAGTTTCTAGTTCAGATAAAGATCCCTACAAGAGACATCATCCAATTCTAAGCCCATGAATTCTAAATCAATAAAGAGAGAATATGCATTGGATTCATCATCTTCGAATTCATCATCCTCCATCTCATCATCATCATCATCATCATCATGACAATCATCCTCGCTAAGACTTGCGGCCACCGGACTTGAACCATCAATCTTCCTCTCCTCTATCTCCACCTCATTCAAACTAGGAGGTGGAAAAGGGTCGAAAATGGTCTCTAATTTATTAGTGGAAAAAATGGTTCTTCCCTGAGGTGTTACGAGAAGTAGGAACCAAAGTTTTGGTGGTGGATTGCTAGGATATAGATGACCTATAGAAGAGAAGCTCAAAGTGAGTAACATTGTTATAATTAATGTTACAAGAGAATAAAAATAAAAAAGGTAGTCACTCGCCTGCTCACAATTGCGTGGCAAAACTAAATTGTCATACCTCCTTGTGTGATGCACACTAGAGTCCACCATGTACATGCCATTCTCATGCCATCTAGACACATTTGCAAACCACTTGCACTCGAAGATGATGGTATGAAAGGTTACCTTTAGGATCCTTTCAATTGTTCCAAGTACTTGTCTTCGTGTCAAAGTTGCCCAAGTTGCCACATTCCATGGTGGCTTTACGCTTGTCAATGTGGCACACGTACGAAAGTGATGACCCTTTGAACACATAGAGTTGAAGGAAAGGCACTACAAAATAGGAAAATATCTTTTATTAATTACAATGATAAAATCAAGAAAAAACTATACAATATGGTTTAGGTATATTAGTACTCTACCTTTGGTACGCAGCTTCATGCATACTCCCATCCTTTGTCAGTGATGTCTTCTCCGCACGCTTTTGCTTTGGTGATTCTTTCATGAATCCACTCTGTAATAATGAGATCCGGGAACATGCAAGGTGTCTAGGCACTGGGGGTGCCCTCCTTCCTCCATGTACTTATTCCATGCTTCTCTCTCTTGCAAACGCCTTGCCTTTGCCATTTTCTACAAGTCCACACACTTGGTCATAACCTTTGCATTGAGAATACAAAAGTTATTGACCACTTGGGATAGACTCATATCCATGATAAATAATTTTCCCTTTCCACTTGGCAAGTGTGAAGTCATCCTTGCATCCTCCTCGTCTGACCACATGCGAGGCATTGAGGGATCAACTTGTGCCAAATACTCTGAGATGTAAACAAATACCTCTTGCACGATCCACCCTTTGGCCATACATGCCTCTAGTTGAGACCGTAGCCGCACAAAATATTTGAGAGTCTTTTAAACCCTCTCTAAAAGAACATCCATCATGCCTGCACTACTCCGCATATAGCGATCTCCTCAACCACGTGAACCAAGAGGTGGATTTGACTAAGAAGAACTGATCGAGGAAATGCATCTTCAATGGCACATAACATGATGTTGGACATGGCTTTATTATCTAATTTTTGCCACATGGAAATGTCAACCGCATTAATAGCAGGAGTATTTGGGGCAGCACCTGCAGGAATTACAGGAGCCGAGCATAAAGTGGTGCCATTTACCACATCTCAAAGTTCTTCATGAACGATAATTAGTGTTGGTGAGGCGATCAAGTGTATATGTTGTGTATGATTTTGAAGATGCATTTGCGGCCATGATGTTGCATTAATGAGGTAAAACCCCTACGACAAATAGCCTAAAATTTGGTGTTAGCAGCAAGATAACTCGGATACCATTTTTTGGAGCTTTCATTTTAAAAACATTTATTATGTTGATAAATCGAGAATATTGTAACTCCTACTTTCCGGATAAAAATTGTAATTGATGAGTTAGGGCTACAAGCTTCCAGATTGTATCAACCTGTCTTTAGTTAGAGCTCCTAGATTATTAGTTTTGACCACCGAAACCCTTGGCTAAGGTATAAAGGCCAATTTTTGTAAGTTTAATTTTTGGATAATAGAAACATAGCGTGAGCTAACGGCGCTCACTTCTCTCCTTCTTGCGCTTCCTACTCCCTCCCCGGTTGTCGCATTGCAGTTACATCTGTTGCATTGCAACCGCAGCTAAGAGCTCTACGCATTGACGTAAGCATTTCGTGGTATTTCGTAGCTTTTGGCATCGTTGACCTACGGCCTAATTTAATCATAAGTAGGAATTTAAGCTTTAAAATAAAAAACTAAGTATAGAGGTATTGAGACATCATTGCTAAGCATTTAGATGCATTATGGGTCGAAAACGACTAGGTCAAAAACTCATTGCTGTTAATAATCATTATTTTTGCACTTGACCTAAAGTGAGATTTGAGACCATAAGCATGTGCGCTTAGGTCTGATAAACATGTCCTAGAAGTTTTATAACACTTGGATGTCGTTTGATGCTATAATGGTTATGATTTTTTCATCGATGAGCGATTAGCTTTTGGTGATTTGTGTCATTGAGTGTAGCTTGAGTTAGATGCGAGTTGTTTGTTGTTTTTCAAGAGATTGAAAACCTCTTGTAGCCTCTATGCACTAGTCGAGTCAGCTTCGTCCCATGGATTGACAATTATATTTGTGGTTCTCGTTATGTCTGCAATAAGATAGGAGTGAGGTTAGACACCCATCCCACATTTGACGTCACTGCTGGGGATAGAAGAGACCTAAACTAGGGAAAAACACGAGCTTCTTGTGAAGTTATCCTTTAACTTCTTTTAGATTCACCTAGAGTCAAAACTTTCTTTTTAAAACCGCATAGCTTAAGATTGTCGTCTTTTGCTGTGTAGAGGTAGCTTGGAAGTAGGCTGTGCTTGCTAAGTACCTTTAGGATTGTAGGATTGTAGAATTAGATTAGGATTTTGAGAATGATTGATGGGCGAGACAAGTCTTAAGGCGCAAAAAACCATAAAAAACAAAAAAACGAGTCTTTGTGGACACTTTCCACAACCCCATTGCAGTAGAATCTAGGAGTAGGGTAAGTAGAATCCGAGGTGGATTTTAGAACATTGCTCTCTATAAAAGAATCAATTGTGAGTTGTTATGTGAAGTTGCAGAATTTCAGGTCTACGGTTAAAAATAGCAACAGAAGACTGTCAACCACTCAATCCAATTGGGAAGTATGCTTTAAAAGTTGTATGAACCAGTGGGTAAGCTCAAGGACACATTGAGGTAAAAATTTCAAGAATTTGCAAAAACTTAGATTATTTACTTTTTCTTGAAATTTTACGCCAAATTAAGTTTTGACTTGACTCAGAGGCTTAAAATAGCTCATGAAAAGACTGTCCAAGGAAAAAGTTTAAAAAAGTGTTCATTTTAGGCCTAAAGTAAATAATCGCGATTATTTACTTTCAGCTCAAAAGTGACCAAGGTTGACACCAGAGACTCTATGCATGTGTACAAACAACTTTTGTAAAGGCCCATAGAATTTGGATCACCAAACTGACCAAAAACTTGGTAAAAATTGAATTATGTACTGACTTTTGAGAACTTGAGTGTAAATTGGAAAACTTTTATTCAAACCAAGTGAAACTTGACTTATAGGCTTATATTGATGTGATAAACAAGTGTATATGCTCATTTGACCAAAAGATGCAAAAATTTGCCAGATGTAAATAATCGCGATTATTTACTTATGTCCCATTTTTCAACTTTTTTGACCAAGTCAGCATACCATTAGTTTTAGCATGTTATATTAAGCCCACAAATCAAATTTGATAAGAATTGAATCATTGGATTGAAAATTGTGGCCAAATTTGCAAAGTCAGTTTGCAGATACAAAACTGTTGACCATTTGAAGAAAAATTATCCAAACTTGATGAAACTTGGCTAGGGAGCTTAAGTTAAACTACTTAACGGATCTGTGTCAAGATTGTGTCAAAAACTTACAAAAAACAAAACAAAAGTAAATAATCACAATTATTTACATCTGCTACAAAATTGAATATTTTTGGACATTTGAGTATACCACAAGGTTAAGCATATCAAGTAAACCACACAAATCAATTTTGATAAAATTTGGATCACAAAATTGAGACTTAAGCCAGATTCTTGAAACTGAGTCGCGGATATGAAACAATTGATAACTTGAAAAAATTTTGTTCAAACTTAGTAAAACTTATCAAAGAACTTAACAAGTTGAATACTTGGCAAAACAAGCCAAAAAGTGTAAAAAATTGAGAAAAGTAAATAATCACGATTATTTACTACTGATACATAGAGACAAACTTTTTGGCTTTTGAACTTGTACAGTGTTAGACCAACATAATACAAGGCCACCGGGCAATTTTGGGTTCAATCGGATCCAGATTGGTACATGTTCACTCAGTTTCTAGGTTGCAGATTAGTCCTTTGGTTTTTGCAAAAGTAGAAACTGAAAGTCTCAATTGCTGACTCACTCAATTTGAAGTGGTACACATAGACAGTCACAATAGTTAGCAAAAAGTGTACAGTCTTTGTGAAAGAATAGCTAACTTGATTAAAATTGATTCAGGAATCAGGGTGCAGACAAGGAATTCAAAGCTTGACAGAAGTTGCAATCAGGTCAAGTGGAAGAAATTGCAATCAAGTCAATCCGACGGTAAGTACTCTATCCAGGGCTTCACAAGTCTATATGAACCTTAGATCTGGTCAAATACTAGGAAACCAAGGCATATTTGGAGAGACCACTAGTAGAGTATCCACCGAAGAGAGTGTGAATCAAGGCGAGCACTTGGACACTATCTTTGAAGAAGTCGCAGACACTTTTTTAGAGTCAACATTTGAAATGTCTTCCTATCCAACTCATTCAGAGACCGGAACAACAATGCGTTATAAGCACATACTCTATTTTTATAAGACTAATCGTCATGGAGCTCAGGTTTACCTGGATCCTAATGAAGAGTATGCTTTTCGCATTGATGACCATGGCATAGAGTTTGAAGAGGAAATCAGGGCAAACAAACAAGGAAAAATGTACATGGATAGAAAGGAAACTCAGTATTTACAAGTTGAAAACCCTGATGTGATAGACAAACGGGGGTTAGAAGTAAATACCATAATTCCAGATTTGGCAGCAAAAGAGGACTTTAGAATTTGAGGGATACAATCAAGTTGATTTGAAGCCTCTGAAATGGCTTAGCATAGATAATCCTAGGATCGGAGTCTATTACTGGGAGGATAGAAATGTCAAAGATATTCTATGGACTTCTCATGCCAAATCAGGATAGCTAACACCCATGAAGATCATTTATATCTTCAAAATCAAAGACAAGGGATCAACATATCTACCAACCTACTGGTTTAAAGATTGTTATAACAATAACTTTGTTATGATGACTCCTGAAGAGGTGGAAAAAACCAAATACCAAGGGTACTCCATAAGGGATTGGATATTGGGCCAAGGACCAGAAACTATTCCAAGAGAAGAACTCCACGAGAGATCTTTTGACAGAAATGTTAAAAAACCAAAAATCACCTCATCACGAAGAAAACCGGGTGAAACTAAAGCTAGTCCAGGGCTACATCAGTTCACTATTTCCAACAGACTGGTTTGAAGGACTCGGAACAAGATCAACTGCTAGGAGACCGAGAGTTGAACCAAATAGACGTGTCAGACCAACTGATTTTAAAAAATGAGTCAGAAAATAGAGTGGATCTAGGGATCCATATGACCATTTAGCAAGCTTTAAGCAAGTGCTAAGATCAGAACGCATATTTGATTTTCATACTCAGTTCGAGGGATTTGGAATGACATTAGAAGGAAAAGCACTGACATGGTTCCAAAACATTCCACCAAGGTCAATTATGGACTTAAATACATTAGCTCAAGGATTTGTAGCTACTTGTTTAAAAACGAGGATCAAACACAATACGGCAGCTCAAATCTATAGCTTTAAACAGAAACAAGGTGAGTCTGTTAGGGATTGTGCAACTAGAATGAAGCAATACATTGCAAGATGCCCAGAGCTAGAGATACATGTAGAAGAAAGACTAGTATCATTGTTTTTAGAGGGACTGCTAAACAAAGAACTTCATGCTATATTGTATAGCAAGAAACATATGACCCTAGAAGAGTGTGTGTCAGATGCTATTGACTTAGGAGACAATTATGATATTTTCAATGAAGAAGATGTCCCTAAGGATAACCAAAGCGAGAAAACAACTTCAACCAAAGGAGCACAAGTAGGAACGGCTGCTGCAGCACCTCTTACAGCCATAGAAGACATGCTCAAAAGGACGAATGACATGATGAATAACATGCGAAACGCACCTATGAGGGGACCGGGGCAAGGGATACCTCAATAGGGACAACCAATTAGGCCACATAAATGGTGTGTAATCGATGGTAAATGGACCAACCATGAGACCAATGAGTGCTATTACCGACCGAAGTATGATGGGAATGTTCAATAGGTGCCTATGAGGCCACAAGGACAACCCATGTAAAGATATTAGTTCAATATGGCCCCAGATCAAAGACCGATGGGTATGGAAAGACCTCAACCCATGTTGGGTCAACAACCTCCATATCCTAGACATAATGCAGTGCCTGTAAAGTACATGCATTCAGAGGGAGTCATAGATGAATAAGCATTAGTGCATGTTACACCCTATGCTGAGCCTAGTCCATCTACAATAATGGTAGAAGGAGATTGGTATAATTCACATCCACCACTAATAAAATAACCTGTGACTTATACTACACCAGAGCTTGCATCGATGTACTATGATAGCTAATCAAGGTGTTAGACCTCTGATGGTAAGACCCATGATTAATCCAAGAACTGGAAACTGTCACAACTGTGGTGCAAATGATCATTGGAAAAATGAATGCCCAGAGCCTGACAAGAACCTTAACCCAATTGAAGCTTATTTCATACAATGTTGCAAAAAGAGAGGACACTTCCCGAAAAAATGTCCAAAAAATCCTTTAAACAAGGGTAAAACAGTAGTGAACGTAATCCAAGTGATACCTAGTAGCTCATCCGAGAGTGAACCGATTGTTCCAATCAAGGTAATCACCAGAGCCTAAGCTAAGAAAAAGAAACATAACTCCTCTGATGATTCGGAGAATACTAAAATTTCCTCTTAAAAGACCAAAAGAAGCAGAAGCAAAAGGTATGAGATGAGAAACAGAAACAACGGGCTGAAATCGAGGAGAAAGCAAAGAAACTATTCTAGGAAAAGGTGAAAGAAACTGGAAGTGAAATCAAGAAAACCACCCTGAAATTTTGAGAATCAATTTTGGTAGACAAAGTTTTTGAGCCAATTAATGCATCCTTGGAAGCTTACCAAGCGGGACTTAAAGCAGGCCAAAACATGGAAAACAAATGGAAAAACCATCCTTCTCTAGACATGGAAGCAATAAGCTTGAAGCTTATCAAAATTTGGTAAGAATTACTCAAGGGATGCTAGAAAAACAAAAACCCAAGCTCAAAAGTATGGTAAAACCTGAGGAGCTTGTGGTAGGAACCAGTAAAGAGAAATATGAAGTGGTGGTAGAACCCCACCTTGAAACAAAAGAATCAGAACTCATACTGCCTGACAGCGAAGATGTCTTAGACGGAATTCCATTCGTAGAAGAAAATGGCTAGGAAAGTTATGGGAAAAAGTGAAAGAGATTAATGAGATGGGAGCTTAACTCTGAAGTCGGCTCCTATAGAGGAAGTTTGGTTAGGCAATCTACCTCCTGAATCTATGGACATGGATGTACAATCCTTATATGGGGATTACAGATTTGAAGCTTCAGGAATTTCTAAACCATTGACTTTGAAAACATTACCCTCTTACTTGGGAGATAACGAAGATGAATCCATAGTGTGTAAGACCACTCAGATAAAGAGAGCGGAACAGGCCCTAGAAGTAGACAACATCCATTCTATCATGTCTACATCCATCCAATGAGGTCTTACTTTAGGAGAACCGTTAAAAATTAGACCATATTTATGGAATGATCTACAGGAAACTCTAGACAAGGTGGGGATAACAGGGCTAATTGCAAAGAATTTGGGAAAATTGGAACACGAATTGGATAACAAAGAGATTAGATATGTTCCAATGAACAAAGTCAGAGAATACTACCAAGGGGAAGAAGGAAAGACAACCCTTCCAGTAAGATATAATGATATAGAAACCATGGCAATACTGAAGAGCGCGTGCGAGAGCGTGTGTGTGTGCGTGCGTGTGTGTGTGTGTGTGTGTGTGTGTGTGTGTGTGTGTGTGTGTGTGTGTGTGTGTGTGCAACAATGGAGAAGAGAGGAGACACACAAGTTTGGGTGGACTCCAAACACAATAGTGTTAGGGTTACGAGTCCTTATTCTTTTATGTAGAATGAATGGTCAGTGTTAGTTCCCGGTAGTCTCCGGCCGCCCAACACTTAGGTGCGGCACATTGGGCTTTACCACCCCAACAACCTCCCACTTAAAGGACAATGTGCCTTTAAGCTGGGGTGACAATGTATATATATATATACAATATAGGTAGACAATGACCATGATCATATACCCAATGCCCATGAGTGCCCAACAATGTGCAAACCACTTTGAAGGTAAGCCCTTTGTTAGAAGATCAGCAGGGTTTTCAGTGGTGTGAATCTTGGCAAGCTGCAATCGCTTGTCCTCAAGCACCTCATGAATGAAGTGATACTTCACATCCACATGATTTGTCTTTGCATGAAACACTGGATTCTTTGCCAATTGTATAGCACTTTGGCTATCACAATGTAACACAGGCATCTCAACATTGATTCCCAAGTCTCCCACCAGCCGACCAAGCCATATAGCTTCCTTGCAAGCTTCTGAAGCTGCAACATATTCAGCCTCTATAGTAGACAAGGTAACACAATCCTGCAAACGAGATTGCCATGAAACTGCACCTCCAATGAATTCAAAAACACAGCCTGAAGTGGACCTTCTCTTGTCCAAATCACCTGCATAATCTACATCCGTGTAACCAATTACACATGCTTCCTTTCTTCCAAAGCAAATGCACATGTCTTTTGTACCATTCAAATATCGCATAACCCCTTTCAATGCCTCCCAATGTTTCTTGCCTGGATTTGACATATATTTGCTAACAACTCCCACTACAAAAGCAATATCAAGATGTGTAGCAATCATAGCATACATCAAACTCCCAACTGTAGTTCAATAAGGCACTTGTGCCATTTCAGCCTTGTCCTCTTCAGAATTAGGGCAATCATTTTTAGAAAGTTTCACATATGGAGGCAATGGAGTACTCAATGCCTTCCCCTTCTCCATATTGAAATGCTTGAGCACTTCAGCAATGTACTCAGATTGAAACAAATAGAACAATTTCTTGCATTTGTCTCGCTTAATGCGCATGCCAAGGATATGGCTTGCTTCACCCATGTCTTTCATTTCAAAGTTTACATGTAACTCTGACTTCAAGGCTGAAATCTCATCCCTGCATTTCCCGGCAATTAACATATCATCCACATGAAGGACCAAAATCAGAAAACTACCATCGTTAGCTCGCTTAGTGTAGAGGCAATGGTCCATATTGCTATGTTTGTAGCCTTGAGAGAGCATGAACAACTAGAATTTACAATACCACTCCCTTGATGACTGTTTTAGACCATAAAGAGTCTTTTCTAATTGACACACCAAGTCTTCATTGCCCTTCTCAACAAAACCTTCTGGTTGCTGCATATAAACTTCTTCTTGAAGATTACCATGCAAGAACACCGTCTTGACATCCATCTGGTCAAGTTCCATGTCGTCTTTAGCAACCAAAAGCAAGTACACACCACAGAGTAGTCATCTTGACACCCGGAGAAAAGATCTCATTAAAGTCAATACCCTACTACTGCTTAAATCCTTTTAGCAACAAGTCGTGCCTTGTACTTGGGTTTATTATCATGAGGTGTAATTTTTTTCTTCTACACCCGTTTGCATGGTAATGCCTTTTTACCTTTAGGCAACCGAACCAGCTTCCAAGTTTGATTCTTATGCAACGAGTCCATTTTTGATTGCGTAGCTTTCTCCCACTTTGCCTTGTCATCCATTGACATGGCTTCCTTATAGCAAGAAGGCTCTCCGCAATCTGTCAACATAATGTAGTCCAATGAGGGAGTAAATCTATCAGGAGGCCTTGAAACTCTTGTAGACCTTCTAATAACTGCTTGAGCCGGTTGTCCCTCAGCAACATCTTGTACTGCAGAAGGATTATGTACTTGTTGTCTGACATTAGGTACTTCAGCCCTATTGTGGACAATTCCATCTTCTTGGAAGATAACTCTCCTAACCTCCACTATATGCATAGGCTTGTTATGCATCTTTTCTTCATTGAAGTATACGTCATTACTGCGAACTATCTTTTTAGCTTCAGGATCCCATAACCAAAATCCCATCTCGCCAGGATTGCCATAGCCAAGAAATATGAAATTTCTTTGACTTAGGAGCCAACTTGCTTGGAAACTCCTTTAGAACATGGCAATACGCTTCACAGGAAAAGACTCTAAGATGCTTGTAAGAAGGTGGCTTCCCAGACCAAAGCTCTTCAGGTACCTTTGTTGGGGTATAAAGCCTAATGTGGTCGCCTAGGTAAGTAGGCGGGCCGCCAGGTATGTACACATATTCTTTTGTTAAAACCTAATAAGAACTCACTATGCTCTACACATTACAGTAGAGCGAGTTCACCATATCGTCGTGCTCTTCTTCTTGCACTCTCTCTCGCGTTGCACTTCCGCTCGTACTCCTTCAACTGGTATCAGAGCTCAGATCGAGGCTCGGGGTAGCACTGCAGGAGGCTAGAGTCACCAGCTCAGATTGGAGTGAAATTCGGCAGGCGAAGACACAGTCCCAAATCCTGTGGGTGCGCGCGAAGGGCTCGGTGTTCTCAGAATTTCATTCTGAGGTCATCTCGGCCACCGTTCGGCTTCGACAAAGGTCTGCGCAGGCCATTTTCGACTACGTGGTCTCGGCGGGTGCAGATCTGACTCTAGAAATTTGGGGTTTTCGGCCTACGACTGCAGGTGTTGAGGATATCGACACTCCCAGAGTGTTGATTTGTGGCTGTCTACACATCGAAGGACGGCTCACAGTTCTTGGAGGCGTGTCACATACAAAACGGGTGCATCTACACACAGTTTGTAGGCGACATCCACTAGTTCATCAGGTAGCTTGTGTTTGCTGCTTGATATTCCAGATTTCATCCTGACATTGCAGGTACTTCCACATGGGATGTATTGTCAGAGATGATGTATGTCTGTTGAGGGTTTGCTGGCTGTGAGTCACGTAGCAAACAACCGCCGTAGCGGTTACAGCATACAGTGGGAAATTTGTGGATGTATGACTTTGTGGGAAGTCTATGTACTGTCAGATTTACTGCAGCCTTTGTTGAGGGTCGAGTGAGGTTTTATTGAGCTGGGGGATTCTCGAATGTTGAGATCCTTTCGGTGATACAGGTCTTGGAGCGATCCCTCGAGCACCCTTAGATAGACAACTAGGATGTATTGACTGTGAGTTAGACAGTTGGGATTGTATCTTTGCTTTACTGCCTTTGAGGCATTGTCACAGTCTATGCTTACAGGACAGTGACAGGACAGTGAGAGACAGTACAGGTGCAGGACAGGTTTACCCGCAGCTTACAATGTCAGAGAGACAGTGTTTTTGAGCTGTTTTTTGGTCTGTTTTTTAGTACACCAGAGCCATTTTACAAAGGAGACTCTGCCAAAATTTCTGCAGAATCTGAAGCTTTCTTGGTTCATTTGACAGGTTGATATTGGTTCAGAGGTCAGTTTACAGGGGAACTCTGCCGAATTTTCCCCAGAAAAGTAAACTACTGTGAAGCGTAGCTATGGCTGGATCACATGACACTGCTCTTTACAATATCAAGAAGCTGGATGGAACCAATTTCCCATTGTGGAAGCAGCAGATTTGGCACGTGTTGGTACAAAAGAAGCAGATAAAACCTATAAAGCTCAAGGGGATAAAACCAGGACAGTACAGGTGCAGGACAGGTTTACCCGCAACTTACAGTGTCAGAGAGACAATGTGTTTTTGAGCTATTTTTGGTCTGTTTTTGAGTACACCAGAGCCATTTTACAAAGGAGACTCTGTCGAAATTTATGCAGAATCTGAAGCTTTCTTGGTTCATTTGACAGGTTGATATTGGTTCAGAGGTCAGTTTACAGGGGAAAGTCCGTCGAATTTTTCCCAGGAAAGTAAACTACTGTGAAGCGTAGCTATGGCTGGATCACAGGACACTGCTCTTTACAATATCAAGAAGCTGGATGGAACCAATTTCCCATTGTGGAAGAAGCAGATTTGGCACGTGTTGGTACAAAAGAAGCAGATAAAACCTATAAAGCTCAAGGGGATAAAACCAGAAGATATGGACAAAGATGAATGGAGCGAAATGGATGGATTGGCACTTTCTACCATTATGTTGACTTTGGCAGAAAGCGTTTACTTCAATGTAGCAGACGAGATGTCGGCTTATCAAGCATGGTTAAAGCTGAGTGATCTTTATGAGAAGCAGAGTGCAACTTCACAGGTATACTGGCTTAAGAAGCTTGTTGACTTGAAGATGAAAGAAGGGACACCTATGTCCAATCATCTAAATGAATTCAACACCATCTACAGTCAGTTGTCAGCTCAAGGTGTCAAGTTTGATGAACCTGTTAGAGCTATGTTCCTGTTGATCACATTGCCGGAAAGTTGGGACACTTTTCGCACAGCTTTGAGTAATTATGCACCTCTAGATGGTTTGAACATAGCAGGTGTAGAAGGAAGTCTGCTTACTGAAGAAACCAATAGAAAGACAATGGACAAAGGCAAAGGAACAGCCTTAGTTGTCAGGGGAAGGACCAAAGAAAAGTACAAAGGTGGAAAGAGGAATCAATCTCGTAGCAAGTCCCGCAGTGCTAAAGGCAAGAGTGACATAGAATGCTACCATTGTGGCAAGAAGGGTCACATGAAAAGAGACTGCAGAGAATGGAAAGCAGAAAAAGGCAAAGAGAAAGCTGAAGACCATGGTGAGAAGAACAAGTCCTCAGTGAAGATTCAAGAAATAAATGTGACAAACACTGTTGCAGAGGATGACAGTCTAGTGTCAGGAGACATCTACTTCTTGAAGAATACAATGGACTCAGCTCTTCTTACAGCATCTGATGGAAATGCACTGAGTGACTGGATTATAGACTCAGGGGCATCACTTCATGTGTCTCCAAACAAGGAGTGGTTTACCTCTTATGTGACCACTAAAGATCATGTTCGGCTAGGCAATGGGCAGACATGTGAGATCTTAGGTGTTGGAGATGTTCAATTGAAGTTTCAGAATGGCTCTTATTTCACGCTGAAGAATGTGAGACACGTTCCCGCAATTACAAAGAGCTTGATCAGCACAGGTTTACTTGATGATGCTGGCTACGTCACCACTTTTGGACAGAACATGTGGAAGATATCCAAGGGTTCTATGACAGTAGCACATGGAGTAAAGTCTGGAGGACTTTACATGATTTATGTATCAAATGTCTCTAAAAATGTAATCAATGTAACCGAGCAGCCGAACGTTTCTTTGTGGCATAGCCGGTTAGGACATATGTCCAAGAAGGGAATGGAAATCTTGTCTCGTTCTGGTTATTTGCCTGGCTTTTCATTTAATGATTTTGAATTCTGTGAACATTGTCTGTATGGTAAGCAAACACAGCAGCCACATAAACATAGAAGCAGTAGAAGAGATACACAGCTAGCACTTGTTCATAGTGATTTGTGTGGACCTATGCCTAACCTATCTCTAGGGGGAGCTTCTTACTTTATGACATTTATAGATGATTACTCGAGGAAAGTATGGGTTTACTTTCTCAAGCACAAGGATGAAGCGTACAGTGTTTTCAAAACGTTTGTGACACTTGTGGAGAATCAGAGTGGCAAGAAGCTTAAATGCTTACGCACTGACAATGGTGGAGAGTATGTTTCAAAGGCCTTTCAGGACTTTTGTGAGTCAAAAGGTATAAAACGTGAACTTACTGCTCCTTACAATCCTCCTCAAAATGGTGTTGCTGAGAGGATGAATAGGACCATACAAGAGAAGGTCAGAAGTATGTTGTCTAATGCACAGCTGCCAAATGGGTTTTGGGCTGAAGCTGTATCAACAGCTGTTCATCTTGTAAATAGATCTCCTAGCAAGGTTTTGCAGAAGGATTCAGTGCGAGAGATGGTATGGTCAGGCAAAATGCCCTCATACAAGCATCTCAGAGTCTTTGGCTGTGAGGCATATACTCATGTTCCAAAGGAATTTAGGAACAAACTTGAGCCAAAGAGTAGAAAGTGCATCTTTCTAGGCTATGGTAATTCTGGTGAGATGGGGTACAAACTTTGGGATCCCGAATCCAGAAAGGTTGTCCACAGCAATGATGTTCACTTTAATGAATCCAAATATCATTCTAAACCAGAGAGGGTTGAGGAGATTAGAAGAGTTTTCTTCCAAGAAGATGGACCTACACGTGCAAGACAAAATGTCAGGGCTCAAGAGGAGCAAGGACAGGATAGAGTGGAACCACAGGTTGTGGCTGAGCCTGAGCCACCTATTGTGCGTAGATCTGGATGTGTCACGCGACCTTCTGATAGGTTTGTTCCATCTATGAACTATGTCATGTTGACTGATTGCAATGAGCCTTCATGTTAGAAGGAAGCAGTGCAAATGAAGGACTCCGGGAATTGGCAATTGGCCATGCAGTCAGAGATGACAGCTCTGCATAAAAACAAGACATGGAAGCTAGTTAAATTACCACAGGGCAAAAAGGTTGTACCCTGTAAATGGGTTTACAGGTATAAGATCACCACTCATGATAGTCAGCCAAAGTACAAAGCAAGGCTTGTTGCCAAGGGCTTTAAGCAAGAACAAGGCATTGACTTTGATGAAGTCTTCTCTCCGGTGGTCAAGATGACTACATTGAGATGCTTTCTTGCATTGGTTGCCATATTAGATTTGGTGTTGTACCAAATGGATGTCAAGAGAGCGTTCTTGCATGGTGATTTAGATGTGGAAATTTACATGCAGCAGCCAGAAGGGTTTGTTGAGAAAGGCAAGGAAGATTGGGTATGCCAGTTGTTAAAGAGTCTTTATGGCTTAAAACAATCACCGAGGGCATGGTACCATAAATTCCACAAGTTTATGCTTTCTCAAGGCTACAAACGTAGTGAGTTCGATCACTGTCTATATACAAAGAAGGCTAAGGATGGCAGTTGGCTGATCCTTATTTTGTATGTGGATGACATGTTGATTGCTGGCAAGCACTTGGAAGAAATTTCAGCTTTGAAGTCAAAGATGGCAAAATCGTTTGACATGAAAGACATGGGTGAGGCAAGTCATATACTTGGTATGCGCATTGAGAGAGACAGATCAAAGAAGTTGATTTGGTTATCTCAAACAGAGTATATTGACAAGGTTTTGCAACATTTCAATATGGAGAAGGGAAAGGCACTAAGTGTTCCATTGCCACCATATGTGAAACTTAGCAAACAAGATTGTCCTGTGTCTAAGGAAGAACAGGCTGAAATGGATAAGATTCCATATGCGTCTGCAGTGGGTAGTTTGATGTATGCAATGATTGCTACTCGCCCAGACATTGCATTTGCAGTGGGAGTAGTAAGTCGATACATGTCAAACCCAGGCAAGAAACATTGGGAGGCGGTGAAAGGAATATTGAGATACCTGAAAGCTACAAAGAGTATGCGTATATGCTATGGGAGTCATGAGCTAAGTGTAAAGGGTTTTACAGACTCAGATTATGCAGGTGACTTAGACAACCGAAGGTCTGCGTCAGGGTATGTCTTTACATTGGCTGGTGGAGCAGTATCATGGCGTTCTAGATTACAAGATTGTGTTACTCACTCTACTACAAAGGCTGAATATGTTGCCGCATCAGAGGCATGCAAAGAATCAATTTGGCTTAATCGACTAGTAACAGATTTGGGAATCAAAGAAGAGATGCCTGTGTTATATTGTGATAGTCAAAGTGCTATACAATTGGCTCGCAATCCAGTTTATCACTCAAAGACAAAGCATGTGGATGTGAAGTATCATTTCATCAGGGAAATGCTCGAGGATAAGCAACTTCAGCTTGTCAAAGTTCACACCACAGAAAATCCTATTGATCTACTTACAAAAGGACTTCCCTCAGAGAGCTTTGCGCATTTTCGCAAGCAGTTAGGTGTAGGGTAGTACAAAACTTCTCTACATCTCTTGTATATTAGCTTCTATAGTAGCTTCTCTCACACTTAAAGTACCACATTGGACTTTAAGTGGGAGGTTGTTGGGGTATAAAGCCCAATGTGGTCGCCGAGGTAAGTGGGCGGGCCGCCAGGTATGTACACATATTCTTTTGTTAAAACCTAATAAGAACTCACTATGCTCTACACATTACAGTAGAGCGAGTTCACCATAACGTCGTGCTCTTCTTCTCGCGTCGCACTTCCGCTCGTACTCCTTCAACCTTCTCATCTAAAGCCTTGTTAGGAGATCTATTAACAAGATGTACAGCACTTGCCAACGCTTCCACCCAAAATCCATTAGGCAACTCTGCATTAGACAACATGCTATGTAACTTCTCTTGTATGGTATGGTTCATCCTCTCAGCTACACCATTTTGTGGAGGGTTATATGGAGCAGTCAACTCTCTTTTGATGCCTTTGGAATCACAAAAATTCTGAAAGGCTTTAGTCACATACTCACCACCATTGTCTGACCTCAAGCACTTTACTTTCTTGCCAGACTGATTCTCCACTAATGCCACAAAATTCTGAAATTTTGAAAGAACTTCAGCCTTCTTCTTGAGAGGATATACCCACACTTTCCTTTAGAAGTCATGAATGAATGTAACAAAGTACAATGAACCTCCCATGGATACGTTAGGCATAGGTCCACATAATCACTATGTACTAACTCTAATGGCTCACTTTTTTGAGTGCTTCCCCTTTTGTGTGGTGACTGTGTTTGTTTACCATAAAGACAATGCTCACAAACTGAAAAGTCTGAGAAATTGAAGCCAAACACATAACCAAAACGAGATAAGATTTTCATTCCCTTTTGAAACATATGTCCTAACCGGCGATGCCACAAAGAAACACTTGGCTACTCGGTTACACAAATTACATGGTTTTTAACATTGGATACATGTAGCATGTACAAAGTCCCAGACTTTGAACCATGTGCTACCACTAAAGAACCTTTGGTGATGTTCCA
The DNA here is from genome assembly GCF_014529385.1 of Adiantum capillus-veneris. Taxonomy (NCBI): domain Eukaryota; kingdom Viridiplantae; phylum Streptophyta; class Polypodiopsida; order Polypodiales; family Pteridaceae; genus Adiantum; species Adiantum capillus-veneris. Next base: position 117,683,730 of record NC_140940.1, read on the forward strand.
CGAACTATCACCAAATGTGCAGTAATATCCTGTGTCATCCAATTGTCCTGTACTAATCAAGCTTTTGGTAAGCTTCGGCACATGTCTCACATTCTTGAGCACGCATGAAGAACCATTTTGAAATTTTAGTTTCACATCGCCGACACCAACTATGTCGCAAGAAAAATCATTGCCAGGACGAACACGACCTTTACGGGCTGCATCATATGTATTGAACCACTCTCTGTGAGGAGTCACATGGAACAATGCACCTGAGTCAATAACCCAATCCTGTAAAGCATAGTCATTAGTGGCAACCAAAAAGGTTGAATCCATGGCAGATGTGAGATAAATATCTCCATCAGAATCTTCAACAAAAACATTGTTGATCTCTTCAATCTTTATACTGCTTTCCTTAGTCTTGCCTTCTTCTGACTTCTTGTCTTTACCTTTCTCTTGTTTCCACTTTCGATAGTCTTTCTTCATATGACCCTTTTTGTGACAATGATAGCACTTGATGTCTTTTCGGCCGCATGATTTGCTATGAGATTTTCTTCTCTGATTCTGTTTGCCCTTTTCTTGTGATCGACCACGAACAACGAGAGAATTGCTAGTACCATGAGAAGTATCAAGATTCTTCCTGCTAACCTCTTCAGTAAGAAATCTGCCCTCAACATCAGCACATGTTAAACCATCAGGAGGTGCTGAGTTACTTATGGCTGTGCGAAAAGTATCCCAACTTTCTGGTAGTGTAACTAGTAAGAACATTGCTTTGACCGAATTGTGAAAATTGACTCCCTGCGCAGAAAGCTGATTGAAAAGTGTGTTGAACTCGTTGAGATGGTTGCACATGGGTGTGCCTTCATCCATCTTCAAATCAACTAAATTTTTCAACCAATAAACCTGTGATGCTGCACTTTGCTTCTCATAAAGGTCACATAACTTCTTCCATAACTCATAACTAGTCTTTTCCATGTTCACATTGATGTACACATTCTTTGACAAAGTCAGCATGATGGTGGACCTAGCAAGCTCATCCAACTCCTGCTAATCATACTCATCCATATCCTCAAGCTTTATCCCCTTCATCTTTCTCGGCCGGATATGCTTCTTCTGTACTAAGACATTGTAAATTTTTTCCTTCCAAAATGGGAAGTTAATGCCATCTAACTTCTCAATGTTGAACAAAATAGTTCTCTGATGATGAAGCCATCACTCGACAAGGAACAAAAGTGATAGATCCGCTCCACTAAAGAAGATGATAGAAAACCTAATTTTTTTTGGCAGAGTCTCCCCTTCAAAACTGAGTTCTTAACCCAAAACAAATGTGTACAATGGCTGAAATGCTGATCAAAGTGGCTAAACCGGCAAGATAAAATCTCAAAGAACTGTCACTGTCACTGTCAATGTCTCCAACTCTAGAAGAGTGTCTCTGACAACCTGAACACTGTCAAAGGCATACGCATAAAGATGACAGCGATGCTAACAATGGCCGGTCAGCAGATGCACACCAATATTGCACTAACTGCATAAACATACATCCTATGTTGATGCCGAAACTATGGGGATGTCGGAGACTCGTTCCAAAACCTGTATCACCGAAAGGATCTCCACATTTGAGAATCCCCTAGCTCAATAACACCTTACCACGACCCTCAACAATAGGCTTTGCATATTTCCATCACAATACATAAACCGCATAAGATCTTACATCAACCAAAGAAACCCTTTTCTGTAACCGTTGCGGCAGTTCGTCTGATATAACAGACCCTCAAGACCTTACATCAAATATGCATGTGACAGACGTTGCAGAAAGAGTCTGCAACGAAAACCTGTATGCAGAAGAGCCAAAGAGGGTAGAACACCTTGCTGTCTGAACTGAATATCTCTCAAACTCTACAAAATTTGCAGAAACTTCCTTCTGCAAAGTTGTAGACCATGCAAAAACGGTTGGGGATGCCGGGAATGGACTTGAAATAAGCTGTTTTACAGATCAAAACAGATATGTAAAATTATGCAGCTTCTACTTCATGACCTACAGAAAGTCTGAGTGACGTATCTCAAAGATTTTGAGAAAACTTTCTTCTGCAAAGTTGCAGAGGACAAAAAACCGGTTAGCAACCGCGAGAATTAACTTGAATGAAGACGTTTTGGTAGGCCAAAACAGATCTGCAAAAATGTGCTACAGTTTTTGCTGCTTCTCCGTCTACCTCCCTGTTGAGCTCCAATGGTGCTCCCAATCCCTGAGCTCTGATACCAGTTGAAGAGCGCATGCGAGAGCGTGTGTGTGCAACAATGGAGAAGAGAGGAGACACACATGTTTGGGTGGACTTCAAACACAATAGTGTTAGAGTTATGAGTCCTTATTCTTTTATGTAGAATGAATGGTCAGTGTTAGTTTCCGGTAGTCTCCGACCGTCCAACACTTAGGCGTGGCACATTGGGATCTACCACCCCAACAAATACTAGATAGTGGGACAGGCATAGCCATAGCCACAAAAGCTGTATGGGAATCATGGGGACAACCAGCCTCCATTAGACAAACTCAAATGTAATTGCAATTGGTTGATGGACACATTGAAAGACCCTTAGGACTGCTTGAAAAAGTGATAGTTAATTCATGTGGGATTGAATATCAACACACTTTTGCCATAGTAGACTTTGGAAAGAAACTCAATTATGAAATCATCTTGGGAAGACCTTTCATGCGACAAGTACAACTAGTCCAGGATTGGGGAAACAATTATCTGTACTTGAAGCAAGTGGGATCAATAACAAGGGTTAATTTAAAAGATCACACTTATCGAGATGTCATGAAAACGCCCATTCAAGAATTTGACTCAGTCTCTTTGACTGAAATAGAGCTTTCATTTTGGTTGAACAAAGACACACCTATGAAAGCCAAGGAATACTTTGACTAGCTAGCAAACAAAGCGAGCGATAATTAAACTTTGCCCAACAAAGAAAGGTGAGCGAGAGGGGAGAGAGAAGAAATTCTCTAGAGTAAGGAGAAATGGGAAGGGGGAGGAGGTCTTGCAAAAATAGGTTAAACACCAAACGCGTTTCACGGAGCATCAAAAAATGGGAGCTTAAAACGAGAAGAAAGTATCTTAGAAAGGGATTGCACAGACTAAGCCTATGTACCTGAACCCTTTCCAGAGTATTTGTTTGAGCCATTTGAGTGGAGTCAAATTTTAACAACAATGGATGTATGTGTAAATACGTCTATGCCTACTCAATTTTGTAATGAGGATGGCTATGAGATAATTCCCATACAAATGATCTCAATCCTTCACATTGAAGATGAAATTCAAGAATCCAAGTACTTGATGAAAGCTCAACAAGTCTTTTCAGACCTCTACTATGATGCAACATATGAGTTAGAAGAACATTGAGGTACCTCAGATGATTCGGGGCGGAAAAAGAACATGTGAGAGCTAAACTACTCATGAAAGGAGGGGAGGAAATTTTTTTTAACTTTCCAAACCAAAATTCGAGAAGACAAAAATGGTATAGAAGAAAAAGAGACACGAGAAATTTGAAAGCTCGACCTATGCCATCAATTTCCAGTAGAACACAATTTCTAATGCAAATAGATGCACATGATTGTGTCAAAGACAAAATCACTGGTACATATTCTTTAAACGAAAAGAAAAAAATATTAAAAACTTTGAGAAAAAACGAGAAAGGAAACTCAAGCAAAACCGAAATACCAGGACAAGGATTCAACCATGACACGAGTTGAACGAAGAAAGAAATATCAAGAGTTGAAAAAAGCTCTAAGGGAGATATATACAACTAAAATGGAAAGCACTGAGGAGGATGGTAAAGATGTAATGAGTGTTCCATCTTATTACAAGAAGTATACTCTCCAAGAGCGAAAAATCATAGTCGAATAACCTGCCAGGGAACTACAAAAACAGAGCGAGTCATATGAAGGACCTGAAAACACAAAAAAGATAGATCTGGCCAAACTAGGAGAAGAGCCTAGATCTGCTTACATTCCAAATGACCTAACGAAAGAAGAAGAAGAGCTTTTGTTAAGCTTACTAAAAGAATACCAAGATATCTTTGCTTGGTCTTATAAGGATCTCAAAGGTGTTGATCCAAAAATTTGTCAATATACCATACCCATGAGAGATGATGCGAAACCAAATAGACAAAGACCATACACTTATACTGAGACATTCTAGAAAGATCAAAGAAGAGATTGAAAATCTAAAGGAAGCCGAATTCATTTATGAATTTTAACACACATATTGGGTGTCTCCAATTGTGGTAGTACCCAAGAAAAATGAAAAATTAACAGTGTGTGTCAATCTCAAGAAAGTGAATGCACTTACCATTAGAGACAACTTTCCTCTTCCAATCCCTGAGCATGTTTTAGAGCCAGTTGTAGGAAAAGAAACTTACAGCTTTTTAGATGGCTTTTCGGGATACAATCAACTTTTGGTTGACCTCAAAGATCGGCATAAAATCACCTTTGCAACTGAATGTGGTATTTTTGCCTATCGAAAAATGCCTTTTGGGTTAACTAATGCTCCTGCCACCTTCCAAAGATTGATGAGCCATGCTTTTAAAGACTATCTTTAAAATTTCTTGGAAGTATATATGGATGATTTATGTGTACATTCATCAATCTGGGCTGATCATTTTGAACATCTCAAAAAGATCATGCAACACAAGAAGAATAGTGAGATGGTTCATTATTCTTTTGGAATTCAATTTCACTGTAATTGTGAAAAAGGGCACCACTCATCAAAGAGAAGATCATTTGTCAAGGATTGTTTTAGGAGAACCACCTGAGAGAGTAGAGGACAATCTACCATATGCATATCTATTCTCCATGGAAATGATACCTCGATGGTCGAAAAATATGGTATCATTGATGACCATAGCTCAAGTGGATTCGCAAATACCACTTACTATTACAATCGGATTAATTGAGCAATCGGCTATGTATCGATTACTAGCTGGAAGGTTGTACAAAAGAAATTGAGATGGAATATTGCTTTTATGTATTAATCCTGAAGAGAAAACTCAATACCTAAGTTAAGCACATATTTCCATAGTAGGACTTCACTTTGTGGAAGACCAAACTATGCAACGGATCTTGAGACTTGGAGTATTTTGGCCGACTATGAGGAGGGATGTTCATTCATTTGTGAAAAATTGTCCTCAATGTTAAAAACAAGCACCCATACCTCATGTGGCATTGTTCCAAATATCACTTGTTCCTAAGTGGAGTAACTATCTAGTTACTTACTTATCAAGCCGAACATTTCCTGAGGATATGAGTAAACGCCGTCACAGAGAAATTGAAATAGAAGCAAGAGACTATGCTCTTATTGGAAACCGATTGTATCAGAGAGGTAAGGATCAACATTTGCGTCTTTGTGCAAATGAACACGAATATATTCCCATTATAGAACAAGCACATGTTGGATTATCTGGAGGTCACTTTTTGAGTGAGACCAATGCAAGAGTAATCTTAATGGCAGGCATATGGTGGCCAACACTATTTGCAGATGCGAAGGAATATGTTCAAAGGTGTGATGCATGTCAACGAGCAAAAATGCCAACCCGTGTAGATAGCATGCCCTTAAGACCAATGATGGGGGCTAGAGCTTTCGCAAAATGGGGTATAGACTTTGTTGGGCCAATACAACCACATGCTTATACCCAAGCTCAATATAACCACCTGCTTATACCCAAGCTCAATATATCATTGTAGCTACGGACTATTTAACCAAGTGGGCTGAGACTAAAGCAACTCAAAAAAAGGATGCCAAACCACATCCGCATTCTTGTATGAGTATGACAAGACATGGACTGCCAATAGAAATTGTCAGTGATAGGGAAACTCATTTTCTCAATGAGGTAATTGAGTATCTGCTTAATGAATTTATGGTCATCCATAACAAATCGGCTCCCTATCACCCATAAGCAAATGGACAAGCTGAGCATACGAATAAAATTCTTAGCTCGGTATTGACTAAAGTGGTTAGTTCAGGAAGGACAGATTGGGAAATGAATCTCATTGCCGCTCTATGGGCTTATCGAGTTTCATTCAAAACAGCTTTAAATGCTACACCCTTTAACCTGTTTATGGTCTTGATGCCATACTGCCAATAGAATTTCTATTGCCGACACCAAGGGTAGCTAAGGATCTTGAGTGGACTGGACATGAATTGTCAAAGAGACTTGAAGATTTGGAAAAGCTTGATGAGCAAAGGCTAACTACTGTAGCTCACATCTATGCGCAAAAGCGGAAACAAAAACAATTTTTTGATTCCCATCTAGTCACAAAAATCTTCAAAAAAGGGGACTTAGTTTTAGTCTATTCCCTTAAGCAACACATTTTCAAGTTTAAGAAAAAGGGAAACATACCGTTTATCATTGAAGATGTATCTCCGGGTGGAGCAGTTAAGTTGTCCACCCTAGATGGTGAACCAATGGCTCATTGGATTAGTGGATGCCGTTTAAAGAAGTAAAATTTACCGCTAACAAATGAATTGATAGAAAAGATGCATGCAGCTAATCAAATAAAACAACAGCAGGTTATTGATGAAGCCCAAGAGGAAGCTCGGCTTCGAGTACTCAAAAGGAAAGCTGCTCTCAAAAATCAACAAATACCTATTCCCATCAACACTCTGGAACTAGATGACTGACTATGGTGAAGTCGCGGAGCGGAGCGTGGGTCGACTCTCTCTCTCACACACACACACAGTGAGCTTACACAGTACAGTACGCAGAGATCTGTTAGAAGGGTTATCTCCTAAATCCTTAGTATTCACAAAGAATATGTTAGTATATACAAAGAGTTAGAGGTAAGTGAGTTAGGCGGGCGGCCGGCCATATCCGCATAAGAGGCCACTTGGGCTTTAATCCCAACAACCTCCCACTTAAAGTCTAATGTGGCACTTTAAGTAACTGTAAATCTATGAACATGAATGTACAAAGATTTACATGGCTGCCATCTATCCAATGCCCAATAACTCACGACAATGCACAAAGCCCTCTCCTGGAAGTCCCTTTGTGAGTAGATCAGCAGGATTGTCCTTGGTGTGGATCTTCAGCAGTTGTATCTGCTTGTCTTCAAGTACTTCCCTAATGAAGTGATACTTCACATCAATATGCTTAGTCTTCGAATGGAACACTGGATTCTTTGCCAATTGTATAGCACTTTGACTATCACAATATAACTCTGGCATATCTGCATTGATTCCCAAGTCTGCAACCAATCTACCAAGCCAAATAGCTTCTTTGCATGCCTCATTTGCTGCAACATACTCAGCTTCTGTAGTAGACTGCGTAACACAATCTTGTAATCGAGATCGCCATGATATGGCACCTCCAGCCAATGTAAAGACATAGCCTGATGTAGATCTCCTCTTATCCAAGTCTCCTGCATAATCTGAGTCAGTGTATCCTCAGACACTCAAATCCTGACTACCATAGCATATGCGCATACTCTTTGTATGTTTTAAGTATCTCATGATACCTTTCACTGCCTCCCAATGTTTCTTGCCGGGATTTGACATATATCTGCTAACCACTCCCACTGCAAATGCAATATCCGGACGTGTAGCAATCATTGCATACATCAAACTACCCACTGCAGACGCATATGGAATCTTATCCATTTCAGCCTTTTCTTCCTCAGACACAGGACAATCTTGTTTGCTAAGTTTCACATATGGTGGCAATGGAACACTCAATGCCTTTCCCTTCTCCATATTGAAACGTTGCAAAACCTTGTCAATATACTCTGTTTGAGATAACCAAATCAACTATTTGATCTGTCTCTCTCAATGCGCATACCAAGTATATGACTTGCCTCACCCATGTCTTTCATGTCAAACGATTTTGCCATCTTTGACTTCAAAGCTGAAATTTCTTCCAAGTGTTTGCCAGCAATCAACATGTCATCCACATACAAAATAAGGATCAGCCAACTGCCATCCTTAGCCTTCTTTGTATATAGACAGTGATCGAACTCACTACGTTTGTAGCCTTGAGAAAGCATAAACTGGTGGAACTTATGGTACCATGCCCGCGGTGATTGTTTTAAGCCATAAAGACTCTTTAACAACTGGCATACCAAATGTTCCATGCCTTTCTCAACAAACCCTTCTGGCTGCTGCATGTAAATTTCCACATCTAAATCACCATGCAAGAACGCTGTCTTGACATCCATTTGGTGCAACACCAAATCCAATATAGAAACCAATGCAAGAAAGCATCTCAATGTAGTCATCTTGACCACTGGAGAGAAGACTTCATCAAAGTCAATGCCTTGTTCTTGCTTAAAGCCCTTGGCAACAAGCCTTGCTTTGTACTTTGGCTGACTATCATGAGCGGTGATCTTATACCTGTAAACCCATTTACAAGGTAGAGCCTTTTTGCCCTGTGGTAATTTAACCAACTTCCATGTCTGGTTTTTATGCAGAGCTGTCATCTCTGACTGCATGGCCAACTGCCATTTTTTCGAGTCAACCACTTGTAATGCTTCCTTGTAACAAGATGGTTCTCCGCAATCTGTGAGCATGACATAATTTAGAGATGGCACATAACGATCAGGTGGTTTGGAGACACGCTCAGAACGTCTCACCACAACTGATTCTGCCTCTCTAGCCACTATAGGCTGTTCCTGAGCCTGACCATGCTGTCTTGATGTGCTAGCACTAGGTCCATCTTCCCTGAAGACAACTCTTCTGATCTCCTCTGTCTTCTCTGGCTTAGCGTGAAACTTGGCTTCATTGAAATGCACATCATTGCTACGAATAAGCTTTCTGGACTCAGGATCCCAAAGCCGGTAACCCATCTCGCCCGATTCTCCGTAGCCAAGAAATATACACTTCTTGCTCTTTGGTTCTAACTTATTTGTGAACTCCTTAGGAATATGGCTATAAGCTTCACAACCAAAGACTCTGAGATGCTTATACGAAGGTGCCTTGCCTGTCCATAGCATCTCGGCCACTGCACTCTTATCCAGAACCCTACTAGGAGACCTGTTGATCAAATGGACTGCTGTAGCCACTGCTTCCGCCCAAAATCCATCAGGCAACTCAGCATTTGACAACATGCTTCTGACCTTCTCTTGTATGGTCCTATTCATACGTTCTGCAACCCCATTCTGTGAAGGATTATATGGTGCAGTAAGTTCCCGCTTAATCCCTTTTGCTTCACAAAAGTCTTGAAAAGCTTTGGAAACGTACTCTCCACCATTGTCAGTTCTCAAGCACTTCAGCTTCTGACCACTCTGATTCTCCACCAGCTGCAAGAATGTCTTAAAGACCTTGAGCACCTCATCCTTGTGCTTCAAGAAGTAAACCCATACTTTGCGAGAATAGTCATCTATGAATGTACAAAAGTACGCTGCTCCCCCTAGTGACAAACTAGGCATTGGTCCGCATAGATCACTGTGTACAAGAGCTAACCGTTCGTCCCTACGATTCCTCTTTGATCTGTGCGGTTCCTGTGTTTGCTTACCATAAACACAATGCTCACAAAACTCGAAATCTTGAAATGAAAAGCCAGGCAAATAACCATAATGAGAAAGTATTTCCATTCCTCTTTTTGACATATGTCCCAACCTACGATGCCACAGTGACACACTTGGCTGCTCAATCACATTAATTACATGGTTTTTAACCTCTGAAACATGTAAAGTGTACAGAGTTCCTGACTTGCTGCCATGTGCTACAGTCATCGAACCTTTGGAGATCTTCCAAGCGCTGTTCCCAAAAACTGTCACATAACCCGCATCATCCAACTTCCCTGTACTAATCAAGCTCTTTCGGATTGCTGGAACATGTCTGACATTCTTGAGCCATAAAGAAGAGCCATTCTGAAACTTCAACTGCACATCTCCCACTCCAAGTATGTCACAAACCCGCTCATTGCCAAGTCTGACATAGTCTTTAGTAGCCACATATGATGTAAACCACTCTTTGTACGGAGAAACATGTAAAGATGCCCCTGAGTCGATAATCCAATCACTCATAGCATGTCCATCCTCTGCAGTCAAGAAAACAGAATCAAGATTGCTTGTAAGGAAGATGTCACCACCTGCTATACCAGAATCACTGTCTGAACCAGATCCTGTGACATTCACCTCTTCAATCTTCATTGAACTCTTCTTTTCATCTTGCTCAGAACTCTTTGTTTTGCCTTTTTCTTGTTTCCACTTCGTACAGTCTCGCTTCATGTGACCCTTCTTGCCACAATGGTAGCATTCTATGTCATCCTTTGACTTCGAATCACGAGACTTACTTCGGTTTTGTGCCTTCTTACCCTTCTTCTCTTTAAACTGTTGTCTCCCTCGAACGACCAAAGCACTATTGCCTTTGCCTTTGTCAATGTTCTTCCTGTTCACTTCCTCTGTGAGCAAGCTGCCTTCTACATTGGCACTTGTAAGACCTTCTGGCGCGACAGAATTACTTAACGCTGTACGAAAAGTATCCCAACTGTCTGGCAAAGTGATTAAGAGAAACATAGCCTTCACTGAATCTGGAAAGACTATCTCCTGTGCTGTTAACTGGCTGAAAATTGAGTGAAATTCATTCAGATGATTTGACATGGCTATCCCTTCCTTCATCTTCAAATCCACCAATTTCTTGAGCCAGTAAATCTGAGAAGCAGCACTTTGTTTCTCGTACATATCACATAGCTTTTGCCATACGCCATACGCTGTAGTCTCTTCTGCTACGTTGAAGTAAACATTTTCTGCCAGTGTCAGCATGATTGTGGAACAAGCTAACTCGTCAAGCTCTTCCCACTCATCTTGAGCCATAAATTATGGTCTCTCCCCTTTGAGCTTCAGTGGCTTCACTTGTTTTTTCTGCACCAAAACCTGCCAAATCTGCTTCTTCCAGAATGGAAAGTTTGTGCCATCCAGCTTCTTTATGTTGTAAAGAGTCTCACTGTGAGAAGATGCCATATCTGCCAAACTGTTTACTCCTGAGAAAAATTCAGCAGAGTTTCCCTTGTAAACTGGCCTCTGTACACAGTAAATAAGCTGTAATCAACAAGTTGAACACCTCTCCTCAGGAACTGTCAGTATTTTGAAAATTTTTGACAGAGTCTCCCCTGTAAACTGAGCTCTGGGAACCAAAAGATAGCTCAAAAAACAATCATAAATAGCTGACTAGTGACAAATCCTGTAAGCATACACTGTCTCCTCTCTGGGCGATGACAGAACCTGTATCTGTCTCAAGACTGAACCCTGAACAATGCCTCAACGGCCTGACGCATAAGATGCAATCCAGTGTCTACACAAAGTCATACATCCTAAGGGATAAAAGTCGCCGAAGAGGATGCGTGTAGAGGGGAACTCCAGCAACCTAATCCACCTCACACTGGGTAACCCAGCCCCCAGTGCTTGGCTTCAAAAAACCTCACACACGACCCTCTCAGATGGCTCAGCAAACTGCCCAGAACTAGCATACATCCTATAATAGACCAATCACTGTCCTATGACCGCTGCGGCGGTCTGTCTGCTAGCGTGACTCACAACTAGCAGACCCACAATCACAGTACATCAATCTGCAATACATGCCAGTGGTGTCAAGCCGTCGTATGGCCACACCTCCCCTGGAACCTGGCAAGCACAAGAAGTAGCAATGCAGACTGCAATATATATATCTGATGATATATATGTGTACCTGGTCTATAGATGATGCTCTGAAGACGAATAAGTGATGTATGTCGATGTCGATATTGATGTCGACCACCTCCTGCTTGCCAATCTACACAAGACGGATTTCTTTGCGGCTGAAATCTATCTTCTGCTGTAGTGCTCAGAACGAAATTCTGAGGGCATAAACGGCTTCGAAAGGGGGGTAAAACCTCAGGTCGCCTGGTGGAAACGCTCCCGGAACGCCGAGTGTGAATTTTCGAACTCCGGATCCAGAATCTGCCGGAAAAGTGCGCGCGCGCGCGATTGCGCAAATCCGCACTGAACCAAGGCTCTGATACCAATTGAAGTCGCGCAGCGGAGCGTGGGTTGACTCTCTCTCTCACACACACACACAGTGAGCTTACACAGTACAGTACGCAGAGATCTGTTAGAAGGGTTATCTCCTAAATCCTTAGTATTCACAAAGAATATGTTAGTATATACAAAGAGTTAGAGGTAAGTGAGTTAGGCGGGCGGGCGGCCATATCCGCATAAGAGGCCACTTGGGCTTTAATCCCAACATATGGGAATTACAAAAATATGTAGTGTCAAAAGATGATGGATGGTTAGATGGAATGGACCTTCACATCAGAGTACATATGAAAAATCATAGCACAAATGCATTGGTTGATACAGGAGCTCAAGTAAATCCATTCAGTTATTCCACGTACAAGAAAGCGACAAGTCAATCTTTGACAATAGGAATAGCGACTATTAAAGGATGCAACAAGAACCCAACACCGACACTGGGAGTAGTCAACTTAAATGTGATAGTACATGGATGTTCATACCCTCATCAATTTTTATGCTTACTAGATGAACACATGAATGAGACAATGATCCTTGGAATCTCATGGATGTGGACATACAAGACAGTACCAGATTGGGATACCAATCAGCTCAAGCTATCACCTAAAGGCGGACAACTCATTGTTCCAATTGCACCGAGCAAAGAGGAATGGAAAGGAGGTTACCAGCAGAGCAAACCACAAAGTAATCAATCTTCTCCATCCTATAGAAAATGAAATGTTGGCTATTCAGCCATTGAGCTTAAAAACAGAGTTACCATGCAGTTCTTACAAATACCTAACAAAGAGAGAAGACTGAGATATGAGAAAGCTCTCCATGGGCTTAAAGACTGCCTCGCCAGCCGTCAACCCAAAGATTACTTCAGCCCATGAAGCTGTGTTAAGGGACAACACAGGCGAAGAGGGGGGAATGTTAGCAGCAAGCTAACTCGGATACCATTTTTTGGAGCTTTCATTGTAAAAACATTTATTATTTTGAATGACAGGGAATATTGTAACTCTTACGTTCCGGATAAAGATTTTAATTGATGGGCTGGGCCTATAAGCTTCCAGATTGTATCAACCTGTCTTTAGTTAGAGCTCCCAGATTATTAGTTCTGACCACCAAAAACCTTGGCTAAGGTATAAAAGCCAATTTTGGTAAGTTTTTGATAATAGAAGCACGGTGTGAGCTAAAGGCACTCACTTCTCTCCTTCTCGCGCTTCCTACTCCCTTGTCAGTTGTCACATTGCAGTCGCGTCTGTTGCGTTGCAATCGTAGGTAAGAGCTCTATGCATCGACATAAGCATTTCACGATATTTCGTAGCTTTTGGCGTCACCGACCCGCGGCCTAATTTCATCATAAGTATAAATTTCAGCTTTAAAATAAAAAAATAAGTATAGGTGGGGTATTGGGGCATCATTGCTAAGCATTTAGATGCATTCTGGGTCTAAAATGAGTAGGTCAAAAACTCACTGCTGTTAATAATCACGATTTTTGTACTTGACCTAAAGTGAGATTTGAGACCATAAGCATGTGTGCTTAGGTTTTATAAACATGTCCTAGAAGTTTCATAACGTTTGGATATCAATTGATGCTGTAACGGTTGTGATTTTTTTGCTGATCAGCGATTAGGGTTTGGTGATTTCTGTCATTTGAGTGTAGCTTGAGTTAGATGCAAGTTGTTTGTTTTTTTCCAAGAGATTGACAACCTCTTGTAGCCTCTATGCATAGTTGAGTCAGCTTCGTCCCATGGATTGACAATTATATTCGTGGTTCTCACTATGTCTGCAATAAGATAGGAGTGAGGTTAGACACACGTCCCACATTTGGTAGCTTTGTCACTTGGATAGCCTTGAAATCGCAACAGTTTCAATACAAGGTGTATGTGTTAGTGTTTGTGTTTTATTCAATCAAGACAAAAATGATTAAGGAGTTTAGAATGCTTAGCAGATTTTGTCAGAGTCGTGTTGGTGTTGATCCGCTTTGTCATCATATCCTTGCATCGTAATCAAAGAGTATCGAGGCAAGAAGTGCGAGAACCTCTTCTTATGAATCATGGGATATTATAATATTGCAATTTTCATGCCAAGGGTAGAACTTGGAGAGCATGACCCTGGCCAAGGGCCTCCGGATACACATGCAATACAGGGGCTATATGTAGCTAAGAGCCAGAGGGCTAGGGGTTGTGTATAGGTAGGTTGGGTGGTTATGAGCATGTCTATCTTCCCTATGGTCTTTCACTGGTATCATAGCTCAGGAGAGGGAGGGGCTATGGAGGAAGGGGTAACCTTGCATGGTGTTGCATGATTGCTTTCTCTCTCTCTCACTCTCTCTCTCCCTGAAAGTTCCATGGAGATTGGCGTGGTCAAGGGGATTTGGAAGAAGAGGGTCGTGGATTTCTTGGCATGCAATTGCATGCTACATGCAAACCTTGTCCACGAGAAGGAGAAGCTTGGCGTGTGCAGGCTTTCAAAAACAAGACATGCGACTATGGTGTTCACGCGGGAGTGAACCCTTACAAGGAGGGGGAAGCACGATAGAGGTTGCCCGATTGTGACACAGATGCAGCCAAATAGGTGCGTGTAGGCTTGCTAGAAAGTTCTTGCTTAATCACACTCTTCAATCGAGCCCTGTATCGGGCATGACGAGTGTATCTTCATCCTCCTGCGTTGCCAAGACTCATCGCCATGGCTTACCTTCATTTTTTTTCACACGCGGCCGCCCAAGAGGAGGGCAATTTAGTAATTAAACATTTAAGGGAGCATGCCCACCCCGGGCACACCCCCCTCATTGTCAACATGTGCTTAGCAATAGTTCGAGCAACTGATGCAACGGCCTGCATGTATGTAGTAGCAGTAACGGAATTGTACGTAGCACAGCAGTACTGGAATTGTTTTGTAGATCTATGATTCCGAGGATTGCAATAGTAAAGGTGAAGTAATGCATGCAAGGCATGGTGCGGACAGACAATCATGAGGTATGACGTTTTTCTATGTAAGCCATGGGAATTGCAAGGGCAACGATTAAAGTTTGCCATGGACACACAATTCAAACGGTGAGCAAGGCAACTCGATAGGAGTACTTCAGAAGGTACGTAGTGCCTTTTGTTTTGTTTGACACATATTCAAGTATACACACAACATCTTGCTCCAAAAGTGGCCCTGAAACAAGGTAACATTTTGAAAGTTATCTAGTCGCAATAAAGCAAGTACAAGCAAGCCTTGTGGCTTGTAAAGTAGCATTATGGCTTATACGATAGCAATACTGGCACAGGCTATTGTTGTTTATTGCAACAGTATTTGGCAAGGTAGACCATTCATTCCAATCAACTGTCAAACACGTTTGCAAGGGAATGGCTCCTATGCAAGTTGTTTGCCATTGATGCGGTCAGGCAAGGACAAACCCTTGTGTTACCTAGAAAAGAGAGAAAGCAAGGCTTTCAGGAGCCCGACTCTACACATTGGATATATAATCACAACAAAGATCTTGTCGCTTGCCAGAGAGCAAGCAACATAAGTACACGAGGAAGTAGTAAACATTGATATCCATAGCTATGAGTTGAATCCAATGCTAATCTATAGATGTTATTTCTCATGATTCTCAATACGCTACACGATTCGGCAAGGCCAATTCTCTGTACAATTTTGACAAGGTCGATTCTTCTTTACGTGGACACATGTGTGTCAACAAGCATACCTATTTGCTATGAGCATTCAATATCCGTTTTGTCTTATCTTATTGATAGACTTCTAGGAAGCAAGGATTCACTCTAAGACATACGACATAACAGTTTTTGATGTTCGGAATATGCTATTAGCTTACAAACTTGGGAGTCTTTGCAACATGTATGCATGTTTTCTCACTAGAGATCGGATTACACCAAGCCAAGAAGGTATGTGTGGGACATCTGACAACTCTCAAGTTATTCTCATATATGACTATGAGCCGGTGTCAAGCGCACTACCAGACACCTGCCCACAGGTGGGCGACAAGGTTAGTTAATTTCAAGTTATGTTTGTTTTTCTCTATGTTTTGCTTTTCATTTTGGACAAGATCTCTCTGTTGTGCAAAGCAAAGTGCTTGGGCAAACTCCATAACATCCGCTGTACAAATCACAGTGCTTTCCCACTTTTCATGCGAAGCAAGGCTTCTCTTATGTGCAAAGGTATTATTGATTGACTTTAGATCAACGATAATGGCACACACCTTTAGCACTACGTGGATATAAGCTCACAGTCTATGCAATGCTACACTCTGATGTATCCATACTAGTGTAATTGCGCAATCACGTACAACACAGGATCACATGGTTGAGAGCGTCATTGCAGCCACGACTTCTATTCTATTTTTTGCTATGTATGCACGGTGTACTAGTCCGCTGGACGTATGACACTCCATCATTGTATACGCTTCCACTATAACATTAAATACTTTGTCAAGGACAAGGTAAGTAATTGATATCTTAAAACATTTCTTATGCTATTCACATGCAAAGTGATCCCATACAAGGTCAGTGGGTCAAGATGTGACTTATGGTACCTCTCTCTATGAGAGCGTGGTACAAGTACACAGCTCTACGCTTATAAGATAAGCTAAGCCTCTCTCTACGAGGGCGTGTAGTTGTACGCTTATAAGATAAGCGTACAAGATAAGCTAAGACACAGACATCGTCTGCACTTGAGTATGTGCAAGGGGCATACAACACATTCGAATACAGAGTGTTCCTCAGCCCAGCATTCTCTCTCTCTCTTTCTCTCTCTCTCTCTCTCTCTCTCTCTCTCTCTCTCTCCAACTTCTATGTGGGAAAGGTGAAACTAGGCATGATTTTATTGTCATCTTTCTATGTCAATACGGTAATAGGAAGGGCTAAGAGACAACAGGACGGGCTCAACACCATCTATTACCACCTATTTTGGAATGGCTAAGAGCCATCTGTTTGTAGTCCATCAGTGATTGATTTCAAGGTCGAACACTTCTATCCGGTTAAGTACCCATCGATTATAATGGACAAGCAAGAGTCTTGTCATTAGTGATTTTTTGGGCATTATTTTAGCACTACACACTTTGAGTGTGAAAATCAAGTTGAGTTTTTTAGCATCTTAAACTCGTAAGGGCTTATACCAAGGTCTATAGATGACGCCAGCATTTCAAACAGCACGGTTGCTCACAAAAACCCAAAAATATAAAATTTTGGGGTTTAGAAAAAATCTAGTTGTGAATACAATTCCAACTTCAATGGATCTCCTATTTTATCTCTAGCACTACGAGTGTCTATATGAGTCCAGCTTTGGGGTAAGACCCATCTCGTGATTATTAAATCACTTATTAAGTGTGATGGTCAATTCTTGGAATCTTCACGCTGGCTTTTTCAAGGAAAGAAGTCCATAAGCTGCCAAGGGCTCATGGATAATCTCAGCTTCCAAAGTTGAATTAAGATACTATCAACTGCTAGTTGAGCAGTTTTCCTACAACGTTTAACCAAGGGATTTGACAATGCTGATTTTACCCAAGGGTTCTGGTTTGCAAAGGCAACACCCAAGGTTACATGTGCAATATTACTTGCATTTCACTAATTTTCAATTAGTGTTCCTAGGTCTTTGTCGACGAGAAATTTGGGCAGGTGCTTTTCACTCCGCTCTACAGTTGTTTTTTTTACGTAGAATGCATAAACTATGTTTACTCTTTAGAGAAATGACAAGGTCATGTAAGAGCCAAGCAATGGGTTGTGGTGTCCAAAATAAGTTTCTGCATTATGCAGTTATAGACCCACTTGTAGGGTTTATTTGGCACATGTTGTCACATGGGATACAACATGGTCTAGGAACTCAAGGATTTTGGTTTAGCCAGTGTGGAGCATGGATAATGAGGGGTCTCTTTCACGCACGTCGTATGCGTGTTTACAATTACCTCCACACCCAAGTACGTCTCGTACTTGAATGATGTTTTTTTTCAGACATCCTTACATGAGACATATCCCACATGTGGAGAATATGAGTTTCTGGGATAGACACTGGCACCGCTAATTCAATTATGTGTCGCGACTATGTCCCTAGGTGCTGGTCAAATCTGTTTTCTAGACCATTTTCAGCACGACGTATCAGGAGAAATTTTGGTGGCCAAAAATTCTCAGATACTTAGAATGACTTGTTAAGGTACTAGTGTAGCTAAACAACATTACAGATGGTTGTTTATGCATATAGCAAGGCTATGAGTTGTTACTGAAAAGGTTTCATTGTTTGTACCTAGAAGTGATTACTGTTTCACCTTCTATTATGATTCATACGTTTTAGCAAGGCTTGCAAATGATTGCAGCTGAAAGTATTTAGTTTTTTTTCATAACCATTTACATTCCTCTTTAATGTGTGCTAGGAGCATCACATTCGCCATAAGTATTGGCAAGGATGATCATGGATATACAGGTTCGGATCTGTTTTTTGCTAAATGCATGCACACTAGGTGTTATGGGCCCTAGTGTTTAGCAAAGGTTGATTTAGAGCGGCATGCATATTCATCACATTTGTTGCTTTATGAAGCTTGCACTTTATGTGCAGTATCTCTATGAGCTTACGCTTGGATCTACCAATCACCAAGAGAGGTCATGGCTCCGTTTGGGTGCTTGTGGATTTTTGCCGTTAACCAAGATGGTTATTCAGGACATTGTTGTTTACTCAGCAATGTCATATGATATTGTGATCCCCGTTTACCAGTCATCTAGGAAGACTGTCTGTAAACAGTGGGGAAAAATGCCTCAATACTGTTAGTTATCCAAGGGGATAGGCAGATTACAAAGTGTAATCTTGTGTTAAAGGATATGCAAAGTGCGTACATTAGCACCAAGCAATCCAATTAGTAAGCATTTATTGCTCTACTTGGAGTTTTCTTACCATAAGTTAAAGCCTGTTTGCGACTAGGTTTATTCTTTTCATGTATAATTCATGTTCTTCACCTTGAACACTAGTTATGGTGGGGTTGTTTACTAATAAAAATTGAGAACAAGTCAAGGACTTATATTTTGCTGATAAGTTACGTCAGCCAGTTACTTTCATGGAAAGTGAAAAGAGGTACTCTTTTGAGTATTTGTTGTGATAACTTGTTTAGCATGCTCATGTGCGTTCTAAAGGGAGTCTACACACTATGATTGGATAGGAACAGGTAACACAAGATGGTTGCAAATGGACAACAATGTGAAAAATCAAGATGTTATTCTTGATTTCATTGGACCTCCTATTGAACCGTGTTTCGGTCAAACAAACTGCTGGATCTATGAAGGATGTTATTATGGAAAACATTAGTGTTCTTATGAAGATACTATCACTTTTTGTTTTCGAGGATGAAAAGGCTTTTCCAAGGGGGGAGTAATGTCATGCCAAGGGTAGGACTGGGAGGGCACGACCCTGGCCTAGGGCCTCTCAATACACATGCGGTAGAGGGGCTATATGTAGCTAAGAGCTAGAGGGCTAGGGGCCTTTATATAGGAAGGTTGGGTGGTTATGAGCATGTCTATCTTCCCTATGGTCTTTCAACAATATTACATAAGAGATACTACATGGTAATGGTACTCGTTTACACGAGCATACGAGGGCAGCGAAGAAGATAGGCGCGGCGGGAGGATCAAAATACTAGGTGGATGATACCATGTTGTAGTTTAGAGTAGGGAGATAACTTTAATTTAAATGTATCGAAGCACACAAAGATTGCGAGAGAGAGAGAGAGAGAGAGAGACAACAAGATGTTCAATTTACGCATGCTCACAATTGTGTGAGCAAAACTTTCATTTATAGAATTGTGGCGGCACCCTTTCGGTGCTTGCCAGTTTTAATACATTTAAATTACAACAGAGAGAGCTTGTCAAAGTGGGTGATAGAGAGAGAAAGCCTCCATGCCTCTGTGCTCAAGAAATGGTGCGCTCCTCCTATGCATCGTCCCCCTCATGAACACATGATACCTTATCCCCTCGGCCACTCCTTGTTAGCCAATGATTATTGATTAATGTGGGTGTGTGGGCTCGTCCCCTCGCGCGGAGCTTCGTCAAGCTCTGATTTTCCTTGGGTTCTTCATCAAATTTGTTAGACATAAGATATTTTGAGATCTATTAGAGTTGCCATGTCATTGAGATCGTATTAAGAGCAATGGTATAAGTGGTTTGTATTGTGCTCTTATAAATAACCTCAATCCTACATAGCTTCAATGCAGATTCGCGAGTGTATGCAAGACTAGTGCAGATTTGCCAATGTGGGTAGCATGTCCATTTGGTGTCAATTTTCTTGTTTTGGAAACACCAATTATAGAATGATACTGCATTTGGTTAGCCACCATTGCTAGTCGTGTAATTTTGTTAGCTGAGTATATGATGGAAATTATTTGGTTTATGTTGATATGGATTGGACTTGGTTTATATTGTTGAGGAATTTATGATGATACGATGACATCGATGTGGTAGTGATGGATCTTGGTGTTGGATGATGATTGTGAGTGACGAATGAAGACTTGAAGTTTCAGGATACAACATATATTGCTTATTCTAGTGGTATGTGACATTAGAATATGTAGTATGTGGATAAATCAAGACATAAGCAAAGATTATTCAAGTTTTCAAGAAATTATTTTGAGATATTACTTTTTGATAGTTTATTTAACTCCCATTTTTGAGCTACGATTGGTTGCATCATAACATAGCAACCCAAAATAGGGTATTCGATGGTATTGAATTACGGTAAATTAACATACATTTACTGTATGGTTGATAGGTGGAAAGAAATCTAGATCATTGGATCATCTTTTAAAATCTAACGATGGATGTCAAACACTCATGGATAATATCTATAAACTCTCTCTCTATTTTGTAACACTTCAAAAAAAAAAGGCTCACATGGACTCATTGAGGGACCCATGTGGGGGGAGTAGCCTTTGCTCCTATCTGGTGTCGTTCTCCTCTCCTCTCACTTCCTTCCTTGTGTGCTCTCTAGGAGGTGCATACATGAGGCTCTCCATGACTCTCTAGCCCTTGCTCAATCTCTCTCGCATCACGTGATCTTCATCAAAGGATGCTTGTCTCATTTTGGTACTCGTATGCATGTTATTTTGTGTATTTTGGAAAGTTTGTTACACATAAGGCTGTTGCAAGTCGTTCCACTAGAGCACACATACATTTATCTCCACAAGAACTTGTAAAGATATTTTGCCTCCATACATAATCCTACACCCTTGTTGGCATACATTCTCCAGGGGGGAGGCTAGTAATCTCTCTATTTTTTTACTCCTATACCTTGCTCTCAAATTCTTTGATAAAAGGAGTTGACATAAACGCTTAGGAAGACCATGAGAACCTCAAGGGGAGGTTGAACAAAATCATACAACCTTGGTGTAAACAATAGTGTCAACAATATCTTCAAGGAGGGAGGTTAATTGCAATAATAGCACTTGCAACTTACATAAACAAAAATCTTAAGGGGAAGATAGATAGAGTTAGCCTTGTGCTACCCCTATGCTCACATCCACATACGTGCATATGTACACACTTTATTGTGATGTCTCCTATGATGTACTCTATCATGATGACACTAATGATGACATAAGATTCTCTCTCCAAACCTCCATAAGAGTCCCACGTTTTTGTTCTGTAAAAATGTATGTGCATGCGGTTTATGAGAAGTGCGAGTGCGATGAGGAATGAGATGAGTGCACAGTGTTGGTGGAGCTCAACATGAGAATTAACCCCTCACCTCTCCTTATTGTTCTATGTTACCAAAGAATAGATAATGTTAGTAAGATCAGTGTGATGGGTGTGTGGCTAGTTGGCCTAAAACCTAACAATCTCCCACTTGAAGGCCAATGTGGCCCAAGTGGCTATACGTGTAAGAATTTACATCTGTACAATTTGTAAGAACGTACATCTGTACAACTGAAAAGCAATCCTATGGATTCACCCTATACTCGTCATCTTTATGCAATTTGTAAACCGCTATGAGGGTGGGCTCTTTGTGAGTGCATCTGAAAGGTTGTCATCTGTATGAACCTTGATTAGCTCAATGCGCTTGCTACCCAGTATGTTGCATATCATGACTTCTATGTGTTTTGACTTGGAGTGAAACACGAGGTTCTTTGCTACTGCAATCGCACTCTGACTATCACAATGCAGCACTGGAGTTTGAGTAATGTCAAGATTCTCACTAGGTGAGCTAACCACACAGCTTCCTTTCTAGCATCAGAAACTACCACATACTTTGCCCATGTGGTGGAAGATGATGTACAATCATGGAGACATGATATCCATAACATGGGTACTCTAGCAAATAAGGAAAAATAGCCAAATGTGGATCTTCTTGTGTCAAGACAACCTGCATGATCTACATCCGTGTAACACGAGCATCATTCTTGCTTAGTTTTTCATATGCCTACATTGGGGTACTCAATGTAGCCTCCCCCGTGCATATAAAACGTTGCAAGAGTTTGTGGTTATATGTTTCATATAACAACCTAGTATTCTAGACTTCTGATTTTGCTTGATTCACATACCAAGAAAGTGATCCGCATCTCTCAAATCTTTCATAGCAAACTGCATGCCAAGTGACTTCTTCAAGATGGAAATCTTGTCTTTAGATTTCCTAGAAATAAGCATATCATTGACATAAAGTATCAAGATGATAAGTGAACCATCGTTCAACTTTTGAGTATACAAGCAGTGATCTTCTTGGCTCCGTACTTAACCTTGG
This sequence comes from Adiantum capillus-veneris, assembly GCF_014529385.1. Lineage (NCBI taxonomy): Eukaryota > Viridiplantae > Streptophyta > Polypodiopsida > Polypodiales > Pteridaceae > Adiantum > Adiantum capillus-veneris. The sequence goes on from NC_140940.1 coordinate 117,706,396, forward strand.
GGCTGCATATACTTGTCAAATTTTTGGCACCACTTCCTTGAGCCTTGCTTTAGGCCATACAACGACATGCATTGACTTTGAGAGAGACAATGGGCATAGGTTCAAACAAGATTCCTTCCTATACCTCATGTAATACTACTAGATCTTATAGTAGTACCACTTATTTACACATTCGCCTTTAAGTGGGAGATTGTTAGGGTAAAGGAGATGTGCCTCTTACCTCAATCAGAAGTGCCAAAGGCTTCCGAATGCCCATCACTTGTACACACCTTATTCTTTACTAGATAGAATAACAAGGGGCTCTCTCTCACACATTGTGTTGAGTTGCTCCACCATCCACATCTCTCTCTCTCTCTCTCTCTCTCTCTCTCTCTCTCTCTCTCTCTCTCTCTCTCTACTCACGCATTGCATTTGCGCACTCACACGAGGCTACATCCTCGAATGTGACCTTGCATTACTCACCCTCTTTGCTAGTTTTTTTGTGCATCTTCCAATCATTGAAGATAACATATGAGCTCCAAATGACCTTTTTAGATTTTGGGTGCTAGAGACGATAGACTATCTCTCCATCTACAGACACCATATGTTAACCCTCATGGCTCACGGACACCATATCACCTACGATGGACGTTGTATTATTTAATTGGTAGAGTCAGGTACCGGGCTTGTCGGTCCAATAGGAAAAGAGTAAGAGTGATCGCCGATGAGAGGCGCACTCTAACTGGAACATTCAAGGGATTAGTTGGCTAACCATGGGCGCCCAAGTGTGAATGGGGTGAGCTCATATAAAAGTCAACTAAACCTAAAATGCACTCATTATCTCATTTGTGCAATTGAAGAGTGCTCTTGCTCCATCTCCATCTTCGTCTTCTTCATCTCCTTGTGTGTGTGTATGTGTATGCATGAGAGAGAGAGAGAGGGAGAGAGAGAGAGAGTGTGTGTGTGTGTGTGTGTGAGAGAGAGTGTGTATGATCGAGCATTGCGGCGGCACGACGGTGGCAAGGCGGTTGAGCACGGCGTAGCGGTGTCTCCCTCTTCTTCGCAGCGAGGAATCCTCCACGAAGCAAGTGTAGAGCGGTGAGTGACACACCATCGTCATCTTTGAGCTTACTAGTTTAGGCTTGTTGTGTGCTTGGAGCCATTTGTGGCTCACACGTGGTTTATCGGCAAGTTCCTTGCATTGACACGTGCGACAGACGCGCACATTTTTGGTGTCGCTGTCGGGGAATGCCATACACTAAGCTTGAATGGCACTCTATGCTTCTTTTGTGGTGCAATTTCAGTTGTAGGAAAGGTCAGGAAGAAGGGTGTGTGTGTTGAGAAGAAGGATTTGGTGTTCTACTGTGTGTTTTTTTGTTAATGGAGTTTTCAAAGGTACTGTGTTTATTCTCTGTGTATTAAGGTTGTTAGTTTTCTTTGTACATTAAATAGGAAGTAGATCTGTGAGAGTTAATAGAGTGTGTTAGTGTGTAACAATAGGTATATTAGTTAGAAGTAGGTAGATAGAGTGTGTGTGTGCTCTCGTGCAGGCCGCGGCGACCTTATCCTTTTAAAAAAAATTTAAAAAAAATTTAAAAATTTAAAGGTAGGATCGAGATTGGGAATATCTCCGAGACCCAAGCCCATACCCAAGCCCAAGCTCACGCTCAGGCGTAGGTCTCAGCCGCCTTTTAAAATTACGAATTTTAGCTTCACACGTAGCTAAAAATCGATTTTTTGAGGACCAACGGAACTTCAAATGCCCGAAAATTGTGATGTAAAGCACACAACAACCCTCTAAGTGATACACTCGTTTCAAGCTATCACACACTTTAATAAAAAAAAATCAAACATTAAAAAACATTAAAAACGTAAAAAACACGAGTGAAAACGAACGCTTAAAAAAGGTAAGCGGTTAACCTTCGAGGTTATTCGCCGACGCTTGTAGGGTGCCAAAGGCACATGCATCTGCGCTCTTGTCGTGTGCTAGAGACGGAGCAACTAGAGAGAATTTCGACTTACGCGAGTTCTCAATATCCACCTACTTTAGGTTACGGGCCCTCGACGGGGACCCAAGGTAGTACAAACCATGACCCGAACATAGCGGCTAGTGACTCTTCCTCTGACTACGACGTCATGGAGGGTTTCCCAATGCCTAATCCCGATAGCTCAAGCCAAGACATGCATGCCATGGGCCCACGGTCTGGACCGAGCGTGCTTAGCCGCCTGAAGGAAACCTTTAGTAGAGCCACTCGCTCCGAACATGGAGCTAATGATGTAAATAAGGGGGGTGGGAAAGTAAATTCTCCATTCCTGACCAACGTAGAGCGTAGGCCCTTAGAGAATGTGCACGTGAATACTTCATTCACTTCACCTCCTGAATCTTCAGAGTTATTTCCCTCCGAGGTCATATTACCCGAATATAGAAGCCTTGCCGAAGTGCAAGAGGTTGAGCGATATATCCTTGCAGCGAGGGAAAAGGAAGTCGAAAGCTTACGTAAGGTGGAGCAATGAAGAGTGTCAAAAGCGAAAGCCCCTATGTCAATATCCTTGCTAAGAGAGCAATCGAGTGCTCCTGACTTAGCAACCGCTAAGGACCAACCCCTAGAAAGCAACATTGCATCTAGCTCAAAGGACACCCCTAGCACCTCAATCCTAGATGGAGTGTTCCTAAATGAGAACTGGCAGTACGAACTACCAAAGGAAACTTTGACCGACCTATACACAGGCCACACCTATCACGTGGGTTGGTTAGATGTCCTACAATCCACAATGGGTGCTACTAGTGTGGAGGATCAACAACAAAGAGTTTGTGAGGTCATCATAGGGTCATTGAGTTTGAGAGACAGAACAAGGGGATCAACATGCCTTCAACGGGTCTCATGAGATTCTTGGATACAGGAAAGGCTAAACAACCGATCTTATCACAAATGGAGACTCCCTTGGTACGTCCGATGGATCCTCCATATGTTGTTTCTCCAAGGATCTTAGTGCAATCTGAGCCCACAAGTGATAGCTTCACCTTTCCAAGTCTAGCTCATCTTTCCCTTGATGACACCACAGCTACCATGCCTACCCCAATGATGGGCATGCCAAGAAACATGCCATGGACCTCATTTGTTAGTAAAGCACCGCTACATGGTAACGCAATGTCTGCAACAGTACCTACAAGTGTGTACCAATCGTATACACCCATGGGTCCTCATACTCATGTAGTCCCTACCCCTCCCATTGTCTCAACTACCTATGCTCCACAACTACAACACCCAAGTTCTTATTTCCATGGGACTATACCGGCTAGCATTAGCATGTCACATTCGACGCTTCCTATGCCTAGGGCCACACATATGAACTTTGGGCCACCACAAGGCACAACATCGTACCCAACGTGGAACCCAAGGGCTTCTTATGCGCAAAGCCCAATGCCAATACCTAATCCACATGTAGTCTCTGGAGCACCTCACCCCACGGTGCTTGCTCACTTAGGTGACTTGGCAACATTTGCTAAAAGCTATTGGCCGATATATTGCTGAGAATATGAGTAACATGCCTGATAGAGAGCCTAGAAGTAAGGCATTACAAATAGCCAAGCTCACACAAAAATTTAGTGGAGACGGAGATGTGAGAAAGCATATCGAAGTGTTTGAACAAATATGCAATTATCTAGGAGAAACAATGACTTGCATAAGAGTAATGCTTTGCTTTAAGCCTAACCTTAAGTGGGAAGGAGGGGATTGGTATAGAACCCTAAGAGTGGAAGAAAAAACAAATTACCCTACTCTTAGGAAACTGTTCTTGAAAGAATACATACAAGAGGGAGTGCTTTGGGGTGTAGCCTCTCAACTCCAGAAAGCCCAACGAGAGGAAGGAGAGTCGGTGAGAGTCTTTATTAGTCTCTTGAAGCATTTGAATTCTCGTTGTAATCCAAATGAGTGCTTCAATAATAATCATTGCTGGATAGATTCATTAGGGGATTACGACATGAGGATATCTACAATGGCCTAGTCATTAGAGGTATCACCACTTGGGAAGCAGTCACCACCAATGCGATCCAATTGGAGGATAACTTAATGATTCAAGGAGAAAGAGTGTCAGTTGAGCCTAAATGTATTAGCTCGCAAGCATCAGGGCATCAGCCAATGACCCTAAAGCCTATTGCTAAGGAGCCAAAGATATCTGAGATGACTTTAGCAGATCTCACCAAGGCTATTCAAGAGAGTCTTAGAGACAATCGTGCTCCGCCGAACAATCATATGTATCCAAGAAGGGAGCAACAATGGTGCTCATTATGCTATGGACCGCATAGTACTAGTGAATGCCCTACTTTTAGAGTAAAATTCAATGGGAATTGCAATGCCTGTGGAAGGTATGGTCATCAAGCTAAGGATTGCATAGTATTTAAGCGCGCCATGGCCAATATACCAACCTTAGCATGAACACACACACCTCGAGTGCCTGCATTGATGCTGGCCCCACCTCTTGAACAAAAAGCACAACACATGGTCCCTAGGGCACAAAATGTTGTTCAAACAACACCCTTACCACCTCCAGTGCTAGGACCGCAACCACCACATCCGAGAATCACTTCTGTGAATCAAGTGGGTTGTGAGTCATCTATTGCTTGTTTGGAAGTCTGTGAGGAAGATATAGATCCTAATATTGCCTATGGGATGGATGTGCTTGAAGAAAGTCCACAATACTACATGGAGGACTATTGGGGACAAGTCAAACCTGTATATCAAGTAGCTGCTCTTGCGGCAAGAGGTCAAAATATCAATTACACAACTGAGAGACCACCTCTTCAATGCTATGAGTGTGGAGGTCCACATCGTGTAGCCGAGTGTCCTATTAGGCTACAAAAGAATGCCACACTAATGCAAACCAATCAAGCGAGCACGTCTACAATTCTGATACTCATGTGTAATCGATGTGGCATAGATCATTTGATTGCCCAATGTGCAAATAATCCAAATGCACCGAAGATCGCGCCATTAAACTTGATTCAAATTACCGAGGAGCCATCACAAAGTACACCTGTGGTACCAATAAACGTACTCACATGATCGATGCTCCAAAAACAAAATTATATTCTTGAGGAAAGAGACACGGCATTAATTGCCCAATCTCAAAAAAAGAAGAAAACGCGAAAGAAGAGATCGCAAAAAGCAGCGAAGTCAGACCCCAGTTCAAAGACCAACATAGGGAATGGTGATGACCCCGTATATATGAATGACGCTGAAGAGGATTGTGATTCGGGAGAAACCATGGAGACCAAAACGACCACTAAGATAGAAACCAACAAGGAATATCTTCATGAGCGACAATGGCCAGGATCCAAGAAGAAGATAGGAACTTATCCAAACCCTACAGAGGAGATTGAGCGAGTCAAGCAATTAAGGAGTTTGGTAGAAGATACCCAAAGGGATCTAGAACCAGCACCTAGGAAGATCGAGATTATAGACACCGTGTTCCCTACACAACAACAACCTCACCAAGACCATAGACCCTTAGCCATACCTAGTGTCATCCAAGAAGAAAGTAACTTAAAGTCATGGGAAAGTGGACGTACTCACTTCTTGATGAAAAGAATGTTTACAGAGGGACTACTTGATCCTATCGAAGAAATGGAGATCCCATCTCCCCCACATCAAGGGACTGAAGCCCAAAAGGTGCCGTTAAACATTGCCAAATTGATGGATTTCATGTCTTTAGAAGTTAGAACCACCATCATGTCGAAACTATATAAAGACTCTGAGCTAGTCTCAGCTCTTCGAGCCTTCCTCAATGGAGAACTAAAGTTTGGGCTACCACAATTTTCACAGATGGATGGATTTGGGGAGATGCCAATAGAGGAGGAACACATAGATCCCCACAACCCAGCCTAGATGAGAACCTTGTTATAGAAATACCTGTTAACAAGTTGGGACAATACTTTGAGGGTGATGAATCCAATGCGACCATACCAATCACTACTAAGGGATTAATTGTGAAGGGAATCCTTGATGGGGGCGCTGGGGTTAGCATTGTGACTAAAAATTGATGGGAAACTATGAGAAGACCTCACCTTGCGACCACAACCATAGTAGTGAAGATGGCCAATGGGTCTATTGTTAAACCTATTGGGATGCTAGAAGATCTCAAGATCAAGGTCTTTGGACATAAAATAAGGATTACCTTTATTGTTATGGATTTCTCCAAACACACTATGGCATCGGAGATGATCTTAGGACGTCCTTTCATGAGGGAAGCAAAAATGGTGCATGACTGGTCTAAAAACCATGTCTACTTGCAGTTCCAAGATTCTGTCATTTGAGTGGATCTTGTGACTGGTTGAGCACATCCTCTAGGAAACAGGTTTATAATTGATCATAGATCTGACACCACAGTTCACTCGGCCCCATTGCAGTATTGTTACACGTGTAAAGAGGACACTGATGTTGGGGAAGATTCTCCTTATATGGACGTACTACCTGGGATGACTGAGTCGGACAATGTGGATTGGGTCCACCTAACAGCAACCATAGACACTTGGGGAAACAGAGGGACAACTTGGGTAACACCTGAGGGGGATGAAATGCCTGTACCCTTAAATATGATAGAAGCAATGCATATAGCTTTTGACAAGACTCATCCTTTTGTAACGAAGAAAACATACAAGGGGGTCCCTAAATCTTCTTTAGCGACCATAGCTAGTGCTTAAAAACAGAATCCTTGTAAGAAACGTCCCACTCGCTCCAAGAAAAGTAAGAAAACGTGGCGTTGGATTCCTAAACGACTATTGGAAGCCCAAGGCTACTATCAAGGAAATGATCAAATTTGGGTGCCAAAACGTAGATTGTGTTCTTACCTGTCACCTGACCCATGTGAGCCCAATCCCGTAGCTCCAAAACAAATCAACAATCACGGAAAGAAAAAAATCACAGAATGCTACACACCCGCTCCAAATCTAGTTTGGGTACCGAAGAAAGAACAATTTGTTCCACCTAGCTCAGGAAGGGGGGAGTCCCATGAAGCTTCTAGCTCCTCATGTAATGCATCGATAGAGGTAAAAGCTTCTCCACAACCTCCACCTACAATAGTGGACCTCCATGAAGCTACAAAGGAATCCACACCTCCCAGTGTTCAAGAATCACCTAATGAACCACTTCAAGTTCGATCTTGGGAGAGTACCTTACCACCCTTGCAACTAGATGAAACGCATAGAGCAGTCGAAAACTATTGGTTAAAGCCTTCACCTATAACAACTTGGAACAACTGGTTTCAAAGGGTGACGACATCATTTCAAACGGTATGATCTACCCAAAGGGGGGAGTGTTTGCTGACATCCATCATTCACTTGCTTCCCTCTCAACCTTTCTCCCTGACCTCTTAATCTCCAATCTTAGGGAATGTATATATAAAGCCTTATACTCACAAAAATAAGATAAAAAAGTAAAAGAGCAAGAGCCATAACACAAAATCATAAAAACACATTATGCACAAGAACACGACCGATGTAATATTTGCACTCTAACCATCATTTATTTGCGTGTACAGATATGGCTAGTACTCTAGAGTCATCCACTCTTGCCTTGGGTGAGAGGTACCCTCGTTACTTTTCACAAATGTTTCACATGGTCTTTCCGGTGCTTGCATGTGAATGGCATTTGGTAGGTACGCTAGCATGTGAGAGGAATTTCGAGGAGTTAGAATGGCTGATATGTCTCTTAACCACGTCTAATCCATACTTAGTAGAGAGTGTTTCTCCCATTGCACAAGCCTACCCTTTTGACCAAGATGACTATAGGCGTCTAGTGACCTTCTTAGTAAACATGGGTACCTATTATGAAGAAGGAGATTTACATGACTACACGGATGGCACATATGGTCTCATGGATGATGACTTTGTTTATCTCGACGAAGAGGATAGGGGTTTAGCCTTAGGGTTTCCCCCCAATCTCTACAATATCCTATTCCCTTGACTCTCTAGGGGGAGTGCAAATAATTAGGTTAGGGTTCTTTATGTTTTTTCTTGTGTTCAATAAGTGTTGGTACCTTTTCCCACTGATGTGCCTCCTAGAGGTATTCTTTGTGTTTCCTAGTGTGTACAGGAATGTGTTGCCATGATTAGGATTTGGACCTTCATGGGATCTTTCTCTCGTTCACACTTCAAATCAAGCGTGATCATCAACATAAACAGGTGTTTCTTGTGCATTAGCATTGCCCCTTATCTTTTTTGCATCCATGTTTGTCTGCTTTGATTGTGATTGGTAGCATAATATTCAGTGCCTTTGTTTAGTATCAAACATTAAATTCAATGTAGTTTTTGTCATAATCACTTGTCTAGGTTTTAAAATCAAGCAGTCCGACTAAGCTAGTTTGACCAAGCTAGGTGTTAGAGATCTTCTCTTAATACCATGGGGAATGCCTTTCTAATAATCAATGGTTACTTAGGTTCTTAATCCGATTTAGGCAGCATTGTGTGAAATGTACCAGGGCTTTCTAGTAGGCTTAGTCCCTATTGACCTTTAGCTTAAGTATTATAAAGGGAGTTTACTAGTGTGATGAGCCTGGGGAGGGTAACAGTGTTATATGACCCCCCAAAAGTTACAAAATTAAAATGCTGAAAATGAACAAAGAAAAAAATCAAAGTGCCACAATGTAAAATCTTAAGCTGGAAGAGAAATCTCAGCTTGATTTGGTACTCCACTCACATGTATCGCCTATGGTACCAGAGCCCTAGAGGTTCCCATTGTGGGTGCTTTTCCTTGAAAAGCAAAAAACCCAAGGCATACAAAATAAGCACACACATCAAAAGTAAATCAATGAGAAAAGACTTTGGGGGGTCAAAGAAAAAGTAATCAGTCAGGCGATGATTTCGTGAGAAATTCCTTTTATCGTATCTTAACTACAAGGTCTTTTAGGTATAGCCTCTAGTCAACCCTCGAACATGAAATACTTGGCTCTCACAATTAAACAACTTAATTGACAAAAGAAAATTAAGAAGCTTACCCATGGCATTAATAGTCGATTTTTAGTGCCTTTCGGCTGTTAAATTAGTGACCCCAGACTTGTTTAATTTTCTACCTTTACAACTATTTATGTATTTGATTATATTGCAATTTAATGTTTATTGCTGACAAATGGTTTAAAATTCTGTTACCAATCAAATTGTCTGCCTACAACTGCATTTGCTTTTAAATTGCTTATGAGAATGCAATTACTGTGCCAATGTTGTTTGATTTTGCAGTGACTGAAGAAGGCTAAGGACATTCATCTCAAATGCTCTTCCACCTCGATGAACAAGCTTCAACCCAATAGCTTCCGAGGACAGAATCTACATCAGGAAGGTGGGCATGTTAACCCTCACGGCTCACAGACACCATATCACCTACGACGGACGTTGTATTATTTACTTGGTAGAGTCGGGTACCGGGCTTGTCGGTCCAATAGGAAAAGGGTAAGAGTGATCGTCGATGAGAGGCGCACTCTAACTGGAACATTCAAGGGATTAGTTGGCTAAGCATGGGTGCCCAAGTGTGAATGGGGTGAGCTCATATAAAAGTCAACTAAACCTAAAATTCACTCATTCTCTCATTTTTGCAATTGAAGAGTGCTCTTGCTCCATCTCCGTCTTTTTCTTCTTCATCTCCTTGTGTGTGTGTGTGTGTGTATGCGTGAGAGAGAGAGAGAGTGTGTGTGCGATCGAGCATTGCGGCGGCACGACGGTGGCGAGACGGTTGAGCGTGGCGTAGCCGCGTCTCCCTCTTCTTCGCGGCGAGGAATCCTCCACGAAGCAAGCGTAGAGCGGTGAGTGACACACCATCAAATAGTAGACACAATAATGTTCATAGCTCATAAAGAGCACTTGAATAATAAAATGTACATAAAATTTATATCCGTTTGCATAGTCCATACTTGGTCAACTTTTTCCACCTATCAATTGAAATAAATAACAAAATATCAATTTCCATTACGTACCTCTCTGTTAGAAAGCAACTACCCTCGGTAATGAAGATAGAAATCCGCAAACCATACTTGTCAAAATGAATGGTTAGTATTTTGTGCCAAAAATATCACATATTGAAATAATTCATTGGTTATGCCTATCGTCATCCACATACTGCATATTCTAGTGTCCCATACCACTAGAATAAGTAGTACATGTTTTACTCTAATGAATCGGGATATCATTGGTCACACTCATTATCAATCTCATAAATGTCAAGTCCAATTGCATAAACACTGTCGTGATAGGAAATCATCATATACCAAGTCCAAATCTAATTTCAAATATAACTCCAAATCCAAATCACTTTCATTATATACCTGGGTAACCAAATCATTCTAAGGACAGTGGTAGCCAACCACTGCAGCATGATTTTGTGATTGGTGTTGGCTCAACCGACGAATCTACAATAATGAGATGTGCTACCTAAATCGACCAATATGCACTAATGTTGCCTAAACCGGGTGGATCTGTATTTAGGTTTGTACTACCTCAATCGGTGTATCTGCACGTACAACTAGTATTGCTTAAATCATTGAATCTACACCAAGATGAGTATTTACACACTGCCTAAATCGGTGAATCTGTGTGGTTGTGACCAATGGACTAGACAAGGCATAAATAACAAGAGATTTATTACCTGTTCAATACAAAATTAGGATAGGTTGGAATGTTGAAGTATGTACCAAATGTTCACGATCATTCCAAATTATCTGAGCTCATCCGAGCAATTGTATAGATTCATGAAAAGTGATGTTAGTAGAAGATCTAGAGGTTCTCTAATATGATAGTGTTGTACTTAGCTTTATCTATAAAAGTATTTCTAAAAAACAAAGCACTAAGGTGATTTTTCAATTTAATTCCACACAAAATACATTAACATTTATTTTAAAGTCATTAATGGTAAAATTGATAAGAAGTTGTGCCAATGAAAGAAAAAGAAAACGAGTACAAAAAAAAGAAGTAATGAAGTGCTATATAAATTTACAGAGTAGTTTGCAAAGCTGGGATAAGTAGTGGATATTAGTCTTGTGTTGGTAGCTACAAATGTATCTGGTCGTATGGTTATTATTGCTAGAATATTAAGGCATGATGCATGCTGAGAGAGAAGAGTTTGCCCTAGCATATTATGATTGTTCACGGTGTTTGCATTCCAAAGCATGAAAGGATTGTTTGTGGTTTTCCGGGTCTCTTTCTCTTTCTTATCTTTGCTGGTGATCTCTATCATCCATTCTACTATACCTGACTGATGTGCAGCCATGGAGGGTCTGTGTACATAGACTTGTCAACATTAATATATGGCTATTTTTGAATTCTCTCCCAAGGCTTCTATAGTTCTAATGAATTGGTAATAATGTTGTAGATTCTAGGACTTAATGGATGCGGGCTGCAACCTACTTTTGGTAACAAAACCTTGGCTTTATAGGCCATAAGTCAAAAGGTAGAGAAATATTGGAGTCACTGAGTCCTTAAAGATTATTTGATCGGGCATCTTTTTCTTTGAAATTTGTAGATTTTATATATTTGGATAATTAAGTATATTTGTACAAGACAAATATACTTAATTATACATTGGTAACGTCATAAAATTGACTTATTACCAATGTATAAGGTAGGTTTGGCTCATCTTAGCCTAAAGCTTGTTGAAAATTTAGGAAAGAAGAGTTTCTTGTCAAGTTCAAACCTTAATCGCCGTCAGTGTAAAAATGAATTTATGAATATTCTAGGAGAAGAAGGCATCTTTTGTTATTGTGAATATGTGTATTTACCTATTGTTCCCATAGTCTCCTACAATTATTCTACCCTTTTATGCCACCAGGTTCGATCAACTTGCTCTCCATGACTTGCCTTAGCCTAAGCCTATTGGTTCGCTCCGTTGGCACTCTTGAATTCTTCACAGCACCGACGATTTGCGATTGCTATAGAACAGTTTTTGACTGTTAGGTTTAATGGCCATGTGGCCGGCCACCCATCACTAACTGTTATTGACCCTAATTGTACAGCTATGCACTTGTGAGAGCCACTAACACTAAGTCTAGTGTGTATTTGCTTGTGTGCATATTTGGATAAATGAAGATTAAAGGGGGCACTTTGTCGGCTCTCCCCCTCCAAGCTATGAGTGTGTGTGGTTATGTGTGTGTGTGTGTGTGTGTATTTCACTCCATCCTTAGGTATCAAAGCTTGGGTCTGAGTGGTAGCGATGTCGGCATTGATGACTCCTTTCATGCCCGAGCTTCGAGAAGAGATAAGGTTTAAACCTTTGTGTACAACAAGAATCAGTCTGCTATCAATTTATTGCAGATGCTGGAAGCAGGGCACACACACAGTCGATTTCCATTTTGTGTGTCCAACCACATAGCAAGGGGTTTTGCAGAAACAAATTCGCGCAGGTGCATTTATTGGCTCAAAAATCACTTTTTGGGCCATAAATCCCTCATATGGACTCAGATCTACACAACCCAAGACTCTTTTTTGGGGTTATGGCACATTCTAATCGCAATGATGATGTCTGTTTGACCTAATTATGATCACAAAATTTTCTACAGCAGCTGTGTGTATTCTCGGGGGATTCACCATGGAAAACTGACCGCACCACGTAAGTGCAGGGGAGGGGGGTTTTTTTACAAGTTACATAAACGTATAAGTTAGGGGGTAGACCCCCAATAATTTATCTCCCAAGCTGAAAAATAAGGGAGGGGGTATCATATTTATTGGGGGGGGGGGGAGGGGGGGGACCTGACCTGGGTTGAATGCTTGTAATGATTGGTCACCGATGTGCACTAGAACTCGGATGAATTGAGGAAAAGTTTTTTATTAGGTCACACACCTAGTGTTGCATCAGTCGGTCATAGATAAGGTCTGATTTGGAGTAGGTCAAGGGTTGATTTACATCAGCTTTGGATGGGCCAGAATTGGAGAGTAGCCAGAGTGCAGGCTGATTGGACACATAGTTGGAAAGTCAAACTAAGACACATTGAGGGTACATCTAGTTACCAATAGAAGTGGTTCCTTAGTACATTACCAGTCACTATGCTACAACTCTTTGACTAGTTTTACTCCATTAGATCATGTGAGACCTAAATTTTATATGTAAGATAGGGGTATGATAGTTTTCTTCATTGATTGTCATATAAGCGTATAAAGGGGGGTCATATTCCATAATATGGGTCGTATATAGGGGTTTTATCAAAGTTGTCCGCTCGTAGGTGGCGTCCCATTTTGTATATAGAGTGAATCCCCCGGGTGTGTATTTCACATTTTACACAGATACGTATTTCAGAGCTTAAATTAGGGCTTCAGATCAGGGTGATGGAAAGATTTGGAGAGCTAAATCTTTAGCCAATTTAGAGTGGATGTATGCCTGTGTAGATAGCCTAGTTGATTGACAGATCTCCCGTTTGGTCCATAAGCTTCTGACATCGATTGCATTGGTTGCCATTTGATCTGGCATTATGTTGAGTGGTTTATGCTCATTGATTGCAGTTTGTTAGATTGGACGGTTATGCCTTGACATGGAGATGCTCAATGATGCTTGAGTTGGCTACACTTTATGCCAGTGATTTGGTGCAGCTTGAGACTATGGTTTGGCACAACTTGCTGATTTACTACCATTATACTGCCGGTTTTTTGTTAGTGTGCATTGAGGATTCCTCACTTTGTTTTGTGGCAGTGTTTGCTCTTACTTAGAGCGCGTTTTTGGTAGTGATTTTGCTCTTAGGTGGAAGTTTCACGTGGAAGGTTGTATGTATATGCTTTCGGCGCCTGTTTGAGTGCATTGTCAGATCTTGTACGTTATTTGTGGATACTACCTTTGTGCACCCTCTGTGGAGCCACTTTTGGCTTATACGGCAGTCCTTATCATTTCTGAGACTTGGCTATACGTTTGTTGTATATCCTACGTTGAGAGGATTGTGGTGAGGTTTTCTTGAGCTGGGGTATTCTCAAATGTGGAGATACCTTCAGTGATACAGGTAGCTAGAGTTATCCTTACGTGACCTCGCCATAGGACATGTATAGAGTGGGATAGGTGCTCTTGATGACAAGTTGGCGGTCTATCCTCCGTGTGACAGTTTATGCGCCTCAATTGCTCTCTATATTGTATGCCTTGTGAGTGGCATTGCCCTCTTTATGCACTTTGAATGACATATTGGTCATTTTGTCTCTTTTATTTCGGTTGATATAATCCCAAATATAAAGGAGAATGCCAAAATTTTCCCAGAATCTTTTGGACTTGTCATAATGTCTACTACCAAGGAGCATGTTATCTATGTCATAAAGAAGTTGGATGGCACTTATTTTCAACTTTGGAAAAACCAAATGCAAGATTTGCTTGTCCAAAAGAAACAGAAATTGCCTATTATCTATGCGGCAGGAACTGAAGACATGAACTTGACTCAGTTTTAGTAAGAAGAGCTTGATGAGCTATGCAGGTCTACCATTAGACTGCACCTTGCTAAGTCAATATACTTTTCAGTGTCAGAATGTGATATTGCATATGCTTTATGACAAAAGTTATGCAACACTTGATGAGCTTGATGAGCTATGCAGATCTACCATTAGACTGCACCTTGCTGAGTCAGTATACTTTTCAATGTCAGAATGTGATACTGCCTATGCTTTATGGCAAAAGTTATGCAACACTTATGAAAAAGATACGGCTAGTAATAAGGTTTTCATGATGCGAAAACTCTTTAACCTTTGCATGAAGGAGTTAACTAGTGTTTCCAGTCATATCAATGACTTTGACTCTTTGTTTGCCTAGATTCGTGCACAACAAATTAACTTTGATGGTGAGATGAAAGCGATCTTCTTGCTTTGTTCACTACCACCATCATGGGATATCTTTTGCACAGCTGTTAGTAATTCTGCTCCTAATGGTACACTAGTGTAAAATGATGTCACTAGTTCTCTTTTTTCAGAGAAAATGTGTCAAAGACTATGAGTAGCTCGCATCATAGCGAAGCTCATTATGTGCAAAAGGATGATAAAGAGTGTAAAGGTCGTTCTTGGCATCGTGAATCCAAGAAAGAGGGCAATAGATATGGGTCAAAAAGTAGATCAAAGTCTCGTGGTTGCCGCAATATACAATGCCATTATTGTGATAAGTATGGTCACACAAAAAAAGATTGTCATGCTTGGAAGCGTGATAAGGACAAGGGCAAAGGCAAGGATCATGATGTGAAAGACAAAAAGCCAAAGAGTTCTGTTAAGATTGAAAGAATTGAACATAGTTCAGAATGACAGTGATGCACAAGACATTAATGTGTTGACTGAACATTCATATGTATTTTATGATGCACAAGAAAATTTGACTTTACAAAGTTCTATGCCAGCTGAACTACTTGTTAGTGGTGAAGTGTCCCACACATGGGTTCTTGATTCGGGTGCTTCGTTGCATGTCACACCTGATAGAAATTGGTTTACTACATACAAAGAAACCAATGGCTCTGTTACACTTGGTGACAGTTACTCTTGTGACATTGTGGGCATAGCTGATGTTGCCATGGTGATGGCTAATGGCATGAAGTTTATCATCCATAATGTGCGTCATGTTCCAGCCCTGACATGCAATTTGATTTCAATTGGGTGTCTTGATGACTTGGGTTACAAAGTCACTTTTCACTAGAAGTCTTGGCGCATTGCTAAAGGTCATCTTGTTGTAGCCCATGGTTCAAAAGTTGGTTCATTATATCCTCTTTATGTTTCTGACAAAAACAGTGTTCTTTCTATAACCGAGCTACCAACCATTGCTTTGTGGCATAGTCGATTAGGTCGTATGTCGAAGAAGGGAATGCAAACACTTTCTCGTTTGGGCTACTTACCGTCTTTATCATTTTTAGATTTTCCTTTTTGTGAGCACTATCAATATGGAAAACAAACACGGACACTTCGTACACATTTTTTTGACAAAAAAAGCAAACCCTTAGAGCTTGTGCACAATGATTTATGTGGGCCTATGCCTTCTAAATCACAGGGTGGAGCGTCCTACTTTGTCACATTCATTGATGATGCAACATGACAAAACGCCATGGTCTTTAGGTTTACGCCATGAAGTCTAAAGATGAAACATTTTCTTGTTTCAAGAAATTCTTATCTAGTGTGGAAACTCAGTCTGTTTATAGCTCCTTATACCCCTGCACAAAATGGTGTTGCCGAACAAATGAACAGGACCATCCAAGAGAGGATAATGTCGATGCTATCACAAGCCAATCTACCACAAGGGTTTTGGGCTGAAGCAATTTACATTGCTGTTAGATCACCACATTCCTCATTACAATTTTGTGTACCGTTGGAATATGGTCAGAACACAAATTGTCTTATGATAAACTCAAATGTTTGGCTGTGAGGCTTATGAACATGTACCAAAGGAGTTGCGTGCTAAGCTAGATCCTAAGTCTAGGAAATGCATCTTTATAGGCTATGGACTAGATGGTCAATTTGGTTATCGTTTATGGGATCCAGAAAGTCAACCAGTAATCTGTAGCAGTGATGTTTTCTTTAATGAGATCAAGATGCATAGACAGCCAGTGAAAGAGGTTGAATTCCAAAAAATGACATTTTTTGACGTATCACCTCCTTTATAGACAGCTCTAGAGCCAATTCCTACACCGGCTAGTACAAGTTCTGATCAGCCTAGGAGATCTCAAAGAGTCTCACATCCGCCAGAACGGTTTGTTCTAGGCGTGTATTTTGTTTTGTTGATAGATAGTGGTGAGCCTTCTTGTTACAAAGAAGACATGCTAGCTAACGCTAAGGTTCAGTGGGAACATGCTATGAAGAGGGAGTTGTCTAGTATTCAAAAAAAAAGAACTTGGGAATTGGTTCCATTGCCAGAAGGTGGGAAACCACTGCCTTGTAAATGGGTTTACAAGAAGAAGATTGCATCCAATGTTGAAAACTACAAAGCTCGTTTAGTGGCCAAAGGTTTCATGTAGATTTTCAAGCAATATTTTCTACAGTGGTCAAGATGATGACACTGAGAAAGTTGCTTGGTTTGGTTGCCACTGAAGATTTGGAGCTTGAGCAAATGGATGTCGTTACATCTTTCTTACATGGAGATCTCGATGAGGAGATTTATATGCAACAACCTGAAGGGTTTGTGTCAAAGGGCAAGGAACATTTAGTCTGTAAGCTTTTGAAAAGTCTCTATGGCTTGAAGTAATCATCCACACAATGGTATCAAAAGTTTGATGCATTTATGCGTTCCCAAGGCTATAAGCACGGTACTGAAGATTCATGTCTTTATGTGAAAAGACAACCCAATGGACAACTAATTATGCTTATTCTTTATGTGGATGACATGCTCATTGCTAGTCATTCAAAGAAGGACATTGTTGACATCAAAATGAAGCTGAAGAGTCAGTTTGATATGAAAGATTTGGGAAATGCAAATCACGTATGCGCATTACTCGAGACCGTAAGAAGAGATTGTTATACTTATCTCATAAGGATTATGTGCATAAAGTTCTTGAGCGTTTCAACCTACAGAAGGGGGAGGCATAGTATCTCATTGAGTACTATTTTGAAACTTAGCAAGAACGATTGTCCCAAATTTATTGAGGAAAAAGCTGCGATGGCTAAGGTTCCTTATGCTTTAGCTTGTGGTAGTCTCAGGTATGGCATAGGGGCTACGAGACCTGACATTGCACATGCAGTGGGAGTTGTCAGCAGATTTTTGTCTAGCCCTAGAAAAAAGCATTGGGATGTTGTCAAATTGATTCTCAGATACTTGAGTGGCACAGCATATAGAAATGTTATGGTTGTGGAGAGTTATCCATTAAGGGATTTGTAGACAGTGATTATGCAGGTTGTGTTGACAATCGTAAATCAACCTGCTATTTCTTGGAGATTGTTCTTCAAGAATGTACATCCATTTACACTATAGAGGCACAATATGAGTGAGGCATGCAAAGAATCTATTTGGCTTGCTCGCCTAGTGAAGGATCTTGGATTGGATCAGTGTACACTGGTTCTTCATTGTGACAGTCAGAGTGCTATTGACTTGGCTAAGAATCAGTGTTTCATTCCAGAATGAAACACATTGATGTGCGTTATCACTTCAGTCGTAAATGTCTGGCAAACAAGAGCCTTGATTTGTTGAAGACTCCTACATCAGAGAACACAGCGCATGTACTCACTAAGAGTCTCTCCAGCCATCAGTATCAGCATTGTCTTGAGTTGATGGGCATTGGGTGAAGAGTGGTTCTCTTCCATTCTTATGGTTTGGGAGAATGTTAGGTTTAATGGCCATGTGGCCGACCGCCCATCACTAACTGCTATTGACCCTAAGTGTACAGCTATACACTTGTGTGAGCCACTAACACTAAGTCTAGTGTGTATTGTGCTTGTGTGCATATTTGGATAAATGAATATTAAAGGGGGCACTATGCCGGCTCTCCCCCTCCAAGTTGTGAGTGTTTGTGGCTATGTGTGTTATTCTGCTCCATCATTGAGCCTGTTACACAAGGCTATAAGGGGGAAAACTTACCTATATGTGTATATAGTTGTCGAATTAGAAAGGAGGATCATTGTTTGAGTAGTCACACTCTCCCTTGAGCTACGTATATGTGCATGATCTAAAGCCGATCGATCAATGCCTAGATGTAGTCTGAGCTCTTGTCATAGTGAGGAGACCCAAGAATTCCCTTCAGAAGAGTGTTGACGTGCGATCAAATACGACTCGATCCATGCTTTCAAACTTTCCTCGAGGGGTGCACCTTTATATAAGTTTTCATATAACGTGTGTTCAAAGGGTATTTAAAAAAATCCTTTGCTTACATGCTTAAGGTAATAAAGTGATGTTAGGAAATAAGACGTAGCTAAATAGATAATTGAGTAGATTACTTAATGGAGAGAGACAGATTTATATACACGAGATTATAGAGTAGAGAGAGAGAGAGAGAGAGAGAGTACACACGATATACGTGGTTCACCCAATGTGGGCTACGTCCACGGGAAAGCAGCCACTCAATGGCTTTAGTACTTCAAAACAAGAAGTAGTTTACAAAGGGATTATACCCTTAATGGAGCTCCCTCCTTGCTTCACTCTCATCACCTCACACTCACCTTGTTGCATCAACTTCACACTATGAAATGTGTGTAGAAATGGCCTCCTTTTATAGGCCAAAAGGGCTGCCCTCTCTTATGAGAGACAGCCATGTGTAGCCGCCCTTGTGCGAATAAGTCCAAATCGGACCCTCCAATCCGCCCATGTGTGGCCGCCCTTGAGAAGACAAGTCCGCTTTTGAATTCGGCCACCGGCCACCGGCCATTGACTTCCGACCACCGGCCACCGGCCATTGACTACCGGCCACCGGCCATCGGCCATTGACTATCGGCCACCGGCCAACCGACCGGTTGTTTTCCGACCACTTTCCGGCCGCCGTCCGGCCATAATATTCCGGCGAAAAAGAATATTCCGTCCTTTAAAGTTGCCCCTGATTCTTGTCCATGAAAATTTTGGTTTCCGGTGAGTGATTTTCCTTCACGCACGATGGCTTCTCCTCATAATGGGGGCCTTACAAATGTGCGTTTTTACCACAGAAAATTACAAGGGTAAATCAGGCTCCATACTTAACAAGTGATTCCTTTTTCTTAAAAAACTTATGGGTTTTTCTTAAAATCAATTAACAAATCCCTTCTATTAATATTACCTTGTTAAAATTTTAAAATTTTGGCAATTAAAAAACCCATTAATTTGAACTCACGTGGTAACTTACCTGCCTAAGAGGTGAACCCCCCGAGCTTTCAAAGCCAAAAAATCGGACACCTTGGCTTCATGGTTGAAGGTAAATAGAATATTGCGGGCTTAATGGATGAAGGAATGCCAACAGCCTTGATGTAAATCCTTTGGCAGTCCCTCTGGTTGTCAATACCCTCTCTATCTTCTTGTCAGAGTGTGGGGTCGAAATAATGTGTGTGCGTTAGTTGTGGCAGACAAGGGAGAGAGAGAGAGACATAAGCAGATGGAGGGAGAGATAGTGTTGGAATTAGGGTTGCAGAGAAACGCACACAGTTTGGAGAAGACGAAGGGAGTTCAAGGCACACAATAGAGAGTGTGTTACTTAGTGTGCAATGGAAAGATAGATAGCCCTAGAGTGATGGGCGTATATACAATGCACGGGGGGAAAAACCTCCTAAAGAGGTAAAAAATGCCCCGGCGGTCCTGGTGTGTTCACACACATCACTACCACATGTATATGGTAACAAATCCCCCCTGGAGTGATGTGGTGAACGAGAGCTGGCACATGGGTAAACGGAAGTGCCATGCCCTGAGGACAGGATCAATCCACAAAGGGGAGTAAGCCCAAAGCTTTGTAGAAAGCTTCAATCTTCTCACGAGACAATGCCTTTGTGAAAAGATCTGCAAGGTTGTCCTGTGTTGGCACATAAGCCAAGCTGATCTCTCCTGCTGAGAGCCTCTCCCTGACATAGTGGTAATGCACCTCAATGTGCTTTGTGCGAGCATGAAAAACTGGGTTCCTCGCAATTGCCAATGCGCTATGAGTGTCAGTGTAGATAGTGTTGGTAGTGTCCTGTCCAACACCCAAATCAGCCATAAGGCGTCTGAGCCATACACACTCAACCGTAGCTGTGAAGACTGCCCTGTACTCAGCCTCACAACTCGAAGTGGCCACAGTAGGTTGCTTCTTGCTCAACCATGATATACATGAACTGCCAAGCATGAAACAAAAACCACTTGTGGACACTTGTGTGTCAAAACAACCAGCCCAATCTGAGTCCGAAAAAGCATGTAAGTCTGGCGGCAATGATCCCCCCTTGGGATAAAGCAAGCCAAGATGTAAAGTGCCACTAAGGTAGCGGAAAATCCTCTTGACAGCCTGCCAATGCTTAGACCTTGGGCTATGCATAAATCTGCTAGCCTGTGAGACTACAAACTGAATATCCGGCCTCGTGTTGCATACATAAATGAGGCAGCCACAACAGCAATTTGGTAAAGAGTGACATCAACAGGATCGTGAGCATCATGTAAACTCAACTTCAAACTTGTTTCCATGGGAGTGGCAATAGGTTTGCAATCCTCAAGTCCAAACTTACATAGCAATGTCTCTATGTAACTTTTCTGACACAAGGCAATACCACCATCACACTGCTTAAACTGTACACCCAAGTAATGATGCAACAGCCCCAAATCTTTCATCTTGAAAGTAGCATTCAAATCAGCCTTAAATTCAGCAATATGTCTCTCATTTGGTCCAGTGATCAGCAAATCATCAACATAAAGAACCACAATGAGAAGTACATCACCCTCATGCTTTACATACAATGTGCTTTCTGTTGGACTGTTACGAAAGCCTTGTTTAACCAAATGAGTTCAGCTTTCTCATACCAAGCACGAGGAGATTGCTTCAACCCATACAAAGCCTTCTTACATCTGCACACTTTGTCCTCTTGTCCTTTTATGACAAAACCGTGAGGCTGCGTTACATAAACTTCCTCAAATATGTCACCATTCAAGAAAGCAGTAACAATGTCTGATTGATGTACATCCCAACCAAAATGAGCTGCCAATGCACATAGAAAACGCACAGTAGTCATACGACAAGTGGGAGCAAAAGTCTCTTCATAATCTATGCCTTTTTGCTGTGCATAACCCTTTGCAACAAGTTGAGCCTTATGGCGATCGACCTCACCATCCGGCTTGCGTTTCCACTTGTAAACCCACTTCATACCAATGGCCTTTTTGCCAGGAGGCAAATCACATAAAGTCCATGTGTCATTCTCTATAAGTGCATCATATTCTGATTGCATGGCAGCCATCCAATTTTCTGAATTCTGTGCTTCATCAAAAGACAGAGGCTCCTCAACATCATGTAAACTAGACACAGCCAAAGCATAACAATCTGATGCATAAGATGCATGGCGAGAGCCTGAACGAGTACGACTAGACAAAGGTGCATCCAATTTATTGTCACGCAAAGTGTGCACCAGCCATTTTGGCATACCTCTAGCCTACTCATTTTCAGCCCTTTCCTCATCAAGTACATCATGTACATCTGCATGAGTAATAGGTTGATCTGTAACATTTTGAGAAACCCCCATAGGCTGTACATTTGCCTCATTGGAACTTACATTCGTATTTCCAACACTGAAAAGAGGCAACAAAGTGTCATAAATGTCCTGTGAGCTTACATTATTGTCTCTAGTACATGACAGCAAGGGCTGAATAGAATCTTCCACAAACACTACATCGCGTGAAACAAGAATACGCGTTGTTTGCGGATGATATAACCTGTAACCTTTGCTTTCAGCACTATAATCAACAAAAATACATTTGACAGCCTTATCATCCAATTTTCTGCGCTGCACTTGTGGCACCAAAGCATATGCCAAACAGCCAAAAACACGCATGTGCTCAATAGAAGGCTTTCTATCATGCCATGCTTCATATGGAGTAATAGACTGCAAAGCTTTCGTAGGACACCTGTTAAGTACATAAGTGGCACACACGATGGCCTCAAGCCAAAAAGAATGCGGCAAAGCTTGACTTTTGACCATACATCATGCCATTTCTGTCAGCGACCTCTTTTTCCTCTTAGCAACACCATTTTGTTGAGGTGTATAAGGCACTGTACATTGGTGTTTTATCCCATGACTAGCCAAAAATGCATTAAATTCATGAGACATATACTCCCCCCCTCGATCAGAACGGAGGGTGCCCATAGTACATTTCGAGACATTTTCAGCCATAGCCAGAAATTGGTTGAAGCACATTAAAAATTCCGACTTCACTTCAAGTGGAAATACCCATGCATGCCTGGAGTAATCATCAATGAAAGTCACGAAGTACAGAGGTGGCAAAGAAGCAACTATATCAGATTTCTACAAACGCAGCAAACTGGCAAAATTCAGATGACCAAAACGTGCATGCCAAAGTTTTGCATCTGACATAGCCCTTGAATCTGCAACAGCATTTGCAAAATTTTGTCCACACTTGTCATACAAAGTGAGCTTATACAGCCCACGGCACAAAAGCCCAGATGCAACAATTTCATCACCAAAATTGAGATCATGAACTGTACATCTGTCATCCACAAATTTGACTACAAGTCCAAGTCTAGCAAGTGCGGATACAGACAAGAGATTCTTCTTGATCCCAGGTACATAAACTGCATCCACAAGTGTGAAGGAATTGCCATTAGCAGCAGTGAGCACAATCTTTCCAACTCCCTGAACTGGATAAGAGGCGTTGTTGGCACAAGTGACTGAATTCCCATGAGGGACAGACTCGAGAGAGGTAAACAATTCATGATGTGAGGTAATGTGCTTTGTAGCACCACTGTCGAAATACCACACATGTGAATCTGTAGCAACTGACAAGCATGCATCATGGACAGCAGGATTGTAAGTGCACTCTGCGCTAAAAGTCCATTCTGCATCAACATCAGCAACACAGTCTCCTTTCACAGAAGACTCAACAATGGCTGCATTTGCAGTGGAACCAGCATTTGCAGTGGAACCACCCTCTGTCTTCTTAGCCTCTTTGGCCTTCAACTTAGGACACGACTTGATCAAGTGATCATTGGCTTTACAATAATGGCAACGCATCTTCTTTTTGCCCTTATCACACGAATTGCCAGACGAAGTGCTGCCAGCAAAAGCATTAGGAACAGAATTTTTGCCACTCGTAGTAGAACCATAAGAAGTGGCTGCATTATTGTTACCACCCTTTCTTTGAGAAGCAATAAAAGCTTGTTCAACAGCACGCTGCCTAGTCCTGTTTTTTCTAGAAAGTGACTCTTGCAACAACAATGTGCATAATGCATCAGACTTGACAACTTCAGGATTTCCTTGGGTCATCAGTCTCCAAGTACTAGCAAAGGTCTGGTAGGAATCTGGTAAGGGATCAAGAACAGTCTGCACAAGGGAACTATTTGAAATGACTGCACCTACAGAAATAAGTTGCTCATTGATATCCTTGACACTAGCAAGGAAAGTGTCCATATCATCTTCCTCATGCATAATCTTCGACTCCAACTCTTTACGCAGCAAAGCAATTTTAGCCTCATCGCGGCTTGCATAAAGACCTGCTAGAATATCCCAAGCCTGTTTTGCAGATTTTGCTAAACGGATGTGAGGAACAATGGTGCACTTCACAGACAACGCAATCAATGCATGAGCCTGCGCATCCTTAACATCCCAACGAGCTTGTTCTGCCGTAGGCAAAACAACTCTAACAGCGGCAATCCTTGCAACAAGACCTGCAACATCCTCAACATCGCCTACATCATCAGAACCAGGACGTACATCAATGCCCACCACAATGTTCCAGACACCCTTTGACACAAGAACATGATGCATCATATAAGCCCACATAGGGTAGTTGTCCCCATCCAACTTGTCCTCAGCAGCAAACATCTTGAACACATCTGTGTTGTTGTTGTCAGCCATGGTAAATGCTGCACCTGATGTGAAAACTACCCGAAAATAGGAGAAACGGAGCGGGAACAACCTGTGCTATATAGCACAAATCATAGAAGACTATAAGGCGTTTGTTATGCAGAAAACGGCACTGACAAAAATTTTGCACAAAATGACGAAATAGCCTATGCAGTACTCCCTGTAGTGAAAACGGAGGCTGAAATTAGCCCAAATCAAAATTCTGAGCAGACCAAGCTCTTCGAGCCTTCCCTAAATATTTGTCGACCTGCGAACGCTTTCCAAAGCGTTCGCAGCCAAAGCTGACTGAAATCGAAGAAAGTCAGCAGGTGTGTGCTGGAGCAGCTGGCGACTAAGCCCGGGAGGACGTGACCTGCTCTGATACCAATTGTTGGAATTAGGGTTGCAGAGAAACACACACAGCTTGGAGAAGACGAAGGAAGCTCAAGGCACACAATAGAGAGTGTGTTACTTAGTGTGCAATGGAAAGATAGATAGCCCTAGAGTGATGGGCGTATATACAATGCACGGGGGAAAAAACCTCCTAAAGAGGGAAAAAATGCCCCGGCGGTCCTAGTGTGTTCACACACATCACTACCACATGTATATGGTAACAGATAGATAGAGAGAGAGAGAGAGAGAGAGAGAGAGATGGAAAAAATCCACTAAGAGAGGGGATAAATTTGGTGTGTGTGTGTGTGTGTGTAGTCGTTGTTGGCCGATGCCATACATAGGACACAAAAAAAGTGTTTGAAAGTGAGAGAGTTTGAGAGCAAGACAGAGAAAAGGTGTGGATGTGATGACGCATGCAAACAATTGGCGGCTGCATAGTAAATCAAAGAAAAAATGTGCGGCGCTGCTGATTGGAAAAGTTTGTTGAGAGGTGGGCTAGCTTGGTGGTAGCTACAGCCGTCATCGTGGATGGCTCTCCCCCAATAGAAGGATGGTGGTGAGAGAGTTCATCTACTTGGCATGCGTGCAATGCAAATAGTGGTTGACCGTGTTTTACGATGGGTGTCCTAAGGGTGGCGCCGTTAACATTTGCATGGGTTGCCTAACACTGGGTGTCTGCATGACGACCACCTCTAGATGGCAGAAAAAATAGCTTGTTGTGCGCTCCTTGCCGCACTGTCGAAGCAAGGGACTTGCCAATACACCGTATGCGAGCCACAAACGGCTCCAAGCACACAACAAGCCTAAACTAGCAAGCTCAAGAAAACAAGGGTGTGTCACTCACCGCTCTACGCTCGCCTTCGTGGTGGATTCCTCGCCGCGATGAAGAAGAAGCTGCAGTCGTGCCGCGCTCAACCGCTTCGCCGCCGTCGTGCCTTCGTAATGCTCGATCGCACACACACTCTCCCTCTCTCTCTCTCTCACACACACACACACACAAGGAGGTGAAGAAGAAGAAGATGGAGATGGAGCAAGAGCACTCTTCAATTGCACAAATGAGAGAATGAGTAAAAATTAGGTTTAGTTGGCTTTTATAGGAGCTCACCCCATTCACACTTGGGCGCCCATGCTTAGCCAACTAATCCCTTGAATGTCCAAGTTAAAGTGCGCCTCTCATCGGCGATCACTCTACCTTTCCCTATTGGTCCGACAAGCCCGGTACCTGACTCTACCAAATACATAATACGCGTCCATCGTAGGTGATGGGTGTCCGTGTGCCGTGAGGGTTAACATGCCCCCCTTCCTGATGTAGATTCCGTCCTCGGAAGCTATTGAGTTGAAGCTGGTTCGTCGAGGTGGAAGAGCATTTGAGATGAATGTCCTTAGCCTTCTTCAGTCACTGCAAAATCAAACAACATTGGCACAGTAATTGCATTCTCTTAAAAAGCATATGCAGTTTTAGGTAGACACATTGATTGGTCAAAGAATTTCAAACAATTTGGTAGCAATGAACATTAAATTGCAATGTAATCAAATGCATAAACAGATGTAAAGGTAGAAAATTAAACAAGTCTGGGGTCGCTAATTTGACGGTCGAAAAGCACTAGAGATCGAATATTAATACCATGGGTAAGCTTCTTAATTTTCTGTGGTCAATTAAGTTGTTTAATCGCGAGAGCCAAGTATTCATGTTCAAGGGCTGACTAGAGGCTATATCTAGAAAACCTTGTAGTTAAGCTACCATAAAAGGAATTTCTCATGAAATCATCGCCTGACTGATTACTTTTTCTTTGACCCCCCAAGGTCTTTTCACATTGATTCAATTATGATGTGTGTGCTTATTTTGTATGCCTTGGGTTTTTTGCTTTTCAAGGAAAAGCGCCCACACTGGGAACCTCTAGGGCTCTAGTACCATAGGCGATACATGTGAGTGAAGTACCAAATCAAGCAGGGATTTCTCTTCCAGCTTAAAATTTTACATTGTGGCACTTTGATTTTTTGTTTGTTTATTTTCAGCATTTTAATTTTGTAACTTTGGGAGGTCATATAACACTGTTACATCCCCCAAGCTCATCACATAAGTAAACTCCCTTTATAATACTTAAGCTAAAGGTCAATAGGGTTAAGCCCACTAGAAAGCCCTAGTACATTTCATACAATGCTGCCTAAATCGGATTAAGAACCTAAGTAACCATTGCTTATTAGGAAGGCATTCCCCATGGTATTAAGAGAAGATTTCTAATACCTAGCTTGGTCAAACTAGCTTAGTCGGACTGCTTGATTTTTACACCTAAACAAGTGATTATGACAAAACATTACATTGAATTAAATGTTGGATACCAAGCCAATGCGCTGAATAGTATGCTACCAATCACAATCAAAGCAGACAAACATGGATGCAAAAAGATAAGGGCAATGCTAATGGACAAGAAACACCTGTTTGTGTCGATGGTCGCGCTTGATTTGAAGGTTCCATGAAGGTCCAAACCCTATCAATAGCAACACGTTCCTGTACACACTAGGAAAGGAATACCTCCAGGAGGCACATCAGTGGGAAAAGAGATCTTTGCTAATCACTCAACTCTAAAACAGAAACACTCCTATCGTACTAATCTTACCTACCCTCCATCATTCAAGTGATGAGGATCAAAGGTGTTTTATGGCATAGGTTTCTGTTTCACTGTACCAGATGTGACATGTGTAGGTCTGAGTCAATGTTTTGACTTTAATGTGCATACTCGTTTGCTAATTGCTCTTGCTCTTCTTTTTTTTTTTGTGAGTATAAAGCTTTATATGTACATTCCCTAAGATTGGAATTGAGAGGTCAGGGAGAAAGGTTGAGAGGGAAACAAATGAATGATGACTGTCAGCAAACACTCCCCCCTTCCTTGGGTAGATCATACCGTTTGAAATGAGCTTGTCACCCTTTGAAACCAATTGTTCCAGTTGGTAATAGGTGAGGATTTTTGCCAGTAGTTTGTTATTACCCTAGGTGCCTTGTCGAGTTTCAACGGTGGTAAGGTACTCTCCCAGGATCGAACTTGAAGTGTTCATCAGGTGATTCTTGAACACTGGGAGGTGTGGATTCTTTTGTAGCTTCATTGAGGTCCACTACTATAGATGGAGATTGTGTAGAAGCTTTTACCTCTATGGATGTATTACATGATGAGCTAGAATCTTCATGGGACTCCCCCCTTCCTGAGCTAGGTGGAACAAATCGTTCTTTCTTTGGTACCCAAACTAGCTCGGGACTAGGTGTGTAGCATTCTGTGATTTTTTTCTTTCCACGATCATTGATTCGTTTTGGAACTACGGGATTGGGCTCACTTGGGTCAGGTGATAGGTAAGAGCACAATCTACGTTTTGGCACCCAGATTTGATCATTTCCTTGATAGTAGCCTTGGGCTTCCAATAGTCGTTTAGGAATCCAACGCAGCGTTTCTTTACATTTCTTGGAGTGAGTGGTACGTTTCTTACAAGGCTTCTGTTTTTTAGCACTAGCTATGGTCACTAAAGAAGCTTTAGGGACCCACTTGTATGTTTTCTTCGTGACATTAGGATGAGTCTTGTCGGAAGCGATATGCATTGCTTGTATCATATTTAAGGGTATAGGCATTTCATCCCCCTCAGGTGTTACCCAGGTCGTCCCCCTATTTCCCCAAGTGTCTATGGTTGATGCTAGGTGGACCCAATCCACATTGTCTGATTCCTTCATACCCGGTAACACATCCATGTAAGGAGAATCTTGGCCAATGTCTGTATCCTTCTTACAAGTGTAACAATATTGTAGTGGGGCCAAGTGAACTGTGGTGTCAGAGCGATGATCAATAATGGTTTTACTCCCTAAGGGGTGTACCTTACCAGTCACCAAATCCACTCTAAGGACAGAGTCTTGGAATTGCAAATAGACATGATTTTTAGACCAATCATGAACCATTTGTGCTTCCCTCATGAATGGTCGTCCTAAAATCATTTCATATGACATAAGGTGTTTAGAGAAATCCATTACAATGAACGTATGTCGTACCTTGTGTCCTAGAACTTTGATCTTAAGATCCTTGAGCATCCCCATAGGTTTGGCTATGGTACCATTTGCCATCTTTACCACAATGTTAGTAACACTGAGGCGGGGTTTTCCCATGGATTCCCAACAATCTTTTGTAACGATGCTAACTCCCGCACCACCATCAAGAATTCCCTTTATAGTTAATCCCTTGGTAGTGATGGGTAGGGTCGCATTAGACTCGTCGCCTTCAAAATACTGCCCTAATTCGTTAATGGGTACCTCAATCACAGACTCGTGTCCATCTAAGTCAAGTGATTGCACATGATTTTCCTCATCAATCATAATCGAGTCAGGCCTATTTGGTTGCGCAAACTGCGGTAATCCCGTTCGTAGCTCTCCGTTAAGGAATGCTCGAAGTGCAAGGAATAACTCAGGATCTCCATACAGCTTTGCTATGATCGTGGTTCGGACCTCAGAAGACATGAAGTCCACTAGTTTGGCAACATTCATTGGCGTTTTACAGGGTGTAGGTCCTTGACTAGGAACTGGTGAGGATGGAATCTCATATTCCTCAATGGGATCAGGTATTCCTTCGTTAAACATCCTTTCCAACAAGAAAGGTGTATGCTCACTTTCTGATGTCCCGTCCTCACTCCCTTCTTGGATGATACTAGATATGGCTAACGGTCTATGGTTCATGTGGGGTGGATGAACTTGCGTGGGAAACACTGTGTCATGAATTTTGATATGCATGGGTTCTGGTTCTAGTTTCCTTTGAGTCTCCTCCACTAAACCTCTTAGATGTTTCACCTGCTCAATCTCGTCTACTCGGTTTGGGTACGTCCCAATCTTCTTTTCACGATTCTTCCCTTTTTGCCCCTGCGGTTTATCTTGGGGTTCTTGGATTAGATTTGGAAACACTTGTGGTGTTTTCAGAGGCTCTTTATGATTTTCTCTTATTCGGTTTTCATTTGGTTCCATGTTACGGTTTTCTTTGTCGATCTTTCCCTTTGTGGTATTGGTTCTAGTCTCCATTGTCTCGACTGAATCTGAATCATCCTCGAGGTCATTCATATACACGGGGTCATCTCCTGTTCCTATGTTTGTTTTGGAACTTGGCTTTGAATTTTCCGTATTCTGCGACTTCTTCCTTCGTGTCTTCTTTTTCTTTGCTTGGATAACTGATGCGGTATCTCTCTCTTCGAGGATATGGCTTGGCCCTTGAAGCATGGACCGTGTAATCGCATAAGCGGGTGCGACGGGTGGTATTGGCGATGTCACACTAGCAATTTCGACCAAATTCAGGGGTGTGATTTTAGGCGCATTTGGGTTATAGGGGCATTGGGCAATCAAGTGATCTATGCCACAACGATTACATGTGAGTATTGGCATTGCAGACGTGCTCCCTTGATTCATTTGCATCTGTGCAGCATTCTTTTGCAGCCTAATAGGGCACTCCGCTACTCGATGTGGTCCACCACACTCGTAGCATTGAAGAGGTGGCCTCCTAGCCTGGGTGTTGATATTTTGACCTCTGGATGCGAGAGCAGCAGCTTGATAAACCGGCTTGACTTGTCCCCAACAATCTTCCATGTAGTATATGGGACATTCTTCCAATGTATCAAGTCCGTAGGCAATACTAGTGTCTATTTCCTCCTCACAACCATCTGCATAAGCATTTGATGGCTCGCAACCCACTTGGTTCATAGGGGCGACTCTTGGTTGCGGGGGCTGCGGTCCTAGCACAGGAGGTGGTAGCGGTGTAGCTTGTACAACATTTTGAGATCTAGGGACCATGTGTTGCGGTAGTTGCTCAACAGGTAGAGCAGGCATCAATACAGGAGCTCGAGGCGCATCCGTCCAGGCTACAGGTGGTCTATTTGCCATCATACGTTTGATCATTAAACAATCCTTAGCTTGGTGACCATACCTACCACATGCGTTGCAAGTTCCATTAAATTTTACTCTAAACGTAGGGCACTCACTAGTGCTATGTGGACCTAAGCAAATGGAACACCATTGTTGCTCCCTTCTTGGATACATGTGACTATTTTGAGGGGGTCGATTATCCTTAAGAGACTCTTGGATTGCCTTGGTGAGGTCTGTCAAGAATGTCTCAAATACCTTTGGCTCATTGGCAATGGGCTTTGCAGTCATGGGTTCATACTCAATGGCTTGTGAGCTAGTGGATCTCGTGTCAGTAGACACCCTCATGCCTGCTATCATCAAGTTGTCCTCTAATTGGATTGCATTGGCAGTGACATCTTCCCAGGTTGTGATACCTCTAATCACTAGTCCATTATAGATTCCTTCATTCCTCAACCCTCGAATGAATCGATCAAGCAGTTGGTTATTGTTGAAGCGCTCATTTACAGGGCAACGAGAGTTTAAGTGCTTTAGACGACTAATGAAGTCCCTTACTGACTCTCCTTCCTTACGTTCGGCCTTCTGTAGCTGAGATGCTACACCCCAAAGCACACCTTCTCGTATGTACTCCTTTAGAAACAACCTTCGAAGGGTAGGGTAGATTGTTTTCTCGTCCACCCTTAGGGTCCTATACCAATCTCCAGCCTTCCCACTTAATGTCAAGCTTAAGGCATTGCACTTATGTAGTTCATTGCGTTCCCCTAAGGAATCACATACTTGTTCAAACACTTCAATGTGTTTTCTAGCATCTTCGTCCCCATTGAATTTTTGCGTGAGTTTGGCAATTTGTACTGCCTTACTTCTACGCTCTCTATCAGATGCATGACGCATATTTTCCGCGATAGATTGACCTATGGTTTGAGCAAACGCTGCCAAGTCACCTATGTGAGGAGGCAGGGCCGGTGGAGGTACTCTTGGAATCATATGTGGGAGAGGAACGGGTACCGGTCTTGGCATATGTGTGGATGATGCAGGATATGGAACATAACCGGGCATAGGTCCACTCGGATAAGAGCTAGGGAGCGGCACTCGAGGAGCGTAAGCAAGTGGTACAATTGGAGGTGTGGGGGCCATGTGTGCATAAGGGGCTAAAGGCACATATGGTCGAATCGTGAGTGGTTTAGCACGTTTTCTAGTGGGAGACTTGGTTGCGTGCACATGGCTGATGGTGCTATGTATGAAATTGAGGGTACAGGAGATGTATGTTTGTCCTTGCCCAGTGGTATGAGATTTACCCTGCGTCATGTGCGTTATGTACCAGATTTGACAGTGAGTTTGATCTCGATTGGTTAGCTTAGAGATTGTGGATGTCAGATTTCGCTATGAGAGCGAGATTTTGTGATGCATTTGGGTTCGCTAGTGATTGCGAGAGGTGCCAGGAGTGGTACAGGTTACCCATTGCATGTGGATCACGCGAGAGACGGTGCTGTCTCTGTGATCACGCAGCCAGGTAGAGAGCGAGAGAGCAGGCGAGTCTCTTTTGCTTGTGGGTTGCAGGATGCTTTGCATGGAGTGCAGAGTAGTGAGCTCGTTGTGCACACAGTTGGGGCACGACTTGAGCAGTCACACAGAGAGGTGACAGAGTCAGACACGCATGCTTTGCTAGTGACTGAGCAAAGTAGAGAGTCAGTTGTGCGAGATACTTCTATGCAGGATAGATAGGTAGAGCGGTCTTGCTCTAGTGAGTCACGACAGGAGGACGTTGTGCAAGAGTCTATGCATATGGAGTTAGAGCATGAGAGCTCTAGTGAGTCACAGCAGATTGAGTGGTCATGTTTGCATTGGATGATTGCAGAGGAGGCTGAGATGTCAGGTATTATGTAGTCATTCCTTTCTATGCTCGACAGTGAGCATGGGGATATAGTTGTGCAGGATATGTCTTCCAGCAGACACCTAGAGCAGCTGGTTTGCTCTGAGGTTGCACGACAGGTTGATGCGTCTTTTGCGGATAGTCAGGAGATGCATGTGACTGACACGCCTTGTCAGTCAGAGATGCCTATTGCCAGGGATATATATGTTGATGTATGCTCCGTAGAGCTAGCAGGGCCCGCTAGCATTGCATCGGCATTCGGTGGTCTCATGTATGAGATGTTGATCTTGAGACCCGATATCGCAGCTGCAGTGGGAGCATTTGCAGTTGGGGTTGTCAGTTGTTTGTTGACTGATGATGGCATAGTGCACGAGGGAGATATGCAGGTATTGCGTACATACTTGCAGTACGTGTGCGGTACGTCTGGTGGTGTATGGACTTACACAGGAGCAGGACAGCCGGATGCACACGATCACAGCCAGCCAGTGGGCATCGGTTGAGAGCGGTTTTCTCTCGCCTTTTGTAGTCTTTAGACTAGGTTCTCTTGCTTAAAGGCACAGTCGCCTTTAAGTGGGAGGTTGTTGGGGTATAGGCGCATGTGCCTTGCCCGGCCGCCCAGAGTCTGGGCGCCCACTGACTTGTATACCTTATACATAGCATAAGTGTATAGGGGGCTGCTCACTCTTTGGAGTCTCCCCACCCATATCTGTGTGTCGTGTGTCTCCTTCTCTTCTCTCTCTCGCTCTCCGTCTGTGGTGCTCCCCGATCCCCTTCACCTCTTCCTCTAATCTCTCCCAGGTTCGACTTTGCTACGATCTTAAACTCCTCTCGTCATCCTATAATGTGAATTGTAGCCGAGTCTTCTCGAAAAATATTCTACTCTCCGTCATATCCTATCTAATGCTATGCACTATTCCCCATTTTTGTAATTGAGTATCCCTATATGATTTAGTTTAATCCATTTTATTATTATTTTTAATTAACACAATATTTACACTAACATTCACTATATTATAACAATAAAGATAGAACTCTCTTTAATTCCAAAGATCACTAATTATGCATGCAATCAACACTAATTGTTGCAATATAGATAGAACTCTCCTTAATTCCAAAAATCACTAATTATGAATGCAATCAACACTAATTGAAGCAATTAACAAAATCTACCAACATCTTAGCGACTGCTTGTCAAATTCTTCAGTCTTGGAGTGTAATCTACACTCTAATACCACTGCTACAAACAAAAAGCACAGAGCACTACAAAATACAGAAAAAAAACATACTTCAAGCCATAAACTAGCAAATCTGCATACTTGACAAATCTCATAGCACATAATCGAAGCTTTTCGTGAACAAAGAGAGAGAGAGAGAGAGAGAGAGAGAGCATGTGCAGGTGCACCTCCTAAATCGGAGTGCTACATCAGGAGCTTGATGCTCGTGCCATGGAAACTATTAGGTTCCACCTTGGTGAATCTATATTCTTCATGATTATGGACAAGACCAATGCTAAAGAACTATGGGAGTGTTTATGCTCAGCAGGGGATGGTAAGAGTGCATCGAACAAAGTGTTTTTGATGAAGAAGCTTATATTGAAAGAAGATAGCAATGTCATTTCACACCTGAATGAGTTTAAGAGTGTGTTTACTCAGTTGACATCAAAGAAGCTTAATTTTGATGATGAAATGAAAGCCATTTTCTTGCTATGTTCTTTGTTTGTATCGTGGGATACGTTAAAGGGAAAGCTTGTTTTCAGTGATGTTACAAGTACTTTGCTCACGAAAGAGATTTGATATCGGTCTCTTGACACTAGTGGGCATGGTAATGCGTACATGGCAAGTGGAAGTAGCGGGAGGAACAATCAAAGGCAAAGAGGTCATAGTAGCAGTGGTGGTTGTTCTCAGGATCACGAGAATGCACGTAGCAAGAGTCGTGGATGTGATGCAAGGAACATTGAATGCTACCATTGTCACAAGAAAGGACACATGAAAAAAGGTTTTCGATTGTTGCAAAGAGAGAAGGGTAAAGCCATTGTCGTAAGTTTTGCACATCCTAAGAGCAGCGTGAAGATAGAGGAGTTCAATGTTGTTGAGTCTCCATATGTTGATGTTGTTCTTGATGTGCCGTAGTCATTCTCGATGTACTAGTCTTCACTTCTAATTTGAGTCCAGATGTGTTGTTAGCTTTTGAGGAATACTATGCACAAAATTGGATTATTGACTCATGTGCTAGTTTTCATGTTACTGCTCACAAGGATTGGTTCTCCAGTTATGCTGCCTCGCATGTTTCAGTCAAGCTGGGCGATTCTTATCATATTGAGATTTATGGCATTAGAGATATGAAGTTGTGTATGCGCACTAGTATTGAGTTCATGCTGCGAGGTGTCAGACGTGTGCCAAAGCTAACTAAGAGCCTGGTTTCAGCAGGACAACTTGATGATCTTGGATACACTACATTGTCAAAAAAGGTAACTTGGTCATGCTCAAAGACCAAATTTCTGGCTCATTATATTTCTTTATGTCTCTTTTGTGAAAGATAATTCTATCTATGTAGCTGCCAAGATGCCTTCTATTGAGTTGTTGCATAGCCGGCTTGGTCATATGAGTCAGAAGGGAATGAAGCAATTATAGAGTTTTGGTTATATCCCTGTGTTAAATTATTCTCATTTTAGTTTGTATGAGCATTGCATATATGAGAAATAGACTATCCTTACCTCATTGCCATTGAATAGGGAGCTAGGAAATCCTCTAGATTTGGTTCATAGTGATCTATGTGGGCCTATGCTACATAAGTCTCTAGGGGGGCATTATATTCTGTGACTTTCATACACGACTCTACTCAAAAGGTGTGGGTCTACCTCTTGTAGAGGAAATAAAAATCTTTTTCTACGTTCCAGTATTTCCATGGTCAAGAACCGATTAGGCAAGAAGTTGAAGGCTTTGCGTATAATGGAAATTGATATTTTGTTCTTTGCTATAGCTAACAGGTGGAAAAAGCTAACCAAGCTATGGAATGCAAACGGATATACATTTTATTATTCAAGTGCTCTTTATGAGCTAACACTATTAAGTCTGGCCAGCAATCTGTACTCACTTTGAGCATTCAAGAAATCTATAAAACAAATACGTGCAAGAGGAAAATGCTCACTCTTGCATGGGGGAGATTGCACCCAGTGTTTGTGTACCTCTTTCCTCCACCCTCTCTGCGGTCTTTCAATGGTGATGCAAGTCTTTTGTTGACTAGCACATCAAGCATTCTCTGCTTCCATATAGTGACATTTGTACCATTAAACTTCTTAATGTGATAATCTTCTTTATCAGAAGATCAAGCCATACTGACAAGAGCTAATTGCAAGAGAGTAATGCTAGGAACTTATGGAAATAT
Source organism: Adiantum capillus-veneris (assembly GCF_014529385.1). Taxonomy (NCBI): domain Eukaryota; kingdom Viridiplantae; phylum Streptophyta; class Polypodiopsida; order Polypodiales; family Pteridaceae; genus Adiantum; species Adiantum capillus-veneris. The sequence goes on from NC_140940.1 coordinate 117,742,282, forward strand.
TTCTGACAAACATTTTGACAAAGTCTCTCTAAATGAAGATCAAAATCTCAACTAGAAACTCAACAAAATATATGCAATGTCGATGCAAAAGAATGTTGTAAGCAGACTAGAGGACTCACGGGAAAAATCTGGCAGAGTCTCCTCTGTACAGGGAGTAAAATCTCAACAATCAAGACAAAATCAATGCATAAAATATCAAGAGTTCTCTGAGCATTTTTGTCCAAGATAACTGAAAAACGTGACCGCTAACAAGGCATCAAAAGCACCTAACAGATCTATACATGTCCTATGGGAGGCCACAAGTAGGTATTTCCAACAATCTAATCCACCTTGCACTAGGTAGCCCAACCCCCAGTGTTCGGCTTCAAAAAACTCATGCAACGACCCTCACGGAAGGCTATGCAGACACGACTAGCCACAGAGCTAGAAAGAGATCTTCTAGATCGAGTTTCAAAAACGTCCAAGGCTGCCAAAGCAGGCCAAAATTGGCTCCACAAGGGCATACTGTAGTATCCGCAACAAAATACACATAAACCATAAAACTAACACTACCAGACTGCATGATATGCGCTCAAATAGACGCCATTGAAATGCAAGAAAAGAAAAGGCATAATGCTAGTAATCTTCTCAAGGCAGCGCTCAATACAATAAATTGAGTTGCAAACAGGACAAAGTGCTGGAGATTTTAATAGTAACGCAAGGCTAAAAAAAAGGCAACAAAATTTACAAGCACCGCAAGGGAAGGCCTCAACCACGTAACACTAGACATTGAAGAGAGCGAGCACTGGGGATGGGCAAGCTCTCTGTAGCACAAGCAAGAAGAGAGAGCGAAAGAGAAGGTAGTGTGTGTGTGTGCGTGCGCACACACACACAACACACAAGCATCGAGATAGAGAGAAAGAGCTCCAGATCAGTTCGAGATTCCCGCCCACCTTCTTGTCACATCATTAGTGGCGAATTTGTAGCATCCTACCACACATCTACATTGTGGATTCGGCATTGATCTAGCATCGACATCTACCTCGTATCGGCATCAACATCAACACAACATTGGTGTTTTTCCTACATTGTTTTCCCATAGTATCATCAAAGAGAGCAGTCTTGGCAGCTACTGCTTGGTTTCTTGGTGCATTGTATGCATAGATCTTGATGCATGCATATCGTGGTCAGGTTTTGTGATGCTTAGCTGTTGACGACTCACAAGTTACTAATTTAATCAGTTTGCTAGACTCATAGGTCTACACAACTACATGTTTATAGGTTTTCTTGGCAGGCATTTCTACTATAGATCTATTGTTCTTACACGTGATAGTTATTGGATTACTCCATGCATGGCATTTGTGGTTTGATTTGCCTAGCCTAGTTGGCTACGGTTGACAAGTATGGCAGTGGCAAATTCCAGTTTCAGTGAAATATTTCTTTTGCCACATTCAACACGTGTAATGACATGATTAATAACTCTACTCATTGTTGGGTAGGCTTTTTACAAGAAGCTTGTGATGCTATTCTAGGAAAGTCTACTATAGGCACATTGCTATTTCAAGAGTCACTTCCCAACCATAGTTGACTTTAACAAGGCAAATGCTCATATAATTTTTGATGGCTATCGACTTTCAAATTCAACAATGTGTGTGTCTACACATTGCCCAATGATGCCAAAAAAGGAAAATTGGAGTAGGGAGAGAGAGAGAGAGAGAGAGAGAGAGAGAGAGAGAGAGAGAGAGAGAGAGAGAGGCACATGTAAAGCCCCATTCAACTATTCCACACTAATGAACGTGGTGGTTGAACGGGTTGTGTTGCACACATGCATTGCCAACACTTTGCTTTTGTTCGCTTGTGGTTGCAAAATGCCGTGATATATCTAGGCCTCTTGCAAGGAAAGTGTAATGGAATTGACCTATTAACTTGAGAGTAGTGGAAATTAATGAGAGTACTTTTAACAAATTACTTTGTGAGCATAGTGGGTGAACATAGTTGAAGATAAAAACATAAACATAGCAATTGGTTAACTTGGCATGAACAATACTTTTGCAATAGAGAGAATTTAGAGAACATGACAAAAGTTGAGGACCAGATTTATGTGGAGCTGGTCCCCCCTCCAATAGGCATTTGTATTATGATTTCTCCCATTAAGAGAGAATTGTTACAATACAATCTTTGTGTTCCTTGTGACCTAGGTGATGCAATGAAGATGGAAAGCTTCATGCATCACAAGCATAACATAAACTTTGAAGAATCTTTAACTATCCCAAGCCTTAGTCCCAAGACCTCAAACACCTTCGAAGGTGGAGAGAGCTAGGAGGGAATGAGGGTAGGGAAGAGGAAGAAGAAACATTTCATAGGAGAAAGAATTAGTTTCTCACTTATCATCACTCTTCTTGCTAGCTTACATAATAGCATAGTAATGAAGATAGAGAAGATGGCAAGCTTAAGCATTGAAGCATGGCTCTTGGTTGGATTTGCACTCCATAGCCAAGAGTGTTGGTGTAGGCTCTCAACCTCTACTTGCTCGTGCTCCATCTCCATCTCCTTGTGTGTGTCTGTGTGTGTATGCATGTGAGAGAGAGAGAGAGAGTGTGTGTGTGTGTGTGTGTGCGATCGAGCATTGCGACAGCACGACGGCGGCGAGGCGGTTGAGCGCGGCGTAGCAGCGTCTCCCTCTTCTTCGTGGCAAGGAATCCTCCGCGAAAGCAAGCGTAGAGCGGTGAGTGACACACCATCGAAATCTTTGAGCTTACTAGTATAGGCTTGTTGTGTGCTTGGAGCCATTTGTGGCTCGCACACGGTGTATCGGCAAGTTCCTTGCATTGACACGTGCGACATACGTGTACATTTTTGGCGCCGTTGCCGGGGAATGCCATACACTAAGCTTGAATGGCACTCTGTGCTTCTTTAGTGGTGCAATTTCAATGGTAGGAAAGGTAAGGAAGGAGGGTGTGTGTGTTGAGAAGAAGGATTTTGTGTTACTACTGTGTAATTTTTTCGTTAATGGAGTTTTCAAAGGTACTGTGTTTTTTCTCTGTGTAAAGTGTTAGTATTAAGGTTGTTAGTTCTGTGTAATGTAATGTACAGTAAGTAGGAAGTAGATCTGTGAGAGCTAATAGAGTGTGTTAGTGTGTAATAGTAGGTGTATTAGTTGGAAGTATGTAGGTAGAGTGTGTGTGTGTGCTCTTGCGCAGGCCGCGCGGCGACCTTATCCTTCAAAAAAAATAAAAAATAAAAAAAATTTAAAGATAGGACCAGGATCAGAAATATCTCCCAGACCCAATCCCAAGCTCACGCTCAGGCTTAGGCATCTATCGCCCTTTAAAATTACGAATTTTAGCTTCACACGTAGCTAAAAATCGACTTTTTTGAGGACCAACGGAGCTTCAGGTGACCGAATGTTGTGCTGTAAAGCACACTGCGACCCTCTGAGTGATACACTCGTTTTGAGCTATCACACACTTTAATCCAAAAAATCGATCATTAAAAAACATTAAAAACGTAAAAAGCACGAGTGAAAACGGACTCTTAAAAAAGTAAGCGATTAACCTTCGAGGTTATTCGCCGACGCTTGTAGGGTGCCAAAGGCACATGCATCTGCGCTCTGGTCATGTGCTAGAGACGGAGAAACTAGAGAGAATTTCGACTTATGCGAGTTCTCAATATCCACATACTTTAGGTTCCGTGCCCTCAGCGGGGACCCAAAGTAGTACAAACCAAGACCCGAACATAGCGGCTAGTGACTCTTCCTCTGACTACAACGTCATGGAGGGTTTCCCAATGCCTAATCCCGATAGCTCAAGCCAAAACATGCATGCCATGGGCCCGCGGTCCGAACCGAGCGTGCTTAGCCGCTTGAAGGAAACCTTTAGTAGAGCCACTCGCTCCGAACATGGAGCTAATGATGTAAATGAGGCGGGTGGGGAAGTAAATTCTCCATTAATGACCAATGTAGACCCTATGCCCTCAGAGAATGTGCACGTGAATACTTCATTCACTGCACCTCCTGACTCTTCAGAGTTATTTTCCTCCGAGGTCATATTACCCGATGGTAGAAGTCTTGCCGAAGTGCAAGAGGTTGAGCGATATATTTTTGCAGCAAGGGAAAAGGAAATCGAGAGCTTACGCAAGGCGAAGCAACGAACAGAGTTAAAATCGAAAGCTCCTATGTCAATATCCTTGCTAAGAGAGAAATCAAGTGCTCCTGACTTAGCAACCGCTCAGGGCCAACCCCTAGAAAGCAACATTGCATCTAGCTCAAAGGATACCCCTAGCACCTCAATCCTAGATGGAGCGTTCTTAAATGAGAACTGGGAGTACGAACTACAAACGAAAACTCTAACCGACCTATACACAAGTCACACCTATCACGTGGGTTGGTTAAATGTCCTACAATCCACAATGGGTGCTACTAGTGTGGAGGATCAACAACAAAGAGTTTGTGAGGTCATCCATAGGGTCATTGAGTTAGAGAGACAGAACAAGGGGATCAACATGCCTTCAACGGGTCTCATGAGATTCTTAGATACAGGAAAGGCTAAACAACCGACCTTATCGCAAATGGAGACTCCCTCGATAAGCCCGATGGATCCTCCATATGTTGTTTCTCCAGGGGTCTTAGTGCAATCTCAGCCCACAAGTGATAGCTTTACCTTTCCAAGTCTAGCTCATCTTTCCCTTTATGACACCACGACTACCATGCCTACCCCAATGATGGGCATGCTGAGAAACACTCCATGGACCTCATTTGTTAGTAAAGCACCGCTACATGGTAACGCAATGTCTGCAATAGTACCTACAAGTGTGTACCAATCGTATGCACCTATGGGTCATCGTACTCATGTAGTCTCTAGTCCTCCCATTGTTTCAACTACCTATGCTCCACAACCACAACACCGAAGTTCTGATTTCCATGGGACTATACCGGCTAGCATTAGCATGTCACATCCAACGTCTGCTATGCCTAGGGCCACGCATATGAACTTTGGGCCACCCCATGGCACAACATCGTACCAAATGTGGAACCCAAGGGCTTCCTATGTGCCAAGCCCAATGCCAATACCTACTCCACATGTAGTCTCTGGATCACCTTCATCCACGGTGCCTGCTCACTTAGGTGACTTGGCAACATTTGCTCAAGCTATTGGTCGATCTATTGTTGAGAATATGCGTAACATGCCTGATAGAGAGCCTAGAAGTAAGGTAGTACAAATAGCCAAGCTCACACAAAAATTTAGTGGAGACGGGGATGCGAGAAAGCATATCGAAGTGTTTGAACAAATATGCGATTCTCTAGGAGAACTCAATGACCTGCATAAGAGTAATGCTTTAAGCCTAACCTTAAGTGGGAAGACAGGGGATTCGTATAGAACCCTAAGGGTGGAAGAAAAAATGATTTACCCTACTCTTAGGAGACTGTTCTTGAAAGAATACATACGAGAGGGAGTGCTTTGGGATGTAGCCTCTCAGCTCCAGAAAGCCCAACGAGAGGAAGGAGAGTCGGTGAGAGATTTTATTAGTCGCTTGAAGCATTTGAATTCGCGTTGTAATCCAAATGAGCACTTCAATAATAATCAATTGCTTGATACATTCATTAGGGGATTATGACATGAGGATATCTACAATGGCCTAGTCATTAGAGGTATCACCACTTGGGAAGCAGTCACCACCAATGCGATCCAATTGGAGGATAATTTAATGATTCAAGGAGAAAGAGCGTCTGTTGAGCCTAAATCTATTAGCTCGCAAGCATCAGGGCATCAGCCAATGACCCTAAAGCCTATTGCTAAGGAGCCAAAGATATCTGAGATGACTTTCGCAGATCTCACCAAGGCTATTCAAGAGAGTCTTAGAGACAATCGTGCTCCGCAAAACAATCATATGTATCCAAGAAGGGAGCAACAATGGTGCTCAGTATGCTATGGACCGCATAGTACCAGTGAATGCCCTACTTTTAGAGTAAAATTCAATGGGAATTGCAATGCCTGTGTAGGGTATGGTGGTCATCAAGCTAAGGATTGCATAGTATTTAAGCGCGCCATGGCCAATAGACCAACCTTAGCATGGACACACACACCTCGAGTGCCTGCATTGATGCCGGCCCCAGCTCTTGAACAAACGTCACACACATGGTCCCTAGGGCCCAAAATGTTGTTCAAACAACACCCTTACCACCTCCAGTGCTAGGACCACAACCACCACATCCGAAAATCACTTCTGTGAATCAAGTGGGTTGTGAGTCATCTATTGCTTGTTTGGAAGGCTATGAGGAAGATATAGATCCTAATATTTCCTATGGAATGGATATGCTTGAAGAAAGTCCACAATACTACATGGAGGACTATTAGGGACAAATCAAACCTGTATATCAAGTAGCTGCTCCTTCGGCAAGAGGCCAAAATATCAATTACATTGCTAAGAGACCACCTCTTCAATGCTATGAGTGTGGAGGTCCACATCGTGTAGCCAAGTGTCCTATTAGACTACAAAAGAACGCCACACTAATGCAAACCAATCAAGCGAGCACGTCTACAATGCCGATACTCATGTGTAATTGATGTGGCATAGATCATTTGATTGCCCAATGTCCAAATAATCCAAATGCACCGAAGATCACGTCATTAAACTTGATTGAAGTTACCGAGGAGCCATCACAAAGTACACCTGTGGTACTAGTAAACGTACTCACACGATCGATGCTCCAAAAACAAAATTATATTCTTGAAGAAAGAGACACGGCATCAATTGCGCAATCTCAGAAAAAGAAGAAAACATGAAGAAAGAGATCACAAAAAGCAGCGAAGTCAGACCCCAGTTCAAAGACTAACATAGGGACTGGTGATGACCCCGTATATATGAACGACGCTGAAGAGGATTCGGATTCAAGTGAAACCATGGAGACCAAAACGACCACTAAGATAGAAACCAACAAGGAAGATCTTCGTGAGCCACAATGGCCAAGATCCAAGAAGAAGATAGGAACTTATCCAAACCCTACAGAGAAGATCGAGTGAGTCAAGCAATTAAGGAGTTTGTTAGAAGATATCCAAAGGGATTTAGAATCAGCACCTAGGCAGATCCAGATTACAGACACCGTGTTCCCTACGCAACAACAACCTCACCAAGTCCATAGACCCTTAGCCATACCTAGTGTCATCCAAGAAGAAAGTGACTTAACATCATGGGAAAGTGGGCGTACTCACTTCTTGATGGAAAGAATGTTTACAGAGGGACTACTTGATCCTATCGAAGAAATGGAGATCCCATCTTCCCCACGTCAAGGGATTGAAGTCCAAAAGGTGCCGTTAAACATTGCCGAATTGATGGATTTCATGTCTTCAGAAGTTAGAACCACCATCATGTCCAAACTATATAAAGACCCTGAGCTAGTCTTAGCTCTTTGAACCTTCCTCAATGGAGAACTAAAGTTTGGGCTACCACAATTTGCACAGATGGAAGGAGCTGAGGAGATGCCAATAGAGGAGGAACACTTAGATCCACAACCCAACCTAGATGAGAACCTTGTTATAGAAATACCTGTTAACAAGTTGGGACAATACTTTGAGGGTGATGAATCCAATGCGACCATACCAATCACTACTAAGGGATTAACTGTGAAGGGAATCCTTGATGGTGGCGCTGGGATTAGCATTGTGACTAAAAATTGCTGGAAAACTATGGGAAGACCTCACCTTGCGACCACAACCATAGTAGTGAAGATGGACAATGGGTCTATTATTAAACCTATTGGGATGCCAGAAGATCTCAAGATCAAGGTCTTTGGACATAAAATAAGAGTTACCTTCATTGTTATGGATTTGTCCAAGCACACTCTGGCATCGGAGATGATCTTAGGACGTCCTTTCATGAGGGAAGCAAAAATGGTGCATGACTGGTCTAAAAACCATGTCTACTTGCAGTTCCAAGATTCTGTTATTCGAGTGGATCTTGTTACTGGTCGAGCATATCTCCTAGGAAACTGGTTTATAATTGATCATAGATCTGACACCACAGTTCACTCGGCCCCATTGCAATATTGTTACACGTGTAAAGTGGACACTGATGTTGGCGAAGATTCTCCTTATATGGATGTACTACCTGGGATGATTGAGTCTGACAATGTGGATTGGGCCCACCTACCAGCAACCATAGACACTTAGGGAAACAGGGGGACAACCTGGGTAAAACCTGAGGGGGATGAAATGCCACCACTCGTACCCTCAAATATGCTACAAGCAATGCATATAGCTTCTAACAAGACTCATCCTAATATAACAATGAAAACATACAAGTGGGTCCCTAAAGCTTCTTTAGCGACCATAGCTAGTGCTAAAAAATAGAAGCCTTGTAAGAAACGTACCACTCGCTCCAAGAAAAGTAAGAAAATGCGATGGATTCCTAAACGACTATTGGAAGCCCGAGGCTACTATCAAGGGAATGATCAAATCTGGGTGCCAAAACGTAGATTGTGTTCTTACCTGTCACCTGAGCCATGTGCGCCCAATCCTGTAGCTCCAAAACAAACTGACAATCGCGAAAAGAAAAAAATCACAGAATGCTACACACCTGTTCCATAGCTAGTTTGGGTACCAAAGAAAGAACAATTTATTCCACCTAGCTCAGGAAGGGGGGAGTCCCATGAAGCTTCTAGCTCCTCATGTAATGCATCCATAGAGGTAAAAGCTTCTCCAAAGCCTCCACCTACAATAGTGGACCTCCATGAAGCTACAAAAGAATCCACATCTCCCAATGTTCAAGAATTACATTATGAACCGCTTCAAATTCGATCCTGGGAGAGTACCTTACCACCCTTGCAACTCGACGAGGCACCTAAGGTAATAGAAAACTACTGGCAAAAATCCTCACCTATTACCAACTGGAACAATTGGTTTCAAAGGGTGGCAAGCACATTTCAAACGGTATGATCTACCCAAGGAAGGGGGGAAGTCTTCATTCACGTCAGCCTATTGAATTATTTCCCTTTTACCCTTGTTTCCCTGACCTCTCAATCACCAATCTTAGGGAATGTATATATATAGCCTTATACTCACCAAAAAAAAAAGAGCAAGAGCAATAAGCAAACGAGTATGCACAATAAAAGTCAAAACATTGACCCAGACCTACACATTCACATCCGGTACACTGAACAAAAACCTATGTCATAAAACACTTTTGATCCTCATCACTCGAGTGATGGAGGGTAGGAAGGATTAGTACAATAGGAGTGTTTCTGTTTTAGAGTTTAGTGATTAGCAAATTTCCTTTTTCCCACTGATGTGCCTCCTAGAGATATTCTTTGTGTTTCCTAGTGTTTACAGGAACGTGTTGCTGTTGTTAGGCTTTGGACCTTCATGGAATCTTTCTCTCGTTCACACTTCATATCAAGCGCGACCATCAACACGAACAGGTGTTTCTTGTCCATTAGCATTACCCCTTATCTTTTTGCATCCATGTTGGTTTGCTTTAATTGTGATTGGTAGCATAATATTCAATGCATTTGCTTAGTATCAAACATTAAATTCAATGTAATTTTTTGTCATAATCACGTGTCTACGTTTAAAAATCAAGCAGTCTGACTAAGCTAGTTTGACCAAGCTAGGCGTTGGAGATCTTCTCTTAATACCAGGGGGAATGCCTTCCTAATAATCAATGGTTACTTAGGGTCTTAATCCGATTTAGGCAGCATTGTGTGAAATATATTAGGGCTTTCTAGTGGGCTTAGTCCGTATTGACCTTTAGCTTAAGTATTATAAAGGGAGTTTACTAGTGTGATGAGCTTGGGGAGGGTAATAGTGTTATATGACCCCCCAAAGTTACAAAATTAAAATGCTAAAAATGAACAAGCAAAAAATCAAAGTGCCACAATGTAAAATCTTAAGCTGGAAGAAAAATCTCAGCTTGATTTGGTACTTCACTCACATGTATCGCCTATGGTACTAGAGCCCTAGAGGTTCCCAGTGTGGGCGCTTTTCCTTGAAAAGCAAAAAACCCAAGGCATACAAAATAAGCACACACATCAAAATTGAATCACCGTGAAAAGACTTTGGGAGGTCAAAGAAAAGGTAATCAGTCAGGCGATGATTTCATGAGAAATTCCTTTTATCGAAGCTTAACTACAAGGTCTTCTAAGTATATCCTCTAGTCAGCCCTCGAACATGAAATACGTGGCTCTCGCGATTAAACAACTTAATTGACAAGAGAAAATTGAGAAGCTTACCCATAGTATTAATAGTCGATCTTTACTACCTTTTGACCGTTAAATTAGCGACCCCATACTTGTTTAATTTTTTATCTTTACAATTGTTTATGCATTTGATTATATTGTAATTTAATGTTTATTGCTGACAAATGGTTTAAAATTCTGTTACCAATCAAATTGTCTGCCTACAATTGCATATGCTTTTTAATTGTATATGAGACAGGAATTACTGTGCCAATATCGTTTGATTTTGCAGTGAAGAAGGCTAAGGACATTCATCTCAAATGCTCTTCCACCTCGACGAACGAGCTTCAACTCAATAGCTTTCGAGGATAGAATCTACAGCAGGAAGGGGGGCATGTTAATCCTCACGACTCACAGACACCCTATCACCTACGACAGATGTTGTATTATTTCCTTGGTAGAGTCAGGTACCGAGCTTGTCGGTCCAATAGGAAAAGGGTAAGAGTGATCGCCGATGAGAGGTGCACTCTAACTGGAACATTCAAGGGATTAGTTGGCTAAGCATGGGCGCCCAAGTGTGAATGCGGCGAGCTCATATAAAAGTCAACTAAACCTAAAATTCACTCATTCTCTCATTTGTGCAATTGAAGAGTGCTCTTGCTCCATCTCCATCTTCTTCTTTTTCATCTCCAAGTGTGAATGGGCCGAGCTCATATAAAAGTCAACTAAACCTAAAATTCACTCATTCTCTCATTTGTGCAATTGAAGAGTGCTCTTGCTCCATCTCCATCTTCTTCTTCTTCATCTCCTTGTGTGTGTGTGTGTGTGTGTATGCGTGAGAGAGAGAGAGAGAGACATAGAGTGTGTGCAATCGAGCATTGTGGTGGTAAGACGGTGGCAAGGCGGTTGAGCGCGGCGTAGCGGCGTCTCCCTCTTCTTCGCGGCGAGGAATCCTCCACGAAAGCAAGCGTAGAGCGGTGAGTGACACACCATCGCCATCTTTGAGCTTACTAGTTTAGGCTTGTTGTGTGCTTGGAGCCATTTGTGGCTCGCACACAGTGTATCGGCAAGTTCCTTGCATTGACATGTGCGACATACGCGCACATGTACTTTGCACTATGCACAATGCATAATGAGAGTGTGAGTGTGTGTGGGAGAGTATACCCCCTAACCAACCCCCTAGATTGCTTTGGTCGACCCCCCCTTGTAGCTCATGCTTGAAGCTCATTGGACCCCTCCAGGCCTAGCCAATAACAAGCAGGAGGCATGACAAGCAATAAGGGTAGCCTTGGGACAAGTGTTACCCTTTCCCCTTTGAGAGAGAGGACTTGATAAATGCAAAGACAATTAATTAAATCTCCTAAATTATCATTGGACCCCTTGGGTGGCCAACCAATAGGCTTCACGCACACCATGAGGGCAACTTGAGGAGGAAGTTGACAAGTGTCCCCTTTGCTTTCTTTGTACTAGGCATGCCTTGTGTGAGTGTGTGTTTTTTCTCTCTCATCCCCCCTCATGTAGGGCTCGCCCCCTCCTTGTAGGGATTGTATCTTTGACTTTTGACACCGCCCCCTCCTTGTAGGGATTGTATCTTTGACTTTTGACACCTCAAGCCCCTCAAGCTCAGGCCGAGTTCCCACTACAAGCTTGGCCCTTAAGCACTTTAAGCTTGGGCTGGGTTCTCACCTCAAGTACAACCCTAGCATCTCAAGCATGTCAAGCATCTCAAGCATGTCAAGCACCTCAAACATCTTAATCATCAAGCACCTCAGTTATCAAGCACCTCAAGCACCTTAAGCTTGGGCCGGGTTCCCACCTCAAGCAACTCAAGCTTGGGCCGGGTTCCCACCTCAAGCTCAACCCTAGCTTACCTAAGGTCAAAGGACTTTTACACTAACTATTGGAGGTCTTTTGAAGCTAACCCTAAGCATTGGTTAGCCTTGCTCTTTGATAGACCATATCTCATTTGGGCCCCTTTACCATTGGCCCCGTGTTGAGATAGATCTATAAGAACATGTCTATATCTTTACCCTTGTTCTTGTTTATTCTCCGACATTAAATGATCAGTTTAATATGAGAAAGTCATCTGGGTTGGTTAGATATTAGATTTTATGACATTACCTCTCTCTTGAAATCATAGTCGTCCTCGACTATGAGGTAGAAGAGATAAAGCCTTGATCATTAGTCAATCTTACTTAGCGGGTAGAGGATCCCTTTTTACCGTACGACATCTTTCCAAGATGGATGACTAATCCATTTGGTGCTTGGGAGACATAGCTCTCGCAAGCATGTCTGCTCTTTAGTCCATTTCATTCTCCCAAAGTAGAGTGACAAATGCTCTGATACTAATGTAATGGAATTGGCCTATTAACTTGAGAGTAGCGGAAATTAATGAGAGTACTTTTAAGAAATTACTTTGTGAGCATAGCGGGTGAACATAGTTGAAGATAACATCATAAACATAGCAATTAGTTAACTTGGCATGAAAAATAATTTTGCAAGAGCGAATCTAGAGAACATGACAACAATTGAGGACCGGGTTTATGTGGAGCCGGTCCCTCCTCCAATAGGCATTCGTATGATGATTTCTCCCATTAAGAGAGACTTGTTACAATACAATCTTTGTGTTCCTTGTGACCTAGGTGATGCAATGAAAATGGAAAGCTTCATGCATCACAAGCATAACATAAACTTTGAAGAAAGCTTTAAATATCGCAAGCCTCAGTCCCAAGACCTCAAACACCTTCGAAGGTGGAGAGAGCTAGCAAGGAATGAGGGTAGGGAACAGGAAGAAGAAACATTTCATAGGAGAAAGAATTAGTTCCTCACTTATCATCACTCTTCTTGCTAGCATACATAATAGCATAGTAATGAAGATGGAGAAGATGACAAGCTTGAGCATTGAAGCATGGCTCATGGTTGGATTTGCATTCCATAGCCAAGAGTGTTGGTGTAGGCTCTCAACCTCTACTTGCTTGGAGAAGGAGAGGGAGCTCTTGTACTTTGCACTATGCACAATACATAATGAGAGTGTGTGTGAGTGTGTGTGGGAGAGTAATACCCCCTAAGAAACCCCCTAGCTTACTTTGGTCGACCCCCCCTTGTAGCTCATGCTTGAAGCTCATTGGACCCCTCCAGGCCTAGCCAATCACCAGGCAGAAGGCATTACAAGCAACAAGGGTAGCCTTGGGACAAGTGTCCCCCTTTCCCCTTTGAGAGAGAGGACTTGATAAATGCAAAGATAATTAATTAAATCTTTTAAATTATCATTGGACCCCTTGGGTGGCCAACCAAGAGGCTTCAGGCACACCATGAGGGCAACATGAGGAGGAACTTGACAAGTGTCTCCTTTGCTTTCTTTGTACTAGGCATGCCTTGTGTGAGCATATGTGTGTTCTCTCTCATCCTTCCTCATGTAGGACTCGCCCCCTCCTTGTAGGGATTGTAACTTTGACTTTTGACACCTCAAGCCCCTCAAGCTTAGGCCGAGTTCCCACTACAAGCTTGGCCCTTAAGGACTTTAAGCTTGGGCTGGGTTCTCACCTCAAGTACAACCCTAGCATCTCAAGCATGTCAAGCACCTCAAGAATCTCAATCATCAAGCACCTCAAGCATCTCAAGCACCTCAGTCATCAAGCACCTTAAGCTTGGGCCGGATTCCTATCTCAAGCTCGGGCCGGGTTCCCACCTCAAGCTCAGCCCTAGCTTACTTAAGGTCAAAGGACTTTTCCACTAACTATTGGAGGTCTTCAATGAAGCTAACCCTAAGGTCTTATGCTCCATTGGTTAGCCTTGCTCTTTGATAGACCATCTCTCATTTGGGCCCCTTTAATATTGGCCCCGTCTTGAGATAGATCTATAAGCACATGTCTATATCTTTACCCTTGTTCCCGTTTATTCTCCCACATAAATGATCAGTTTAATACGAGAAAATCATTTGGGTTGGTTAGATATTAGATTTTTTGACATTACCTCTCTCTTGAAATCATAGTCGTCCTCGACTATGAGGTAGAAGAGATAAAGCCTTGATCATTAGTCAATCTTACTTAGCGAGTAGAGGATCCCTTTTTACCCTACGACATCTTTCCAAGATGGATGACTGATCCATTTGGTTCTTGGGAGACATAGCTCTCGCAAGCATGTCTGCTCTTTAGTCCATTTCATTCTCCCAAAGTAGAGTGACAAATGCTCTGATACCAATGTAATGGAATTGGCCTATTAGCTTGAGAGTAGCTGAATTTAATGAGAGTACTTTTAAGAAATTACTTTGTGAGCATTGAGGGTGAACATACTTGAAGATAACAACATAAACATAGCAATTGGTTAACTTGGCATGAACAATACTTTTGCAAGAGAGAGAATTTAAAGAACATGACAACAGTTGAGGACCGGGTTTATGTGGAGCCGGTCCCCCCTCCAATAGACATTTGTATTATGATTTCTTCTATTAAGAGAGACTTGTTACAATACAATCTTTGTGTTCCTTGTGACCTAGGTGATGCAATGAAGATGGAAAGCTTCATGCATCACAAGCATAACATAAACTTTGAAGAAAGCTTTAACTATCCCAAGCCTCAATCCCAAGACCTCAAACACCTTCGAAGGTGGAGAGAGCTAGCAAAGGAATGAGGGTAGGGAAGAGGAAGAAGAAACATTTCATAGGAAAAAGAATTAGCTCCTCACTTATCATCACTCTTCTTGCTAGGATACATAATAGCATAGAAATGAAGATGGAGAAGATGGCAAGCTCAAGCATTGAAGCATGGCTCTTGGTTGGATTTGCACTCCATAGCCAAGAGTGTTGGTGTAGGCTCTCAACCTCTAGTTGCTTGGGGAAGGAGAGAGAGCTCTTGCACTTTGCACAATGCACAATGCATAATGAGAATGTGCGTGGGAGAGTATACCCCCTAGCTTGCTTTGGTCGACCCCCCCTTATAGCTCATGCTTGAAGCTCACTGGACCCCTCCAGGCCTAGCCAATCACAAGCAGGAGGCATTACAAGCAACAAGGGTAGCCTTGGGACAAGTGTCCCCCTTTCGCTTTTGAGAGAGAGGACTTGATAAATGAAAAGATAATTAATTAAATCTCCTAAATTATCATTGGACCCCTTGGGTGACCAACCAAAAGGCTTCAGGCACACCATGAGGGCAACATGAGGAGGAAGTTGACAAGTGTCCCCTTTGCTTTCTTTGTACTAGGCATGCCTTGTGTGAGTGTGTGTGTGTGTGTTCTCTCTCATCCCCCTCATGTAGGGCTCGCCCCCTCCTTGTAGGAATTGGATCTTTGACTTTTGACACCACAAGCCTCTCAAGCTTAGGCCCAATTCCCACTACAAACTTGGCCCTTAAGCACTTTAAGCTTGGGCTTGGTTCTCACCTCAAGTACAGCCCTAACATCTCAACCATGTCAGGCATCTCAAGCACCTCAAGCATCTCAAGCACCTCAGTCATCAAGCACTTCAAGCACCTTAAGCTTGGGCCGGGTTCCCATCTCAAGCACCTCAAGCTTCCGCCGGGTTCCCACCTCAAGCTCAACCCTAGCTTACCTAAGGTCAAAGGACTTTTACACTAACTATTGGAGGTCTTCAATGAAGCTAACCCTAAGGTCTTATGCTCCATTGGTTAGCCTGGCTCTTTGATAGACCATCTCTCATTTGGGCCCCTTTACTATTGGCCCCGTGTCGAGATAGACCTATAAGCACATGTCTATATCTTTATCCTTGTTCCCGTTTATTCTCCCACATTAACTGATCAATTTAATATGAGAAAATCATTTGGGTTGGTTAGATATTAGATTTTATGACAAAAAGCTTGCAGGAATAGAGTCCCAAGGGAATTCTTCTCCTTTCCTCCCTTATCGAACACCAACGTTTGAGCTTGAACGTGATGAAAGGAGGCGCGTGGGGAGGGGGGGTTGGTCTATGCTACCACCTAAAGAGGCGGTGAGTTTGCTCCACTTTTTGGAAGACGGTCCGACACGAGAGAGACACACTCACATGTCAAAAAAGGCTCTGCATTGAGATAGATCTTGCATCCTTAAACTATGCACTGCACTTTTTGGACAATTCCAACAATATCGACATCTAAAGGTCGGGTTCACACGAGCCAACAGAAGAGCAAAGGGAAGGGACGTGCAATGCAACTGGGGGGCAACGATTGAAGCAATAGAGAGGAAAACCTTCTGGACTCACTGCCACCTTGGGCGAGCCCCCCCCCCCTCCCCCCCCCCCCCCTTCTCTCTCTCTCTCTCTCAAGCCGCTCGCTTTTCAGCTCAATTAGTGGGTTGAGGAGTTGTACGCGCGCGGGAAGATCTAGTGGTCAATCATGTAGCCACTGTTCTCTGATATGCATGTTATTTAGTGAACTGATGCCGCTCTTTGTGAACAGAACAAGACAGAGGCAAGGGAGAGAGAGGGGGTGGGTGTTGCCGCTCTTTAGAGACGGACGTCCTCAATTGAGATGTTCTGACTATGCGAGGTTGTTGCAATGGAGGGCCAACTATTTAGGCCCTTGTCACACACAATTTGCCAGGATGTGTTGGGGGATGAGGTGGGAAAAGGTGATAGGCCTAGGAAAGCGTCCGCTCCTCGCTCATCCGTGCTCAATGACGGACATCCACAAAAACAACAGCATGATGACGTACAATGGCATTCAACCCGTCAACGAGATCCTTGCAAGATGGAATACCACTTGGGCTGCACCCATTTGTTGGAAACCTTTGCAAAAAAGTGAAGTTATACCTATGTCCACTCTTTGTGATAAGCATGGTGATTTTTTGGCTACCGTCCATCGAGGGGACTTAGTTAGCTGAGCTCAATTTCCATGTGGCGTTTTATGGGTTCGTCGGGCCTTCGCAGAAAATCAGATATTAAAATATTACATGATCGCCATTGTAATACTAATAAGTTTACAGGCAAATCCCGGTGAGTGGCCAGGTCGACCAGAGGCGGTTAGCGAGAGGCTCTGACTGGGTGATTGTCTATGGGCGGTTTCTAGAGCAGTTTTATATGTGAGGGTTAGATGCTAGCCTATGACATCTCTCTCTCTCTCTCTCTCTCTCTCTCTCTCTGCAGAGCTTGATATCGCCATCGCTAGGGTTTCACTAACGCCCTGTGATATTAGGGTTTCTTTACGCGATCTAGGGATCCTTTACGTTTACGCATCACCTGTACCATTGACGCTTCCTTTCATTGTCTGCACGCTGTTACGAGTTTGGCATTTCTTCTCCCGACGTTGCTCTGAGTTTTTTGACGAGCAAGCCTTCCTCTCCTCCCTCTTCTGCAAGTCTTCGCTTGGATTCGAGGTCCCTTCTCTCTGTGCAAGGCATCAATCTTGGCGTGGTACGTATTCGCCGTCTTGCAAAAACGTCCTTCTGGTAAGCTTTTGTTTTTTTGTTTTTGGTTCTTCGCTAACCGCCTACTTTTGCACATAGCCTCTTGTTTTCCTATCATTCTTGCTCCGATTGGCATAGCCATGTTCTTGCTTCTTTGCAGGCTCTTTACAACAGAAGGGAAGCAGGTTTTTACGCTTACCCTCCTCTTGTAACCGGGCCTTCTTCTCTAAATGGGAACCGTCGTTCTTTCTCCTCAAGACTGTCTTTCATCCCCACTCGATCGTCGCAACTCTTACCTTTCAAGTGCAAGATCGGAAATTGGAAGAAAGCGTTTTCAAGCTGTAATGATACCTTCACATGCAGCACAAGATTGTGCAAGGCATTCTCACAGTGGTGGATCGCCCCCAGGTGATGGACTCTTACCCATTCCCCCTCTGATTCATGGTCAGACCAGGGTTTTGTCAAAGAGGTCTCCATCAAAGGTATCATCCTCATCTACACTCCCTAATCCTCTCCCAACAATGTTTCAAGAGTCATTTTCGCCAAGGATGATGCCTAAGCTTCCTAGGTCTGCCTCTGCGATTTTGCCTACTCCATCTGTCGTGACGCCGCCTCTTGCAGAAGGTCTTTTGAAGGGGCGACTGCCTTTCAAAGTGGTGCAGGGTAATGGGCCAGGAAATAGTAATGACCACGTGCAGGGCAATGTTCCAAAGAAAATTCACAACCAGAGACATGGAGTACGCAAGAAAATAGCCATCACAAGTAACAATATATCGAACAATAAGGCCGGCAGCAATCATGAAAAATTGAAATTCACATCCAAGCAACCTCAGGATGGAGCTGTATCTCGGGGTCAGTCAAGCAACCTCAGGAAGGAGACTAATGCAAGGATCAGGAGGATTTTGGAGAGGAGCAGCTCTGGAGAAGGCCCTCGTGAGATGGTTGAGATGAAAACTGAAGCTCCAGTTGTCACTATTTTACAAAGGCCCAAGACAGATGAGGCTGCGGTGGAACTGTTTGTGAAGTTCTTTCAAAATGGCACACAGCAGTGTTTTGGATCCTTGAATGAGGAAATGGAAGCCATGTCTCAGAAATCAGAGAAATCATATGCAATGGTTAATGACAGCGAGTCAGAGAATCACTATGCTCCTGAAGAGGCTTCAGAGTCTGAATTATCTGATGTGGATCCGTGCAAGAATGTTTCGACCCCTTCTTCAAAAAGCTTGGCAGAATTGAAAAGGGTTGCTAAAGCACTCAAAGTGGATGTAAGCAGTGTCACTGCCCCTTTTAAAGTAAGAGAACATTTTGATAGTGACAATCTGCATGGTTCAAAAGCACCTGTTCTGGAAGCTGGTTGTGAAGAGCTGGCACAATGGGAACGGTGGGCAGGTCCCTCATATATAAACTCCCCGCCTCCTAGTGCGCTTCCTCTTCCCCGCTTCTCAAAGAAGCATTTGAAGGTTGAGACGATGGAGAATGCTCACGAAGAACAGATGGAGGAAACTATTTGTGATCATTTTTCAACACCATCATCTTCCATCTCCCCTTTGTATACCAGTCTGAAGAGACAGCGGTACTTGAACATCAATTCTGAGGCTGTGGCGACTGCCACGAAGGATCTCAAGCGGATTCTGAATCTGGATTTGTGCAGGTGCCTTCTGTTTGTAATTAAGAATATATTATGATAGATAGCTCTTTCCTTCTAATACTGTACTGTTGATGACTTGCAGGATGTGATTTATGGGCTTGTCTCTGTACGATGTAAAATGTGCTACGGAGGAGACGAGAAAAGTTATCCTTACGGCCAGGTAATGCGAATGGCTTGCTGGGCTGAGTGATCCAATGTCAGATTTTAAGGCTACCAACTCGAGCTTGTCTTATCTGGGACATTTATTGGTTGGGAACTTTTACATGAAACGTGTGAAGGTTCCTGAAGGTTCTTTGTTCAGAGGCTGTGTACTGAATTCAAAGTGAATGCGAGGATTAAGCATGGGCAGATCGAATGCAAAGGAGCATGCGGCGTTGAATGCTGTTTTGGATGGTACTCCGCATCCCTGTGTTTTGCTACTGTGATGAGGGGAGAAGGTTCAAGAATTGCGTCCAGCTCTGTGTAATCAATATAAGGCTGGAGGTGGTTCCCACAAAGTATGGTAGCGGATGGCAGGCAAAGATGGTCCTTTTGGGAGGAAGGTGATAGGGAATTTTAAGGTTTATTGACAGCCCAGTTGGGAGTTGTCTCTCTCGATGAATAATCTGTCTATGGATGGTGTGAAAGTAGTTCTGGATAATTGTTAGGTTGTTTTAGCAGATTTTCTTTGATCATTAGTAGAGGGATGCTAGATAATGCGACCCGGTAGACATGTTCATGCAATAAGGTTTTTTGATGAAAACTTGATCGGGTCATACAGACTTGAACAGATGTAGTGTCTTTAACAAAGAAATTAACTAGTAGGTGCTATTACAACTGCGTTTTGCATTGTCCAGTCTTCAGTTGTGGTTTAATTTCACTTGCATAATCCTGTCAGCCTGCTATGATAAGTTCGAGGATTTTTCACTTTACAACTAGCAATATCCCCGCCCCGCCCCGCCCCGCCCTGCCCTGCGCCCCCCGCCTCTCTCCCGCTCTCGGTGATAAAAATAGACAAAAAAACAACTGTCCTGTGAAATCGTTTTTTATGTACTTCCAGTTGGATGGGGCGGCTGTATATTTTTAGGACGACTATTTTTGGGGTCATTTATTTTAAGGTTTTGCATGGTAGTCATGTAATGAAGTAAAATTCATGGGCGGGGCAAGGCAGCCAGGGTGTTTATCGGATTTGTAAGTACAGGGTGTTGATTCTATTGGTGGCATGAAGGAATGCACACTGCTCGATTTTTAATGCTGGTGGTGGTAGTAAGCTGGATGCTGTGCTGAGGTTAAACTATGTCATTGAGTTAGATTCATGATTTGGATGTAGGCTTTGTGGGATTTGACAGTTCTGTTGTTGCGACTAAGTGAAAGTCCTTGTGTTTGTACCGTGTGAAGATATAATTGATGTGCTCCTTTGCTGTCTATCCTCCACCTCAACAGTTGTACATATGTATGCAGCTTGACCACCACATAGCAGCTGTGACAGTACGGCAGGTAAAGCTATTGTGACGGATTGTGATGGTTGCCCAGAAAACTGGAAGAGTGCACTGTTGCAAAATGCAGGATTTTGGCTTGCTAGCCTCTACATGAGGTGCTGGTGAGGAGGTAGTAACAACCTGACTAACACCTCTCAAAGAAAGATCATTGGTGTCAGGCAGATGCTGGCCAGGTGCTTCAGATGTGGGCATGACACTGTTTTGCTGCAATTCTATATAGGTGTATAGCCCCCTGTCCTTTGGAGGTTTGGAGCGTAGCTCAGGGTTTAAGGTGACTCTTAAGTTCAGTTGTACTTTCTGAGGTAGTATTGTGTCGAAGCTTTGGCCTTGTGCACAACATCACTCTTGATGTGTTAGTCATGATTTCCTATTTTAGCTGGCATAATAGCATAAGTGGTAGTATGTTGGCTTTGCAAAGTAATACTCGAGCAAAAGATATGAGCCTTAACTGCGATGAAATAGTGACTTCTTATTATTATGATTTATGAGAGTTCTTGATTTGGGCTACCAAAATGGTTCGGAAGAGACTGATGCCAAGATGTGGTGCAATATGAGGTAAGCATCAGACTAACCGTGTGAAATGCGAGATTGCTTCTTTGTATTTCTTGGTTAGCTATTTACTTTGGATGAGAGGCCGCCTTTGAACACTAGTTCTGTAGTTAAACATTGAAGTGTCTTGTGACACTAAGTGTCGCCAAATCTTTGCAAACTAGAAACATGAATTTCAGGGTTTTGCCCCAAGGGTTATTAGATGAATAAAATTGAGGGTTTTTTCTGGATCTAAATGCTTATTATGTTATACATTTACAGAAATATTTTTCCTTTCAAATTCAAAAAAACTGATGAACAGAAATTATAAAAAATTCTTAATCAATTCTAGTAATATGCAGTATGAGTATGGGGTATGGTACGTGCACGTCTTTTGGAAAAACCCTTGAAGAGGCCAATGTGTAGAATATTCTATATAAAAAGTTAAGAGGAGAATTGTAAGCGATGGATTAGTGGTTGCTGTTGGGTGGTAGGTGGCGGTGAGCTAGGAAGAGGTTGGTGAACAGCTGCGTGCTGACTTATTGTGCTGGTTGCTTCGGATCAGAACGCTGCCCCAACAGGCAGGAGAATGTGGGGTGTGCAGGGTGTTGGTCAGGCAGACCAAGCGGTGCTGCCTTGGTGAGGATGCATTGTGCAGGTGTGCAGAGGGGAGGGGGATGTTACGGCTGGAGGCAGCCTGTGCATGGGAGGCAGGTTGGACGAGGGTGGGAGGGGTGAACTGACGCAAAGCAGCAGGGCCAGGAAGGCGGTTAGAGGGGGTGAAAAGTAGCAGCAAACATACATTCTGAATGTTCTTTTGTCGAATCTACTAACATAATATGGCGGAAGGGGGAGCCCTTTACCGTGTCGCAATCTGCAACCTGAAGGCTAAAGTCCAAAGCTAAAAAAAGCCCCATTGCACACGATAAAGAGGGAGAGAGGGGGAGAGAGAGAGGCCGCCGAAGGCGGCTGGCCGTACGAGTGTTTAAAATGTTTAAATGTTCACATGTGGCAGTTCCTTTTTAGAAAGAACCCCCTCTACTTTTCTTTTCCTTGTGAATTATATGAAAATATGTTTTATGACTAAATACCACCTCCTAGTTTACAGAAACATACATATTACATATTAGTTTAAGCACTTTTAGTATGGCTGCTCTAAAAAACGAGGCTTGTGATAAGAGAGCATAAATGGTTGCTCTCGATAGTCCCAGTACGTGGTGCATCAATTAGGTGGCCATGGTAATGCCTACGCGTGGCTCTTGCTCGACGTTACGCGGCCCTTACCCGACCATGTAACATAGCTAATATTTGGAAGCGATAAGCACCTCACCCTGTGGGCCTTCTCGTGTGACGGAAAAAAAAAGGGAGCATAAATGGTGGGTAAGAGATGCTTGAGGGCGTTTTGGTACTCTTTGCTACCTCCTCTATAGACAAGACTGGCCATTGATACATTGTTGGTTCAAACTTATTAGAGCATCATTTGGCTCATCATCGACATAAAGAACCACAATGAGAAGTACATCACCCTCACGCTTTACATACAATGTGCTTTCTGTTGGACTGTTACAAAAGCCTCGTTTGACCAAATGAGTGTCAGCTTTCTCATACCAAGCACGAGGAGATTGCTTCAACCCATACAAAGCCTTCTTACATATGCACATTTTGTCCTCTTGTCCTTTTATGACAACCGCGAGGCTGCGTTACATAAACTTCCTCAAATATGTCACCATTCAAGAAAGCAGTAACAATGTCTGATTGATGTACATCCCAACCAAAATGAGTTGCCAATGCACATAGAAAATGCACAGTAGTCATACGATAAGTGGGAGCAAAAGTCTCTTCATAATCTATGTTTTTTTGTTGTGCATAACCCTTTGCAACAAGTCGAGCCTTGTGGCAATCGATCTCACCATCCGGCTTGCGTTTCAACTTGTAAATCCACTTCGTACCAATGGCCTTTTTGCCAGGAGGCAAATCACATAAAGTCCATGTGTCATTCTCTATAAGTGCATCATATTCTGATTGCATGGCAGCCATCCAATTTTCTGAATTCTGTGCTTCATCAAAAGACAGAGGCTCCTTAACATCATGTAAACTAGACACAGCCAAAGCATAACAATCTGATGCATAAGATGCATGGCGAGAGCCTGAACGAGTACGACTAGACAAAGGTGCATCCAATTTATTGTCACGCAAAGTGTGCACCAGCCATTTTGGCATACCTCTAGCCTGCTCATTTTCAGCCCTTTCCTCATCAAGTACATCATGTACATCTGCATGAGTAATAGGTTGATCTGTAACATTTTGAGAAACCCCCATAGGCTGTACATTTGCCGCATTGCAACTTACATTCGTATTTCCAACACTGAAAAGAGGCAACAAAGTGTCATAAATGTCCTGTGAGCTTACATTTTGTCTCTAGTACATGACAACAAGGGCTGAACAGAATCTTCCACAAACACTACATCGCGTGAAACAAGAATACGCGTTGTTTACGGATGATATAACCTGTAACCTTTGCTTTCAGCACTATAATCAATGAAAATACATTTG
Source organism: Adiantum capillus-veneris (assembly GCF_014529385.1). Taxonomy (NCBI): domain Eukaryota; kingdom Viridiplantae; phylum Streptophyta; class Polypodiopsida; order Polypodiales; family Pteridaceae; genus Adiantum; species Adiantum capillus-veneris. The sequence goes on from NC_140940.1 coordinate 117,765,968, forward strand.
ACAGCCTTATCATCCAATTTTCTGCGCTGCACTTGTGGCACCAAAGCATATGCCAAACAGCCAAAAACACGCATGTGCTCAATAGAAGGCTTTCTATCATGCCATGCTTCATATGGAGTAATAGACTGCAAAGCTTTCGTAGGACACCTGTTAAGTACATAAGTGGCACACACGATGGCCTCAAGCCAAAAAGAATGCGGCAAAGCTTGACTTTTGACCATACATCATGCCATTTCTATCAGCGACCTGTTTTTCCTCTTAGCAACACCATTTTGTTGAGGTGTATAAGGCACTGTACATTGGTGTTTTATCCCACGACTAGCCAAAAATGCATTAAATGCATGAGACATATACTCCCCCCCTCGATCAGAACGGAGGGTGCCCATAGTACATTTCGAGACATTTTCAGCCATAGCCAGAAATTGTTTGAAGCACATAAAAACTTCGGACTTCGCTTCAAGTGGAAATACCCATGCATGCCTGGAGTAATCATCAATGAAAGTCACGAAGTACAGGTAATTGCCCAAGGACGGAGTTTGCATGGGCCCACAAACATCACTATGCACAAGCTGCAACCTGCATGTGGCCCGAACTGAACCATCCTTTGGAAACTTAGAACGCTGCATCTTACCCAAAATACAGGCTTCACAAACATGTTTGACAGGTGCTTCAAGAGGCGGCAAAGAAGCAACCATATCAGATTTTTGCAAACGCAACAAACTAGCAAAATTCAGATGACCAAAACGTGCATGCCAAAGTTTTGCATTTGAAATAGCCCTTGGATCTACAACAACATTTGCAAAATTTTGGCCACACTTGTCATACAAAGTGAGATTATACAGCCCACGGCACAAAAGGCCAGATGCAACAATTTCATCACCAAAACTGAGATCATGAACTGTACATCTGTCATCCACAAATTTGACTACAAGTCAAAGTCTAGCAAGTGCGGATACAGACAAGAGATTCTTCTTGATCCCAGGTACATAAAGTGCATCAACAAGTGTGAAGGAACTGCCATTTGCAGCAGAAAGCACAATCTCTTGATCCCAAGAGATTCTTCTTGATCCCAGGTACATAAAGTGCATCAACAAGTGTGAAGGAACTGCCATTTGCAGCAGAAAGCACAATCTTTCCAACTCCCTAAATTGGATAAGAGGCATTGTTGGCACAAGTGACTGAATTCCCATGAGAGACAGACTCGAGAGAGGTAAACAATTCACAATGTGAGGTAATGTGCTTTGTAGCACCACTGTCGAAATACCACACATGTGAATTTGCAGCAACTGACAAGCATGCATCATGGACAACAGGATTGTAAGTGCACTCTACGCTAAAAGCCCATTCTACATCAACATCAGCAACACAGTCTTCTTTCACAGAAGACTCAACAATGGCTGCATTTGTAGTGGAACCAGCATTTGTAGTGGAACCACCCTCTTTCTTGTTAGCTTCTTTGGCTTTCAACTTAGGACACGACTTGATCAAGTGATCATTAGCTTTACAATAATGGCAATGCATCTTCTTTTTGCCCTTATCACCAGAATTTCCATACGAATTGCTACCGGTAGAAGCGTTAGGAACAGAAGTTTTGCCACTCGCAGCAGAATCATAAGAAGTGGCTGCATTGCTGTTACCACCCTTTCTTTGAGAAGCAATGAACGCCTGTTCAACTACACGTTGTCTAGTCCTGTTTTTTCTGGAAAGTGACTCTTGCAACAACAATGTTCATAATGCATCAAACTTGACAACTTCTGGATTTCCTTGGGTCATAAGTCTCCAAGTACTAGCAAAAGTCTGGTAAGAATCTGGTAAGGCATCAAGAACAGTCTGCACTAGGGAACTGTCTGAAATGACTTCACCTGCAGAAATGAGTTGCTCATTGATATCCTTGACACTAGCAAGGAAAGTGTCCATATCATCTTCCTCATGCATAATCTTCGACTCTAGCTCTTTACGCAGAAAAGCAATTTTAGCCTCATTGCGACTTGCATAAAGACCAGCCAATATATCCCAAGCCTATGTTGTAGATTTTGCTGAACGGATGTGAGGAACAATGGTGCGCTTCATAGACAACGCAATCAATGCATGAGCCTGCGTATCCTTAACATCCCAACGAGCTTGTTCTGCCGTAGGCAAAACAACTCTAGCAGCAGCAATCCTTGCAGCAAGACCTGCAACATCCTCAACATCGCCTACATCATCAGAACCAGGACGTACATCAATGCCCTGCACAATATTCCAGACGCCCTTTGACACAAGAACATGTTGCATCATGTAAGCCCACATAGGGTAATTGTCCCCATCCAACCTTTCCTAAACAGCAAACATCTTGAACACATGTGTGTTGTTGTTGTCAGCCATGGTAAATGCTGCACCTGATGTGAAAACTACCCGAAAATAGGAGAAATGGAGCGGGAACAACCTATGCTATATAGCACAAACCGTAGAAGACTATAAGGCACCTGTTATGCAGAAAACGGTATTGACATAAACTTTGCAAAAATGATGAAATAGCCTGTGCAGTACTTCCTGTAGTGGAAACGAAGGCCGAAATGAGCCCGAATCAAAAATCTGAGGAGACTAAGCTCTATGAGCTAGCCCGAAATATTTGTCGACCTGCGAACGCTCACCAAAGCTCATTGAAATCGGAGAAAGTGAGCAGACGTGTACTGGAGCAGCTGGCGACCTAAGCCCGGGAGGACGCAACCTGCTCTGATACCAATTGTTGGAATTAGGGTTGCAGAAAAACGCACACAGCCTGGAGAAGATGAAGGAAGCTCAAGACACACAATAGAGAGTGTATTACTTAGTGTGCAATGGAAAGATCGATAGCCCTAGAGTGATGGGTGTATCTACAATGCACGGGGGAAAAAACCTCCTAAAGAGGGAAAAAATGCCCCGATGGTCCTAATGTGTTCACACACATCACTACCGCATGTATATGGTAACTGTAGACGACTGGATAGTCACTATGTGGGAACGTCTTCTTAGAAGATGGGCAGCGAATTACTTAGTATTTACTATAGTAATTACTACAATAAACCCGAAGTGTATAAATAGGGCCCATTACATTGTAATCTGGTTGGCAATTGTTATCATTTGGGTTAGCGCTCTGGCTATAATTGTACTTGAGAATCATTGGCAGTATTGTTGACTGTACTTTCTCTCTGTAATCATATTGTCGGCTGTACTTTCTCTCTGTAATCATATTCGCTGTAATCTTGATCTGTAATCCCAATCATGGCATATATTTCAGTTATACTTACTTCTCGTCCAGTCTTCTGAATCTGAATGTGAATTTGAACCTTATTTCCAGTACATAAGTCTGATTCTTATTTCAGTATCCACATTTCAGTCTAGTCTCTGATTCCTGTCCAGTCTGCTGTCTGAAATCTTCCCACACTAGTAGTTGAAATCTTTCAACACTGGAATTAGCTGTCTCAAGAGATCAGCTCCAATTCCATTTTGGCGATCACGGTGGCTCGAGCTGAGGCTCGTTGACTGAAAGACTCTTCTCTCAGTTTGAAGTTTTCAGCAATGGTACCAAAATTCAATCGTGGCCGGAAATCTAGCATTCGTGTGGACCCCATTCTTGAGGAGTCAGGAAGAGAGTCTGACCCAAAGCAAGAGAAGATGACTGACACTGAGGCTCAGGAGGAGCATAGTCAGGCTGATGAGGCGCAGGACTCACAGCACTCCAGTCATTCTCGACGCCGACGGGCAGAACGGGAAGCACGGAAGGCAAAGAGTTCCAAGAGTTCTCAGTCTCGCCAGAGAGATGAGCATACCAAGGGCAGTAAGGGAAGTCACCGTACTTCTAGCAGACAAAACAGAGAAGACACTGATACTGAGACAGAGACAGAGATTGATTGGGATGCTGACATTGACAATTGCAAGAAGGCTCCCAAGCGTCATTCTGAAGCCAAGAAGAGAAGTGGCGGGATCAGTAGTAATCGAAATGATTACACAGCTTCTCTGAAGATTTCCTTTCCAATATTCAAAGGGGGAAAAAAGGATGATCCAGATGTTCACATACAAGCTTTCGAGCAGTATGCTGAACTTAAAAACATTGATGAAGATGATTGGGGGGAATATTTTCCACAAACCTTGAAGGAGGTAGCGAGGAAATGGTATTACCATCACCCTGCATGCCAGCTAAGATCATATAACAAATTGCTTAAGGCCTTCAAGTTAGAATATTCCGACAATAGAGGGGACGAAGATATTCTCTGTGAATTAGATAAGATCAAACAGAGGAATTTGTCAGTCCGCAGCTATGTGGAAAAGATAAAAGAGCTAACCAGGCAGTTGCAAGAACCACCATCGGAGAAGAGATTGAGGGCATGGTTCCTGAATGGGTTCAAAAGCAAGAAGCTTAGGGAATAAGAAGTACCAGCCCCTACAAAAAAATTCAATGATCTGGTCCAAAGGGCATTAAAGCTGGAACAGCAGGCTAAGAAGGAAAAGAGCCACAAGAAGCGAAGGACCAGTAGCAGTAGCTTTGCTACTGAAACTTCTGATTCCAGTGAAATGTCCAGTAGCTCCGAGAGCAGCTCCAATGAACGAGCAAAGGAGAAATCAAAGAAGGGATCATGGACCAAGAAAATTGAAGAGATGCCTAGGCAAATTGCAGAAATTAGCCACACAAGACAGCCAGTCCGAAAGATGGAGACTTGGTGTTCAAGATGCAAATCCAAGGACCATATCTCCACTGAATGTCCACAATGTACCTACTGCAAGGCCTTTCGTCACCTATGGAATAATTGTGGCATCAGAATTCACCATTTTAAGAAAGGGAAGGATCTGTCAGTGGTTGCCTACACTGAACCAGTGAAGGTAGGACCAGTCAAAGTAGCTCAAGAGGAGAGACCAGGTACCAGTGGTACTGGTCAAGGACGTGGCAGATACCAACCAGGAATGGGTAGAGGAAGAGGAAGAGGCAACTTCCAGAACAGGAGCATGAATTGCTATACTTGTGGGAAGTATGGTCATTTTGCAGCCCAATGTCCAGATGCACCTGTCCAGATGCCAGTCCCAGTCAGGGTGGTTACCAGGAGCACGGGAGTAGTCATTGAAGAAATCCCAGACATTTCAGAAGTACCAATCAATCCTAACAGCAGCAAGTGGGCTCAACAAAGGGAAGTTTGGAAGGCCAAAGGTAAAGAAAAGGTGGTAGATGAGTGGCAAGAGCAGCAGGAACTAGCATCTAAAATCACTGAGGATTTAGCTAAGAAGCTGCCAGAGTAGTCGGAGAGTTCCGAAGCTAGAGTCATTCAGAGGATACCAGCCCAAGCGACTGATAAAGATCAGTCAGTACCGGCCATGACAGAGACCATGCTGGCTGTGGTACATGGACTAGCTGATGAAATGGGAGTGGATGGAAAGAGTAGAAGCACTGCAAAAGAAGAATGGCAGTGTGAAGATACCAGTTCTTCAAGCTCTGACAATCAGTCTGACCAAGAGCAAGAAGAAATTCATGTGAAAATTTGTGATAGAATCCAGAAGCTGATTTTAGAGCTGGAGGATATAAGAAAGACCTTGCCTGAGGTGGCCAACTTTATCAGACAGCGCAGGAAGACTAAGGCAGAGGCCAGAACAGTGGACCTGACGGCTGACCGGGATGATGAAGTCCACTTATTTAGGTAGACTACAAGGTCAGGAAGCAGTGGAAACCTCTCTCAAGTGTTATCCTGGATGGAGGGGCAGGAGTCAACATAATGGGAGCCCATCTTCAGCAAAGAATGGGTATCACTAATATGAAACCAGCACCATTCAAAGTAAGAATGGTAGATCATAGAGTCGTACAGGCGACGGGTATGATTGAAAACATGCAGATAGGAGTTGGGAGGGAGAAATTCAAAACCAGTTTCCTAGTCCTAGATGTGCAGGGAGCATATGGAATGCTACTAGGGTGCCCATGGTTAAGAACAGCACATGCTGTTCATGACTATGCAAACCAAACTTTGACCATAGAAGGGGCTAGTGGCAGAATCCAAATCCAGACCAACAATACCAAGAGCTGGAAAAAGGAACTGAGGCCGAAGGAGTTGTATCAGAAGTACAGAGCCAAGAAAATCGAGTGAATGCTAGCGGCTATGAACATATTCCCTTTGGCAGAAATCGACTTGAATGCAATCTTGCTGAACAAAGAGTAGGCTGACAAGCAGAAGAGACAATTCCCTGATCAGTTTACCGAAGTCAATGCAGGGGAAAGAACAGTTCAGCTAACTGGAAGGATGGAGGAACCATTTGATACTGGTATAGTAGAGGAACTAGTATGTTTTGAAGAGTACCCACTGGATCAGAATAATGATTCAGAAATGAATGGACCATCCTGGGACTACACTGAAGAATCGACCAAACGAAAAGGAGGCGGACCAAACTGGTTGCTTCCAGACGATCAGGAAGTAGAAGAGTGGAACCTGGGATCACAGGAAAATCCCAGAATGATCAAGGTTAACAAGCACCTCAACCCGACAATGAAGGAAAAGGCACGAAAAATGTTCCAGAACTATAAAGATGTGTTTGCCTGGGAACATATAGATCTGAAGGGAGTAGATCCTGAAGTCTGTCAGCACCGAATACCACTGAAACTGGATGCTAGGCCAGTAAGATTGCAAAGATACCGGATGAACCCCAACTATGCAAAGAAGGTCAAGGAGGAGATTGATAATCTTCTCAAGGCTGGGTTCATTACGGAAGTGGCAAGCAGTGATTGGCTATTTCCCATAGTTGTCGTTCCCAAAAAGAATGGAAAATTGAGAGTTTGTGTTGACTATAGGAAACTAAATGCCCAGACTATTAAGGATCCATTTCCCTTACCTTTTACTGATATGTTGCTTGATGAGATCGCAGGATATGAGATGTATAGCTTCATGGATGGTTATAGCGGCTATAACCAGTTATAGATCGCTCCTGAAGATAGAGCCAAGACCAATTTCATCACTGAGTGGGGAGCTTTCATGTATGTGGTGATGTCGTTTGGCCTGTGCAATGCACCAACTACTTTTCAGCGGTGTATGATGGAGATGTTTAATGAATTTCTTCATCGATTCCTCGCCATTTTCATGGATGACTTCACTGTCTATTCAGATGAGGAACATCACCTTCTATTCCTAGAGATGGTTTTTAAACGCTGTCAGGAGAAGAGGATTTGTTTGAATCCATTCAAATCTGTTTTTCTAGTATGGAAGGGACAACTACTGGGACATGTGGTTTCCCGCAATGAAATAGAGATGACCAATGACAAAATACAGTGTGTCCAGCAAGCTAAAGCACCCATAACTGCTTAAGATTTGAGTTCTTTCTTGGGTTATGTGAATTTCTATAGAAGATTTGTACACAAGTTTGCTTCTCAAGCAGTACCACTATATGAGCTTACAAAGAAGACCAGTAAGTTCAATTGGACTGCTGAGTGTGAGGAGAGTTTCCAGAATTTGAAAAAAGCCATTACCAGTAAACCAGTCCTTAGGCAGTCGAATTGGGATATTATTTTTCACGTACATGTAGATGCTTCAGGATTGGCAATGGGGGCAATATTAGCTCAGCCAGATGGCAGAACAGACTATTCGGTCTATTTTGCTAGTCGCAGATTCAGTCAGGATGAACAAGGCTATACGACTACTGAGAGAGAAGCCCTCGGAATGGTTTTTAGCGCCACGAAGTTCAGGCATTACTTGTTGGGAGAGTTATTTCATTTTTATGTGGACCATCAAGCTCTTCTGTTTCTGATTAACAAAGTCATTATTCAAGGCAGGCTGATAAGATGGATGATGTTCCTTATGGAATTTGAATTCAGAATTTTCCATAAGCCTAACCGAAACCATTGTGGAGCTGATTTTCTTTCAAGAAGTACGGAAGGATATTCAAAATCACCCTTGAGAGATGAGCCAGTGGATGCTGATTTATTTCAGTTAGAGGCATAAGAATCAGTGGATCCTGAATGGTATGATATTTATCAATTCCTTTCCCAAGGTGCCTTTCCAGAGGATTGGAAGCAGAATCAGAAGAAAGCTATGGTCATAAAAAGCCTGAAATTTACCATCATAGGAGGATTACTTTATCGACTAGGTGTGGATGGTGTACTTCGACGATGTGTCCCTATGGAAGGAAGAATGCAAGTGATTTCAAAAGCGCATAATGGTGAGTCTGGTGGACACTTTTCCAACGAAGTAACCTACAAGAAGATTCTGCAAGCTGGTCTGTGGTGGCAAACACTGATTGCTGATGTCAAAAGTTTTTGTAAAACTTATGACATATGCCAAAGAATGGGCCGAACAACAGCTGCAGATATGACTCCCTTAATGCCAATACAACAACTGGGAGTATTCATGAAATGGCAACTGGATTTTATGGGACCTTTTAAGAAGGTGACTCCCAGGAAGAACAAGTACATAGTAATGGCTACTTGTTATGTTACCAAGTGGGTTGAAGCTAAGGCTCTTCCTTACAACACAGCCAAGTCAACTACAAGGTTTCTATTTGAGAATATTGTCTGCCGATATGGATGTCCAATACAGATTGTGACCGATCAAGGAACACATTTTATCAATGACACTATGGAAATCCTATTGGATATGCTTTCAGTCAAGCATCGGAAATCTACTCCTTACTATCCCACATGCAATGGACATGGTGAAAGTAGCAATAAGACAATAAAGACTATTCTTACTAAGGTGGTGCAAAAGAAACCAGACCAGTGGGATTTGAAACTCCAGACTGCTCTATGGGCTTATAGGACAGCTTATAAGGTAACTACTGGAATGACACCATTCAAAATGGTGTACGATACTGAAGATGTGGTTCCTATGGAGTTTGTAATCCCTAGTCTGAGAATGGTTGTGAAGTATGGATTAGACTTCAACCATAATCTTAAGAAGAGGCTGGATGAACTGATGCAATTAGATGAACTCAGGCAAAGGGTTAAGAAATTGTTCAACAACGAAGGAAGCACTGGCATGATCGCCGAATTAAAGTTCAAGAATTCTAGAAAGGAGACTTAGTGCTTCTATATCACTCTAGACCGAGTCTAAAGAAGCGGAACTTGAAAATTGCCTAGGCAGGACCTTTTGAGGTAGATTGGGTTTTCTCCAATGGCACAGTCAGACTCAAAGATTTATCGGGATTGATGTTGCCAGGAGTATATAATGGAGCAAAGATCAAGCTTTATTATTAAGAGACCAGAGAAACTGAGCAGGAACAAGTTACTAAGGAACTGGAGGTTGTTGATCAAGAGATACCGGAATCAGACATTTTTGGACTTTTTCAAGTGCAACCAGTTTCAGGTTCAGAACCAGTACTAGAAGGACCAGATCAGGTTGACCTTAGAATCAGTACCAGTATGGTCGAGCCAGACTAGAAATCAGTCTAGTACCAGTATGGATACACTTTCCAATTTTTAAGCGCCCAACGGTCAAATGGCACGCCAGTGCTAATCATTTCAAGGATGGGTCGCACTCTTGTCCAATGCATGTCTGCCACGACAGCAACGATGCACAAAAGTCTAGGAGCGACAAGTGGTGGAGCTTTTATGGCGCGAACACGTATAACAGTCAGGAGAGTTAGCATTTTTCCTCATAAATCCCCTGTGCGACGCTTCCCTCCTGTTAACCATTCGCCATCGCCAAGCTTCGAGGTTTCTTCGCTGCAGCCGCAAACTTCGACCTCTGACGAGACAGTTGACTATCAGATAGTCTTGCCAGCGACACCAGGAAACGGCTTCGAAACGACAAGTAAGTCATCTTCTCCTTCGCCTGTTTCATCGTCATCGACCTCACAGTGTATGGGTAGAAAGAAACGCTCAGAGAAGATGCAAGAGTCTCTTGAGGAAACTCATGCCATAGTTGCTGAGGCAAAGGCAAGCCTTCCTATTATCCCGTAAAGTAAAATCCAGTGTTATGTATTTACTGATCAAGCAATGACTCTGCTACAACTCTGGGATCTTCGAGTTGTGTTGCAAGCTACAAGGATTGCTTTTGATGCAGATATCATCAAGCAAGTTCTTGATTCCTTTGACGCTGAAAATGGCAGTGCCATGGTAAATAGTAGGAATGTGTCAGTGACACTAGAAGCCATAGCATTTGCATTCCGGATGCCCAATGAGCCCAAACCTTCTGTGGCAACTGCGTAGCAAATAAGTATCGCTGTGAAGGAGGATGAAACGGCTAGACGGAAGCGCAAGGCAAGTGCACAAGGAGTTCCAGTAGTAGCAGAACTGGAAGCCTCCATTGCTTACAGGTTTGTAGCCGAAGCAGTAAGCCTTAAGAACAACCCAGCGTATGTATCCGAAAAATTGTTTGCTATGCTATTGGCCAAGATACTGGATGCACAGGTTCATATCAACCTTTGTCAAATTCTCTCGCAGAATGTACTCCAGCAGACTGCCAAACTAAAATCTCAAAATGTTTTCAAGGCCTGGTATGTTTGGCAATTCCTGTATTGGGCTACTGCTGCAGATGTTAATGAGCAGGTAAAGAAGGCTTAGAGTGAGAAGCCAATTCCTGAACCAAAGAACATTGAACTGTCCGTAGACGACGAGGAAACAGACAGTCAAACCAATTCCACCGACCTGAAAAGAAAAGCAACTGCAGAAGAGGTTGGCAGGTCAAAGAAGCCAAAAATTACACTGACAAAAAGCAGTAAATTTTTGAAGCAGATAGAAAGCCAGGTCAAGGCAGTAACCACTGAGAAAGCTGTAGTGAGTCAGACTGAGCAGCAATCTGCTCAGAAGACTGTGCCTGACCAATCAGTTGTAAAAATATATAGTTGCTACTGGGTCTGGGAAAGATCGTGGCAAGCCGGCCACTGTTGAGAAGATAGCTGACCAGTCAGGGGACAAAGGCAAGAGTCAACTGGACAAAGGGAAAGGTCCAGCGTTCTTGACTTTGCCTGGTGGAGTTCCTACAAATACTAGAAACCTTCTGCAACAACTGGTAAAATAGGATAAGTTGCAGCAAATGCAGACTCAGCAATTGAAAGGGCATCTTCTGCTCAGTAAAGCTGATTATGCAACTCTACCCTACGTGGCTCCAGTGGCAATATATGAGCCTATTGATTCTGATCCAACCACAGTCAAAGACAGATGTTCAGTCCTTATACAGTCTTCTTGGAATACCATTGTCAGTTGTATGGGACAACTGATGGAGGCTGCTGAATCAGAAGAGGAAGTCAAAAAGCTCAAAGCTGACTTGACAGAAGCACGACATCAGATTGAAAAGCTCCAGAAAGCCCAGAAAGAGCAGAACATACAACACAGGGTACTGGAAGCTCACTCAGAAAGGACTAATGAGTTGTTGAACAAAAAGCTAGCTAAGGCTGAATCTAAGATAATGATCATCAAGAATCAAAGGAATGAAGCACTGAGAGCTGCCGAGCGGGCTGAAACAATGCTCAGGATGAAGCAGGCGGAATTCAGAAAACTGCTATTGCACCATACAACTCTAAAGGCTTCTCTGACTGAAAGATACATTTATAACAGCTTGTCTGAAATTTTAAACCAATCAAGCAATGCTGTTTTCAATTTAGAGAATTTAAAGTCCTTGATGGAAAGTATGCAAATCGATTTGCAGGACAAGGTGAGTGAGTACAATACCAAGCTATAATGGATTATATTGAGCAGCAGACTTCTCCGGATGAGGAAGAAGAAGACGAAGAAGATGAAGCTGATCAGGAGGAGGATGATCAAGAAGCTAGGCATACAAAGGATGATGATGATGCCACACCACCATCTCCACCTCCAGGACCTGGTACTGGTGGAACAGGGCCAAATGAAGGAGGCCAGTCACAGCCAAACCCGAATGAGGGCGAGCAAGAAGGACAGGACAGAGAGCACCAGTTGGATAACCAGCAGACTGAAGAGCAGCAGCCTAGTCACACTGGGAATCAGCCAACTGATCAGACCCATATCAACATAGATGCTAAAGGGAAAATGAAAGTACAGGATGAGGGACTAGTTGCTCATCATCAGCATTCACTGCAGCTCATTACCCTGAATAGGCAACTGAGACATCAACATGCCTCCCTCACCAAACAATATCTGGAGGAGATTTCAAAGGCTATATGTGGGAGCCAGGGACATGGTAGAACATTGGAAATCAGCAGCTTTCCATGATAAAGGAGCTTGCCGACTACCTGCGCATTCCAGTGCAGTCCAGCTGCTGGAACAAGTTCTTAAATGGATACTCAATGCTGATGAGAGAGTGGTAAACCCGCACTAGCAAAGGCAGTCTACTGCAGATTGTCGCTCCCTAGCCCTGGAACTGGAACTTCTGCTGGGTAACAAACCAACTACCGCTGTATGAAGGATGTTAGGGTACAACTCAAGGAAGTTTTGGTACAAATGCAAACTGCCAGAGGTGTTTTGGATCAGAGAATCAAAGCCATTCTTGAGGACCAGACAGCCACTAGTAGAGGACCTCAGACACGAATGATAGTCAGAGCACAGGCAATTGCTCTCCGAACACTGTTCCAGCTAGTGAGAATCACCAGAAAGATGATGCAGAAGGAGAACAAGGCTGTTCTCAATTTCTTAGAATTTGTGCCTGATTCTCCAGTTCTCTTGTATGCTGTTCCAGCAAGAGAAACCGAGCTGCCAAGATTCTTTCCAGCGCTGTATCCTCAACATCAAGAACCAGTTGATCGTCTCACATACTTCAAAATTACTGATGAGCTTCAGGATTGGTATGAGCGGTCAACTGTAGAATGGAAGACTTGGCAGACGTTGTTCAATGATGCTCTCCAAATCAATGACATTCAGGAACTCAAAGAGGAGATGCAAAGGATTCAGCTATGTATGGGCCAGTGGAAGATTCAAGTCAGAGGACTGACCAGGATTACTAATCAGTTGCTACAACTTACGGTGGAATCTTCCAAATTGCCTGAAAAAGACATTGCAGCAAAGCCGGGTCTAGCACCACAATACAGGGAGATGGCTGAGATTATTTTCGAAGCTCGAGTCAAAACTAATCAGCCTCTTCCAGAAGGATGGATCCATACTGCTTCGCATTGTCATAAGCTGGCCAGAACTAGACTGAGTAAGGGCAGGCGTACACTCTATGATCCTAACACCAAAACCTATCATTCTGTCACGCCTTATGAAGTAGAGATGACCACCGACCGGCGGGATCAGCTTGAGCAGGAGGCCATTTACCGACTGATTCAGAAGGAGAATGCTGGTACTGGGACTTCTCAGGCACCGTCCCGGTCAAAAGGCAGAGGCAAACGGAAGACGGTCCAATGGAAGGATACTGGGTAGTTCCATCTCAGAATTCAGTGGCGACTTTTCTTCTCAGCAGGCAGGGAGAGATGACAGCTCTACCTTGGCCTGATGACAGCTCCACCTTGGCCTTTTTCGCTGCCTCTTGCAATCCTTGGTCCTTCTTGAACTCCTACTCGTAATCTTTGAATGGCCATTCTATCATTGGTCAAGCTGGCATCCCAACATCAGAACTAGACGATGGATTTTTCAGTCTCACATCAGAATCAGACTTGGAATTTTTCAGAAATTTTGGAATCTTGCCAAAATTCAAGAAAGAAGGGAAGGATGTAGACGGCTGGATAGTCACTATGTGGGAACGTCTTCTTAGAAGATGGGCAGCGAATTACTTAGTAATTACTACAGTAAACCCGAAGTGTATAAATAGTAATTACTATAGTAGTAATTACTATAGTAATTACTACAGTAAACCCGAAGTGTATAAATAGGGCCCATTACATTGTAATCGGGTTGGCAATTGTTATCATTTGGGTTAGCGCTCTGGCTATAATTGTACTTGAGAATCATTGGCAGTATTGTCGGCTGTACTTTCTCTCTGTAATCATATTCGCTGTAATCTTGATCTGTAATCCCAATCATGGCATATATTTCAGTTATACTTACTTCTCGTCCAGTCTTCTGAATCTGAACCTTATTTCCAGTACATAAGTCTGATTCTTATTTCAGTATCCACATTTCAGTCTAGTCTCTGATTCCTATCCAGCCTGCTGTCTGAAATCTTCCCACACTAGTAACTAAAATCTTCCAACACTGGAATTAGCTATCTCAAGAGATCAGCTCCAATTCCAGTAACAAATTGGAGATCCTTTGTCATTTGCTCCACGGTTGCACCCACCACGCTTTGCATGCATGCAACATTCCAAAATAGGAATTATAACTTAAGCTCTGATACCTCTGAGAGACTAGGGGAAGTAGAAACCAATTCTCCACTCAACCATCCTACCCCCTTTTTAGAGGGTAGCCCCCCGACTGATTCCCACTTAGCCGTTGGCCTCACAATATGGGAAATTAAAACATTCTCTATTGCTCGCATGGCCCATCCTAGCAACGAAATTGATGATCTCTTCTTGATGATCTCCTCCTTGGAGATGTTGGTGACTATGCATCGTAAGGATGATTTCATGCATGTGCTACCCTATGCATTACATATTTGACATCTTGTATGCACTCAAGTAGAAACCATTGATTTGTCCTACTCAACATATCATACACAATAGCATGCTCATGGAAGTAGTTGTTTTGGAATCACATTGGCTCATGTTTGATAGTGTTCATATATTAAAAACATCCTTCTTCTTGTTGAAAATGTAACATATGTTACCATAGATGAAAGATTCCTCATTATCATTGCTTTAAAAATCCAGCTTCTCTTTAACACCCCAAGGGTTGCTTTGAATAGATGGATCCTTTCTTGATTGCCATTATTGCATGCAAGACCATGAAAATTTCACATAACTCACTTTTTTTTATGGAGAGAGAAACAATCGAAGCTTCGTATGGAACTTTTATGGAACAATGCCATGCTCTTTAGTAGTCCTCATGAGAATGAAGATCGCATAGCCTACTACTACTAGCTCACTTGACCAAAACAAGGAATATTAACCTCTTGTAGATACTTGTCTATGGAAGTGGTATAAGAGAGGATGGTGGAGCCGTCTATGGTCACCATATGTGATCAACTTATGCCATTGGCCATCCATGCTTGTTTGAATAGTTGTCACCTTGAGAGTGCTTATGATCAGAACCATATGAGACTCCCAAGGCCAACATAATAGAGCTTGTCCTTATGAACTCTATGAAAATCCTCACTAGAGAGAGAGATCCATAGCCTCCTTTAGGATTCTTAATAGCAGACACTATTGGAGGAGGGGGAGAGGCATCTTCCTCTGCTTTTTGTAAGAGGAAGAACTAATCATGCAGCTTTCGCATGTTCTGCTACCCAAAATCAAGACATGATCAATCTTTACAAGATTTTCTGTAAAATCACGATGTATCAAACAAAGATATGAGGCAAAGTACATGATGAATTTTGTAAATTGCGCACGGTGCAGTCCAATGAGTTACTTGGTCCAAAGCATTGAAACATGAACTGGACAATCAATGCCAATTTTGATGACATGCAAACTTGCAAATGGCAAAATACGATTCTAACTGATCATCCACTCCATTTTCATGTGTGCAATCTCATGCAATGAAGTTTGGAACAGAAACCAAGCACAATCTATACAAGATTTGCAAGAATTTATGAAGTAATATTATTGAGCCGTCATCAAATGATGAGAGGCAATCATTTTTCTCATTCTTGGCTTCTCCAAAAGTTTTCACATCAACAATTAGCTTTTTACTGCCATGATTGACCAAGTGAATGTGCTCAGGAGTCTTTACATCGACAAATAGCTCTTTGTTGTGCCCCAAGTCTCCACATCCTTCACACATGAAAAAATCATAATATTCCTACAGAGGAACCAAGCCTTAGTTTGGATTATTTGTGATGCTAAACTAGACCCACTTGCACAATATGAGCAGGAATTGAAGGAGTCAAGTGCTCTACTCCTCCTCTCATGGTTTGTGCTCCTGTGCGGCCTCAAGTTCTTCACGATGTTTCTTTTTGGCTCATTGAAATAGCATGACAAGGGTTTGAATGGCGATAGCCACTCTACTATAGCAAGGATCCTCCCTCCATAGCAACATGTGAATCAACAAGGATGGGGTGGAGCAAGAGTCTCCCCTCTCTCCCTTGCCCATCTTGGAGCGACCAAACCCATTGCTTGGGTTCACAAGCTCCATGAAATTTGACATTCCACAGAGGTGTTCTTCCCATGTTGCAGTACCAAAGTTAAACTTTAGCCAAGCTACCCAACAAAGATAGGTGAAGCAACAAATGATTCCAATCAAGTTACTCAAAGCACAAGGATTTTATGATGGTAACCCTCAAATATAATTACCAAAAGTAGTATATGTGGAACAACTAAGATCAACCTCTAGATGGGTACCTCATTTCAACTACAAAAGCAAGGCTTCTACATCATAAATAGTCAGATATGGATACTGAAGCCTAGTGTCCATCATGTCATAGAGCAGACGGAGCAAACACAAAAGACAATCACAAAGAGACCACAAACAAGGTGGGTTCCAAAACTATTATTGGAAACTCAATCAAAGAGAGCCCACAACATCCACAATTGCTTCTTATGGGAGATGATGCAAAGACTTTGATTGAAAACAAAAGGAAGTGATAATAAAAGGAGAAATGCACGGTTTTCCGACTTAAGGGCAACTCATCCTACTTACATGCGTCCACAGAAAGAGGCATGATGTGTCTACATGCAATTACACAAGAAAATCAATTAACCGAACCAAGATGCAAACAATTCCATCTTGCATGTCATAATTGAATTAAGAACACACCATGAACAACACATATAAACAAAGATTACTCCATTCCCTTGAAATTGAGAAGAAATTATGCCATGTCTACAATATTCAAATCGATGTGAGAAGTTTTTAATAAATTTTGCATTCGATGCAAATCATTTTTGTAGATTAATTCTATGATTGGAGTGGCCTGCCTACTCCTCGTTTGCATAGATTGAGATCCATTCTTTGGATGAGACTAGGCATCTCCACAGCCGAAACCTCCACAAGCTCTCATCCCTAATCCATAGGCTAGAATTTGGCCCAACTTGCATAATTATAGACCCTTTCATATAAATATCACTAAATTGCAACCTCCCTATAGGGTACGACTTGTGTCATGACATTGGTTCTCAGTATATTTCATGTTATTCACTTCCACTATAAATTGAACCAATCTTCCAATTGCTTTATAAGTTGAAAATCAATTGATTCTTTCATAAAATACCCAATAAAAATTCTTCACGGTTGCATCAAACCAAGAGTATATGCTATAATGGACTAGAGTGGTTTTTAGTCTCCTTATTTTTTAGGTTGTACATTTGGACTTCAATTGTCTACTTGCCAAGAACAACCTTACCCTCATTCACTTGCGCATTACTCTAGAGCAACACATTATCTCCCGAGAGAGGGAGAGAGGGGGGAAGCATTAAGCTTAAAGCAAGGCTTGGGAAAAGATAAGTTTGCTTTATCCAAAGCCTGTTCAAAATGAAAAATGGCCTGCTGAAATTTGGGCAAGAAGGTTCTCAAGCCGATTCAAATTATGGAAATTTTAGTTATAATATAAGATTTGTAGTGCGATTGTCCCCCTCAAATTTAGAGTTAGAGTGCTTATATACGTGTGAAAAGGTTCCAAAGCTGACTCCACAAAACCCAAGGCCTGGCTTAAAGGTCTTCAGCCTCTCAATAGATGTAGGATCTGGACACCTGTTTGTCTATCTTCCTTCTCCGTTTTTAAGCAAGCCAAAACACTGGAATTACGTAATGCAAGACCACCTGAAGTTCATGAACGCCTTTGTTTCTGCCGCGCGCACCAACTGAAGTCTCTCTCTCTCTCTCTCTCTCTCTCTCTCTCTCTCTGTGGCGCGGGCGCGCGCCCTCTAGAGTAGATGGATGTGGCGAGCGCCTGTTGGGTTGGCGCAGCAGACGCGTGCAGGAGGGGGGGCAAAGAGTTGGGCTCCATTGTGCTTTCTTTACCCAGCATCCTCTTCTATCAACAGCGCTCCTCTCAAAACAGCCCCATCCTCACCCATCGCTATGTGGTGGGCCTCTTCGCCTTCCTCATCTCTGTCGACCTTGTAAGCTCGCTCGCTCTCGCTCTCTCTCTCTCTCTCTCTCTCCTCTGTGTGTGTGTGTGAAAACATGAAATGCCCCTATTTACATTTTCACGTAAACATAAATGCACCTGCGTACAT
Source organism: Adiantum capillus-veneris (assembly GCF_014529385.1). Classification (NCBI taxonomy): domain Eukaryota; kingdom Viridiplantae; phylum Streptophyta; class Polypodiopsida; order Polypodiales; family Pteridaceae; genus Adiantum; species Adiantum capillus-veneris. Next base: position 117,784,073 of record NC_140940.1, read on the forward strand.
ACACACACACGCGCGCGCCTGCTTGTGCAGTGGCAGATTTGGGCGAAGGTAAAGTAAGGATTGTCCTTTTCTCACTGGATTTGAGTGAAGATGAGGAAAGGCCCTTGTTACACAGATTTGGAAACCTCTGTTCAAGCCTCTGAGGGGCAGAAAATGGGAGAGAGGACTCATTTTGATTGGCCTGTCTTGGACAGAGAGCTTGCATCAACCTTGCTGAGTGGTCTCGACAACACTATTTGGATGCGCAATTCATTGTTGATGAGTTTGGTCTGCATAGAGGCATTCATGCTTGGATTGCAGGGATTGATCATGCAATTCCCTATTCTTCACCTGCTGGGCAGGTCACTTTCTATTTTTGACTTGCCCAACATTGATTTGAACATTAGGCCTACTATGTTTAAACAAGGCGTCTGAGACAGACGTTAGCACTGCCTTTCACTTGGATTGAAGGAAGAGAGAGAGAGAGAAGAAGAAGAAGAAGAAGAAGAAGAGAAGAGAGTTTTAACGTCGTAGGATACTATCCCAAGAGATGTTAAAGATCTAGCCGACGAGGAGAGTTGAACTCAAGACCTATTATTCAAGAGAGAACTGGCATAACCAACCAATCTACCACACTTGGGTGATAGAAATTATACCATTTTCCTCTTTTTATTAGCACACGCACCCACACCCACACCCACATCCACACACACACCCGAGAAGAAGAGAGTTTTAACGTCGTAGAAAACTATCCCAAGAGACCTTAAAGATCTAGCTGACGAGGAGGGTTGAACTCAAGACCTCTTATTCAAGAGGGAAATGGCATAACCAATCTACCACACTTGGGTGATAGAAAGGTTATACCATTTTCCTCTTTTTATTAACGCGCACACACACCCACACCCACACTTGAGAAGAAGAGAGTTTTAACGTCGTAGGAAACTATCCCAAGAGACCTTAAAGATCTAGCCGATGAGGAGAGTGGGACTCAAGACCTGTTATTCAAGAGGGAAATGGCATAACCAATCTACCACACTTGGGTGATAGAAAGGTTGTACCATTTTCCTCTTTTTATTAGCACACACACCCACACCCATACACACACCCAAGAAGAAGAGAATTTTAACGTCGTAGGAAACTATCCCAAGAGACCTTAAAGATCTAGCCGGCGAGGAGAGTTGAACTCAAGACCTGTTATTCAAGAGGGAAATGTCATAACCAATCTACCACACTTGGGTGATAGAAAGGTTATACCATTTTCCTCTTTTTATTAGCACACACACCCACATCCACATCCACACACACACACACACACACACACACACACACCCGAGTAGAAGAGATTTTTAACGTCGTAGGAATCTATCCCAAGAGACCTTAAAGATCTAGCCGACGAGGAGAGAGAGAGAGAGAGAGAGAGAGAGAGAGAGAGAGAGAGAAGGAAACGAAGAAGAAGAGAGACTACATATCAGAGAGAAGAAAAATAAAACATACCTTATAAAATTTGAAGGGCGCTCTTATGTACATGGGTTGAAACTCCCTCGGCACTTACCCTCCCTTTCCGTCGAAAGGCATAGCCAATAAATAAGACATTCAACCCTGTCGTGTAGGCAAGGTGGTTATGGTCCGGTTCACAAGTTCACATGAGGCTGGGTTGCCAACTAGTTGCGAACTTTTCAAGTTCTTGTGAGAGGTTGCCAAGGAAAAGCACGCAACTGGTTTGCAACCAGTTGCAATGCTGCTTCAAGGGGAGGGGGGTGGAGCCGGTAGGGAACCGCAGAAAAAGACAAGAAGCTGAAAGGCGCACTTCATTTTCGTCCAATAAAGTTTGACGACATGTCTACTGGAATGGTGGAAAAAGCTCGCAACAGGTTGCCATGGGAACTCGTTTGTTGCTGCGTGCAACCTGCCTGCCACGTGAACATCACCTAGGAGGATAAAGATTTCAAGCACCAGGTGTTGCGCAGGTTGATGATAATTTTGCTCAATCATGCAGCCTGTTTAATCATTGCACCTGGTTAAGCACACATGACGAACGGGGAACTGGATGCGCCCATTGCCATGCAATCCGATATCTATCCTGAGCCCTCTTAGCTGGTGGAGATCAGCGTCAGACAGTCTCTTTTTTGAGTGTTCTGCTGGCATTGATCAGCATATTATTGCAGGAGCGAGTTGTGATTGTTGGCCTACATAATTGGAGGTTGGTTAGATGCCTACCTATCTCATGCATTCATCTACAGACATTGGTCCTTCCTTTCGGATTAGTGGATCAATCGCTGTATTTTCTATTTCATGTAGTTGATGGTTCATGTTGGTTTGCAAGAGGAGACATCAGCATGAGTTGTACATGAGACTATTAACCACTATCTTTGGGTTCGTCCAGATGTGTGTGGTTTGGCGTGTAGTTTGTTCCTTACTCTATCCGGTGGGTGTTTGCATAGTCTTTGTCACTTGGGGTGTAGTTTGTTGGCTGTTAAGAGTTTCCGGATTGACACCTTACTTTTGAGGAGGAAAAAGAGGATTCCATTTTCCCGTTGATGGATCTTGGTTGCGGACGGGGCTCACTGGATATGTTGCGAGGTACTATACATGCTTTTGACTCTAAACCCTGCGATATCTTTTTCATTAATGTGGTTGTAGTCTCCTTGTGGACGATTGGGATGGCTAAATGCTTGCAAGTTATTGGTACTCGATCCAGCTGGATACCAGGAGAACATGGATAGAGCCGCCACAGGAGTTCGGCACGAAGATGGAAGAGAGAGAGAGAGAGAGAGAGAGAGAGAGAGAGAGAGAGAGAGAGAGAGAGAGAGAGAGAGACACCGGAAGACACACCCACCCAGAGACGGATCACAATGTTCTTGCATCCAGAGATTGAGCAGAGACGAGACCAGCCAGAGAGGAGGGATACAGGGCATATCACCAACAGAGATATACCGAGTGATCGAGCAGCAGAGTTGGGGAGATCCGGGAGGCCTAGGATGAGGGGATGCTTCCATTGACGGAGGAGGTTGCAATAGAGAATCACCATGGAGGACATCAACACAATCATGCAGCGACCAATGCGAGCCATCTCCGGACTTTGATACACATATCCACCATTTTGTATGTGGTCTTTGAGATACACAGCCACTTTTTGTACATGTACCTCTCAGGCTCTTGATACCCAGCTTTTACAACTCTAGTAGTGTTTCTGTTTAGTTAGTTGCCGGACCCACTAGAGACATGCTCGGAGACATGTTCTTTCTTTACTGCCGAGAGGGTAAGGAAAACCATTGACAGGATGAAGACAAGGAGAGCACATGATCATGATGGTCTGGTAGCAGAGCACTTCATCAATGCCAGAGATATGCTTGCAGAGCTCCTTGCTATGATGTTTAATCGAGCCATGTATGAAGGCTTTCCTGAGACTTGGAGTATGTCTACGATCGTGCCTATTTCAAGTTAGGAGATCCCATGATTACCGGGAATTATCGCACCATCATGGTTGGTCACACATTAGCTAGGCTGTATGCATCCGTTCTTGAGCAGGAGTTGAGTAGATGGGCAGAGCGAGAGGGCATATGAGCACCAAGGCAAGCTGGATTCAGGAGAGGTTTCTCCACTCTTGACCAGATTCTGACACTCAGAGCTATTATTGAGGAGGGTAGACACCATGATCTATTGTAGCTTTGTGGATTTCCGCAAAGCTTTTGACACAGTGCCGAGAGCCAGACTTATATGCAGACTACAGGACATGGGTGTGCCTACAGAGCTGATATGGGGTATATTGGCTTTATACAGGAAAGTGATGGGGCGGGTACGCACTATTGAGGGAATGTCTGACATGGTCCACTCCACTATTGGAGTGAAGCAGGGATGCCCCCTATCTCCGACTCTTTCTGGGATATATGTGGATGAGCTTTCAATCTATGTGGAGCGTCATGGAAACAGAGGGGCTTAGCTACCAGGGACATGGATTCCGTTGTTACTATATGCTGATGATATTGTGTTGATTTCTGACTCTTGAGAGGGGATGCGGCGTCTTTTAGATGCTTTGCATACATTTGCTCGTGAGAGTGGATTGTCTATCAACTCGGGGAAAACCAAAATTATGGTGTTCAACACCACACCACAGTGGGTCAGGAGGTCAACACCCACATTTTACGTATGGCCAGGAGACTGTGGAGTACACAGATGCATATACTTATCTTGGGGTAGTTTTCGGTGGACCGGTGTTTTCACTGAGGAGAGCATTAGAGACTAGATTGACGAGAGCATATGCAGCCTTGGGAGGACTGGAGAGGATGTGTCCGTTCAGTTTCAGGAACCGCGAACAAAGCTCTGGCTTTTTGACACTCTAGTGACTTCAGTTATGCTCTACGAAGTTCAAGTATGGGGACCCTCAGTAGACCATCATGGGAGATCTGGCAACACAGATGAATGGAGATATATGGAGAGGCCTCTAGTCTCTATGATCGCTCGGATGATTCGGGCTAAGGCCTCAGTGCCGCATGAGATAATCCGAGCCAAGCTAGCCCCCCCCCCCCCCCCCCCCCCCCCCCCCCCCCCCCCCCCCCCCCGCGCCTGTGGTGGAGGCATTGACTAGATCAGTATCCTTTATACACGGTTTATGGGATCTCCCCAGGGACAGATACGCTCGGCTTGCCATGAAGTCATCTCGACAACTAGTGCTACAAGGCGATACAGCATGTTGGTATGAACAGATAACAGCATGGTTTCAGTCACATGGTTTCAGTCACATGGATAGATTGCCTCCGTTTCAATACTCCCTGGATGCACCCTCCCTGTCCCTCACACGAACAGAGATCACGACTCATATGCCAGGATTTGATTCAGCTAGATACCAGGAGCACATGGATACAGCCGACACAGGAGTTGGGCACGAAGATGGCCTTCTTCAGAGAGCATCTTCTCCAACTCATGGAGGACGGTTTTGTGACTAGGCCTGCATACATGGATACACACTTATCTCATGGGATACGATGCGCTATTGGGCAGATACGTTGTCACGTGACAGATCTAACCCTATGTGTCCGTGGACAAGCTACATCATGATCAAGGTTCAGTCAGTCCAGTCAGTCTAGATTTAGAAGTGATATGGCACTTTTGTGAGTCTTTTCGTAGACCATGCATGCCCAATCACTTAGTATAGATGCATATCCTTTGGTTGCACACAGCATGATCGTCAGTATTCCCACCAGAATCCATCAGATTCCATCAAGGGATTTTTCCAGTGCATTTAGCCTATTTTACCTATTTTTGGTATTTTTCACTTATTAATTTAAGTGACTTTCCAACAAAAGTAGGTAGGGCAATTTTGCTAAGTTCGTATATAAGCAAACTAGAGCTAGCACTATTTGGCAGAAGGGGCAACAAGAGCCAAGCTCAACATGCAACTTCTCACAAGACCCTTTGTGGATTCCCTCCAAGCAAGAACCATCGCCCAAGGCTTTCCCTCTCCTAGCGTTTTTGGGAAGCATCACCAAGCCTGCATTTCTACATCAGCGACCCATCGCCACAAGAACCCCCCCCATCAGCTAGCGTTTTTGGATACCCCAGATCCTAGCGTGTTTGAAGCAACATGCCCTAGCGTTTTTTGTTCACATCAGCCCTAGCGTTTTCTGACATCAGATTTCAGCTATGAAATAGTTGCAGATTCCAAGCAATGAAGACCATCAAGATCAGCCCAAAGAAGTAGTAGATTCGAGCCGGAAGACCATCAATTTTCAGCCTTTAGGAACCTCAGTTTTCAGCCCTAAACCTGCAGATTTTCAGCGTCAAAGAACCACAGAAAACAGCCCCCCCAAATCAGTGTTTTGGACTAATCGCAGATTTCAGCCCATAGCGTTTTTGGACAGCAGTAGGAAGATTGCAGATTTCAGCCCTTAGGTCGACTTCGTCATCACCGTCGTCATCGTCGACATAGCCTAGACTTGCATCAGTCGCATGCATACCATTTGTACCAGATTGTGCAATCATAAGTAGAGCACTCTCGCCGACGAGAGTGGGGCCTTCGGAGGAGGGTTTTACAACGTCTTTGGTGTCGTATCTCTCTTCTCTCAGTCTCATACACTTGCATGCACAGTGTCCATTCACTTGTTTGAGATCATATCATTCTCTCATTAAGAACGAAAGGCTCTCCCTTCCATAAGAACAAAAGGAACCTTGAGCACAGTTGGGAGCACTCATCTTGAGCAAAGCGCAAACATTCATTCCGCTGCACCTTACATTGGTATCAGAGCTTTGGCAGTGTTCTACATCACTCAAGGAAAGAACCACAAGAATCACAAGAATTGTCACAAAGTGATGACGTGGCTACCGACATCAGAAACCCTAATTTATGCCAGAAACCCTAATTTTCGGAAATCGCGGAGGTGGGAATTGAAAAATAAATAATAGATAAAAAATGAGCGACGCAAATCCTAGCTTTTTGCTACGCAAGGATTTTTTGGATGAGAGAAAGAGAGATGAATTGCTTTATTTTAACTCTTATTGAGAGAGAGAATTTGCTTTTGCTTTCAAGCTTTTGGGGTTTTGCTTTTGGGCATCCCTTGTAACCTTTAAATTAGTGGTGAGGGCCTCACTACTCAGAGCATCTGGACGCAGAGTGTGAGAGTGAACCCCGAGCCACTCTCTTGTACTTCGACATTGATTAATACATAAAGAAATACCGAAAGGGGCGTCAGTCTTTGGGGCCAATATCTCTAGGCACGGAACTCCGCCGGGCCAGTGCAAATCTATTGTGATCTGTGAATTGTTTTGAAGTGGTTATTTGGTGCTGTCGCGATTGATTCTTGACTTGGGAGTGTCCAAGTCTGTTACAGTGGTATCAGAGCACGACCGATTTCTCTTCTGCGGGAAATCTGATCCCCAATTTTTTTTTTTCCGCGGCACCTATGGCTTCACGCAAGGATCAATCGACTCCCTTTGCATCTGGAGATGCGGGTAGGGATCACAACGAAGATTCAGGCAGAGAGTATGGCCCGCCTCGGCCTACTCAGGCGGAGCAAAGAGAGATGAAGCGTCGTCAATTGATCGGCGATGCAACAAAGATGATGCTCAGTTTTGCGAAGGATCCGAAATTGGCAAAATATATGAGCGAGACTTCTTTTCAGGAAGTGCATACACAGTGGCAGAAAACCACTACACTACCCTTGAAACCCGCTCTCAAGAAACCTTCTGATCACAAACAGTATTCAGAGAAGGAATTACAAGAGGTGGTTGATGCACGGATTGCTCAACTTTTTGACGCACAAAAGAAAGCCAAAAAGCACGGCAAAAAGCAGAAGAAAAGCACTGACTTCCCAGGATATTTGGGTCATCAGTCGACATTCGACAAGGCAAAGAAACAGAAAGAAGCATGGTCGATTTGAAGGAGTACCCAGTTCTTCTTCTTCTTCTTCTTCTTACAGTTCTTCTAGCTCTTCAGATTAGAGCGAAGAAGACAAAAAAGGTAAAAAGCGAAGCAGGAAACAAAGCTTCGGAAAGGGCAAGAAACGCTAACTCTCGCCTAGAGACTAACAGTTCTATTGAGGACTCGTTTATAGACAGCTCAGATTCCGATGACGGAAACTTCTATGCGAACAAGAAGAATTTTTACAAAGCCAACCAGTATGACTTTCTCGAAGATAAAAGCAAGAAAGTCCGAGAGTTGAAGGAAGGTGACCACTCGATCAAGTTTGATACTTTTTCAGGATACTCAGATGCTTCGAAGGCTTTGTCTTTTATACAACAGTCTGACATTGCTTTCGCGGGAGGACGCTATTCAGAGCACTCCAAGATTTGGAGAGCTACCTCTTACCTTAAGGGGAATGCTCGTACTTGGTGGTCCACGCTTCTTTTAAACAAGACTGCGCCAGTTATATGGCTGAAATTTAAGAAGCTTTTTATTTCTTCTTGGTTGAATATGAACGATATAACCGGCCCGTACAACGTAGACGGCGGTACTATTTCAATTACCTGTTAACTTTACACAGAGCACTGAGAAGGGAAGAGAACACAGCTGCGTCCAGCGACTAGAATGTCACTGCGCACACGAGACCGACACCCTGTAGGCCCCAAAGACTGGCGCCCCTTTCGGTATTTCTTTATTCAAATTAAGGTAGACGATCTGACCACTTAGCACAAGCTTTCACAAAGCTGTCCAAACCTGGCGAGGGCTGAAAACGCAGGTTTTCGACCGGATTTCGACAGCATAACGGCGCAAAAACCCCTGTAGGTCAAAAACACCTGTCTAGGACGGATTCCCTCGATATCTGGAAGCTTTCTGGTGAGCTGTCACAGAAATTCAGCTGGCTGTAATTCTCTGTTTTTCACTGCCGGGAGCCCAAAAGCCTGTACACGCATCCCAAGGCTCTCACGAGGCCCCCCCGATGTTCCCTTGCAGTTTAGGTGCGAAACCCTAAACCTGCAAAAAAACACAGCAGGCTGTAATTCCCTGTTTCGGATCGTTTTTAGCGGAGCGAACACGCCTACGCGTGTCCCAAGGGCTCCCGCACGCAATGGGACAGTTCCCCTGTGAATTGGACGAGTTTTCACGCGAGAAAACTCTCCAAACTCGCAATCTTTCGTGATGGAACTGTGCGTACCTGTGGGGGATTAGCAATTAGCTAATCCGGTTCTTGTTCAGAAGGCTCTTGCCTTGGCAAATGTGCATAAACCCCCAGAACTGTACATAGGTCAAATGAGAAGCCCACTAGTGGGGCATAACATACTGTACGTAGGGGAGAAAGAGAGCAGTATGTAGCGTGCGGGGCATCACTCCCGTCACCATACTGTGCATAGAGGGCAAGGTAAGCATTCCATAGCTTCTGTACCTGCTACAATCCACCTGAGGCTGAAAATGGCGTCTTCTTTGTTGATATGCAGCTCGTTTTTGCCTCCCAGAGTGGCAGAATCGCTCACATGCTGACATGTCGCCCAGTTTCCGAGTTTGGGCTTTCCCTGCTAAAAATATCTCAACTGGTGCGTCAGTTGACTTGGCAGCAGAGCAATAAAATGTTCCCCTTGTCATTCCAGAGCTAATGACGCGAACACATTTTCCGGTCAAAAATAGCAGTTCCCTAAATTTTAGGAGATGCTTCCATGGCGTCCCTATCGGTCTCCTGACCATCATTGAAGACTACCATTTGACCAACATCTACAATGTGGGTTAATTTACTGGCCCCTTTCAACTTATAAAGTTGCTGTGACTTGACGAGTGGCCCAAATTCCAGTTTGGCGCACACGAGCTTCCATACTCATTAGAATTCAGTGCTAACTGGCCCGGGCAGTCCCTGTCTGACCGACCTAGATCCCCGATGTGAGAAACCCATTTGGCTGCAACCGTTTCACACTGGCCATGCAATGTCCACTTGCACCTTTTCAAGGGTTTTGGGACAAACAAGTAAAAATAAAATAAATATATCTAATACTTATTTACGGAAGGCAACAGGAAAAATACCTCTCCTGGTGACACACCCCACCCTTGAAATACTGCAAGCGACCTCGCTTGCATGCCAATAATACATGCAGATATCTCTTGATATCACATATATTCTATGATGGGAATCCAAGATATACATGCTTCCGGAAATGTAGCGTTGGACGATTAAACAATCCCACCAACCTGGCTACGACACATATATCAAGCATAGAAGTCTTCTAGTGTACTCTTGAGCACAAACTTCTCTAGCTAAATTCTGTATGGAAAGAGTAGATACAATTGCTTAACTACTCTCTTGAGCATCATTAACCATGCTCTTGCCTTGCTCCAAAAAGGCTGCATCAAGTCACTGTGGGTTCCATTTGAAAGGCTTCAAGATACAATTGCAATAGCTGAGGTGAATCAAGCAATTCAGACTCTTCCATCCATTTGGCATCTAATGATGGATAGTTCTTGAACTTCACCAAATAGCGTCTTGCAACCTTTCCTCTAACCTTTCTTTCTTTATGTGCCAATATCTGTTCAGGAACAAGGATTTCATCCAATTCTTCGAGTTCGGGTTGTTCCTCATCAAGCATATTCTCTGGCACATCACCAACAAAGGGCCTTAGAAGGCTGACATGAAAAGCATTATGTATTTTCCAGCCTTCTGGTAGCTTTAACCTGTAAGCTACATCGCTGATCTTTTCTGAAATATGAAAAGGACCATAATATCGCATACTGAGCTTAGGAAACAAGCGTTCCTTGCCTTTCCTTTTCCTTAACCTGGCCTTTTCAAAGCGCAAAAGTACCCAATCACCAAGTGAAAATACAAGTTCACGACGGTGACGATCAGCAACTTTCTTTTGCTTAGCCTGAGTCTTCTCAAGAGCAATCTTTATCTTCCTGTATGTTTCATCCATATCTTGCACATACTTGTCTGCCTCAAATATCTTGTCCTTAGTCTGCAAAATGGGTGGGACTTTCTTTCCTCCTTCCACTATCTCAAATGGTGCCTTACCTGTTGATGTATGCACAGTGTTATTGTAAGCATATTCAACCAATGGGAGATGGTGTTCCCAAGTTGCCTTGTGCTCTGAGACATAACATTTGAGTAGGTCCAAGACAGTAGAATTTGCCTCTTCTGACTGTCCATCAGTTTGCGGATGAAACGAAGAAGAGAACTTGAGCGTAGTGCCCATGTTCTCAAACAATGCCTTCCAGAAAAGACTCGTCATACGTGGATCCCTGTCACTGACAATTGACTGAGGCATCCCATGATATTTAAAGATATTGCTCATGAATATCTTGACCATGTGTTCTGGCTTTATCTTCTTCCTAACAGGAATGAAATGGGCCTGCTTACTGAACCTACAAATGATAGTCCAAATCCCATCATTTCCTGTTTGCGTCCTTGGAAGATCAAAGATAAAGTCCATTGCTATACTTTCCCATGGCCTATCTGGGATCGGCAATGGCTGCAACAATCCCGGTTGCTTTTGTCTGTCAAATTTGACTTTTTGGCATACTAAGCATGATCTTACAAATGTGTCAACATCTTGACGCAAAGCTTGCCAATAGAAGAATGCCTCAACCCCTTTCACTGTCGCATCAATTCCACGATGCCCAGCATAAGGTGGAGCATGACTTTCCATCAAAATCTTTGGCCGTAACTGTTTAGTAACGCATAACTTTCCATGCATCATGAGAAAGTCATTCTTAAGCATATAGTGCTCATGATGTTGCCCATCAACAAGCTGGTCATAGATCCTTGCAAAATCTGAATCTTCAGCATATTGTGTCTTCATTTCGTCTAGTTCACAATGGTACGGAATTGACACTGCTGAAATTTGGGGCTTTCGTGACAACGCATCAGCCACCACGTTCTTTTTCCCTTGCACATGCACAATCTGAAAATGGAACATTGACAAGATGTTTGCCCATCGCATGTGCTTCTCAGACAACTTCGTCTGTGTAAGAAAATATCGCAAGGTTTGATGATCCGTTTGGACAACAAAATCAGCCCCTAGCAAATAGTGTTTCCAACTAGTGAGAGCATGAATTACTGCCAGCAATTCTTTCTCATAGACTTGCAAGTTCCTTTCAGTCTTCAAAAGAATTCTGCTCTCATATGCGACTACTCGGCCATTCTGCATCAGAACTGCACCAAGACTATGGCCACACGCATCACATTGAACCACAAAAGGTTTAGAAAGATCTGGCAAAATAATTACCGGATCTGAAGTCAGCTTCTCTTTCAAGTGTTTGAACGCTAAAATTTCCTTGGCTGTCCACTTGAAAGTAACTCCTTTTCCTTGGAGTGCATGGAGTGGAGAAGCAATCTGAGCAAAATTTCGGATGAACCTCCTGTAATAGGAACATAAGCCTAGAAAGCTTCGAATGTCATGTACGGACTTCAAGTCTGGCCATGACCTAATTGCTTCCACTTTAGCGGGATCCATGCGTACCCCATCCTTTGAAACAATGTGCCCAAGGAAGTGAATTTCTTGCAAAAAGAACTCACTTTTCTTCGCATTGATGAGTAGCCTATTCTTGCGTAGCTCATTGAAAACTGCGGTCAAGTGATCCCTATGCTCCTCTTCAGACTTTGAGTAGACAATCATGTCATCAAAGAAGGTACCCACGAAGTTTCTATGTGGTCTAAAAATTCTGTCCATCATTCTATTAAATGTGGCAGGAGCATTTGTGAGACCAAATGGCATGACAAGAAACTCATAGAGACCAAATGTTGTCCTGAACGTAGTCTTATGGACATCTTCTGGCCTAATGCGTATCTGATGATACCCACTCTTTAGGTCTATCCTTGTAAACAATGACGCTCCCTCAAGCCGATCAAGAATGTCATCTATCCTCGGTATGGGGAACCTGTTCTTGATGGTATTCTTATTCAAGGCGCGATAGTCAATGCACATGCGCCATGAACCATCCTTCTTCTGCACTAAGAGTACAGGCGAACAAAAAGGGGATGAACTGGGCTGAATCAGCCCCTTCTCTAAAAGCTCGTTGACCTGACCCATAATCTCTTTCTGCTGGGCTGCACTAACCCTGTATGGTGGTCTATTCGGCGGACTAGAACCTGGCACAAGATCTATAGTATGATCCTCAGGTCTCTCAGGAGGTAACTCCCCTGGCAAAGAGTCCGAAAAACAATCACCGAAACCACTCAAAAAAGTTGACCTGTCTTTATCTAAGGTAGACAAATTAGATACAACTTGAGGTACTTCTTTTGCAAAGATCAAGTACGCAGAAAGATGATTCTTTATTACAGATGAAATAGCAGAAGCAGAAACAACTGGAACAGACTCGCCTTTAAGCTTTACATCAAGGACATGAGTCTTTCCTCTATGTACAAGGGTAATCTTTTTGTTGTAAGTATCCACCATAGCATGCAACCTGTAACACCATGGGATACCCAATAACACATCACAGCCCTCAAGCGGCATAATATGAAATTCTTCCGCATCCACATAGCTCTGAATGTGCAGACGAAGCTTTCCTAGAATGGGAGTAACAGGCTCTGAATGTCTTGGGCATGCCAAACCTGCTTCCCCTGTCATACCCATCTCCTCTCCACGAATGCCCAACTTTGATGCCAATTCTGGTGATATGAAATTTGCACGGGCTCCTGGATCAAAGAAAACCAGCACTGTCTGGTCTCTAACTTTGCCCCAAGCTCTGCACAGCTCCGTGGCATCTGTGTTTGGCTGATCTCCAACCAAATCTGGAACAAGTCCTACACTCGGCTTTGGCTTCTTCCCTTTATGGTTTGACTTGTCATCCTTATCCTGTGACTTCTTCTGTGGGCACTCATTTGCAAAGTGTCCTTCTTGTTCACAAATGTAGCATTTCTTGGCCTCCCTAAGAGCTTTCCTTTCTTGAAAAGTTTTGCCAGAAAAATGCCTTTTTTGTCCTTGTCCTCGTTCCGAAGAAGATTTAGTCTGCTTCTTGGACGTATCAGCTTCTTGAGTGGAGGGCTTCTTTGCAGGAGACTCAGAAGGCTTTTCTGCAACATTGCCCTTGGCTGAAAACTGTTTGCCCTGGGCCCCTTTCTTGTGGCTATTAAATCCATCGGAATCTCCCTTCGACAGATTGTTGGCCACTCTTGCATTCTCTATCAACTGAAACATATTCATGACAGTAGTCTTTGTGCAGTAGTCCCTAATTTTCTTGGGCAATCCGCAACAGTACTTCTCAATCTGTTCTGACAATGGCACAAACCTGTAAGAGGTGACTGGCAATAGTGCGGCCCAAAACTGTTTATTGTACTCTTCCAAATTCGCACACTGTTTAACATTCAACTCGTGCCATTCTGTCATCAGATCCACTTCAAAAGTGTTTGTCAACCATGCAGGCGCAAAAAGCTGTTTGAATTGGACCCACGTTGTTGGGGCTTGACCCTGGTTCAACAATGCGGTCCACCATTGGAGCGCATTCCCTTTCAAGAAAGTGGCAGCCTTGCGTATCTTTGAAGATTCCGTGAAGTTGCCTCCAACATAAGCTGCATCGAACTGCTGAATAAAGGTCAAAGCCTTTAATTGGTCCTCAGTTCCTCTGAAAGTTTCAAACTTCACTCCTTGCCCACCTTCCTTGTAATCCTTAGGCTGACTCAAAGGAGCCACATTATCATAAACAGGTGCCTGTACCAGATGAGTGTTCATTCCAGCACTCGCATCAACTGTTTTCCTTGTCATATCTGCATTTTGTACGTATGGCTGCGCAAAACCAGCCATACCAAATTGTGTTCGAGGCACTCGAAACTGACCATAGGCACCCTGAAAACTTGGTTGGACACCCATGTTCGCGTACATAGGGTTACCCATGCCTGTTTGCATTGTCCCGAACACATTCCCTGGCATATAACCTGTGGAAGGTCCAGCCATAGCTTGAAACACTGAACCACCTCCAAAATAACCAAGATAAGTATTAGGTAATGGAAGGGTCTGACGCATAGCCTGTTCATTGCTCCCTTGACCATTCACAAACGGTTCCTGTCCAGCTAAAGCAAGTTGCTTTGGATCATTGGACACCGCTAGTTGCTCAACCACATGGGCTTTCCCTCGAGCATCATGAGTCCTCTGCGCATTGGAAATCTCCTTTTCTTGCAACGGCTCAGTCATGCCCTGTGTAGGAGGCTGAAAACCCTGTGTCGGAGCCTGTAAGAATTCCTGCATCCTTGGGTTGTTAGCCAACTGCTGAAACATGTCCATGCAACAACGCAGTTGAGTTCTAAACAACTTGTCCTCTTCTTGAAGAGTTGAAGGAATTTTCTCTGTGCCATGTGAGGAAGATCCCTCTTCAGGTACTTGGTCTCTCTTCTCTGCCATATCGACAAGCTCTATGTTGCTTTCACCCACAACAATCCACGTTGCACTTTTTGAAGAAAAAGTGACTATCCCGTCGATGGAACCATATAACCAGCCGGTACAACGTAGAGGGCGGTACTATTTCAATTACCTGTTAACTTTACACAGAGCATTGAGAAGGGAAGAGAACACAGTTGCGTCCAGCCACTAGAATGTCACTGCACACACGAAACCGACACCCTGTAGGCCCCAAAGACTGGCGCCCCTTTCGGTATTTCTTTATTCAAATTAAGGTAGACGATCCGACCACTTAGCACAAGCTTTCACAAAGCTGTCCAAACCTGGCGAGGGCTGAAAACGCAGGTTTTCGACCGGATTTCGATAGCATAACGGCGCAAAAACCCCTGAAGGTCAAAAACACCTGTCTAGGACGGATTCCCTCGATATCTGGAAGCTTTCTGGTGAGCTGTCACAGAAATTCAGCGGGCTGTAATTCTCTGTTTTTCACTGCCGGGAGCCCAAAAGCCTGTACACGCATCCCAAGGCTCTCACGAGGCTCCCCCGATGTTCCCTTGCAGTTTAGGTGCGAAACCCTAAACCTGCAGAAAAACACAGCAGGCTGTAATTCCCTGATTCGGATCGTTTTTAGCGGAGCGAACACGCCTACGCGTGTCCCAAGGGCTCCCGCACGCAATGGGACAATTCCCCTGTGAATTGGATGAGTTTTCACGCGAGAAAACTCTCCAAACTCGCAATCTTTTGTGATGGAACTGTGCGTACCTGTGGGGGATTAGCAATTAGCTAATCCGGTTCTTGTTCAGAAGGCTCCTACCTTGGCAAACATGCATAAACCCCTAGAACTGTACATAGGTCAAATGAGAAGCCCACTAGTGGGGCATAACATACTGTACGTAGGGGAGAAAGAGAGCAGTATGAAGCGTGCGGGGCATCACTCTCGTCACCATACTGTGCATAGAGGGCAAGGTAAGCATTCCATAGCTTCTGTACCTGCTACAATCCACCTGAGGCTGAAAATGGCGCCCCCTTTGTTGATATGCAGCTCGTTTTTGCCTCCCAAAGTGGCATAATCACTCACAGGCTGACACGTCGCCCAGTTTTCGAGTTTGGGCTTTCCCTGCTAAAAATATCTCAACTGGTGCGTCAGTTGACTTGGTAGCAGAGCAATAAAATGTTCCCCTTGTCATTCCAGAGCTAATGACGCGAACACATTTTCCGGTCAAAAATAGCAGTTCCCTAAATTTTAGGAGATGCTTCCATGGCGTCCCTATCGGTCTCCTGACCATCATTGAAGACTACCATTTGACCAACATCTACAATGTGGGTTAATTTACTGGCCCCTTTCAACTTATAAAGTTGCTGTGACTTGACGAGTGGCCCAAATTCCAGTTTGGCGCACACGAGCTTCCATACTCATCAGAATTCAGTGCTAACTGGCCCGGGCAGTCCCTGTCTGACCGACCTAGATCCCCGATGTGAGAAACCCATTTGGTTGCAGCTGTTTCACACTGGCCATGCAATGTCCACTTGTACCTTTTCAAGGGTTTTGGGACAAACAAGTAAAAATAAAATAAATATATCTAATACTTATTTACGGAAGGCAACAGGAAAAATACACCTCCTGGTGACAAACGAGATATACGAGCTGCTTGGAACCATCTTCGGATGACTAAGAAAGATACAATCAATGCTTACTGTGAAAGATTCTAGAGCTCTTTTCTACCTGCCTCTTCATTCAAGATGATCTTGGTCAGAGATTGAGCGGTTTACCTTGGGTCTACCTACAGAGATCCAAGATTACTGCTTGGAGCAGAAGTCAGCTTCTATTCAAGAGTTGATGAGTCATTCGAAGCGAGGCTTTGCCATTCACTCTGGCAGTCTGACCTACCCCATAGATGAGGCCATGACACAACGAGCCGAACACACTTTTGGGAATGAAAGTAGAAAGAAAAAGAGCAACCCAGAGAAAAAGGATGCATGACCCAAGCTTACTCTTGAAAAGAGAGCTCGCTTCATCAGAGAGGGGAAGTGCTTTGGATGCGGGGAACATGGACATATCTCCGCGAAGTGCCCTAAAAAGGCACAGAAAGAACAGAATGATAAAGACGACGATAGGCCTGAGAGTTCGAGAGCAGCTGAGGAACGTGGTAGAAAAGGCAGATAGAAAAGCAGAACTGGTACCACATGGCGTAGGACCTGCACCGAATCTAATGAATGAAAGTACAAACTTTGCCGCTTTTGGGGCAAAGTGAAGGATCAGGAAGCTCTTTTGAAGGAGCCAAGGCCAACTTTTTCTCCCTTGGAATTGGCGGCTTGATTTGGAATTACGCCCGACAGACTGACACCACATGCGGAGGTAGTTCGATTGGCACCCGGATGGGATGTTGCCATTACACCGAGCATTGGCAAACTTCGTTTGCAATGACAGGGGTGTTCAGGGCACGCGAATGACGTTCTACTCAGGATCCCTTGGTACCAGAAGAATTATGCCGTGGTTGACTATCGGGCCGAGAAAGCGACTTTGATAAATGAAGGGCTCAGAGATTGTACTTGATGAACTTCAGTTTTCTTTACTCATTCTTATGGGAGAGACCTGAACGATGGATAAAGGTTGAATATGTTTTGACCTGAACAAAAGAACGCCAAGATTTTTCTCCACACTCATGCCGATTGCTTTTTAGAGTGCCTGAAGATCATACCATTGATCTGATACCTGGAAGCACGCCACCGAACCGGCCACCTTACTGTGTGAGCCGAGTACAGAATGAAAAGATTATGAACACATTGAAAGACCTCTTGGAAAAGGGTCTTGTCCAGCATAGTACTTCACCGTATTGCTCTCCACTGCTGTTGGATTTGAAGAAAGACGGATCTTGGAGAATGTGCATCGATTATAGAGCTCTCAATAAAATCACCATCAAGAACAGATTTCCGATTCGTAGGATCGATGATATACTTTACAGGTTACGAGGATCCTCGTGTTTTAGCAGGATTGACCTGAAGAGTGGATATCATCAGATCCGAATCGCGCCGGGAGACGTCTACAAGACAGCCTTTCGGACGACTTTTGGGTTATTTGAGTTTTTGGTTTTGGCTTAACCAATGCTCCTGCGACATTTAACCGGATGATGGACATGATTTTTCAAGAGTACAGGGTATTTGTTGGCACTTTCTTTGATGATATCATTGTTTTCTCCAAGAATGAAGTAGAATACAGAGATCATATGCTTCAGAGATACATTTTTGGGACACTTTGTCTCAGCAACAGGAGTGCAAATGGATCCGGCCAAGATAGACACTATCCATGATTGGCCCGATTTGAAGAATGTCCATGAAGTTGAAAGCTTCTTGGGACTGTGTTTGTACTACAGACGGTTCATTCGAAAGTTTGCAGAGGTTGCTTCTCCTTTGCATATCTTGATACAAAAAGGAGTCCCTTTCTCGTGGGGATCCACTGAGGTGACTGCCTTTTAGACATTGAACAAGAAATTGACTACAGGACTAGATTTGACTTTGCTGGACTTGCGGTCTGGGTGCGGTCTTGATGCAAGAAGGCCATGTCATTGCTTACGAGAGCCGATTGTTCTCTAGGCCCGAGATGACAACACAGATTTATGAGAAAGAGCTTTTGGTGGTTATCCATGCTCTTACTCAGTGGCGGCATTACCTACTCGGAGCGGATTTTACTGTCTTTACAGACCATCAGAGTTTGCGCTACTTCTTGCCACAGAAGCAGCTTTCGGAAAAGCAGATGCGGTGGGCGAACATCTTGTTACAGTTTCACTTCCAGATTGTGCATGTGCAGGGACAGAAGAATGTGGTGGCAGATGCTTTGTCTCGGAAGCCGTTGGTTCTGGCTATTTCCGCGATACATCATAGGAGCTTCGAGGATATGGTCGATCAATATGCCACAGATACAGATTTTGCAGATATTTTCATACGGATACGGGATGGGGAGACAGTAGCTGGATACTCCCTTTGGGAAGGCTACTTGATGAGAAAGACTATGTTGTGCGTTACACAGCCGTTGCGGGAAAAGGTTATGACTGAATTCCACTGGCCACCTTTTACGGGTCACCGCAGCATTGCTACCACCATGAAGGGGTAGAGAGATACTTCTTTTGGCCAAGACTCAAAAAGGATGTGGAAGAGTTTGTGCGCAGTATGCAAGAAGGTCAAGTATGACAGGCATAAGGCACAGGAATTGTTACAGCCTTTACCCATACCCACCCGCCCTTGGGAAAATATTGAAATGGATTTCATTTTTGATCTCCCGAGAGCACAGAATGATCGCGATGATTTTCCGATTACATGGCACGTCTGAGACGATTGTCTCCGACAGAGACCTCATATTTATGAGTTTGTTTTGGAAGGCAATTTAGGAGAACATTGGCACGCGGTTGCAGTTCTCGTCATCGTTTCACTTGCAGACTGACGGGCAATCTGAGATTGCCAAATTCAGTGGTTTTAGATTTATTGAAGTCTTGTATCTCGGATCAGAAGACTCAATGGGAAAAGAACTTACCTTTGGTGGATTTGCCTCCAATAAATAACAAGATACACTCTCTGATGGGGAAGACGCCATTTGAGATTGTTGAATGTGTTGCGAAGGTTCCATCCTTCCTCAACACGAAAGATTAGATATTTGAAGCGGATGAATATTCACGAGACTTGGATATGGCTTTTGCCAAGGTTCGCGAGACTTTGCAGAAGTCTCAAGAACGACAGAAAAAGGTAGCAGATCGCCATCGTCGCGACTTGAAATTGAAGGAGGATGATTGGGTGCTCTTACGTTTTGAGAAGGCATGCCCAAGAAAGAAAAAGGGAAAGGAGAGGCTTTTTCCAAAGCTTAGTATGCGATACTACGGACCTTTCCAAATCACTGAAAAGATAAATGATGTCTCCTTGCGATTGAAACTGCCAGATACTTGGAGGATTCACAATGCATTGCATGTGAGTCTCTTGAAACCTGTTAAGGGTGATGTGCCTGATGATAGGGAGCCTGATGAGCAACCCGCAGTGGAAGAAAACGAGGAGACCCTTGTTCCTGAACAGATTTTGGCACATACGGATACGAAGAAGGGTAAAGTCTGAAGGCGGTTTTTGGTTAAGTTCAAGAACTTTCCTGCATTTGATGCGAAGTGGATGGAGGAGGACCTAGCAGATACTCCTCGGATTGTGAAACTTTACCTCGATGTTTTGGTTTAGCATAGTCTACTCCAAACGGAACCCAGAAATTCAGCTTGACCGAAGATTTGGTGTAGTGGGATACACAAGAGGGGAGTTACTCCGTCCCTTTGTCAACAGATGCCTTGATTTTGATACTAAAGTCACTGATGTCTCTTTGAGCTTCAGGGATACTGAGAGCTGACAGTATTCTGCTGGATGACTTCATGAAATGGAATTCCTGATAAGGATACTGATTTGTTCTTGACTTCTTTTGAGTGCAGGAATTGATAGACGAAATGATTGCAGCATTTTGGTCTGATTGATCTTGAATAGACATGGTTGCAATAGGGGTTAGTCAATCGGACATCGATGAGGTCCCGATTGGACCTAGATGTGATTGCTAGCTACATTGCCGATAAATCATGGTCTAAGATCCGAATGAATGTTGAATGTCATGTGATGTCCTATGATGTTTGGTGATGTCGTGTGATGTGACTGTCGATTTTGTACATATGCTAGATGTGTGTTCCAAGTACGTAGGTACTAACAGTTAGTGTTTGCTAAGACGGTTTATGGCTTTTGTCGGTTTTGCAAGCGTAATTGTCGATTACAATGCTTTCAAGAGGGGGGTATGTCACAAAGTGATGACGTGGCTACTGATAGCAGAAACCCTAATTTTTGCCAGAAACCCTAATTTTTGGAAATCGCGGAGGTAGAAATTTTTTAATATAAAAAAAAGAGCGACGCAAATTCTAGCTTTTTGCTACGCAAGGATTTTTGGATGAGAGAAAGAGAGTTGAATTGCTTTATTTTAACTCTCATTGAGAGAGAGAGAATTTGCTTTTGCTTTCAAGCTTTTGGGGCTCTGCTTTTGGGCATCCCTTGTAACCTTAAAATTAGTGGTGAGGGTCTCACTACTCAGAGCATCTGGATGCAGAGTCTGAGAGTGAACCCCGAGCCACTCTCTTGTACTTTGACATTGATTAATACATAAAGAAATACCGAAAGGGCGCCAGTCTTTGGGGCCAATATCTCTAGGCACGGAACTCCGCCGGGCCAGTGCAAATCTATTGTGATCTGTGAATTGTTTTGAAGCGGTTATTTGGTGCCGTCGCGATTGATTCTTGACTTGGAGTGTCCAAGTCTGCTACAAGAATTTTTTTTGCTTGTTGCGGTAGCACGAACCCAAGTTCACTTGGGCGTGTCGATTCCTAATCGTGTTTTTTGAAGAGTGACAGGAATCCCAAGAAAGAAGGGCTTGTCCAGTCTCCCCTTGTGTCTCTTTTCACTCATTGAGAGCGGACCGTGCACTTAGCGGCCGGCCACTCGACGTGAGGTGGGAAAAAGCAACCTTGGTGTGAGCGCAAGGCCGTCGAGGGGTGCGCTCGCAGAAAGGAGTAGAACTCGGGTGAAGAGAAGATCCTTCTCAAACATGGTTTGCAAGCGAAAGAAAACCTCAAGAACCTCAAGAACCTAAGAACCCAAGACCCTGAAGAACCCAATTTCCTGGTGAACTTAAGAACCAAATATCATAGTGCATGGTCATCACCCGAAGCGGAATGGATACTTCGCATACAGGTGATGAGCATGAGAGAGGCGACGAAGAATTTTCCCCACCAGGAGATTTTTTTGACTCTCCCCCTTCGCCATCTACGCCACCAAGTGTCCCAAACCCTATGGAGGCCATGGTCAAGCAGATGTTGGACATGATGGCACAACAGCAATAAACGAATCGAGTTGCGTTGGCACAATTAGCAAGCAAAGCAGAATAACAGGAAGCTAAGGACCGCGAACAAAAACAAAATCGCATTGCTTTAGAACGCGAGCGCGACGCAAGAAAAGAACGAAGAAAGGAGGAAGCGGCAGCTCGAAGCACGGCCTTGGAGATCGAGCGTGAGGCTCAATAAGAACTACGCACTCAAGAATTGATTCGACAAGTACTAGCCTCGAAGTCTGAACCACCCAACGATCGTGGGAGTTCCTCAAGTGGCGCAAGCCACGATGCCGATTCCAACCATCCAGTCACAGAGAAGTTGACTTTCAGTAAGTATGATGGTAAGATGGATGCTACGGTTATTCATTCTTGGTTGCATCAATTTAATGCTTATTTTGCGACAACTAAGAAGACAGGAAATAGCAAGGTTTTGATGGCAGCTATGTACCTTGCCGGTGATGCCATCAATTGGTACCACGCATGGCAAGAGGCACAGCTAGCCACACACCTAGAGGAAGCCGACGAACTCACGGCCCCTTCCTTCAATTGGGTTGATTTCCAAGACAAGCTCAAGGCGCGGTTTATGCCACCTCAGTACCTCGCACGATTAAAGGATGATTGGCGCGCTCTCAAGCAAAATGGTATGCCGATTATGTCTTTCTCTAATGGTGTTTTGCAGCTAGGTACCCAATTACACAAGTCGGATGATGAACGCAAAGAGGCATTCCTTTATGGATTGGACGAGTATATCAAGTACGATGTCGAGGTGCTCGATCCAATCGATCTCAACAAGGCGGTTGCGATTGCTCTCGCACAGGAGATGAAGCACAACAAGGGAAAGCCTAAGGAAAACAAGACTTCGACAAGTACCTCGCAGACTTCTCAGAACCCTCAGAATGGTAAGAATGGTAACTCTTCTAATCAATCTTCCAACAGTCTCTCAGAAAAGAATTCTTCCAATGAAATCTAAGGGTAAGGCTAACACAATTGCTAAACCTAAGCTTACTCCATATGAAAAGGCAGCACAAGGAATTGTAGGAGGATACATCACATCGGAAGAGCAAAGCACTTATTCTAAGGAAGGTCGTTGTTTTCATTGTCACATTAAGGGTCACATAAAAAGAACATGTCCTAAGCTTGAATCGAATGAATCTAAAGAATCCACAGAATCCACTTCCTCTGTCAATGCAATTAATGATAACACGAGTGTGCCCCAAGTTTCTCATCTTATTTCACATTGATGATTCTCTCATTAAATGTTATGGTCGTACGTCGGGGCAGCGTTTTGTCATATTGTTTGACCCAAGTAGTATGCATGATGTGATCAGTTCCTCTCTTGTTGAGAGAGTCCGCCTCGAAGTTAGTCAGAGCTCTCCTATCGAGGTCTCTAGCTTTCTTCCCAATATGGACGCTCTCATCACGGAGGAGTGCCTTGATGTGTTGTTTGCAATTCAAAAAGCCGCCTTCACTAGAAGATTTGTTGTCTCTCCTCTCTCAGGATGTGATATGATATTGGACATTCGATGGTTTCGTGATGCTAACCCCCTCATTGATTGGGAGGCTAACACTTTCACTCTCAATGCCAAAAGTGATTCTCCCATTGTCATTCATGGAGAGGACATTGTTCATTCTCCATCTCTCATTGCTAATATGCAGGACAAGATTGAAAGGATTCAGGAGAAGGAGACTCTCTCAGTCTCTTTTTCTCCAAAGCATGACACACAGGATTTGCATGATTGTGAGCAACATGATGATTTGATTGACAATAATCAGCATGATGATTTGGATGATAAAGACAAGCATGATGATTTGCATGAAGAAGATGTGATTGTTTACAAGGATGATGTGTTAGTTGATGCTTTTTCTAGCGAAGCTAACCTCGTTGCAGATTCGATCAATCACGAAGGATCGATCTTGGCTCTCGAGCTTAGGTCCAAAGAACTCTCACAGGAAGTATTATGTGTTCGCATGATTGATACGCACGCATTGTTCGAATGTTTCATTCGTGATCGTTTCCTGTATTTTAGTCAGCATCGTTATGTGATCCCTTTTCCTAGGCATGACATATTGTATGTTAAGCACGTTTCTCTCATGGATGAGCACGAATGTATGCGGATTTCTCATGAAAAGCTGAAAAGTATGCATTCAAGGAAGTCACATTTCATGTTTCTTCCTTGGCACACAGTTATAGAAAGAGCACATGAAAGTATGAGCACCAAGCATAGGCATTTCCGTTGTGAATTGCCACAATTGATTGCTTTAGTTCAAAAGAATGATAAGATTCGATCTCATTGTTTGCATGTATGTGGTGAACGCTTTAGCACTTCGTCTATTTGTTCATCTACATTGCATGCACAGTCTTGGAGGAAGACAAGATTTTTTCCACTCACTTTACATGGAATGGGTATGTTCATGGTTTTGTGTTGGAAATGGTTTCAGGAATTTTCAGCCATGGAGATTCTTGAAGAAGAAAGAAGCATGATACTCGACAAAGTTGAAGCATCGAAGGAGCCACAAAAGACTGTCGCTTTCGGCGCGGCTCAAAGAAGCAAGCGTTGCAGACCTTTATGAAGTTGAAGTACCGCACGACCCACACATCACAGTGGGCCGGCGAAGAGTCGCTTCCAGGATTCCGGATATTATTGGCGATCTCTCTCGACGCCATACAGTTCGGTACTAGTACCTCACTTTGAAAAGGAGGGGATGTCACGTGACACATCCAACCCTCTGTGTCCGTGGACAAGCTACATCATGATCAGGGTCCAGTCAGTCCAGTCAGTCTAGATTTAGAAGTGATCTGGCACTTTTGTGAGTCTATTCGTAGACCGTGCATGCCCAGTCACTTAGTATAGATGCATATCCTCTGGTTGCACACAGCATGATCATCAGTATTCCCACCAGAATCCATCAGATTCCATCAAGGGATTTTTCCAATGTATTTAGCCTATTTTATTTAGTTTTGGTATCTTTCACTTATTAATTTAAGTGACTTTCCAACAAAAGTAGGTAGGGCAATTTTGCTAAGTTTGTATATAAGCAAACTAGAGCTAGCACTATTTGGCAGAAGAGGCAATAGGAGCCAAGCTCCGCAAGCAACTTCTCACAAGACCCTTGGTGGATTCTCTCCAAGCAAGAACCATTGTCCAAGGCTTTCCCTCTCCTAGCGTTTTTGGGAAGCATCACCAAGCCTGGCGTTTCTGCATTAGCGACCCATCGCCACAGGAACCCCCCCCCATCAGCTAGCGTTTTTGGATATCCCAGATCCTAGCGTTTTTGAA
Source organism: Adiantum capillus-veneris (assembly GCF_014529385.1). Lineage (NCBI taxonomy): Eukaryota > Viridiplantae > Streptophyta > Polypodiopsida > Polypodiales > Pteridaceae > Adiantum > Adiantum capillus-veneris. The sequence continues at coordinate 117,808,958 of NC_140940.1, forward strand.
GCAGCATGCCCTAGTGTTTTTTGTTCACATCAGCCCTAGCGTTTTCTGACATCAGATTTCAGCCATGAAATAGTTGCAGATTCCAAGCAATGAAGACCATCAAGATCAGCCCAAAGAAGTAGCAGATTCGAGCCGGAAGACCATCAGTTTTCAGCCTTTAGGAACCTCAGTTTTCAGCCCTAAACCTACAGATTTTCAGCGTCAAAGAACCACAGAAAACAGCCCCCCAAATCAGCGTTTTGGACTAATCGCAGATTTCAGCCCATAGCGTTTTTGGACAGCAGTAGGAAGATTGCAGATTTCAGCCCTTGGGTCGACTTCGTCATCACCGTCGTCATCGTCGACATAGCCTAGACTTGCATCAGTCACATGCATACCATTTGTACCAGATTGTGTAATCATAAGTAGATCACTCTCGCCAACGAGAGTGGGGCCTTCGGAGGAGGGTTTTACGACGTCTCTGGTGTCGTCTCTCTCTTCTCTCTCTATCTCTCAATCTCATACACTTGCACGCACAGTGTCCATTCACTTTGTTTGAGATCATAGCATTCTCTCATTACCTTCCATAAGAACAAAAGGAACCTTGAGCACAGTTGGGAGCACTCATCTTGAGCAAAGCGCAAACATTCATTCCACTGCACCTAACATACGCATTCTCACATCAACTCCAAATCGAGACTGGCTGATTTCGAGGGGTACCAATAGGGGCTAGGGTATGTCACCTATGCAACTTAGAGCCAGAGACAGAGCTGCACTACACATGTCATTGCCCGACGTACTATGAGATACGCGGCCGCTTCCATTGCCTGTTTAGAGAAGGTTTTAGACCATTTCCTAGAGTCATGAGATACGAGGATGAGAGATGTCTCGGATTGTTCCTGCTAGAGCTGTGCAGACTTGAGGAAGGCTTGCTGAGGACATCAGGGGAGAGACAGTCTCAGAGACGAATCACAAATTTCTTTACACCAGCCAAGGGAGAGCCAGAGGAGCAGTCATCACAGCAGATCTCAGAGCCCACCCACACTAGAGGTATGTTGCTTGACCGAGCCGTTGAGCTAGGCAGATCCAGACGCCCGCGACCACGGGGGGTCTCCCACCATCGACGAAGGCTGCCCAGCAGAAGATACAGATCACTCTAGCTCGACATGCAAGACGCCCAACAAGAGTACTGACCATGGAGGAGGTTGATGAGATTCGACAGCGATCGATGAGAGATTTCATTTGAACCCAGCAACCCCTCCCCCCCTCCCCCCCTCCCCTATAGCTCGTCTCAACTTTGAATCAGTTTCCGATTCATTTCCTTAGTGTTTTAGTGTTAGTTCTTTGTAATTTCCGTACTTAGACATGATATCAGATTCACCAATTGTAACTTTTTGGTCTCATAGGTCATTTTGGCCTTTCGAAGACGTTAATATAACATTTCATTTCTCTCTATCTCTAACCCTGCTCAATCTCTAGATGGAAAAACATTGTGATCCGTCTTTGGGTGTGTCTTCCGGTGTGTGTGAAACCGGCCCGTAGGGCGGTAAATATTTATTGGCGTCAATCTTTAAGAGGTGACAAGCAGACCTCAAGGTGCTCAGTTGATTAAGGGGCCTACTTTAAGAGTTTAAGGGCAGCAAATAGAGAGTAGACAGGCAGACCTCCAGGTGGTCACTTGATTCAAACCAAACCATCACCAAAGGCCCATCGTGCACAATCTTATTTGTGCAACAAGAAGCAAAGATCATTCTCATAACAGATTGGGATGTCATCCATGACTTTAATTTTTTAAACAATATTCTTGTAAAGGTGAAGGTAGCCCACAATATTCTTGTTCTTGGTTGCTGAATGTGGATCTATTGGATTGATCTCTCTGAGGTTGCGTAAGGGCTACTTAGGCTCTTTATTTGGGGAGGTTCTTGAGCTGTAGTAGGGGCTCAGTGGAGAGAGTTGACTGGCTTGAAGTGTGGACTCGACAGCAGTCCAAGTCATGAGCATGGCCATATCTCGTGTGAACTTCTCTGATGAGTGCATAAAGCAAACCACAAGTTACCACCCCCTCTGGAGTGCGTACCAAGGCGATATGGCTGATGGGAAAAAAGCAAAGAAGAGAGGCTCAGGGAGCGCACCTCCAAAAATGTAAGTTAAGCACGTGAGTTCAAAACAATGGATATTATAGTTGGCAAAATTTTCAATATTAACAGGATTACATTTACAAAAGGGGTTTTTTAAAAATTGAAATCTGAGAAAGAAGCTGTAAGTTTCTTTAGAAAACGGGGTTGTTTTATTACCTTATAGCATGTAAATATAGGAATTCTGTAAATACTCTTTGAATGCACATGGTATATATGATTTACTTATGTGTGAAACCTGCTGAGGAGAGAGGATAATGTCACTGATTTGGCCATGGCCATGGATAGGGCTGAGCATCCTGTCCATGGCTGTGGCCAAATTGGCATAATCATCTGGAGATGTACCCCTTGGCCCAATCTATTTCTTCTCCTTTTGCGTACTTGGCAAATGAAATACCCTAGTGCAATCTAATACTCCTATGTGGCTTAGACTCGCATATCTCCCAAGTGAATCCCACTAAATATACACCTCATGTATAAGTGCTTGCAAAATGCAGTCTTCAAAGAATTTACCCAGATCTGATTCCACAGTATTATTCGGTTGATGCAAGTCTTGAGGCATGGTTTTTCAGATACTAAGCTACATACGGATGCCTAATGCTTTTGTTTAGTGCTAGACTCCGAGAGAGCCTTGCATCTCTAGAGTCGGGACGGAAACGTGGTTCGCAATATCCCATATGCTTCTCTCTCTCTCTCTCTCTCTCTCTCTCTCTCATATATCTCTTTCTTGTTGTGTGCTTCATTTTTATGTAATAAGCGAAATACTATCAAAAAATACTTATTAGATCATGTGCCTCATTTCTATGTATAAGGTATAATTCTGTACCACTAATTATTTGTAGATTATGAGACTATTGGAAAATGAGAGATGACATAATATGAAATTTGAATATTGAATAACAAGAGCAATAATCTTATTCTTTTCCATGGCGCAAGTTCCGGTGTTTAAAAATGATTGCTCTTTTTCTTTCCCAAAGGTGGAAATTGTGGGGATATTGTGCTACCAATTGTTCACTATCAGTTATTTTCCATGGCATCTTTATCCATTGATGCTCAATCGTGCTGCAGAGCTTCTCTCGCTCCTTTGTGCACAAGGACAGATTCTTACAGCGGTATTAATACTTTCACTCAGCTTCTAATTGTTGATGATGTTTTTAGAACTTGTAGGGTAAGAATAGAACTATTCAACTTTCATGGAGGACATTTTTGGAAGAAAAATCCTCTCCACAAATGCTTATCAATAATACTTCATCCACATAATTCACAATGAAGAAAATGCTTAATTATAGTTCATTTACATTAAAGAAGGCTTTAACAACCCTTGTATAAGAGTGGAGTACTGCATCTCCAACTCGAGCTATCGGTTATGTTGTCTTGCGGATGGCTACAGGAGTTCATGACCAAAAAAAGTGAATTCACATGCTTCTTGGCTTCATTCAAGTATGTTATGCCAACTTCTACATGGAAAGCTCGTAAAAATTTATAGATTTTTTTCTTGGCAAGCTCGGAATCTAGTTGGAACTTGGCAAATTTAGCTAGTTAAAAAGACACTAAAGGCCGGGTTTTGGCCTATTTTTGCAAACATTGGTTTCTATTGTAGGGGTTTTGAACATATTCTTTTCTTTAGGTGGTGCGGTGAGTGAGGGACTTCATTAACGAATCGGTTACCCTCGACAGAGAAAGTACAAGCTATTTGTAAAGAGCTTCACCTACTCCATCAGATTTTTCACTCTTAGGAAGGTAGGCTTCCTTAGGAAGTCCCTTGCACTATGCATGACTTAGGCAGGACATATTCATGAGTTTAAGGTTTCAAGGTACTATATTTGTAATTGTAAGTAGTAGACCTAGGCCTACAATTTCAAGAGTATGAGTATGCATTCCTCTTTGTACATATCAATGTGAAGGACTCTTAAGTACAAAGAGGTAAATTTTCATGCCAACCAAATTCGGTTATACTTCCAGCAATGAGAACTTGAACTAAGCACAAGAAATTTTGGTTTATTGATATCCAAGCGTACATGACGCTCTCTCTGCCCCTCTACAACGGGGAAAAACTCAAGCTGTCGTATAAACAAAATAGGAGTGAAAATAGATTCCATAGCTCCCCATCACTCTCTCTCTCTCTCTCTCTCTCTCTCTCTCTCATATCATCTCAATTGGAAGATTGGTCATGCTCTCATATTGGAAATGCTAGAATAAGTAAAGAAAAGTGGGTTATGAAGTTTAGCAACAAAGTAATCATATACTTAAAAACTTCTTTCTCTATTCAAAATGCCACATCAAACTAGAGATGTAAGCAATTTATAGACTCTAATTTAACAACCCTTGCATTGGCCCATTATCACCTTGGTTTTGTTAGAGATAAAAAATTGTGGAATACTTGTAGGTGAGTTGTCCCTGCCTCTGGCAATCAAGCTTCTAAAGGCACATCTCAAGCATGCCTTGTCAGCATGTTAAAACATGCCTTCGAGGAGAGAGGGAGAGAGTCAATACAAATTTTTGATTTGTAAGTGGGTCCCTTCATTTAAGGGTCTCATGACTCTCTTTCCAACAGTTTGTTATAGAAATCCTTTCTTTAGTTTTCCAATAAGGACTTCATGTCCTTTTTTTTTCAACTTTTCTGTATTAAAATGCCAAAGTGAGCTTTCCCCTTGTAAATATACATGTCATGATTTTGCGGGAGTCCTACATTTCCTAGAGAACAATGAAATTTACATGTCACATGATGTGCCATAAATGTATCATTTATGGCTCTACAATTATGAGAGAGAGAGAGAGAGAGAGAGAGAGAGGGAAATGTGGTGGACGGTGAGCTCCACTACATTTTTTGGCGGCCCATGGTCTTCTAGTTTATTCCCAATGTTTCTTTAAAACTTTTAAGGGGAATTTGAGAGGTGGTGGATGCAAAAGTATCATCAAGGACCAACATCAATGCCTTGTGTAATTCTTGTTTTTGTTTCTTGTAGTTCTCAATTGCTCAAGTTTGTCTCTCACTTGTTTCCCTAACCATATTCTCAAAGAAGCAACCATGTGGAAGAACTAATTGCATTGGACCACTCATAATGTACGGCATCTTACTATCGTATGAGGTACGGATTTCTTTGTAATGTAAACATACATTCAAAATAATATGAACCATGCATCTAATTAAACTTAGTTTAGAAAATTTAATGAGCAACGTTTGTAAATGTATTGTTAGATATTTATGTGTGTTAATATTCATTGTGATTGCAAATGAATGGTATGAAGGACTCAGATATTTGTGACGGTAGTAGTCATGAAGCTTTCAAAGATGCCCATTACAGATCATGAGGGACAACCAACTAGCAATTGGCCACCTCATGCAACTTCAACCAATGGGCGTAATTCATTGGTATTCAAAACTTTTGTCAACCTTATAGATGGTTATCTTTTATTGTCTTACATATTATTGTTGCCTACAATTTTATCTAAAATCTCTCTTCAAATATACAACTCTCAAAACCTTTGTGTTATTTTGTTGGGGTTTAGCTCATTGGGATCTCAAGGAGGGAATATGGATCTCGCGTCCATGATGTCCCAGAGGATGTGATATCAAATCCCTCAAGGTCGACCCTACAAAAAATGATTGATACAAATGAACAAGACATGGACTCAATGGTCATTCTTGCAGTTGAACAACCAGATGGTCAAAAGGTAAGGGTCTCCTTGGGGAGTGCACCTCCAAAAATGTAAGTTTGGCACGTGCGTTCAAAATAAGGGGGTATTATACTTGGCATTTAAAAGTATATATGAACATGATACATTTTAAAAATTGAAATATGGAAAAAAGCTAGAAGAAAAGGGGTTGTTTTATTGTATTACAACATGTCAGTATAGTATTTTTAGCATACCCTTTGAATGCACGGGGTATATAGGATTTTTTATAAGCGAACCCCCAAGGGAGAGTCTTTCAAATCATGATTTATGGAGAATATATTTACTTGGCTTCCTCCTTCATGTTTACTAAATTTGGTTTTCAAGTCTTGGAGATTTTTTGCTGAAAATAAATTCCTTCTCTTGCAGATAGCAATTGCAAAAATATGCAAAGAAATAAAGTTTGCTAGTAACTTAAGAAGCTCTCCATCTCATGAGAATGGATCATCAATTGTGCAAGATTTGATTGGCCATAATTTAGGAAATACATCCAACCAAGAAACATCTCTTGAGATAATTGAGCAACATGAAAAGATGGAGCCCTCCTTAAATCTAAGTGAGCAAAGCTATCCATCATAAAATCTCTACAACAAAAGGTGTGTTATTAAAGAACAAAAATGGAAAAAGGGGGTGTAAGTTACTTCCAAAGAGAAAATATTTGGATTGTGATATGTAACCCATCAAACAATCAATCATAGATTCTTGAAAGGGAAATTAAGATCACAAAGTTTCAAATTTTTGCTTGAGTTTTTAGTGCACATATTGTAAAATGTAAATGTGAAGGTATTTATGTAAAGTTATTCCAAAATCCATCAAATTTAATATTAGCATTGAGCATATGTAAAATTGAAATATCCTTTCAAACTGTTTAAGAAAATTATAGGTGAAAGTGTAATAGAATACATGAAAACAATTTAACACAAACATGTAGAATGGAGAAAATGACACGATAGTTTTTTAACAGCTAAGGCATATCTATTAAAACTAACAGCATGTCTTTGATATGATAGTCTCCAAAATCTTCAAGCATGGTAGCATACCACTGGCACTTAAGAAACAATTAGTTTTATGATTAAGGGAAAGTCAACTCTATCATGCCATTATACAAAGGATGCTGAAGTCAAAGTATAGTTTTTATTAGCCTTGGTGTTCCTTTGTCATTGATCTTTTGGCAAAGGCATCTTAGCAGTAGTCTTGTATCTAGCTAATAAGTGCCTCACTTCAGGAAAACTCATTTACAATGTTTGTATATGATACAAAAAGTTCATGAAATTTCTGGAGCAATGTTTTAAATGTAAACAAAATTTGAGTCATTGTGACACCAAGAACAAAATATCAAATTTTTAAGAGAGAGAAATTTGGTAACAAGTAAAATTTATGGCATAACTTGGACAATCATTAGACGTCATTAGTCTTTATCTAGCTATCATTAAAGTTTGAAAGCTCTATTACATAACTGTAAAGGATTTTTAACGAAATTTTCAGTTTACTAAAAAATTACTTAACTTTTTTCTCAAAAATTATAGCAAAGAAAACTCAATTTCTATCACAAAAATTCTAGGCATATGTTCACATCCACATAATGTTGAGGTACACATATTAATACAACCATTATACAACTTAAACTTCATACAATATCTAGATGCTACCTAGGGATTAATATTGGATGTGGAGTTGCTTCAAATTATGCACATACAAGTAATCTACAACATAATTACAAAGAAATATTTTTGAATTTGTCAAAAAGGAATAACAAGGTAAAATCAAACCAGAAGACCTAGATGTTCTTGGGATACAATAATTATAGTGTACTCATTAGCTTTGACTAAATGGTACGATGACAATTGAACACTCAAAGCAGATCCTCATTGGTTAGCTTGCTTTGATGGTGGATAAACATGTTATGGTTCAATCCAAGCCAAAATAGCAAAGGAAGAGAAAGTAAATATGCTTGCAAGCCATGTATGGTTTGCTATGTGCCACTCGATCTGCAAAGTCTCCACATGTACAAGTTGGACTACTTGTGATGTGAACTTCATACATCTCACCTCGGACCTATGAATTGGTTCTTTCAACCACAAATGTCTCATGCATGTTTGTCTTAACAATAGTATACTAGACAATTTGAGCTTCCATGGTCCCTGCTAAGTCAATTCTCTTGGAGGCTTGAATAAAAATTCTTGGTCAATAACGTGCATTGTGTGTTTTTGTAAATGTACTCTTCTTAATTATGAATCTTGCTGACTCCAAATATTGCAATTCAGTAGCAGTCAAGTTTGTTCCTTGTGCCACGAGCCATATGCTGGGTATTCTAGCTGGACATTGAGTGATTGTGTTACAAATCTACCACGTGTGATTTACATTGCCATTACAAAACCACTTGATTGGGCCTTTGAGCCTCTACCATAAGCAATATCTATTCCATTTTTCCAAGTTTTGATACCCCAAAAGGATGGTACGGTAGCGCTTGTACCGGTGTTTTTTATGTTTCTTTTGCACTTCTTGGCTCTAGACTCTAGCCATCCTTGGCATTGAACTCTATTGCCCTTTGCTATACGACAAATTTTTTACATTGTCTTGTGTATGTTGCTCTCCTCTACCACTAGTCGCTTCTCATGTTCTTTGTATTCTTAAGAGGCCAATTTGCTAGCTGCTTGCACACCTCTTTGATTATGAGCAACGTTTTGCGTCAGGTACTCGGATCAATGTGAAGCTCTTCCTCACAAATGCTGTGCCCTTTCTATTTTCACTTCTTAGATACCGTAATATCATCCCCTTTAACTATTCGGTGTTGATAGGGAGGAGTACCTCCGATTTGATCCTCAATCTCTCTTGTAATAGTTGTTGGGGTGAATGCGCGCCCTTGTTCTACTCGGTGAGCCAACTTTTCTACAGAAGGTCCAGCCCCATTGTATCTACCCTCCACAGAAAGTTATCATTTTTATGCTTTGAAGCAAAGAGTTCAATAGATCATACATGCATGCATCATACAAGCTCAACATCTCTTTGTTGCCCGTGCCTGCTAACCAACTCGCATGCTTTGTTTCTACCAAGTTTGTTGTAAGAATGAATGACAAATCCTCCATTCCTATAACACAATTGTTATCAATGACATTATAAGATGTTTTGAATGAAGTTTACTCAAAATATAGCCTAGTAATGTTTACCCTAACAAAGTGTTTCCTCCAGTGAGGGTACAATACATGCCACCAACTTAGCCAACAATCCATTTGTGACAAATGGATTGTTGTAGTCTGCCACTTTGCCACATACCCACCAAGCTCATATATTCTTGTATAAGCTAGTCACTTCATCCTCACTTCTTGCACAACGCCATGATTCACACAAACGCTTGTGCTCATCTTGGAAATTCTTGTACAAATATTGAGTTGTGTGAATTTGAAAGATTGCGAAACAAGCACAAATGCTCTCTTCCCTCCATCGTTAAATACCATGCGGATTGCTTTCCAGTTTGATCTTGCCTCATTGGCCATGAATCTTTGAAATCAATTGGACGGTGTCTATTATTGAGCAGCACGACATTAATTATTTCTCAAAACATGATCTTCGCTTGCATGTCTTTTCGTTTCAAATCACATACAATAGTGGCTTGCATTTCTTGAATTCTACATACGTACAGGGTTGGTAAATGGCTTTGTTGAACGAAAAAAGTTGAAAGCTTACATAGGATAGCTATACTTACAAAGGATTGTACAAATTTTTGCCATTGTTTTCCAACCCACAATCCTGCACACGTGATCAAAGCAAATCCAGCTTCTTCGCAAGTCTCTTCTCATCTTGTCTCATTCTATTGACTAGCTCAACACCTGATCCGGGTCCGCTAGTCAAAATTTTGAACACGTGACATCTTTTGTTTAGATTTGCGCTTTGTCTTGGAAACAACTTGCCATGAAAATACCAATACCTGCATGTGTTTTTCAACCTAAGCAACTGAGACTCGGCTCCAACTCCAATCCTTGTAGCAATGGCTTCTTTTATCATGTGCTTAAATTTGAAAATGCAAATACTATGTTCCTTTCAAATTGCACAATCGTTGACTTTCCTCTTAAATAGGAATTGATACAATACCCTTGTGTACGGATCAATGGTTGCACCTCTTCCAAGATTGAGTGAAGCTCATTGTTATTTAGATGTTCTCCATTTTCACAAACAACTACTCTCATTACCATTGCTTTGCAAGATTCACTTGCAAATGCCTAGGGCTAGTCATAGGTGTTTCAAAGACCACATGGGCAACAAGCTCTCTCGTTCGTTGTATTGCTGATCGCAACATACCTTTTGCAACTAGGTGGTTATGACTTTCAAGATGGATGAACAAACGGGCCCAACTATTTTCAGTGAGTAAGTAATAAATAGTGCAAGGGCATTCCCAAAGTAGAACTTGACTTTGCCCACAATGAAAGCACTTTAAAATTTTGTTTGTCGAGCTTAACATACCCATGTACAAAATTGACGTCAATAACTTTTCAATCCATGATGTCTCATTTGGGCATCTGTTTATTGCTCTGATGGGGCATGTATTGTTGTTGCAGATAATATGTCCACCACATTTACTTTGCTTGATGATTGCCGAATACTTCATTCTTGAATGTACAACTTCACCCAACAATGGCCACCATACTCTTGTTCCATTCCAACCATATATAAAAAACCATCTAGTATAGGATTCTTGGCTCGTAGTAGATGCAATTACCATGATACTCTTATAGCACTTCAACTGCCCCTTTCCTAATTGAGCACTTTAAAAACATTCTGCTCAACTTGGGTTATTTGTGGATATTTAACACTAAGTACTCCACAGTACTCTATATTTTTTGGCTCTTGTGTGAACTTGCAAGAATGCAATTACCATTATACTCTTATAGCACTGCAACTTGGGCTATTTGTGGCTATTTAGCACTAAGCACTCCACAATACTCTATATTTTTTGGCTCTTGTGTAAACTTGCAAGAATGTTGCTATCTTTTGTTTCTTTTTTGATCCAAACTTCTTCCATGCATACTAAACTAGAACCTTCCTTTTCTTTAGAAGAGATATCAAATAGCTCTACCATGTCTACGTTTGGTTTTGTGGATATATCTCCACCCACAATGCTAATTGATCCCTTGTTTAACACCAAGAGGAATCTTCTAGACAAGGATGATATGAATTGGAACTGATCCCCAAATTTCACACCATCTTTCACTTGGTTTTGAATGTCTCCCTTCGGGGTAGACAAGATTGCATACATTTTGCTATTACTCTAACATCCAAAATCTCTAGGGTTGACCATTGCAAACCTTGCATGACAATCAAGGAATATTGGCTCAACACAAAGAGTATTTAAAAACAAACTAACCTTGCAGGTCGAGGAAGAAGCCATGGCTCCAAGATAGATGGTCAAGGTGAAGGTGTGTATGGCCAGATGAAATTCATGATGCATCATGCTACAAGATAGATGGTCAAGGTAAAGGTGTGTATAACCTTCTCTCAACACTAAGTGGTCATACATGAGAGTCTTGAAGGCTGAAGACTAAATGCGTAATGTTTGCCAGTATATCCGTGCCAATCTAGCATCAACGCCATGTTCGTTGACCTCTACTAGTCTATCCACAGTAGGTATCTCAACACTCGCTACATAACCACAAGAACTAGTCATGCGTGGACATGTCAATCCTGACTCCAAGGTAGTTGTCACTCCCTTACCATCCATAGGGATTGTATCCACATGTCCTGGAATCACCATATCAACCTCTAGTATGAGCATGTCAAAGAACTCCATATCGCTCATCTCCGTGGTAGGAGGCATCTCTGTTCAATCTTCTAACTTTGTATCTAAAGACATGTCGTGGAGAGCACTTTGACTCTCATTCGTGGAAAATATGTGTCTAATCTCTCGTTGACTTGACCGTAATGTAATTGAGAGTATGTCGTCTCGCACCTCAGATACATGCATAGGGTATACCAATCCAACCTTGGCTCCCCGTGTAATGAGTAGCGAGCCGCAACGCATTTGAAAGAACTGCTCTCTAAGAAATACCTGACATCCGCTGTCTGTCAACTGTCTCACTGAGATCAAACTCTACGCAATTTTGGAAACATAGCACATACGTCGTAGCATATAAGATGCACCATTGGGTAATCCAAGCGTACATCTCCTGCACCCTCTATGTCATATGTTGATCTATTAGCTAGATGCACACGACCAAGGCTTCCACTAACAAAAGTGCTAAACCACTCACAAGCTCCACGTATAGTGCCAATGCCAAAAACTTTGCCTCGATTGGGAATGAGTATCCGTCGGTCAAATCTACCCGTTTCTTCTTTACCTAAATCCAACACGAGCTGAAATTGCATCTTCAACCTAAAATTCATGCACTCAACTTCAAGCACCTTCCATGCTTCCAAAAGTGCATCAAACTTGCACAATGTGCAAAAATAGAAAACCTAGAATTTTTTGCATATAATCAATTTGAGCCAAATATCAAAACACTAGTGAGAAATGCAAAAAGTTTCTTCTGCAAAGTTGTAGACCACGTCAAAATTAGGGAGAATTTTCAAATCAACATTCCATAAGGAGAAAAAATAGACCACGTCAAAATTAGGGAGAATTTTCAAATCAACATTCCATAAGGAGAAAAACAAATTTGAAAACAATATTATTGTGCACATAGTTTTTAGGGTAGCACCTTCACCTACACACTAACTTTCACATTCTCTTCTGAGCATGCATAAGAGCATACATCACTCTCAGCTAAGCTCACAAGCTCCCATTACATTCTCATAAAGCTTCCAAGTTTTGTTCATCTCTCCAAAGCCGAGAGCAAGCAAGCAATCATACCAAAGTTGTCGACATCGTCGTGTTATGTGCGATTGCAATGTGCTCTGATACTAGTTGAAAGAGTGCTATGTGTGGATGTGTGTGTGCACGGTGCGATGCGGGAGAGGGAAGACTAGAAGAAGAGTGCATGGTTGTGTGGGTGGAGCAAGCCTCCTTGATCATTCTGCTATCAAGAGCAAGCAAGCTACTGTCTTGAAGCTCTCAACATTGCCATGCTCTCCATGATCATCATGCGCTATGGGACCAATTGAAGAGTACACGTGGTGCGTGTGCACACACACACACACACACACACACACACACACACACACACACACACACACACACACACACACACACACACACACAGAGAGAGAGAGAGAGAGAGAGAGAGAGAGAGAGAGAGAGAGAGAGAGAGAGAGAGTGGAGCAATTCACCACAATGTGTGTGTGAGAGAGCCCCTTAATTCTTCTTTCTAGTAAATAATAAACATGTGTATCAATGATGGGCAGTCGGACGTCTTTAGTATATCCAACCAAGGTAAGAGGCACATTGCCTTTACCCAAACACACACACACACACACACACACACACACACACACACACACACACACACACACACACACACACACACACACACACACACACACACAAAACTCTGTGTGTGTGTATGTGTGTGTGTGCGCGCGCGCCATCCTTCTCTATCTTTGTCACTCCTTATGTCTCTCCCATTCTTTCTCTATCTTTGTCACTCCCTATGTCTCTCCCATTCTTTCTCTATCTTTGTCTCTCTCTCTCTCTCTCTCTCTCTCTCTCTCTAGTATATGTCCAATATTTAGTCTCGATCTCTCCATCTCTTTCTCACTATGTATCTCTTAGCTCTAATCTGCCTCTCTCTATGTTCATCTCTCTCTCTCTCTCTCATCCTCTTTGACCCTCCCACTCTATCTCACTATCTCTATCTCCCCCCCCCCCCCTCTCTCTTTTAACCTAGCTATCTCATAGACTCTATGTGTGTGGACATCTTTCTCTCTCACATCATCTCTATATATCTAACCCCCCCTCTCTCTTTACACTCTCTCACCCTATGTGTGTGTGTGTGTGTGTGTGTGTGTGTGTGTCTCCGTCCCTTGTGAGAAAAAGAGAGGGGGTGAGACAGAGAGGGGAGAGAGAGAGAGAGAGGGAGCGAGTGAGGGAGGAAGCAAGAGGGTGAGATTGTTTTTATTTTTTTAAAAAAAACTTCTCTCTCTCTCTCTCTCTCTCTCTCTCTCAGAAAGGGGGGAGAGAGGGAGAGAGTGAGGGAGAGAATAGAGATATAATAGATTTTAAAAATATATAAAACGCACTCTTCCTCTCTTGCTCTCGCTCTTTTGATTCCTCCCTCATTCACACTCTCTCTGCCTCCTCTCTATGTCTCACCCTCTCTCTCTCTCTCTCTCTCTCTCTCTCTTCCCCAGTCTCTCTCTCTCTCTCTCTCTCTCTCTCTCTCTCTCTCTCTGAGTCACTCTCTCTAAGCACCCACTTTGTGTGTGTGTGTGTGTGTGTGAGAGAGAGAGAGAGAGAGAGATAGAGAGGTATGAGAGAATTTGAGAGAGACTAAAGATAAAGAAAATTCCAATTGCCATAGTAACAAAAGCAGAGTGCTTTAAAAAATTTCTCTATTTGCCTCTCTCTCTCTCTCTCTCATTGGTAATGCCAATTCTTCTTTATGGAGTTGAAGTGTGGGGTAAGAGCATCTCTGAGTCTACTTGGAAAAAGTTTGAGAATGTTCAAAAGCGTTTTCTTACAAACTTTCTCCAAGTTAAGACACAAACACCATATATTATCCTCAATAGCACTTGGCCACCAAATGTCTTTCTCTGATTGCATACACTAAAAGACGGGGTGGGAGATGGCTTGATTGAATCCCTTTCCTGGGTTTGCAATAGAGCTACATTCATTAGAGTGACACTTAACCTCTCTAAGGTTTGACCTTTCACTATTTGACACTCATCGAGTTTCACAAAAAAAAATGACCTTTGTGCCAAGCATTGCAAAACAAGTAGAGGGAAGATCTTAGACTTCAAAGTCTATGATAAGAATAATACAACCAAAATTAAGAAGGATATTGTGTCACCTTCTTGAGGTAACTCGCATAATCTAAGAATAGCTTGTTGAAGCCTTATGAGGTCCACAAAAATATTGTTCCACATTGTGTAAGGGAAGCCCTTCTCCGAAGATCTTATGAAGTTTTCCCTACCTTTTCTCCTTGCCTTTGGGGTGCATGAAGCATAAAGTGAAGCTGACATTGTGTCCTCAGCCCCAATCTAGGAGAACACATCTTCATTTGTGGCCTTCTTTGCAAGGTTGACCTTGTGCAAAAGGGGAAACAGGGGACGGGGAGCAAGGATTTAATATTTACATAATTACCAAAAACAATTTGTGTGATCACAAGGTCTTATTGACATATTTACATAATCACACTTAGCATGATCACAAACAAGCCGGTTAAGAGCAACCTAGAAATCCACAAAAAGCCCTCAGGAAACCCCAGATGCCCGACGGGCCCGCAAAACAATATATACAAGGCCTCGATCGGGCCCTATATACAGGGCCCTCGATCGGAGTCATCTTGTGTGTGTGTGTGTGTGTGTGTGTGTGTGTGTGTGTGTGTGTGAGAGAGAGAGAGAGAGAGAGAGAGAGAGAGAGAGAGAGAGAGAGAGAGAGAGAGAGATGATCGTCACTGATCGCCTTCATAAGTACATCGAGAGGAGAGAGGGAGAGAGTGGGTCCTATGGAAGCATGCTCTACGTCGCAGTGCACGGAAGTAGCGGAGTACTTGACTACACGACCCAGGTGTGTGTTGTGTGTGTATATGTGCATTATGTGGTAGCGTGCCTTTTGTCATATTGCACGACAGTCATAAGGTACCTTACCACACAATGCGAGTGTGTGCGTAGCGGTTCTATGAAACATTGCTTACCACGGGGGCATCACCTCGGTGACGTGGGGAATATGGTGTCCTTGTGGTAAGTATTGGCTCACTGTCTGGGTACTACCTCGGTAACGCGGCAATTCTAGTATCCTTATAGTGAGTCAACTTTTCTTCCTCTTTTCAAAAAAAACATATAGGCATTGATCGCTAACACGGCTATATGATGCTCATATGCAAGCCATTATTGCTCTTTAGATTCGGACGGCACTTGGTTAGTAACGCGGCTAGTTGAGTGTCATTTGTTAGAAGCATCTGTTTTTTCATAAATGTGACATTTAGATCGTTAATCTGACTTGAGGAACGCAATATAATTTGTATGTGCATGTGCAGTTCATTTTTTAAGTATTAAGTATATAAAATACTTGGTCAGTAACGCGACCGTGAAGAGTATTTTATATACAAATGTTTGAATTGTTCGATATTGTTGTTTTTAAGTGTTCTTATGAAAATATATACTAGCTAATCATATTCAAAAGAATGATTTATTTATCAATCATTGTTGCTATTTTAAATGCTACATTTATATAAGGAATATTCACACTATGTTATTTCTATGTAAAAAGTATATGCACACAATGTGCATGTAAGATATTCAATTTTATCTTTTTAAAGAGCAAGTTTAACCTGTATTATTTGATCTGGATAAAGTTCTTAAAAGCTACTTGTTTGCCCTGCATTTTACATGAGTAAACATTGATTTTAAAGTGAAAATTGTTTCCAATGTGTATCAATATAATCGTGCACATCTTTAAAGTCTTCAAGTCATGGTTATGGTTTTTTTGAACTAGTGTGAGAGTGTCAATGCAGTGTGCATCCATGAAATTTTATTTGATATGTTGTTTTTTATTGTCCAATGCAAAAATGACACCAGATCAAAAGAAAATTAGATGCGTGCCATTCAAAAAGAATGTATTTTGGAAATATCATCGTGTGCATATGGTCGTATACAACAGATTAGTGAAAGTGATGTCTTCATTAAAGACCTCACTAGCGCTATATGGGACAACACAGAGCGTAGCCTACGAGGTGAAGGCCAATATAAGTTGCTGATTCCAACAGGGATTCGAGAATTTGACCCCCACCACAAGGTTAAGATAGTAATGGGCAATATGAAAGTCTGCTGGTAGAGACTTAAAGGAAGATATCCCTCCCACCTACGATATGGAAAAATTAGAGCTCTGGGACAAATTATGAGAGGAACAAAAGATCAAGATGAAGTGAGTGAAAGATCAAGACCAAGCTTCCTTACCTAAGAGACTGAAGATAGCGTAAGATGCACAAGCGGTTGTGGGTGGCTGATCAGATAACAGCGGCACTGGTACCGGCACAATCATGTGCACGACATTGAATGCACAATGCACTCATCTTATCTGCATTTCCCATGAGGCCCTGGAGGAAGGTACAAGGCTTGGAGTAGGCTCTTTTGGTGTGTGCACATGATACACCATTAAAGGCATCTCTTTATTTTGAGAGTACATCACATATGTGGGAAAATACTGCAAGGGATGGAGTGAGGCAAAATTTGATAGATTTCAGACAGAGCGATGAATGTAAACACTTCACCCCTCCATTGTAAGATACATTGGATTTACCATCGAGGCTCCCTGGATCACAATCTTTCCATAGTACAATGGGGACACCTTGGGGGACATGATGTGCCACTTGCCATTTGCCTACGGAGCGTGCATATGCTACATGCATAGACTGCAACATGGTTGGAGGTCAGTGCCACCAGCAAATCAACACTTACCAGAGATAGAGACTACACAGATTAAAGCAGTGATTGAGAAGATGCCAAAAATTTTACACGCTTTAATTAATGGCGTTGCGGTTGCTCACTCAGCTGGTATAGTGCACAACGACCTGCACCCTTTCAAAATAATGTTGGACTTTACTCGTGTAAATAAACCCCACGTCAGCATCATTGATTGGGGCATGATGCTTAGAATGCTAGCCAAGCACGTGTCAAATAATTATTTGCACCCAAGCGGACATTCAACCTTTGCAGTTTGGAGATACAATCAACAGCAGAAGGAGAGATTGTAAAGCGACCATGGATTGATTTAAATATATGATCCATGGTGCACAGATGGGTACACAAAAGCAAGCGACATTTATCATTAGGATTTCTATTTGACAAGTTGATAGAATTTTGGAGTGCAGCTAGGAAATTTTATTTCCCATAAGAAATATTTTACCACCCCGATCAAGATGCCATGAGGGCCATTCATATAAAAGTAGACTGCTGGATGAAGTTAAGAGAGCCGGAAGCTAGGAGAAATGCATCAAATGTTTTGATCTTTTTTCAAAGAGCATTTAAAGACAAACCCTAATCCTATCTAGCGATTGCTTGTTGAACTTGCACCGTCTTTTTACCCGGCTTGAATAATTTTTTACCCTACATTTGTCTTTTTGTCTGGGTATTTTATTTGTATTGAAGTCTATTATTCGTGTTTGGGTGGTTCACCTCATTGAGTCATTTGAAGTATATTTAAATCTATATGTCTCTAGTCAATTATCTTGTAGTTCAATTTGATCAATTATCTTGTGATTGAATTGGATCAATTATCTTCAGTCATTTGTCTTGTGGTTCAATTGGTTCAATCATGTGTGATTTTGTTTTTTGCATCAATTGTGATTTGATTGAACCAAAATACAATGTGTTGTGTAGTGGACAAGATTGTTGAATCGCGAGAATGTATTTTTGTCAAAGATATTGAATATTTGTCTATTTGTCCACCCATTGCAGCTCTAAGATACTATGGCCGATGAAGAACAAGTTTGTGGTACCCAATTAGTGCCAGATGATCAATCTCAAGTGGCGGTTAATGCGTTTCAGGGCATGAAATCTCTAGCGCCAAACTCATCAATTTTCTTCCAAGGGGCCTTCCAATGATTGCTGTTTACCATGACCAGAACACTTCCAGTGAAGAAAATCGCTATGGCGAGTGCAGTTTGTGCTTCTAGAGACTGCTCCAAAAGATTTGATGCAATGATTTTTGACGCATTTGCCCAAGTCCACCTTCATTGTGACGCTTAAAAGGAACGTTGTTTTTCATTTTCTCTCCCTATACAGGCTGTTCTGCAACAAGGTTAGTTGGTGTCACCACAGGATCAACAGAGTTAATAACTGGCTCTGACTGCTCTTGACTTGCATCCATAACAGAGCTATGTATCCGCTCTCTCTTTCCACCCTTTTTGGCGATCTCTTCTTTCAAACGCTTTGCAATTGCAGGAACCTGAGGATGTTTACATTTCCTACAATTCTTTTTAATGCTGTCCAAAAAATGGTCCCTAATATGTGGTGCACCGCCTGATTTTGTTGTGAAGCAAAATTTACATTGCCACTCCATATATCGATCGTATATGTTGTGAGCATAATCTTACTCTTTGCCAGTGGCTTTTTTATGCTTTGGCTTCTTCATACCACTTGTGCCGACATTTTTGACCATTGCTTACAATTTAAAACTGAAGGCATAAGAACTAGGAGTTCAGTTTTTAAAACATTTTTCTTCTTTTTGATATATATTAGAAAATCAATCACTAAGAAAGCAATCAAATTTGCACAATATGAGATTTGCAATGCTCTAGTCAATCCATATATCGATCACATAAGTTGTGAGCAAACATACACATTGCAATGCACTCTATGCATGGCATTATAAGTACAACAATGCTATGAATTTCTCAATGCAATTATTATTATGATGATTATTTATACATCTTCTTCAATTTGAAAACAATAAGACACATCTATTTTCAAATGCTACTAATCAACTTCTACACTGAAACGATGTCAATTATTTGCAAAACACACACAAAATCAACAATATCTATGATTCGTAATACATAATGCACTCCCTATATAAACCAATGCATAAAACAACGCAAAGAAATCTTCAATACAATCACACAATTGAGGACTACTTGTACCCAATCAAGGATTGTAGCCCCCTTATGCATCCAATCCAATACATAAAAAAGCTATTTTCACCCAATTAAGGATTATAACTCTTATATTGTGCAGTAACAATGTATATCAACTCAAATCTATGATGGTGAAAAAAGAAAGACTTCAAGGATCTTTATATACCCAGTACACTAGTACAGGGCACGTGACCCTTGACTATCGACTTGTCATTTACATATGCTCATCTTCTAAAACCAACTTCAGCCCCCTCATATGGACCAATGGCTTAATCGCAATGAGCATGACTCTCCAAATTATCAATTGTTTTGGTTTCGTACCTTTATGTTCATCGAAGAATTTAAGTATTTTTAGAAGTGGTTACAGAATTAAGAATCACGTTTGGCAAAAAAAAAAGGACCTGTGACTGTAACCTTAGGTTAATTCACAAGGAGATGACTAAACCCAGCGCTTGGAGACACTCCCTAGGGATTTGCCTAGTCCAAGCACCACGGTAAGCACAAGGTTTACTTTATATAATTATGCCCATCATGGTTTTTTATTTTCTCGATGGGTCGGTCGGTCAATGTCTTTTTCTCGACGTGCCCGTTGGGAAAATAAAAAACCTCGGTGGACCCTAAAGGAATATGATTATACTCGACAGGCTAATGGGCTCTATTGGTTTTTGCACGTCATCATCAAGATCACATCTTTTTCATGTGTAATTACTCGTGTTATTAACGTAATTACATGATTGTGACCACGTCAGTGAAATCCTTGATAGGGAGGAAGAGAGGAAGGAGGAGGAGGAGAGAACAAGGAATGTTTTTGGAGGAGGAAAAGATTTTTGAAAAAGTGGACTTTCAATGCTTGTAGGTCAAAAATAAGGTCCAAAAATGGTTTTTTTGATATGCATATATGTTGGGGGAGTTTAAAGTAAAAAATAAGTAAAAATGTCTTTTAAAAAAAAAAGTTAATTTTCGGCCCTTAGTTATGCACGTTTTTGCTGATGTGGGCATACTCCTTTACTCCCTTCACTTTCAAAAAGTTAGAGAGAGAAAGGGATCCTAGAGTCCACATCCTACATGTGCCTAAAAAAAGGCTAGAAAAGTCTATTCAAAACTAGCTTTCCTTGTCCCCTTTATCCTACACAAAATTAGCCTTAGTCCCCAAAAATTAGGATTCCTTACAAGGCCCATGCAAAGTCCATATTTTTTCTTATGGCAAGTGGATGTTGGCAATGCTGATAACTATTCCCAAGTTGATGCAACCTGCTCAAATATCAATTGTTGGATTTGGGGTTGCAAGGAAACATACACAGCTTAGAGAAGATGAAGAAGCTCAAGGCATGCAACAAAGGAATAAATTGCTTAGTGCACAATGGAAAGATAAGCTCACACACATCACTACCTCATGTATGGTATCATTAGCATCTTATTGCAAGATTCTGGAAGGATATGCACAAGCACTACAATTGAGGACAACTATTTAAAAGACAGAGGGATATTCCTACATTGACTATTTCTTATTTTTTGAGTAATTATTTATTGAAATTAGGATATTTAAATGTGTGCACTTGGAGCATAAAGGTTGAGAATTGTAGATCTATGGAAATTAATAAAAGCCATCAACAACAGACAACTCTGATGTGTTATATGATGGGTGACATTAACCATCATGTGAAGAGGTTGTACCATTAGTTCGGTGGGAGAGACCAGGAAGGGGATATTCTTGATGCGTTATTGATGGGTGATACAAGCATCAAAAAGAGAATATTCCATTAGTATGGCAAGAAATCCAAACTGGAAAAAGGAATACGTTCAAAGATGCAAGCACAAAAATAAAGATGGGTTCTAAGAAGCTTTTTCTAAAAAGCAAAATATTTTAAAGTAATTTTTGGGAAACCAAATGCTTCGTGAAAAATCTATGTTTGCATTGCATCTGTGCTTGAGAACTGCATCCAGGGATGCCTAGGACGTGTTGTGTTGTATTTGTTTTTAGCTCACTGAGTTTTATTGAGTTTTAAACAGGTTCACACATTTTAGAAGGTGGTCGACTGCCCACTTAATAAGTGGACAACCAATTACTAAAAATAAATCAAGGTCTATTCTTAAAAATAACCCAATGCTGCCTTGGCTGAAAATTAGCATGTGATCTCTCTCTCTCTCTCTCTCTCTCTCTCTCTCTCTCTCTCTCTCTCTCTCTCTCTCTCTCTCTCTCTCTCTCTCTCTCTCTCTCTCTCTCTCTCTCTCTCACCAAAAACTATTGCCAGTCCTCCCTTTTTTCTAGCGCTACCTCTGTAGCTAGTTTTTTTGGCACCCCAGTGGATATTCCTATCGGTCCTAGGTGCCTATAAATTCAGTCTGTGCTCTCCTTCTTTCTCCTAGTTTCACCAGTGCTAGCTTTTGGAGACTCTACCGGTAGGAATATGCAAGTGATCGTGCGAGCCCAAAATGTGAAGGTTGTTTTTTCGCACTTGGAGAGACAAGTATCCATTGTGAATAAACTCCACAAGTTGTTGTTTCATGTTTGTGCTTTTGCAGGTACTTTGTGATGGAGAAGGAGCAAGGAGGCCTTGGCTTACGCTCAGGGATTCTAAAAATAGAATCAAGAATGGTTTGTGGAGCGTCACGCTCCGAGTATAGACAAAAACAAAATTGACAGCTCATCTCTTGAAATTTACCAGACGAGAATGAACTTACCATCGAGTCTGAAATTTAGAACAGAGGGGCTACTTTGATTCTTGAGCTTGTAAAAATATTCTTCCTTATAAAGATTCTCTTTAAGGGGGGAACTAGCCCATCTAATGATCCCTAATACTGTGTCGACATTCGCCCTTGTCTCTTTTGGTTGAAAGTCTATTTATTTTTAGCTTGTTGATTACTTGTGTGTGACATATTGACCCAATGTGTTTCCAAGCACCACGTTTTCTTTCAACGTCACCTTACTAACAATCTCATCCCAAATATTTTGCCATTATCAGCATCTTGAGTGGTGGCACATGCCTTCAAGACACAAAGCGTGAGTGATTGCATATGGAGAGATGCCATTGCTTTATATTTGTTGAAATCAGCCTAGATCTTCTTGGCCTTGTCCTCCTTTCCTGTAATCAACGAATTCAAAGAGACAACATCTCAGACTGGTAGCCCCTGAAGCACTTTGGTGCTTTCTGAAGGACACCACATTTGGCATAAATATGGACCAAGGCATTTCCAAGCACCATGTTTTCTTTCAATAGCCCCTAACTAAAAATCTCATCGTGAATTCTTTTGCCCATATCAACATCTTGAGTGGTGGCACATGCCTTAGGAATGCAAGCGTAAGTGATTGCATTGAGAGAGATCCCTCACTTTGCATCCATTGAAAACAACACTGAGATTCTTGGCCTTCTAATGAGCATATCTCGCAATTAATGAATTCCAAGAGAGAACATCTTGGACAGGTAGCTCCTCAAGCACTTTTTGTGTTTTTTAAAGGACACCACATTTGGCATACATATTGACCAAGTTATTGGCAAGCACGACGTTTTCTTTCAATATCCGTTGACTAACAATCTCATTGTGAATTCTTTTACTTGTATCATCATCTTGAGAGGTGGCACCCGTCTTCAAGATGCAAGCATAAGTGATTGCATCTAGAGAGATGCCCTCACTTCACATCCGTTGAAAACAACCCAGATCTTCCTGGCCTTGCCCCTGTTTGACATATCTTGCAATCAGTGAATTCCAAGAGACAACATCCCAGAAAGGTATCTCCTCAAGCACTTTTTGTTCTTTCTAAAGGACACTACATTTGGCATACATACCACCAAGGCATTGCCAAGCATGAAGTTTTCTTTCAATAGCCCTTGACTAACAATCTTGTCGTGTATATCCTATAATCAACAAATGCCAAGAGACATCATCTGGGACAGGTAAATCCTCAAACACGTTTTATGACTTTTAAAGGTCACCACATTTAGCATACATATCAACCAAGGCATTGCCAAGCACGATGTTTTCTTTCAATAGCCCCTGACTAACAATCTCATCGTGAATTCTTTTTCCCACATCAACACTGGAGTGGTGGCACACATCTTCAAGCTGCAAGCATAAGTGATTGCGTTTGGAGAGATGCCCTTATTTTGCATCTACTGAGAACAACCAAGCGCTTCTTGGCCTTGCCTTTATTGGGCATATCCCGCAATCAATAAATTCCAAGAGACAACATCCTAGATAGGTAGCTCCTAAAGCACTTTCTGTGCATTCTGAAGGACACAACATTTGGCATACATACCAACCAAGGCATTGCCAAGCACAACGTTTTCTTTCAATAGTCCCCCCCCGACTAATAATATCATCGTGAATTATTTAGCTATTATGAGCATCTTGAGTGGTGGCACACGCCTTCAAGATTCAAGAATAAGTGATTGCATCTGGAGGAGAGATTCTCTCGCTTTGCATCCGCTGAAAATAGTCTAGAGCTTCATGTCCTTGCCCCCGTTCAACATATCTTGCAAGTCCATATATGTGTCTTGGGTAGTGCCAAATGCCTTCAAAATGCAAGCATAAGTAATTGCATCTGGAGAGATGCCCTCACTTCGAATCATGTGAAAAGAAGCCTATAGCTTCTTGCCTTGTCCCTATTGCAATCAAAACACTTCAAGGGAGGGTATCCTAGACAGCTAGCTTCTCAATCACTTTTTGTGCTTTCTGAATCAGATGACATTTGGTATACATGTTGGCCAAGGCAGTGCACTCCCTCTCTCCCTCTTTGTCTCTCGCGCTCCTTCACTCACTTGCATCACCATGCCTGTCACCCCTTGTCGTCTAGAGGACGGGTCACACACTCGTTTTCATAATCAAGGTTCTCAAGTATAACCTTGACTACGGAGTAAAAGCATGAAAATGAATGCTTTCTGAGCTGTCACATTACATATCACAATAATGGGAGAAATAAAACAATCTCAATTAGAGTGAAATGTACAATTGTCTATAGTACTAAATAGATCTTTTAAAATCATTAGATTGTACAATTCTTTTCAAAGTGTGTGAGTGAGCGGGGGGTTTGTTTTGGGGGGGGGGGGGGGGGGGGGGGGGGGGTGGGGGGCGGGGGGGGTTTGCAAAAATCACATATTGCACGTGCATTCAAGAGGCATTTTTGAATTCCCTCTACACACACCTCACATGAATTAAACGACCCTTTTCTGCCATAAACATGTAGCTCTTTTTCAAAATTCTTTTCTTTAACCCCTCTTTTGTAGATGTAAGTCTATGACTTTTTAAATTAAAAAACCATGTTCCGGTGAATTCACATTCTACACATACATATTTTGAGGTGGACCCCCTTGTTTTCATAATGGTAAATGTCCATGCAAATAGCTATTGTTCCACACCTTCACCTTATAAAATTCTAGAATCTATCCTACTTGTATCCACCCATGCATTGTGTTTATGTCAAGTATTATTCCATGTATATATAACACACACATACATGTGCGTGCACGTGTGTGTGTGTGTGTGCGTGCATGCATGCGTCTGTGTGTGTGTGTGTGTGTGTCTGTCTCTCTCTCTCATATATATATGAGAGAGAGAGAGAGAGAGAGAGAGAGAGAGAGAGAGAGAGGTGATACACTTTTTGCATCATAAATTAATCCAAATATGTGAAAATATACAATGCAATAATTTCACACATGTATTAGACACATGCTTAATAAGAATGCTTTTTAATGCTACTAGTAGGCCTGATTAACCTAGCGATTGAGCTTACCAACTCTCTTCACATTTGTTGATGTATTATAATTCAAAAAAAGAGATAGATAGGAAAAGACACATGAGCCTATAGTGCTCTAAAGAAGTCTCTGCCGCAGCATCAAGTGGAGGTTACAAAGGCTATCAATGTCGTGATTTCGTCAGCACTTATTAAAAAACAGCTAGCCATGCAAGCTAAGACTACACTCGTGTTTGGCTTCAATGGGAGATTCCTTAATAAATTTGAATTGATCCAATGGATTCAAGGACCACAAATTTTTGGACATGGGGGGGGGGGGGGGGGGGGGGGGGGGGGAATTGAAAACACCGTTTACCTAGGCAAGGGCTTTTGCTCATTTAGATTCAAGGAGGGCTCCAATTTTTCAAAGATCCTAAATAAAGGCCCCCTGATATTTAATAGGACCACTGTGTGTGTGGTTCCATGGGAACCAATATTTGACTCAACAAAATCCCTCCAAGGGATATCCTATCTGGGTTGAGTTTGCGGGTCTGACTAGATGGCTCTAGGTAACATCAAGTTGCTTGCCAGTCAACTGGGCACCCCCTTGTTTGTTCCTAAAAAGAGGGGATTTGGCAGATCCTCTAACCGAGTTTGTATAGGTTGGAATCTTTCTAAGTCACCATCAAAGAGCATGGTGATGAATGTCGGACCTGGGCTTATTACTATTCCACTCAACTTTGAGATGCTTTGAGTGTAACAAATTTGGGCACTTTTTCAAGGATTGCCCCATGAAGGTTAAAGGGAACACCGATCCTACAATGAAATATTACGTGTAGGGCTCGACAACAATGTCCCTGAAGGAAGGATTTGTGGAAGAGAAGGAGAAACAAATGAAGAGTAACATAGGGACAGGAGTAGGGGAGGAAAAAGAGGTATGTTGTGCGATAATGAAGCCTCAAAATTGCAGGAGAAGTCTGTGGAAAAGTGGAGCCTCACATTGCAAAGCCCCAAAGGACTATGCAATGATAATCCCATTGTTTTCCATGCTTCTACACCTAAACTTTTGATAACAACAACTTCATCGGCTATGCAAGTCCCATGACCTAAGAGGATCAAAAGGGTGAAGGAAGTGGCAAGAGAATCTGTATCATTGAAGGATATTGGAGCCTTGAAAGGGAAAGTCTCTCCCCTTCCCCCCTGCTCAAGGAAAGGGAGGTACTTGTGTCCTCCCGCTCCACAATCCCTTCAAAGCGCTTCAGGTGAAGGAACCTCAGGTTTCTAGAGAGCCTCCTAACTCTCCTAGATTCAAGGATGCAAAAACGGGCCAGGGATCGGATGTTGAGTAAATCGTCCCTCTCTCCCAATGATGAAAGTTCTAGCTATCCGATCATGGAATGTGAAAGGATTGAAGACCCGAAAGAAACACACCTCTTCTGGGAATAAGTAGAAAGGATAAGGAAGTTAATTGCTGGGTCATCCAAGAACATCATCTGGATGCTCATAGCAAAAGAAAACAGGCATTGGTGAAGAATTTGGTGTTCTATGGAGAGGGACTGGACGGGTTCAATGGCATCCTCTCTATTGTGGCAAGTGCCCTAGAGCCCAAAGTGGTCCTAAATCACCACTCTGAGAGAGTCCTAGGAGTGAGAGTCATTTGGGCATATCAATCTATCACCATAGAAAACATATATGGACCCTGCAATGCCAAAAATAGAGACAAATTGTGGATGCACCTTAGGGATTCCCCTATTGAAGGAGAGTGGTTACGAATAGGTGGCTTTAATATGGTGGAGAAGAGCAAGGATAGAACAGGCTTAGCCAATCTGTTGGCTAGTTCTTAACAAACTAAATGGTTGGCTCTCTGTGAGAAATGGTCTATGATGGACCTATGGGAGGTGGGTCCCTGGAATAGCACAAAGGGCTTCACATATACAAGCCTACAATATGCCCGCACGGCTTCCCGACTTGACAGGTGCCATTGCTCTCACCAAGCTAAATGGATCCTGTCTCTACTTGAGATGAAGGTGCTAACAACAAAGGGTCTATCAGACCATCTATATTTACACATGAAACTTAGGAAAGCCAAAGGGGAGGGGCAGGTGCCTAGAGGGAGTAAGAAACTGCTTTTCACTTGGGCACACCTGTTCAAAGACCCTTTGTCTAGAAGACTTGCCAAGAAAGCTTTGAGTAAACTCAATAAAGATATTATTCTAGAAAAACCTAAAGCTTGGGACCTCTTTTCTCATAGTATACAGAAAGCGATAAAAATCTTAGGCCCTGGGATGAAAAAGGCTCAAACAGGAGGTTGCTCGTCTAACTTCAAAAAAAGCTACTAGGCTGGCCTCCAAAGAAGAACACAAAAGGTGGCTAGAAGCTAAAGCCAACTTGGTTGAGCAACAGCTCAAGGAGGTCAAGAGGGAAATCTTGATATCTAGGGAGACAAAAAGAAATCAAAAGCTTAGGCCCTGGGATGAAAAAGGCTCAAATAGGAGGTTGCTCTTCTAACTTTCAAAAAAGCTACTAGGCTGGGCTTAGAAGAAGAACACAAAAGGTGGCTGGAAGCTAAAGCAAACCTGGCTGAGTAGTAGCTCAAGGAGGTCAGGAGGGCAAGCTTGATATCCAGGGAGACCTTCCTTCAACCAAAGGCTGCTAATCAAACACACTTTTTAAGGGCCTTGAAAATCAAGGAAAGTCGGGGCTCCATCCACTCCCTCACATATGAGAATGGGAATGCTATGCAAGACCAAGATCAAATGGCTAGGATGATGCTTGATCATCTAAGCCCAATCATTGGCCAATTAGAGACATGCTCTCAAGAAGTGGATGAAGCCAGAGTGACCTTTCTCGAGAGTGTCAATAGGAAAATTCCCCAACCTGAAGCCAATCGTCATAAGATGGCCTTTTTTATTGAGGAATGCTCACTTGCAATGCAAGCTCTTGGAAAGGAGAAGTCCCCTGGTTGGGATGGTCTGACCACTGAATTCCTCAGAGAGTTCTAGGATGACCTTAAGTTCCTAGTCACGTATATGGCTAACCAAGCTTTTGTCAAGGGGTCGTTGGATCCTAGTGTGAAAAGTGCACTTATCAAGCCTATCCCGAAACAAATTTGCTGCTCGCATCTTGTAATGGAAATGGCCTATGAACTTTGAGAATAGCGGAATTAAGAGAACTAGAGTGAGCATTTTTATGAGACTACTTGAGAAAATAGAGGGTGAACTTAATTAGCAATAGAAACATAACCATTCTACTTAATTAACTTGGCATGAACGATACTTTTTGCAAAAGAGAGAACTAGAGAACATGAAAACAATTGAGAACCGAATTTATGTGGAGCCGGTCCCCCCTCCAATAGGATTTTGTATTATAGATTCTCCCATAATGAGAGACTTGGTACAATACAATTTTTGTGTTCCTTGTAATAATGATGATGAAGAAGATGGCAAGATTAAGCATCGAAGCATGGCTCTTGGTTGGATTTGCATTCCATAGCCAAGAGTGTTGGTGTAGGCTCTCAACTTCTCAAAAATATTGGAGAAGGAGATGGAGCTCTTGCACTTTTCACTTCACACAATGAGAGTGTGTGGGTGTGCGTGTGGGAGAGTATACCCTGCATACAAGCCCCTAGCTTCCTTGGTTGACTCCTCATTGTAGCGCAAACTTCAAATTGATTGAACCCCTACAAGATTAACCAATCACATGCAGATTCCATATCAAGCAACCATGCTAGCCTTAGGAAAAGTGTCCCCCTTCCCCCTTTGAGAGAGAGGACTTGATAAATGCATAAAAAATTAATTAAGAAACTAAAATCTCATTGGACCGGCGTAGCTAGCGCAAGCATGTCTGCTCTTTAGTTCGTTTCATTCTCCCAACGTAGAGTGACAAATTCTACTTGGTGTTTCAGAGACATCGTCACAAACATGGTTCTAAGAATGCATACTACATAAATTTGTGCATAAGAAAAAGAGAATTGGTCTTTTAAGACAAGAAAATTGATCATTTAAAAGAAACATTTACATTTACTTACTCTAATGTAGCTTGTAAGCATTGACAAGGTTCATACTATTCTTAAGTTGTATTTCTTGCATCCATCTAGCATCCATCTAGCATTTCTTAAGTTGTATTTCTTGCATCCATCTAGCATCTTCAAAAGGATAACTTTTGAACTTAATAAGATATCGTTGGATAATCTTACCATGCCGTAGCACCTTGTCTTCATGCCGAAGGATAGCTTTGGGTTGTAGCACCTCTTCTTGATCTTTGATCTCTGGTGGGTCTTCAGTAATTGGTTCTCTTGGTGGCTCTCCTTTTTAGGGCTTAAGTAGACTCACATGAAAGGAATTGTGTATGATCCAATGGTTGGGCAACTTGAGTTGATAAGCCATGTCATTGATTTGCAATGATACCAAGTATGCCATGATCATGGTTTTTAATGTCGTTGGTTTAGTGATTGTGTTGCTATCTCCACACTTAGGAGATTTTGGATCATTTTCTACAATGGTTGTGGACCTTGTTGAAGAAGAAGAACCATTGCTAGTGCTGGAAGACATCGCATGTGAAATAAGAGATGAGAGTCAACTTCCTTGAACCTGTTCACTTTATAATTATTGCTGCAAAAAATAATTTCATGATTATGAATATTTATATCTTAACATTAATGCGTAGAGGGCATCGTGCTCTTCGATTGAGGCTATAGATCATCCAAATCGAAGTTCGGATGAAGAAGTGATGATCAAAAGCGTGAACTGTTGTCTACTAGTCAAAAACGGCTGCACTGAGAGAGAGCGAGGGCCGAGAGGAGGGAGGGTTGAAGGGGGTCGGGGAGCACCACAGACGGAGAGTGAGAAGAGGAAGGAGAAGAGAACACGATGTGGGTGGGGAGACTGTGAAGTGGCACCTCCCCCTATACAGTATACTCACTATAAGTATAGGGTAACAGTGGGCGGGCGCCCATGACCTG
Source organism: Adiantum capillus-veneris (assembly GCF_014529385.1). Classification (NCBI taxonomy): domain Eukaryota; kingdom Viridiplantae; phylum Streptophyta; class Polypodiopsida; order Polypodiales; family Pteridaceae; genus Adiantum; species Adiantum capillus-veneris. The sequence goes on from NC_140940.1 coordinate 117,839,096, forward strand.
GGCGACCGGTCAAGGCACATAGGCCTTAACCCCAACAACCTCCCACTTAAAGGCCAATGTACCTTCTATTAGTGTACAACTAATAGAAGGTGAGATATTCTCTCAACCTATGCCCACTCAATCTCTATGAGCTAGTGCATCTGGCTCTACTGATAGACAAACATCCCGCTGCAGAAGCCACACAGAGCTAGCTCCAAGATCTGCAAAGAGTCTACAAGAGCTCATGCACTCCTGCAAGTATCGGTCCAATACCTGCAAACCTCCCCTATGCTCTATGCCAAGATTAGTCATCGAACAAATAATCAACCCTGCTGCAAATGCTCCCACTGCAGCTGCTATGTCGGGCCTCGAGATCAGCATCTCGTACATGAGGACACCGAACGTTGATGCAACCCTGGCAACCTTTGCCACCTCCAACTCAGAACTCAACTCATAGCAATACTGTCCCCTATCATAGAGACCATGGCACTCTAACTCCGAGCTCTGGAGTGACTCCTCGTGCCCACCACATATCACATGTGTACCAAGAGTATCCATCTGTCCTGAATCTGCATCAAGCTCTGGCATAAGCATATCAAGAAATGACTCCACAATAGGTGACATCTCAGCATCCATGTGAGTCATCTCTATCATCACCTCTGATGACTATCTTGCTGTGACTCACTAGAGCTGTCCTGCTCTACCTGTGCATCCGTAGACACAACCTGCACAACAAGGTCACTGCTCTGCATTCCATGAAAAGCATCTTGCAACCCACAAGCAAAAGAGACTCGCCTGCTCTCTCGCTCTCTACCTAGTTGCATGATCACAGAGACAACACCGTCTCTCCCGTGATCCACATGCAATGGGTAACCTGTACCACTCCTGGCACCTCTCGCAATCACTAGCGAACCCAAATGCATCACAAAATCTTGCTCTCATAGCAAAATATGACATCCACAATCTCTAAGCTGACCAATCAAGATCAAACTCACTGTCAAATCTGGTACATAGCGCACATGTCGTAACAAGTAAGATGCACCACTCGGTAATGACAGTCTCACATCTCCTGCACCTGCTATCGCATGCACCGATCCATCGGTCAAACGTACACTGCCAAGCATCCTGCTAGTATAGCTACAAAACCATTCACGATGCGGTATGACATGAAACATAGCATCTGCCTCTAGCAACCACTGCGAAGGGAGTGCACTATCCACATGTATAGCATCTCGTGCATAGCTCAAGGTAAAAGTGACATCCCCGTCACTAGTATACTTCGACACTACATTTGCCTCAACTGTCAAAGCAACTGAGTCCATGGCATCACTACATACATCTTTGAGACTTCCATGTCTCCTACGATGTCGCATACGACGAAAACAGCACCGTCTAACATGTCCAGAATGACCACAATACCAACATATCACCTATCGGCGTACTCTTGAATGTACATGTCTCACACGAGTCCTTGATGACTCAGATCTATCATACATATCATGTAATCTGCGCCAAAGTGCTCTCGAAGTAGTCTCATACATAACAAGAGCATATACAGATTCCGCAAGGTGCAAAGAGAGTGTAGATAGTGCCATCTCCTCTAGCTCTTGCCACTGATCTTCAGACATGTTTGAAGGTCTACCTACATCACCACTCAATGGTCGATGCAACCCTCGCTGTGTCAATGCATCAAGCATACACTCTCTCCATGCTGCAAAGTCTGACCCATCAAACATGCACATTTCAGAGAGATCATAATCTGAGCGATCACCTGTCTCTGCCATGAGCACAATGTAGCAAACTAGAAAGAAAAACCACCTCACCAACAACACCCGGAAACTGTCTACAAATATGGCTAGAAACACAATGTAAAACCTGTGAGACACACTCCAAAATAGAGCTCCCGCAATGTCAATACAAGCCTCGCCTGCTCTAGTATCACACTGCAATCTGTGAGCTAATCACCAAGCCCCACTATGCGGTATCGATGCATACACACACACAAATATCCCACCTGCAGAGAACACTGCACGCAAATGCTGAGTGCAACCCGCAATCTCTACCTAGATCGCATAAATGATGCGCATAAAACTCCTGGGAAAATTTCGCCAGAGTTTCGACGCACAATGGCTATCAACACAAAATAACCATTGTCCTGCAAGCTCAATACAATGAGCAATCAATGCGCATCAAACTACACTCAACATACATGCATAAGCTCTACAAAACTATGGCAAACAATGCTCGAGATCACAAGACTCTCCCACCCGAGAGAAAACCACTGTCTCAAGCAAAGAAAGATACACAACTCCTCACTCCTACGAGAGTGGGTACAAGAACACCAAACTGTGTCCACACTGCACATCAACTTTATGCATAAGTTGCTCTCCTCGAGAAAATGTAACCGGAAACCAAGCTTCCACCTGAGCTCAAATTACATGTACAAAACCGATCACAAATAACTCCACACACTGACCGACAACGAGGCGTCACATGCACAAATCCACATATGGCATACATAAGCCAAATCTATGGCAATGAAGCTCACTCCCACACGAGGAGCTCTCTCGACACAAAGTCGAAACCTGTATACATGTATCCGTAATCAATGCATACATAGCACGTTCGCAACCTGCAGAAGTCGTCTCGCGCATGCACTAATTTGCAATAGGCAAAACCACATTGTCTTGTCAAGCAATCTCGTCACAGATTTGTTTCTCCTTGTCAACAATGACTTCGGGTTTTGGAATGCATGATCCTTGTGGAACCTTAGGAGGATAAGTTTTCAAAGCCTGCAAACCTGCAAAAAAACGAATGTGTGTGTGTATCTTCCTTGTGCTTATCCTGCGAACAGCACGCTCTGAGTTTTCTTCACATGATCATTGCCTTGCGCAATGTCAGTCTGTAGCAACCCATGCCTTGCAATCATGACCCACTAGAGCACCTTGCTCAACCCAATGTCAATTTTCAGTAGCACCCGCACACACTATCATTCTGCAGTAGTTCGCAAAATAGCCCCCTCACTTAGCATACATGCTAACTAGAGCATTGCCCTACGCAATTTCATAGCCCTGACTTGCAACCTTTGCACTCTAGCTGCAGAAGCCTGCGAGTGAAATTCGTGCTCAGTAGAACCGCCACACAATAGCATACATGCTCAATGGCCACTACAATAGCTCAAGGCACACTCAAGAAACCCGTAATAGCTCTTTGTTGCGCACCTTGCACAATGTTGTCCTAGCACCTGCCTTGCAAGCTCTTCTCACACAAGAGCACCGCCTTGCTCTTGCACTCAGATCTGCAGCAAATCAGCAAGCTCCTGAGCTCACAAGCTCCATAGCTCGCATCGCCATAGCTCAAGCTCCTCTTCCGCTCCTGCTCTGATACCAATTGAAGGGGGTCGGGGAGCACCACAGACGGAGAGTGAGAAGAGGAAGGAGAAGAGCACACGATGTGGGTGGGGAGACTGTGAAGTGGCAGCTCCCCCTATACAGTATACTCACTATAAGTATAGGGTAACAGTGGGCGGGCGCCCATGACCTGGGCGACCGGTCAAGGCACATAGGCCTTAACCCCAACAAGGGTAATACAATGGTGGGAGAGAGAGAGAGACTCCATTTGGTGCTATTGGGTCCTGCATATGAGCATGTGAGAGAGAGGTGAGATCATTTGCATGAGAGAAGTCAGAGAACAAGCAAAGGCCAACAATGATTCCACCCCCTCTGTCCCTTCCATCTGTCTATTTCCTTGCAAAAATATCTCCCTCTCACTCACGGCTCTATCCTCCCTTTCTCTTTTCAATCCTCTTTCACCCCTAGCTGCGCAATGCTTTTCACCTCTTGCATTGCAAGACAAACAAGCCGATGATAGCCCTTCACCCCTACCTATGCTTTGCCAAGATCATGCAGAAGAAGAAGAGTCAACACATGGCATCTCTCTCTCTCTCTCTCTCTCTCTCCCCACATCCCATGTCATTCATTTTTTCCCTCAAAGCCATGTGAGGATCTCCTTAGATTCCCATTAATCAAGCAACTCAAAAAACATTTGGCCCACCTATTACTTGCATAGTGCAAGGATGCATAGTGCAAGGATAGTCTAAAAATGAGAAAATGCTAAAAGTAAAGCAAAAGACAAATATAATTATGTGCACTAGACCATCTCTCTTTATATAAACACAAGAAATGTTTTGACTTTCCACTTCCATTGGTCTTTTCATTTTGGGTGAAAGCATGTTAATGTGTCGCGCTTTTTGTTCTAGTTAAGATATGCCAACAAGCACATCTTGTAAGAATAACACATGGATAGGACAGTCATGTTTTTTCAAGTGTGTGGGTCACCACCGTGAACTATACAAAGTGTAATACTTGGACTTCAAAAAAATGAATCGTAATATTTTTAAAATCTCTAACAGTTAAGCTCAGTCGTTACGTTGAGGTAGTGGTGTAGTCATGAAGCATGGAGGGAAGCACATCGCAAGGGCCACAGGTCTGAGAGAGGGAGGAAAGCGATTGCGAGCTGTAAGCAGGTCTGCATTCGAGGCCAGCAGTTTGCCCAAGTGGAGGATAGCTCACCATTGGTGCCAGCCACCTCCAACAGCAATCTTGACAGTACTCCACCGAGAAGGAAGTCGAGGGGCAAAGGTTCTGTTGCTTCTCCTCCGCCCTGCAAAATATTGAATGCTTCTCATTCCCAAGGATCCCCAATGAAAAAGTACATGCATGTAGGGAAGGGAAAGCAGGACTCAGGTACTCTCTCTCTCTCTCTCTCTCTTCAATGAGGGGGCCACATTTGGAAGTTGTAAATCAAGCAAAGCATGACACATTTCTCCAGCATGCCCCGACTACTAATCTGTTAGTAAACCCTCTCACCCATGAGAAAATTGTGTTGCTAAGCATATGCTGCAATCACCACAGAGGACTATGCATTCAGCTTATATGCTTGTTTTTGCAGTAGCCCCTGGTTGCAATCTAGTTGTGGATTCTCTCACACTGATCAGGTGCTTGTGCATTGCCTTAGACATTCAAGGTGCATGCTTAGATGATTGCATCTAAGGAGAGCCCTCACAATTGCCTGTGTAGAAATTACTTGACAACCCTATTCTAGTGGGGTTTTGTAAGGTTTTAATCTTATAATCCTATGTGGTGTGCACGCCGATGGAAAGATCCCAGCTGAACATCCCACTATAGGAAAAGTTTCGTGTAACAACAGAAGAGTTTAATGTTGTCCATGTCCTCTCCATGGACGGTGAAGACCCCAAATTGGTGAAGTGGGAGCAGGTTACAAATTTGGGGTGGTTCAGTGTATTCAGAGAGGCGAAGGATCGCAACAAATATTGCTTCAAATGTAGTAGCATGCGTAGCGACATGTAAGACCAAGTACTTCAGCTGCACTACAGGGTGTACTAGAAGCCCCCCACCAACATGGAAATTAATTCGGCTTTTGTGAAGGGTTTTGTAAAACAACTCAGTCTAGTGGCAATTGCAAGTGGCTCAATCATGCAGTTCAATTGGGCTGAGTTTGTTGTCCAACATTTGCAGGACCTTCGAGAAAAAGGATACTACGATGCCCATGTTGAAAAGTGGAGGGTGCGTAATACCTACCCCTCAAGTCAAAAAGCAGAGGAGGGCTCTGCGAAAACAAAGGACAATTGCGCTGGCCAAGTAGCTCCGAAAGTTGTTTCTGCTGCCAGGGCAACACCCCTCTCTATTAATAGCTCTCACAAAGTGACAGCAAGCCTGTCATATTTTGGGCTCTCTGATTTGCAGCACATCATGAGTGCAAATGACCATCTCAGAAATCGACTGCAGGATGCTAAATAGCAGATCAAGAATGCGGGTCAGGAGCTTGAAGCTGCGAGGGTTCTGAAAGCAAGCCATGATATGGTCAGCCCTGTAGTACTTGCTATGATACATAAGCTTCATGATGCTGAGAATGAATTGCGGTGTTTAGGCCTCACTGACAGTGTGGATGCAAGGAGAGAAATAGAGCTCAAGGTAAAGATCGAGACACTAGATGGTTTGGGGTCTCCTCACAGTGAGGACACCCCCACTGCTGTTGATATTGACATAACCTGTCTTCATGTAAGTGCCGATGGTTTTTGTGATTGAACCTTATGTTTTGAATATGTGCACAACTATCCTATGTACTTACCATGCCTCTATTTTGATTGGTTTGTAGATTAATGTGGAGGTGCAGAAAGCAAAAGTGCACGCCTCTGATAGTCAATTGTAGTTGCTCATGCAGATAAGTAGGATGATACAAGGCTCCTTCATCCCCACTGCCCTATGCAAGATAGCTATGGACACTTTTACAGAGTGTATTGGAGGGGTACGCGATGGGACAACAAGCAACGTGTGTACTGGCTGTGGTCTACCACTAGAAGTACACGCAATCAGTGCAATGGTCAAAATGCCATGTGAGCATACCTATCACCTAATCTTCTTTGTTGCTGCATGCTCCCTGGGGACCAAATGTAGAGCTTCCACCTGCCAACAGAGGATACCAGCTGAATGGTGTGGCAAGGTCACAGGGCAAGGACCTCCAATCACACAGAGTTCTGGTAAGATAATGTTAAGGAGCAATTATCCAGCCTTGATTCCTACACTAGCCCTGTGTATGCTAGTTAGCTTAGTGGGTATGGTGTCTAGCATATTGTGTATGGTAGTTCTCAAACCTAGTTATGCTAGTTAGCATAGAAGGTATGCTAGTTAGATTAGTGGGTATGGTGTCTAGCATATTATGTATGGTAGTTTTCAAACCTAGTTATGCTAGTTAGCATACTATGAGATATAGCTAGCATACATTGTCATGGTGGTAAGCATACTCTGTAGTTAACAAACTATGCATGCTAACTAGCATAGAGAGTTTCCACTTAGACACAAACTATGCTAATCAACATGTTAAATAAGCTAATTAATGCACAGTGTGCTAAGTAGCAAACAAGGTATGCTAATAAGCATACCCTGTATGTTAGTTAGCACACACAATGTGCTAACTAACATACAAGGCATCCTAATTAGCATGTATAATATGTTAATTAGCATACTTTTTATGCTAATTAGAACACTGTATGATGGCTAGCATGCAAGTATGATAATTAGGAAAAAGGTATGATATTTAGCATGCATAAGCATACCTTTTCTTATAGTTATCATACTTGCATGCTGGCCATCATACACAATGTTCTAATTAGCATAAAAAGAATGCTAATTAGCATATTATATATGCTAATTCGCATACCTTGTTAGCTAGTTACCACACATGGCTAAACACATTGTGTTTAGCCATGTGTCCTTACTAGCTAACAAGGTATGCTAATTAGCATACTTTTTATGCTAATTAGAACACTTTGTATGATGGCTAGTATGCAAGTATGATAACTATGAAAAAAGGTATGATAATTGATAGCGGGAAAAAGAGCAGTGCAATCGGGTGGCCTCTGTACTCGTGCACACTCCACAAACCACGCCTCATGCAAATAAGCAAAGAACAAAACAAAGGGGGCACCACCCTAAATTAAGAGGTTTAGGGACCTCACACATAGTGCACATAGGCAAGTGAGACTTCTGGCATTATGATGGCATCAAAACATATGGCAAAACACATAGAAATCAAGCTTAGGGACCTTATGTAGCATATATATACACAAGACATCAGCTTAACAATACAACGGCATCTGATCATACATAACAAGGATATAGAGAAGCAAGCCAAGGATAGCATAATCCCTTGTCAAAAACAATCAACCCAGCAAGTAGGTATGATCCTACTCGCAACACATCAATACCTTAGAGAATGATGGCGAGGATGGTGGCCATGGAGCATGAGAGAAGACTCCTTATTTAGGTTTTAGGGCTAGTAATGTAGCATACTAGAGGGAGAGAGAGAGAGAGGGAGAGAGAGAGTAGAGCTCCATCCATAGCTCCTCGTTGTGAGCAATGTCGTCATAGCTTCATTGCTTGGTGAAGGGGGTGAAGTGTTGGTTTTGAATGAGAGAAGGCCTCCTTATATAGGTTTCTGAGAGGGTTTAGGATTAGGGATAAACATGCTTAAATCCGCTGATTGGGGTTACTTTTTGCTTAGGGTGGTCAACAGATTGAGGTCACCTAATATGTCACCATCAAGATATTCTCTAGAGTGATGTGAGAGGGGAGGATAAATGCTGATTTTTCTGATTGTGACACATGGGGATAAGGCCTTGACCAGCATTTAAGAGCAGGTAAGGTGGCTGTTGAAACTGGAGGTTCTGCACATGTCAGGGGGGGACCTGCTGGGTCCTCCTGAATATCAAACTCTCAAAAAATCCTCAACCATGGCTTCTTTTGACATGTGTTCTTTGAAAAAATCAGCATGTCTCTTTTCAACTCAAAAGTCTTTTTCCCTGTTGACTCACCTTTACCATAAGATTTTCCCCTTTTCTCCTCCTGTAACTGCATTGTTGATGCCCAATCACTGCTTCTAGTAACAGTGAACTGTTACCTACCAAATACTTATGGTGCAGTAAAAAATATTTACCATGGGTAAAAAAAGTTACTGTAGGTAAAAAGTGATTTGTATTTACCATGTAGGTGAAAAATATTTACTGTGGTAAAAAATATTTACTGTCGGTAAAAAAAGTGAAAACGGAGTATGCTGTGCTATGAGTCCACACGAACGTCCTGGTGTAAATTTCACTAGAAATTCACACCTAGAATGGGCTATTCTGTAAGATATAGGTTGTAGGCATGCATAAGAGCTCGTTCCCACGTATCTTCTGTCCATGGCACTTTTTACTCTTTGGTGCTTGTGAAGTAGATTTTTCTTCTCTTTCGAGATCCCTTGGACTAGAGTATCCTCATCTCCCCAACAACTGACAGTGCCTTTATTGCATCTTCAGAAGGGGTCCTAAAAACCATGCATCATATAGCCCTCCCCCTTAAGCTAGAGGTATTTGATGCCTCTAGCTGTAGGTTGTGCTACAATAGGGTTTTCTTGAATACTTACCCACCTGGTACCAATTGAATTTGCCATGTTACTTCTTTCTTGGCTGATGCACCCTGTTTAGTCCTTTCCGATGAATAATTGTATCCATCCATGACTAACAACTGGTCTCCTAGACCCTTGAAATCCATACCCCTCCATGGTCAATATCCGCTTTCACTGGTAGCATTCTCTTTTTTTCTTTTTTTCTTCTCTTTTTTTCCTTTTTTTTTTTTTTGCCCAACCCCTCGTTGAGCATTCATGCTCAACCATAGTATTATTTAGGTAAAAGATGAATGTATAGAGAGAATTATATAACATAGAGCTATAGACTGTATAAGAAAAATGATAGTATAGTGGCTATATAGATAGGATAGAGATAGAGAAAAAAGCATCTGCTACTGCATCACCCTCCAGGGTCAAATGGAAAGCTCAAAGCTCCCCCACGCATGGTGTAGAATCCACCTGGATCAAAAGTAAATCATTGCTCATTGCCATCAACCTGTAAAACATGTATATCCAAGCCTTCCTTTGCACTTGTAGGCCAATAGACAGGCCACCCTTCCAGCTCTTTATAGCACGGAGCTTCGTCACCCTGCATCCATAATCCTTCGTGTCCACTATAAGCATACTTGCCATCACTTGAGAAACCTGAATCATAAGCAGCTATCCTACCATTTGCTACAGAACCCTCCATGGTATAGTCCACTTCAAAAAAACGTCGCCATTGACACAAAAATATATGTAAAGCAACCTCCAATAACACATGTATCCATAGCATCACATAACATAGCAAGACCCTGCCATTTGCCTCCACTTGCTACATAGCCAAGCAAACCTGATCACTTTTCAAACCTGTATCCAAACCCTCTGTAAACGTCTCCACAACCATCTCTTTATACTCAAAAACATGACCTACTAGAGCTTCACCCTGTGCAAATACCTCATCACCAACAAGGTTGACGGCACCTTCCTTTAATTGGATATGGTGTTGGGTTACCGTCACTCCTTTAATGTGCTCGTAATCAGTTATAAAGAGGCCAGCATGCTTCTTTAGTACGTGCAAATAGGGTTCTCTCTCTTCTTGTAGTAGGTCCTTAGCTAGCATCTCCTCTAAGCCTGTGGCTTCTTCCTTGTTTAGAGAGTCTTGACCACCTTCTCCTTCTGGGTTTCGCAGTATTATACCCATGACTTCCAAAGAGCTAGCATCCTCCTCAGATGACTCATCCTCACATGAAGAGCAGCTGCTTGTGCTCCATTCATCCATAGAAGTCTCCATCTCTAGGTCTTGTTGTCTACCCTGCTTCATGTCATACACAATTTTTTGTTGCTTGCCACCTACCTTATGATTTGGTTGCAACTCAAGGGAACCTGTCTCCCAATCTTGCCTAGCTTTCATAGCCATAAGCCAAGGTCTTCCAAGGATTAGCGGATAGCCCTCCCCCTTAGTTGGGATCACATAAGCATCAATTGAGATTGCCACACCAAAAGCTGAAACCTTCACTCCATTAACCTTTCCCACACAAGCCACCCTTACATTATTTGCCATCTTAGCTTGTAAGGAAGTTTGCTCGTTTACTTCCAAACCCAACCTGTGCATTAATTTCTCTGTCATAACACAAATCTCGGCTCCACCATCTACGTACACATTGGAGACTTGCTGACTCTTAATCTCTGCATCAATGACTGGCACGATATCCTTCATGCCTCTTGCACTAATAGACCCAACTGACTTTGCCTTAGCCCTCCTGGTGCTGACCATCTTAGACCAGGTTCTATGCATTTTTGGGGAAAGGTGGAGGAGTTGCTGCCATGAAATCTTTGGTCCTTGCTTACTCACATCTGCTACCAGGTCGTAAGGTATGGATCCTACCCCAAGTGGAAAGTCTTCTACTCCTATGTGCCTCCTTGACCTACTCTTCCTTTTCTTGTCTCCTATCACTTGGGAGGAACCCTCATTCCCTTTATCCGGCTCTGAAGCTTCCATTTCATCAGTTCTTTGTCTCCTAACTCTCTTTATTGGCATGGCAATAGCTTCCTCCATTTTTTCTTTCCCTTTATTCTTACCATTGTCAAGACTTATGACAGAGACAGCCCTGTCCTCCCCTCCCGATGGTAGTGGAGGGATCTCTGCTGGTGCTTGTGGTGGTGGAGGAGGGGGTCTCAATATTTGGATTGGTGGAGCCACGTGTGCATTTTGTCCATTTAGTGGCCTAGCTCGAGGAGGAGTGACTTGTTGGCGAGGAGGCCGTCTTTGATTACCATTTTCTTGATAGCGTCGTGGATGGGGGCAATAATACATGCCGTGACCTACCTCTCCACAGTTGTAGCAAATGTACTCACGTGCTTGCCTTTGTCCTTCTTGTCTATTTCGTTCATTTCCTGGCTGGGGAGCCCTTACACCTTGAACCAGATTGATGGACAGGCTCTCTAGTTGATTGGTGATTTGTTGAAGTAATTCTTGTTGAGAGGACTCTTGGTCTGTTGCTCCTGTCCCTACTACTACCCTTGTCGTAGGTTGAGCTAGCGGTGGAGGCTCCATTCCCCCTTGTAGTTGAGCTTGGAATTTTAACTTCGTATCCTTCTCCCTTGCATAAGTCATAGCTTTATCAAAGGTATCTAGGAATTTACCTTTTACCTTTTCTCGAAGGATGGGGTAAAGCCCTGCCAGGAAACAGTCCTTCTTTAGGCATTCTGGCGCCCTTTCTCCTTCACCTAGTGATGCACACCATTTCTCCCACAGGTTGGAAAACTTTCCTTCATAGCTTCTATAGTCATTGGGTGATGTTTGGCGTAGCTCTAAGAGCTGTCTCCATATCTCCTCTGGAGGCTCATGGCGGCGAAATTCTTCGATGAAGGCCATCTTTAAGGACTCCCAGTCTCTTCTTTCTTCAGGTGCCAAAGTTTGATACCATAATTTTTCACCTTCCCTCAAGACCAAAGGAAAGGCCCTTAACTTAGTAGCTTCGCCATCCCTTCCCGATACCAGAAAGGCCATTTCCAAATTATCCAAAAATTCTGGAGCAACCTCCCCAGGCTTACCATAAAAATTAGGGAAGGCCATAAGTGAGAGGGTAAACAATTACACAAACAACTCCAATTTATTTTAAAATAGAGTATGGTAATTACAATTTGAAGCTTTAGCACAACTTAGCTCAAAATAGGATGAAGATCGACACATCAAAGGAATGGTAATAGTCTAGTAAGGGTAGAATGACAGGATGAGGAGAGCGCAAGATTTCCCCAAGTCTCTCGGCTCCAAACAACAGGGCTATTCTTTGCTGATAAAAGATTTTTCTATCAATACAAATATTCACACGGATATGACGCACAAAATGGAAAGGAAACATGCGGGGATCATCATTCTCATTATTGGCATCCATACTTACACATAAGAGCCTAGCTTAGTTGCACCACCTTGGGACCAATGAGCCTGATCAGCCACAGAAGGTCAGCACCTCGGATCACTTCGACTCTTCCTGATGCATCTGTGAAGACGTAAGGCGTGATGGCAACACTTTGTACAATGCTGAGCCTTTTAGCAAGCAACAATTGGATGCTATTACCATAATCAGCATGACGAATGAAAGTGACACCATTAATGTGCAGCACATCATCAACTAAGATAGTTTCCTTAGATTGAGATAACTTCTTGAAAATTAGCAGCAAAGGTAGGGCAGGGAGGCTTTTCACCTGGTCTCCAAAGCACTTTGGACAATATCCAAAGTGATCTTCACGCGGACAGGAGGTTGGCTTGGGATTGGTGGTGTCTGGATTCACAAAGTGCACTGGGAGCACTCGCAGACGGGCGGCAATCTTGTAGGGAAACCTTCGCCTCTTTGCTTCAGGAGGATTTAGGGGTGAGAGTCGTGGTTGCAAGTTGGAGGTTGAAGTTGGTTGCTCACTAGCCTTTTTCTTGCCTGTAGTGGTCATGTAATCCGTTATTAATGAGATTAAGCCAAATGTTACCTTACGCTTGAGCACACGCTGCGGCCTTGGGCCACTTAGGTGTAGAGGTGATCTTCCTCCTCTTAGTCGGCTCCTCAGGAAAGAGAGGTCTGGTGATGCTTTCTCTTCCCTTGATGTGTGTTACAGTACCTTCGTGTATGTTGATGTAGAATATTTCAAGCTCGTGTGCATTGGAGGTTTCTGGAGCACTCATAGGTTGAGAGGAGAGGTATATCAAGCTCTTCTTCTTACTCTCCTTCGTTGGCGACGATCACGAACAAGGCATGTAGAAGAACTTACTTCTTGAATTTCAATGACACTGCAACTTGGTAACAAGACCTCGATGAAAGCTTCTTCTGTTCTCCAATTTGCAAACTCCTCACGCCATTCGTCCATGTTGTAGATTGCACATCTTCATTGCTTGTGGACTGAAGGTCTGTGTAGCCCTCCTCCGTGGGGGCACCAAAATGATAGCGGGAAAAAGAGCAGTGCAATCGGGTGGCCTCTGTACTCGTGCACACTCCACAAACCACGCCTCATGCTAACAAGCAAAGAACAAAACAAAGGGGGCACCACCCTAAATTAAGAGGTTTAGGGCCCTCACACATAGTGCACATAGGCAAGTGAGACTTCTGGCATTATGATGGCATCAAAACATATGGCAAAACACATAGAAATCAAGCTTAGGGACCTTATGTAGCATATATATACACAAGACATCAGCTTAACAATACAACGGCATCTGATCATACATAACAAGGATATAGAGAAGCAAGCCAAGGATGGCATAATCCCTTGTCAAAAACAATCAACCCAGCAAGTAGGTATGATCCTACTCGCAACACATCAATACCTTAGAGAATGATGGCGAGGATGGTGGCCATGGAGCATGAGAGAAGACTCCTTATTTAGGTTTTAGGGCTAGTAATGTAGCATACTAGAGGGAGAGAGAGAGAGGGAGGGAGAGAGAGAGAGTAGAGCTCCATCCATAGCTCCTCGTTGTGAGCAATGTCGTCATTGCTTCATTGCTTGGTGAAGGGGGTGAAGTGTTGGTTTTGAATGAGAGAAGGCCTCCTTATATAGGTTTCTGAGAGGGTTTAGGATTAGGGATAAACATGCTTAAATCCGCTGATTGGGGTTACTTTTTGCTTAGGGTGGTCAACAGATTGAGGTCACCTAATATGTCACCATCAAGATATTCTCTAGAGTGATGTGAGAGGGGAGGATAAATGCTGATTTTTCTGATTGTGACACATGGGGATAAGGCCTTGACCAGCATTTAAGAGCAGGTAAGGTGGCTGTTGAAACTGGAGGTTCTGCACATGTCAGGGGGGGACCTGCTGGGTCCTCCTGAATATCAAACTCTCAAAAAATCCTCAACCATGGCTTCTTTTGACATGTGTTCTTTGAAAAAATCAGCATGTCTCTTTTTAACTCAAAAGTCTTTTTCCCTGTTGACTCACCTTTACCATAAGATTTTCCCCTTTTCTCCTCCTGTAACTGCATTGTTGATGCCCAATCACTGCTTCTAGTAACAGTGAACTGTTACCTACCAAATACTTATGGTGCAGTAAAAAATATTTACCATGGGTAAAAAAAGTTACTGTAGGTAAAAAGTGATTTGTATTTACCATGTAGGTGAAAAATATTTACTGTGGTAAAAAATATTTACTGTCGGTAAAAAAGTGAAAACGGAGTATGCTGTGCTATGAGTCCACACGAACATCCTGGTGTAAATTTCACTAGAAATTCACACCTAGAATGGGCTATTCTGTAAGATATAGGTTGTAGGCATGCATAAGAGCTCGTTCCCACGTATCTTCTGTCCATGGCACCTTTTACTCTTTGGTGCTTGTGAAGTAGATTTTTCTTCTCTTTCGAGATCCCTTGGACTAGAGTATCCTCATCTCCCCAACAACTGACAGTGCCTTTATTGCATCTTCAGAAGGGGTCCTAAAAACCATGCATCATATAGCCCTCCCCCTTAAGCTAGAGGTATTTGATGCCTCTAGCTGTAGGTTGTGCTACAATAGGGTTTTCTTGAATACTTACCCACCTGGTACCAATTGAATTTGCCATGTTACTTCTTTCTTGGCTGATGCACCCTGTTTAGTCCTTTCCGATGAATAATTGTATCCATCCATGACTAACAACTGGTCTCCTAGACCCTTGAAATCCATACCCCATCCATGGTCAATATCCGCTTTCACTGGTAGCATTCTCTTTTTTTCTTTTTTTCTTCTCTTTTTTTCCTTTTTTTTTTTTTTGGCCCAACCCCTCGTTGAGCATTCATGCTCAACCATAGTATTATTTAGGTAAAAGATGACTGTATAGAGAGAATTATATAACATAGAGCTATAGACTGTATAAGAAAAATGATAGTATAGTGGCTATATAGATAGGATAGAGATAGAGAAAAAAGCATCTGCTATTGCATCACCCTCCAGGGTTAAATGGAAAGCTCAAAGCTCCCCCACGCATGGTGTAGAATCCACCTGGATCAAAAGTAAAGCATTGCTCATTGCCATCAACCTGTAAAACATGTATATCCAAGCCTTCCTTTGCACTTGTAGGCCAATAGACAGGACACCCTTCCAGCTCTTTATAGCACGGAGCTTCGTCACCCTGCATCCATAATCCTTCGTGTCCACTATAAGCATACTTGCCATCACTTGAGAAACCTGAATCATAAGCAGCTATCCTACCATCTGCTACAGAACCCTCCATGGTATAGTCCACTTCAAAAAAACGTCGCCATTGACACAAAAATATATGTAAAGCAACCTCCAATAACACATGTATCCATAGCATCACATAATGTAGCTTAAATTTTTAAAGACCAAAGAGACCCTTCACGTGTTACGCCCTCATTCCTTTGAAGTTTGCACAAACTACAAGGCTGCCAGCTTTTTGCGCCTGCCTCATTGCTCGCGTGCCACAACTATCTAGGTGATAGTAAATGCACATTGCTCTGAAGCTGAAGACACCATTTCTTTTTTAACGAACCTGGGTCCTAAGTAGTCGCGGGGCCACATCAACAACTGGAACCAAGGACCTTGACCCTGGTAGGCTATGTCACCATGTGTGCATGTGTGACATGTGTGTGTGTGTGTGTGTGTGTGTGTGTGAGAGAGAGAGAGAGAGAGAGAGAGAGAGAGAGAGAGAGAGAGAGAGAGAGAGAGAGAGTATGTGTAACATGTGTGTGTGCTAAAAAGAAAAAGGACAAGCTCACACCTGAAGAGCAACAAGCCCAGGAGGAGAGGAGGACAAAGTACAAAAACGGCCCTCCTCAATGGGCCAGACATGCAACTCTCGCCAGCAGCGCAAAAGAAATGGCAATGGAAGCCAGTCACAGTTACTTTATGCGAGATCCAAAAGTATCAAAAGAGCACGGAGTCAATAATACCAAAAGTAGCCTTTTCTCGGGTGGTGAGAGAAATAATGGATGAATATTCAGATTTGGTTACACATATACATCACACAACTCTATTGGCCTTACAGGTGATCTGTGGCCAATATGCAATATGCAACTCTATTTGGCCATGTACATTGTGGCGGTCTCGTAGCCTCCGTGCGCACCCAAAATTGCCTTGTTTTGCAAAAAAGTCATCGGGAGGTGTCCCACATCCATCAAGTGCTTGGATGGTCGAGGAGGTGTGGACATGTTGCAAAGATAAAAATCTATAGAAAAAAGAAAGTACAAAAAGTGACAAAAAAACAATAAAAAGGACAAAATTATTGTATATTGCTTTGGATATTACATCATGGTTGATTGATTTTCTTGTAAATTATAGATGTGGGTATAGGGCAAAAGGAAGACTTGACCAAGGGTTTTTACAGTATTCTTTGGGTTTGTCACCCCTTGACTTAGGATTTTGACCTAAGCTTAAGGCACAATGGGAGAGGATTGACCCACGGTGCTTACTTGTAAAGGCATACAATGTCACCTCCCGGTCCACCAAGATACACTAGTGAGCATTAAGGGTAAGGGAATCTTGAGCAAGGATGGCACTTAATGCTTTGCACTTAAGCATCTTCGTAGAACCATGCTTGGAGAACTCTGTGTGAGCAACTCGAAGAATGGATGGCCCCAGGTGGCTAAGGTAGTGCCACAGGGAGCTATCCCTACCCATAGGAACGTTGCATTGCAAACTTATCAACATGGTATGCAGTCTGCACAACATTTTAAATGACTTCAACACTTGCTGTAAGGAACAATAGACTATCGACTAGTCGACTAGGTTAAAAAATGCTTACCTTAGTTTCTTCATCCATCTCTTCAAGAGTTTTCCTTGTAAGGTCGATGCTAGAGCGATCTTCTCCACCCTTAGTGATCAACTGATTGTGTGGATGGAAAGAGCTTTTTGGGATGCTTTCATAAAATGAAGCACATGATTTGATTTCTATTAGAGTATTTGCCACAGTTTGTACCAACTTCTGTTTGTTTTCACTATGGAGGAAAGAGAGACTTGCTGGGAGACCTTGGTCTTCAAAGTCAATTTGAAAGTTGATCTTCTCTTTCTTTCCATTGGATCGTTCATGCATGCATAGATAGCAAGAACTGAGAGCAACTCATCTTCTCTGAGTCCTAGTGACTTTGCAATGTCATCAAGGAACAAAAAGTAACGACCATCCACCGCCACTGCATGCAAAGTGAGAATTTGGAGGCTAGAAACTTTCTCCAACACCTCGTCTCCCTCTATCATCCGATCTTCCTCCCTAGTGGAGTTGGGATCTTGCAGGAGGATGAGTGCAATAGATGCTTCAGTCTGCTCATCAACCTCTTTGATAACTTCATTTGATTCCTCACAATGGTCACATGTGGTTTTTGGTTGGCCTTTTTCTTTAATTTTCTCTTCTCCATGCCCTCAAACACAAGCAAGACCAGAACCATGTCCCAAGAGATGAATTGGGTGGCTATGCATCCCATGCCCCCAAGTCTATAAGATCATCCTCATCCTCTATCCTGCATTCTCGCTCAGTAAGCCCTTGAATAAACCTCAACAAGCGATAGGAAAACTTTTTGTCGGCCGCATAGAGATGTTTGAGAAAATCCACTGGCAACTACGCCATGTCGGATCCCTCAAAGACTATTGCATATTCTTCCATGTGCTCGGTCATGTAGTGAAGCAAGCTTTGGAATCCCTCTACATGAAGGTTAGTAGTGGCATGCATGTCGATTGTCCCCTCAAACACACTGACTAGTTCATGTGAACGATCTCCAAGTCCTATTTTTTCTAGTTGTGTGAGAAGTGTATCAGAAGATTTACCATGGGTTTGTTCGCGAAGAAGATGGGAAGAGAGCTGAAAGCTAGAGCTTTGTGAACGTGAGAAATGGAGTTTAAAACCTAGAAAGTCACTTTTATACTCAATGTCACTTTTTAAAAGCACCTAAAATTAACGTCAAATTAACTTAAAACTACAATTATAAACAAAATCATGCGACAAGACATTGAAAGACACCAACATTGAAAGTATTCACGCTCTAAATTAAAAAACTTGCATCAAAATCTTGAACAAATTAAGAATGAAAAAGAGATATAAAACACCATATGTATTAATGGGAGTGAAATTGCTTCAGTTACAAGCTTTTACATTAATACATCGCGGAAAACCAATGTTTGCACACAGAAAGCTCTTCTCTTTTTTGGAACGAACAACCTTTTTGTTCATTACAAAGACATATTGATTGGGCAAGGTATATCTAAGATTAAGATACTCGCGAAGGTGAATTTCTAGTCGTTATTCACAAGATGTTGTGCATTGCATCATCGTGGAAGCATATTTGCAGATCATTGATTCTCTAGCAGCAACATCAGAGTCTAGTGCCTCCCGTTCTCCCTTCATCAACTTCCATCTTATGTAGGGAAAGAAAATTGACAATCTTTGCTTCGCAATATGGTATATGCACACCACATTCTCAGCAACTACAGAGCACTTGATTGTATCTCCCTAGTGGTTGACCAGCTTAGTCTCCCACCCAACTGCATGGAAGCCATTGATCGCACTTCCCCCTTTGCAAGTCCACATTTTTGGTGTCCTGTGAACACTCTACAGTCAAAAGATAAACACAAACACATGAAGGGACATAAACCAAGTTAGGAAAGCTTTGTGGTAACCATAGGTGCACTTCATTGTTGAATGCATATCCGCCTTAATTCTCCTTTTGGTTGATGTGATCATGGCACTAGCTGGCTTAGGCCATTCCAGACTGTAAGGTTGGTGGGCGAATTGGAGAAAGATTACCATACCCATTTTGCCCAGGCATTACATAAGTATGGTTATTAAAATATGTCATGTGAGACAAGCTTCGCGGATGGACAACCAGCATAGAGCAGCTTGCCAAGGTCAATGTGGATGGCCTCAAAAGTTCTTGTGAAGGACTCTATTAGCTCCCACTCTATAAAATTGAATGGGAAAACATCTACAAACATGAACAAGCAATGAAAACCTTATAGACATCAAAGCAAAATATACTACAAACATACAAAATAAACAATCTAAAAACTTGACAGAGGAGTGAAATTACATTTTTCAAGAAACCTTGTTGGAATTAGGGTTGCAGAGAGACACACACAGCTTGGAGAAGATGAAGGAAGCTCAAGGCACACAATAGAGAGTGTGTTACTTAGTGTTCAATGGAAAGATAGATAGCCCTAGAGTGATGGGCATATATACAATGCACGGGGGAAAAAACCTCCTAAAGAGGGAAAAAATGCCCCGGTGGTCCTACTGTGTTCACACACATCACTACCACATGTATATGGTAACAAATCCCTCCTGGAGTGATGCGGTGAACGAGAATTGGCACATGAGTAAAGGGAAGTGCCATGCCCTAAGGACATGATCAGTCCACAAAGGGGAGCAAGCCCAAAGCTTTGCGGAAAACTTCAAGCTTCTCACGATACAATGCCTTTGTGAAAAGGTCTGCAAGGTTGTCCTGTGTTGGCACATAAGCCAAGTTGATCTCTCCTGCTGAGAGCCTCTCCTTGACATAGTGGTAATGCACCTTAATGTGCTTTGTGCGAGCATGAAAAACTGGGTTCCTCGCAACTGCCAATGCGCTCTGACTGTCAGTGTAGATAGTGTTGGCAGTGTCCTGTCCAACACCCAAATCAACCATAAGGCGTCTGAGCCATACACACTCAATTGTAGTTGTGAAGATTGCCCTGTACTCAGCCTCACAACTCGAAGTGGCCACAGTAGGTTGCTTCTTGCTCAACCATGATATACATGAACTGCCAAGCATGAAACAGAAACCACTTGTGGACAATCGAGTGTCAAAACAACCAGCCCAATCTGAGTCCAAAAAAGCATGTAAGTCTGGCGGCAATGATCCCCCCTTGGGATAAAACAAGCCAAGATGTAAAGTGACACTAAGGTAGCGGAAAATCCTCTTGACAGCCTGCCAATGCTTAGACCCTGGGCTATGCATAAATCTGCTGACCTGCGAGACTGCAAACTGAATATCTGGCCTCGTGTTGCATACATAAATGAGGCAGCCAACAACAGTTTGGTAAAGAGTGACATCAGCAGGATCGCCAGCATCATGTAGACTCAACTTCAAACCTGTTTCCATGGGAGTGGCAATAGGTTTGCAATCCTCAAGTCCAAACTTACATAGCAATGTCTCTATGTAACTTTTCTGACACAAGGCAATACCACCATCACACTGCTTAAACTGTATACCCAAATAATGATGCAACAGCCCCAAATCTTTCATCTTGAAAGTAGCATTCAAATCAGCCTTAAATTAAGCAATATGTCTCTCATTTGGTCCAGTGATCAGCAAATCATCGACATAAAGAACCACAATGAGAAGTACATCATCCTCACGCTTTACATACAATGTGCTTTCTGTTGGACTGTTACGAAAGCCTCGTTTAACCAAATAAGTGTCAGCTTTCTCATACCAAGCACGAGGAGATTGCTTCAACCCATACAAAGCCTTCTTACATTTGCACACTTTGTCCTCTTGTCCTTTTATGACAAAACCCCGAGGTTGCGTTACATAGACTTCCTCAAATATGTCACCATTCAAGAAAGCAATAACAATATCTGATTGATTTACATCCCAACCAAAATGAGTTGCCAATGCACATAGAAAACAACAGTAGTCATACGACAAGTGGGAGCAAAAGTTTCTTCATAATCTATGCCTTTTCTCTATGCATAACCCTTTGCAACAAGTCAAGCCTTATGGCGATCGATATCACCATCCGGCTTGCATTTCAACTTGTAAACCCACTTTGTACCAATGGCCTTTTTGGTAGGAGGCAAATCACATAAAGTCCATGTGTCATTTTCTATAAGTGCATCATATTCTGATTGCATGGCAGCCATCCAATTTTTTGAATTCTGTGCTTCATCAAAAGACAGAGGCTCCTCAACATCATGTAAGCTAGACACAGCCAAAGCATAACAATCTGATGCATAAGATGCATGGCAAGAGCCTGAACGAGTACAACTAGACAAAGGTGCATCCAATTTACTGTCACACAAAGTGTGCAACAACCATTTTGGCATACCTCTAGCCTGCTCATTTTCAGCCCTTTCCTCATCAAGTACATCATGTACATCTGCATCAGTAATAGGCTTAACATTTTCAGAAACCCCCATAGGTTGTACATTTGCCTCATTGGAGCTTACATTCTTATTTCCACCACTGAAAAGAGGCAACAAAGTGTCATAAATGTCATGTGAGCTTAGATTACTGTCTCTAGTACATGACAGCAAGGGCTGAACAGAATCTTCCACAAACACTACATCCTGTGAAACCACAATACGTTTTGTTTGTGGATGATACAACCTGTAACCTTTGCTTTCAGCACTATAACCAACAAAAATACATTTGACAGCCTTATCATCCAATTTTCTGCGCTGTGTTTGTGGCACCAAAGCATATGCCAAACAACCAAAAACATGCATGTGCTCAATAGAAGGCTTTCTATCATGTCATGCTTCATATGGAGTAATAGACCTCAAAGCTTTCGTAGGAGACCTGTTAAGTACGTAAGTGGCACACATGATGGCCTCAAGCCAAAAACAATGCGGCAAAGCTTGAGTTTTGACCATACATCGTGCCATTTCCGTCAGTGACCTGTTTTTCCTCTCAGCAACACCATTTTTCTGAGGTGTATAAGGCACTCTACATTGGTGTTTTAACCCACTACTAGCCAGAAATGCATTAAATTCATGAGACATATACTCCCCCCCTCGATCGGAACGGAGGGTGCCCATAGTACATTTCGAGACATTTTTGGCCATAGTCAGAAATTGTTTGAAGCACATAAAAACTTTGGACTTCGCTTTAAGCGGAAATACCCATGCATGCCTGGAGTAATCATCAACGAAAGTCACGAAGTACAGGTAATTGACCAAGGATGGAGTTTGCATGGGCCCACAAACATCACTATGCACAAGCTGCAACCTGCATGTGGCCCTAACTGAACCATCCTTTGGAAACTTAGAGCGCTGCATTTTATCCAGAATACAGCCTTCACAAACATGTTTGACAGGTGCTTCAAGAGGCGGCAAAGAAGCAACCATATCAGATTTCTGCAAACGTAGCAAAATGGCAAAATTCAGATGACCAAAATGTGCATGCCAAAGTTTTGCATCTGAAATAGCCCTTGAATCTGCAACAGCATTTGCAAAATTTTGTCCACACTTGTCATACAAAGTGAGCTTATACAGCCCACGACACAAAAGGCCAGATGCAAGAATTTGATCACCAAAACTGAGATCATGAACTGTACATCTGTCATCCACAAATTTGACCACAAATCCAAGTCTAGCAAGTGCGGATACATACAAGAGATTCTTCTTGATCCCAAGTACATAAAGTGAATCAACAAGTGTGAAAGAACTGCCATTTGCAGCAGTAAGCACAATGTTCCAACTCCCTGAACCGGATAAGAGGCATTGTTGGCACAAGTGACTGAATTCCCATGAGGGACAGACTCGAGAGAGGTAAACAATTCACGATGTGAGGTAATATGCTTTGTACCACCACTGTCGAAACACCACACATGTGAATCTGCAGCAATTGACAAGCATGCATCTGGACAGCAGGATTATAAATGCACTCTACGCTAAAAGCCCATTCTTCATCAACATCAGCAACACAGTCTCCTTTCATAGAAGACTCAACAATGGATGCATTTGTAGTGGAACCAGCATTTGCAGTGGAACCACCCTCTTTCTTCTTAGCCTCTTTGGCCTTCAACGTAGGACACGACTTGATCAAGTGATCCTTAGCTTTACAGTAATGGCAATGCATCTTCTTTTTCCCCTTATCACAAGAATTTCCAGACGAATTGCTGCCAATAGAAGCATTAGGAACATAATTTTTTCCACTTGCAGCAGAACCATAAGAAGTGGCTGCATTGTTGTTACCACCCTTTCTTCGAGAAGCAATAAAAGCCTGTTCAACTGCACGCTGCCTAGTCCTGTTTTTTCTTGAAAGTGACTCTTGCAACAGCAATGTGCATAATGCATCAAACTTGACAACTTCAGGATTTCCTTGGGTCATAAGTCTTCAAGTACCAGAAAAAGTCTGGTAAGAATCTGGTAAGGCATCAAGAACCGTCTGCAGTAGGGAACTGTTTGAAATGACTTCACCTGCAGAAATGAGTTGCTCATTGATATCCTTGACACTAGCAAGGAAAGTGTCCATATCATCTTCCTCACATCATCCCCAACATCCTGAAGGGAACACCTACTTCCAAGAGCTTGCAACCATAGGCAAGTACCCATTGCGGAAGAGGGATGTCTCCTTGTTTTACTTCCGTTTTTGAATGGTTGATTTTGGAGCCTGAGGCCGAGAAAAATATGTCCAGATAGTCCCAAAATTCCCACAACACTTCCTCCTTGTTCAAGAGCAGAGCATTAGTGTCATCAGTGAATTGTGCCCTCATCCATTCTATTCTTTACCAGACAGTTGAGGCCATCAGCAACTATGGAAAACAAGAGCGGGGTGAGGAGGCAGTCTTCCTTGACTAAGCAATTGAGAGAGAAATAATTGGAGAGAAACCCATTGAAGGCTACACTTGCCCTAGCGTTGCCAAGTAGGGTCCTTACAAAATTCAAAAGGACGGGGCCAAAGCCCATTTTTCCCGTGCTTAATAAAATAAATGACCATTCCAGCCTATCATAGGCTTTGTCGGAAGCAACTTTGATGAAGACATAATCTTGATGTGATTCTTGATCCCATTTGACTCCTTCCCACATAGCAATTACAGCTTCCGTGATGTTTCAACCTCTGATGAAACCTTTTTGGTCTGTCAAAATCCGCTTCATTAGAATATGTGAGATCCTATTGGCTATGGCTCAGGCAAAGATCTTATAAGCAATGTTCAACATGGTTAGAGGCCTCCAATTGGAAAGGGAATCCTTTGGCCCATTCTTGTGTAGCAATTTGATGACCGAGTGTTGATGGAGTACCGAAGGGCTGGATGTTTTTGACAAATTCTTCCCAAATCAGTAGCAGATAAGGGGTGATGATGTCCTTATAAATTTGGAAAATTTTTGAAGGCAATTCATCACGCCCAGGAGTTTTGTTAGGCTTGAGGGACTCAATGGCCATGTGTAGCTCAGTTATGGATAGAGGTAGTTCTAGAGCTTTAGAGATCTCCTCTGGGAGAACTTTGAATCTGTAGGCCCACACCTTTTCTCTATTCGACATGATGTCATTGGAGACGACTTGAGGCAGGCTGAATAGTTGTTCAAAGTGAGCTTGGGAAAAAACCTCCAAGTTTTTAGTGTCATTTGAAATGTTTTGGTCAGGGGCAGAGAAAAGCGGGACCTTCTCTCTTCCATTCTTTCTCCTTAACGATTTGAACATGGCCTTGGAGGGTCTATCAACATATCCAACACACCATTCTTTGAAGAAGAGCGAGGAGAGTGAGTTCCTCCTCTTTCTTGGTTTGCCCTTGAAGTTGGGTAATCCTAGACTAGTAGTCAGGATTTTGAGTAGCGGCTTCCAACTGGATGAGTTTGGAGTACAAGGCTTCTTTCCTTTTCTTCCTAATAGTTCTAGCTTCCTTTCTTGTGATAATCAACATTTTTAAAGTGAGCTTAACATCCTTGCTCCATGCTTTAGAGGGGGGTCGGGAAGAGGTGAAGCATTCAGACCATATGCTTCTAACTTGTTCCTTGACTGCCCAAAGCTTAAATAATTCAGGGTCGGTGTGAAACCATTGATTCCGAACCTTCTTGGATTTGTCGTCTATAGTGATTGTTAGAGGGCAGTGATAAGAAAGGAAACTTGTATATACTGGCTTAGCTTTAAGCCTAGAGAAGCCATTGATCAAGGGGGTGTTGATGTAGCACCTATCAAGCCGAGCTTTCTTGGTAAATCCCCCTTGCCTATAGTTCTGCCAGGTGAATTCACCTTCAGTTCCAATGTCCCAAAGCTGGAGTTTTGACTTAAGCTACTTCGAACTTGTTTTCTCAGAACCAGCAATGATAGTTCCTTTTTGCATGAATAGATCCTTCAGGGATTTCACCATGTTTAAGTCCCCGAACACAATACATGGGCCTGAGAACTTAATGAGTTTGTTCCATAGAACACTCCTATCCGTAGTGAAGCCACCTGCATAAAAAATGATCTGGCAGTTGAGGGGGGCAAGTTCTAAAATGGAGCACCAATATCGTCCAACACAAAAATTCCCTGAAGGGGCATCCCAATGCTGAAATGGATGGAAGTGACCCTTTGGAGATCTTTTGACACTTCATCCAACCTTCTCTGAATATCTCACCAGACAAGTTGAGTTCTTGCAGAGCCACCATTTCATACCTCTTAGCTCTAAACCATTGGGCTACTCTCTTGGCCTTAAGAGGGGTCAGAAATCCCCTTGATATTCCAAGATAAGCATCTCATTGTTGATTATGCTGAGGTCTTTTACCCACATTGTTTGCCCTTGGGGGAGTATGGGAGACAATTGCATGACTTCTGTTATTGTCTTTGATGACCTCCATAGGAGACAAACCAAACAAGAAAGAAACAACATCACTAGCAGGTGTCTTGGTCGGGATGTTCTCTTTGTTCTAGTCGAGCATTTTGTTCTTATCCAGCTTATGTACCTGTTCCTCAAAGGATGGGGGGGGGGGGGGCTGGCTCTTTGGGGGTGGGGAGAATGCACTCCTCAAATTCACAATCTGACGTGTCAACATAGTCATTCAGGGTAGCCAAAACAAAAAACATGTTGTTTGCAGGCGGGGAGGGGTCCGATACACCTTGCGCATAGGTTGGGCTCTAATTGTTGATGTGTAATTCTATCGACCAGTTGAGGGGGCTTGATTACCTGGTTGCGGGTTGACCTGTGGTATAGGAGCAGGGGAAGGAGGATCAGGCTGGGAGGCAGGGGTGCCGAGGGGATGGGAGGCTGCGGGGGGGGGGGGGGGGGGGGGGGGTTCTTGATAGGACAGTCACGAACGAAGTGGCCTTCTATCCCACAAAAGAAACATGCCTTGGGAAAATATTTGTACTCTAGAGGCTACTCAAAGCCTTGACCATCATCAGTGCAAATGTCCATAGCATTGGGTAAAGGGTAGGAAATGTCCATCTCGACCAGTACCTGCGCGTGCCATGCAGGGTTGAACTCCTTTCTAGGGCGCCCTTCAAGCACCTTGCCTAGTTGGAAGGCTCTGGTACGGAGGTGTTCATGATAGTGTAGAGGGAGATTGGGGAGTTCAACCCAAACGGGATAGTTCCTCAAAGCAAAAAGCTCTAGGTTAAAGCTCTTGTTCAAACGAAACAGGAGCATGGGGGAACTTTGAATCAGCCAGGGACCTACATTGACTATAAGAGGTTGTGTGCACTTGTGACGTTTTTAGCGATGGAAATACATTGGGTTTTTATACTCCCCATCGTCACTAAGACCATCGCAAATAGCATCGCTACGGGAACGTCGCTATATGCGTTGCTATATTTGTCTCTATATAGCGACACATATAGCAACGCTTATAGACTACCTATAGCAATGCTCATAGCGACATTGCACAGCCTTATATAGCGACGCTTATAGCGATGCCCGAGAGTAAAAACTTTTGGTGGCAGGGCATTCACCCATCAACCATATTGAATGTTTCAATAATAGAGTAAACCTAAATGAATCCAAGATAAGCCAAGATTCACCTTTGAAAGAAAGTGCAAGGTATAGACCCAAAGTAGTCACCCACAAGACAATATAACCATTAAGTTCATCATCAATAGTATTGTTTGAAGAATAAAGATACAAAACTTACAAAACTGACAAAAATAAATTGATGAAAGTAAATCAATGACAATTGTACACATCATAGGCAAAATCACTTGATTGTTAAGCTTTGCAAATGTAATAGTTACAACACCATTGTCATTATTGAGAAAATATACATGGTTTTCCAATAGTTACAAAAAGACGTATACATGTCATCTCATTATACATATGCTATGACAAAAGGAAACTAATGCTATCTAGCTACAGCTAGACTGACGTCGTCTAATCAGACGTCTCATTGCGTCCAAGTGGCGTATCTGTCGGATTCTGTAAAAATAACAATAAGACGGCTTTCTGTAAGTATAAACATATAGTTTACAAAACAATACAACAAATAAAAAAGAGTAAAACCTAATACTAGCCATGCCGTCGTGAGAACTCAGAATGTCCATCAGGGTGTTTAAGCCCTTTTTGCCTGTGTACTTGCGCTCGTATGGTGTGGGGTCACATCTTGTATCGACCACTGTTCAAAACATACAAAGAATCCATTATGTTAGAATTTAAAAGTACAAATAGATGTAACTACCAAACCTAAAGAGCACTGCAAAAACACTTACAAAATCAGCCTCAAGTGATGCACACACGCCGCTCCCCAAGTGGTACAAGCTCCCTGCCTCTACTCACGCTTTGGCTGTCTCCTTTTGTTGCTTCCACTTGTCAGGATTCTCGCGTGCTACTCGCTTCGTATTCTTCCAATCTTCTTTGGCCATCCAATATGGTCTGCTCCACCCATGCTTTATTGCTTTTTGCACTTCAAAATGCTTGTGCTTGCAGTATTCGCTCATTCGAACCTTCATCGGGTCTTCATTGAAGCGATCATCCCGTGTTGACATGGGAAACTCATCATGCAACATACTGATGACTCTGTTTTTTAATTCACTTGGTACTTCACTCTAGGTGTTTAGTATGTAGTGTCTAAAACCTTGAGAGCAAAGATTGCGTATTCACGAGATCACCTTCTTGCCTTCATCATCCAAGATGATGCCTCCCCTGAAATCGACGGAGTACGGCAAGCCCTCTCGCATGTGACGCGTGAACTTGGGTGCCCCAGTAGGGGTCTCTAGTGGTGTGTCGATGGGGGTACGCATGTAGGTGTCTCCACTAGAGTCTGGGCCCCGAAGAGAGGAGTGTCAACTGGGGTGACTCCCGGAGGAGTAGGTAGTGGTGTGTAGCCAGGAACAGCCGATAGTCGCGCAAAACCTAGTATAGATGGCGATGGCATGGCTGGTGTGGGGGTGAGCAAATAAGGGGAAGGTAAAAGAGCCTCGTCGAACATGAGGCAGTGTTGAGGCATCAGTGGCGGCATCCCCACAACAACCGCCATCGCAACCACTAGAGCGTCGGTGCCTAGACGAGTGTGAAGATCGTCTTGTCGACACCGAAGCTTCGGAGCGTGCTGAATGCTCCGAAATAGAGGGAGACACTAAAGGATTAGAACGATGTGATGGTGCTCCAAGCGATGACGATCCTCGTACCACTGCCTCTGCTAGGGTGACAAAGAAGAAAGAAACTCATCATCATCCATGCCTGCATTAAACACACGAACATTTAATCTTAATATTGAATGGAGAAGAAAACATGGACAAGTAGAGAGAGAGAGAGAGAGAGAGAGAGAGAGAGAGAGAGAGAGAGAGAGAGAGAGAGAGAGAGAGAGAGAGAGAGAGAGAGAGAGAGAGAGAGAGGACTCATAAAGGGGGATGGACTCCTGTGTAGAGAGATTCCTGTGAAGTTCTTGTGAATTTGTCTGC
Source organism: Adiantum capillus-veneris (assembly GCF_014529385.1). NCBI lineage: Eukaryota > Viridiplantae > Streptophyta > Polypodiopsida > Polypodiales > Pteridaceae > Adiantum > Adiantum capillus-veneris. Next base: position 117,867,993 of record NC_140940.1, read on the forward strand.
GTATTTTAAAAGCACTGCGCACTGAGTGCGATGGAGACTGAGGCTGCAATCACGAAGGAGGTGATCCGTCACTGCTCATAAATGCTACTCACCCCTCCACTAGATCTAGTTGATCGGGTGAAAGAGACGCTAAGAAGCAGTAGTATTGCTTCTGAGCGTCTCTTTCATCCGATCAACTAGATCTAGTGGAGGGACCAGCAGTACCTATGAGCAGAGACGGATCACCTCCTTCGCAATTGCAGCCTCAGTCTCCATCGCACTCGGAGTGCAGTGCTCGTCGGCATATCAGACTTTCACGACACATCGAGGAGTGTCCCTGCTTGTGAGAACATACCTGGAGCATACGTACCTGGAGTGGATGCAATGACGATTAAACACAATTTAAATTTCTTAAGTATAGCCACATCAATACAATATATATTATAAAACAGAGCAAAATTGGACTGAGCATCTTCTCCAATCTCCTCCATTGATGCTGATGTGATTGGCACATGGTAGCCCTCATACGTCCGTGCACTACGAGGGGCTACCTCTATGACGTACCACCAGTTTGATGCAAACTTTGTAGGATGAAATATCACCTACCAGAGCCACATAACTTACATGAGAGCTTCCAAGCACATAACTTCTAAAATTAGATATCTTCCAAGTACATAACCTACTTGTTCACAATGCTCGGGTAGTACGAAAGTGTCTCTTAGGTCGATCCATTTTTTAGTTGAATCCACCTCAAGGAAACCAGACTCTCCTCTGCGCACAGTTGCGTTGCGACCCTCCATGTTTATCTTGAACCATTACACGTCGAACAAGTCGACAAAAAATCCTCTATAGTCGATCCTCAAAATCTCTTGAAGCGTGCCGAAGTAAGTGAGTTCCACCACCACAGGATTTGCATCAGGGGACCGTCGTCGACTAGACTGTTCAAATTTTGCCATGATTCCACAATCTTGAGTAAAAAATGCTTTTTGTCGATCTGTTCCACCCTAAAATGTCGACCTTTACAACATGCTACTGTGTATGACTTATACTACAACCAACAAAGATTATGAGTGGCCGTTCAAACATCTAGAAAGTCACTAGTCGTACATTGCATACTTACCTTGGTCGCGCAACCCCAAGAGTACTCCCTCTCCTCCTCAGTCACTTCTTCACCACACTGTTGTGCGCTTTTCAATTGGTTGTGCAACCATCTTAATCTCATTAATGTTGGTAGGCTCTCCAGACCCGCCGGATAATGCATCGATGGTCTTCTTCCCCATCTCCACTCGATCCGTGCCCTTTGTCGCTCTTGCTTTGCATCCTCGTATTGTGAAATCCACTTTTGCATCACTCGATTGTGAAGCATACAAAATCAGCTGATTTTAGCCTCTAGATCTTCCGTCATGTTCTTCTCAACACCAAGATTGCGCATGGCAATCCCCAGATATGCGCTCATCATCTATGGTTTGCCATAGCGTGTCCCGGGCTTTATCCAATTCTTCTAGCCACTCTCCAATGTAAACTAGGGACTCTGATACCAACCAACCTTCTGTCATGCTACCCTCCGGACGTACCTTTTGACGCACATATCCCTTAAGTTTTTTCATGAAACCTTCTAAAAAGAACATCCATCTGGAATGTATTGTGCCAGCTATTTCCACCTCATCAACTATGTGAACAAGAAGATGCACCTGAATGGTTAGCATGGTAGTAGGAAAGTGTTTCTCAAACATGCATACAACCTCCGCAGTGTTTAGTTTGGCGAATGGTATGGAGTCTACATTGATCTCCTTTTGTGAGATCCATTGCACCAACTTCGCAAGTTTGTAGATTGTGTTACGGACGTTAGGAGACAAACATCCCTCAATGGCCACCGGTAAAATAAACTGCAAAACACGTCTAGCAATGATATTAAAGTCCACACACAAATTTGTTACACAATTCCCACTATAATATATTCCACTTCAAACATATCTGACACATTTTATGCCAGTCGTGTGACTTCAAACCGGTAAGCTTTCCTTCTTTAGTGAAACACATTCGGAGCGAGTGCATTACGCCAATGGGGGTCCGCACAGATTCAATGGTCTCTTTTACTTTGCATTCTTGGGCTCCTGTCAAAATCCATGGTGCTTTAGGGAGTTTTATCGATCCATTGGATGCTGTCTGCGGCCAATATTTCTCTATACGATCCACATTTCTAAGGTCGACCCTTGCTCCCAAAGTATCTTTCTTGCCAGTCAGATGGTCCCATAGCAGATTACCCACATTCTTGAATATGTGCATTGGATCGAGCAAGTGATTAATATGAGTCGGGGCCAATATGGTAACTCGTACCATAGAAAGAGTCTCTTCATCCCTGGGGGCAAACCGTCATCACATCTCCTTCTGCTCTAACCATGCTTGTGCAGACATCCTCGGTGGCTCTCTTGCCAAAAAGTCGTCGCATAACACATGATTCTCTGGAAGATACGCTTGATGATCTTCGTAGATTTGCTTCTTCAATGAAGGCACTCGACGTGCATTCAATCTAGGTCCACATGTGACACATGCTCTGTATCCGCTTGTTTGAAGCCTTGCATGTATACACATGACAATAGATAAGCTTGAGAAAAACCAAGATTTACAGTGTTTGAGTTTGAGTGTAAATCACCTAAGCATTCTGTTAGTTCGAGATAGTCATGCATGGTCCACATTAGAATGCCTCTGATCAAAGCATTCCGTCGACCTGTGTGTCGGCTCATATCCACCACTTCTATGCCAATCCACAATTGTTGTAGCTCTTCCAATAGTGGACGAAGATACACATCCATATTCTTCACTTTATACTGCCCCGACACAATCAAGCTTAGCCACATGTGCCCCTTCTTGGTAGTCAACCACGGGGGAATGTTGTAGTTGACGATGACAATGGGCCATACACTGTAAGATGTTGATCTTTGACCAAATGGATTTATGCTATCCATAGCCAGGCCTAGGCGCAAATTTCGAGCTTCCTTGACAAAACCTGGCCATGTTTCGTCTATATGTTTCCACGCTGCACAATCTGTAGGAATCGGTAGCACACCATTCGAAGATTTATTCTAGGTGTTAGGTGCCATGATGCTAGGGCGGCCATGGACTTACATTCGAAGAAATGCTTGATGCGAGGAAGCAGAGGAAAATGTCGCAAAACCTTTTGTGGAATTTTTGTTCCGTGGAGATTTACTCGATATCTCTCGGAATCACATTTCGGACATTCTCCATGTCTATGTATTCCCCTCTGAAAAGAACGCAGTCGTTAGGATAAGCATGAATCGGATTGTAATCCATCCCCAAGTTTCACAAGATCTTTCTTGCTTCCTCTCTAGAATCTGGCATCACATTATCAGTTGGCAGTATGTGCTCTTTGAGCAATCTACATAGCGAAAAAAATGCGGTACACTTGTAAGTAATCTATCAGATCATTATACATCTAGAGTTTTTTATTAAAGTAAACACATTATAATAGATCACCTGAAAAGCGTTGTGACGCTAGTGTCACTCCATCCAAACTTTGCCTGCATGTTGAGAAGAACCAGGAGCGCCTTCAATCTAGCTCCATCATACAATGGCATACCGGCTTCACTTTTCATATCATCATAGATAAGCCTTTCTGAATCCACGATCGTCTCGATCATTTCATCGTTCTCGGTCTCAAACATTGCCTCGTTGGGAATGTGGTCTGCATGATCATCCTTCGAGCTGTAGGAGGCTACATATTGGGGCCTCATGTATGATGCTTGACCAAAGCGCCTGCGAACACGTCTCTTGGGTTGCAAGATTGCTTCCTGTTGGCCAGTGTCAGAGTCCGACGAGTTATAATTGGCAACAACTCGATCTATAATAGATGGATCAAACTCGCCAAATGACGAACATGCTGCAAAGAAATGCGTCTTGTCCGTCACACAGCATGCTTGCATTGATTACAAGGACATAAGATCCTTGTTGAGAGATAGGTGTTTCGGTTGGATGGCCCCACATCTTCGTCACTACTCATAATGAAGGTAAAAACCTTATAACCTGGAAATAAATTTAATCTTCTATTGGCATCCTCCATCTTTTATCTCTCTCTCTCTCTCTCTCTCTCTCTCTCTCTTTGTTCACACTATAAACTACCTCATATTCTCTAGTCATGTCCAATCACGGCACACCTCGGTCTAGAGGTGAAGGAGATGAAAACCACTGGGTTATAATATCGTCTTTATTGGTGGGTATGAGAAATCTACACACACACGTCTACATGATAGTGCATGTAGTGGACAAAACCTCTTTGCCTCTTCTCTAGCTATAGCAATTCACAGCATCTTAACATCTCTTCACAGTAGATCTTTGTTCGAGGGATTACTTAGCACATTACATGTTGGCCTCCAATCTGAGTATCATGCCGTTGAAAGCTTTTCAACTTATGGTCGCATCTGTAGAGAGGAAGAGAAGGATCACCGTTCGCCTAACTCTAATTTTTTTACCGTAATCCCGAAGGTAGACTCTAATATAAAAACTCAACCCAAAATCTAATCTCAAATCTAACCTAATTGAACATGTGATGATTCGCGGCTAATTGAATATGGTTAGTGTGTGAGTTAATAGGTGTCAGATTTTGATGGGAATATACGTATTGTTGTGTAACTATGTTTGCTCTTTGGGCAAAGCGTGCCTTCATTGACATGCACTAAAATCTAACCTAAATCTAATCTTATCTTAAATCAAACATAAATCTAGATCTAAGTTAATCTTAAACTCAAAATAAACCTAAATTTAATCTAATCTTAAATCTTAACCTAAACCTAGACATAATCTAACTTAAATCTAAATTTAATCTAGTTAATCTTAAATCTTGTTTTAATATTAAATCTAAATCTTATTTAATCTTAAACTCAACATAAACCTAAATCTAATTCAATCTTAAATCCTAAACCTAAATGTAATCTAACTCAAATCTAACATAGCTAGCTATTTTAAATCTTGCCCTAATTTTAAATCTAACCTAATTTTGATTTAAAGTAAATCTAAATCTAACTCAATCCTAAACTCAACATAAACATAAATCTAAATGTAATCTAACTTAATTTTATATCTAATTTAAATCTTAACATAATCTCTCTCTTTGTTTTCTCGCCTTACCTCTCTCTTTTGTCTTCTCCCCCTCTCTCTCTCTAGCTTTTTATTCTCTCTCTCTTTCTCTTTGTTTTCCTCTCTCTCTCTCTCTCTCTCTCTCTCTCTCTCAATGTATGTGTGTATGCATTCTTTGTTTATGCATGTGTGTGTGTGTATGTGTTTTTGTTTATGCATGTGCTCTCTCTCTCTCTCTCTCTCTCTCTCTCTCTCTCTCTTTCTTTCAAAGACACAATGTGTGTGTGTGTGTGTGTGTGTGTGTGTGTGTGAGAGAGAGAGAGAGAGAGGGAGAGAGAGCAAAAGAAAGAGGGGAAGGGAACATGAGAGAGAGGAAAGGGAAGGAGCATACCTGGCTCTCCTTCCTCTCCTCATGTATGTGTGTATGTGCGTGTGCGTGTGTGTGTGGGGGGGGGGGGGGGGGGGGGGGGGGGGGGGGGGGGGGAAGAAAGAGAGAGAGAGAGGGAGAGCGTGTGTTACCTCTTTTACTTGAGCGTCGAAAACTCAAATATGAGATCTGAGTTTCTGGCGCTTTCGGTTTATTTTTTACCCCTGTTCGGTGTCACTATGAGCGTGCTATACAACAAATAGAATAGCGACGCTATGGATTTTCACTTTTGAGCATCTCACTGCGAGCGTCGCTAATGTGAAGTACCTCTTGTAGTGATTGAGAATGTCCAATGCCATTTCAGGGGTTTCAAAGACAAAATTGTAATGGTTCTAATTTGGTAGGGCTTGAATGATTTCAAGTACAGCACCTCGAGGGCCCCACTGATTCTTGATCCACGCTTTCAGGGCTTCTGCTGGTGGTCTAGGTCCTACAAGGAGCCCTACAATCGCTCTGCCCTCAAGATCCTTTTCAAGTTTATTGATTTGAGGAGAGGGGAGTACAATAGAAGGCTTGTCATCTTGACGCTGGCCTTCAAGTGGGTGAGAATGGCCTTGACCTTCAGGGTGAGGAGTCTGAGTAGCACCTTCGGGGTGGGTTCCCCCTTGGCTTCCTCCCATGGAACCCTAAGGCACAGATGTTAATCCACAAGACTGTGTCTGCCCGTCATGCTCCCCAAGCCGGATACACACCATTCCTACACACATGCCTTCCTTCCTCCTCGAAGACTTCTCCCGAGAAGAGCGCATACACCAAGATTACTTGTACCATTGCTGTTATAAGTTAACACGAGCGATGATTGGGTGGTTTTTATGGTGGATTATGTAAGTACGTCAAGCACCACACTTCATTTCAAAAAGTCTTCCATGTGTCTGTAAAAGATTTTCATAGAATATGGCTTGCTTTTGGACAATTTTTGACAGGTAATAGAGAACCCACCAGGTTGGAGAGGACATATGCATCGCAACACAATATGGATAGGCTGTTGGAGCTCCTTATGCATCGACCTCGAGAGGTGAGAACTGTTACTGCGTACCATAGATCTCTTAGTGGTATGAAGAACATGTAGAGTAGTGTCTAACTACATTTTTGAAACCTTTTTCCATTTTTGCAAACACCCCTTGCAGAACCATTGCAACATGATGGGCTAAATGATCCTCCCTAGGAGCTCATCGTTTATACAGATTGTAGTTGTTTTGTAAAACATGATTGTCACTTTTGACTTCAAAAGAAGTGGAAAAATTTTGAGGATTTGCCTATGAAGGGCTAGATTAAAAATGTGGAAGGGTGGACCAAAGACAACATTGCCCTTAAAAGGCACTTTCTCTTTTCGCTACATATACATGTATATTATGTAGCACTAAGTATAATATAATGATTTTTTTTGTCTGAGTGACGATACATTTTTGTGTTGAATTTGGCTTTAAAAAATGAAGCTAGAGTTGCCTATTTCGTATTTTGAAGGTGTGTCGTTTGAAGGGCTGATTACTAGAAGTCCCTTTGCTAAAGAAGGGCTCTATAAGGTAGACCTTCCATAGAAAGTATCCACCTTGCAAAAATGAAACAATCAAGCTACAAAGCAGTGAGACCTGATTAGACTAGAGGGAGGTTGCGGATGTCATCCACGAAAGAGAGAAAATTGTGGTTTTGGAGTAAGGCTTGACGAGCCAGATCGCTGAGCTGCCTCGCTCTCGCTCTCGCTCGCAGGGAGCTTGCCAAGGCTCCACTCATGAGTTGCCTCACTCCCCTCTCCACCTGCGCCCTGCTGGCCTGGTTGTTTTGGTCGCGCTCCAGCGTCAGCCCCACCTTCCACACTTGCGACGCCAGCCAGCAATTGGTCACTTGGTCCATGAAGCAGGGCCAGCCCAGCAATGGCACGCCACTGCACAGACTCTCCAGCGTGGAATTCCACCCGCAGTGTGAAAAGAAGCCGCCGACGGCGGGGTGGGACAGCACCATGGCCTGCGGGGCCCAGCGAACCACCTTGCACACCCCCTGCTTCCGCTGCTCTAGAAAGCCCGCTGGAAGCATCTCCTCAAGCTTTACACTACTACTTTTAGCTTCTGAGCCTCCCTTAATGCCATTCTCACGGATGACCCACAAACATCTCTGGCCGCTTCCGGCGAGTCCCAATGCCAGCTCCTGCACTTGCTCCACCGTCATGGTCGATACGCTCCCAAAGGCCACAAAGATGACGGAGGCGCCAGGCTGCAAGTCCAGCCACTCCCTGCACTCATCAACCTCCTCCACCCAGAAGCTCGACCCCCCGGACACTGCATCGCCGCCTTCGCCACCGCCGCCCACCTTTGCCTCGGTCATGGGCAGCAGAGGCCCCACCAGTCGAATGGACTTGGGCCAGCAGTTTCCATAGTTTGGATGCGGGATGCCTTTCTCGAACTCGAGGGTCAGGGCTCCTAACACCTCTGGCTCCAATGCTTCAAAGGAGTTGCCAATCACTCCCATTGCCTTTCCCATGCACTTGAAACGATCGCTCAGCACCCCCCTGATCCAATCCACGCCTGCCTTTCCGAAGAATCGATACTCCAGAGGCATATCTCCAGGATGTATGCCCATGGGCAACCCAGGTACGCAAGTGACTTAGCTTCATGGGAGTCTCCCTTGAGGCTGTTGCCGGTACTGCAATACAAAACAGAACAATATCCACATTAACAAATAATGCTAACAACGTTAGCTGGAGGATTGGGATCAGAGGGGGTGCAGAGTGTCCTTACCATTTGCCTCGAAGGGGTTGTAGCCGGAGGCGATGATGGCATCGACATGTAAGTAGATGGAGAAAACAGAAGCACATTGAGGCCAGAAGATGAACTCCGGCACTGCCGCTTGCTCCGCCATGGAAGAAGCCCATCGCAAGAAGAAATCGCTGACTATGCAGGTAATGGGGTGGCCCTGGGAGGCGAGCGTTTCAACCAGCTCCAGGGCGCTTTTAAGAAGGCCGTGATCGATGGAGTCCCGAAGGAATTCGGTCCAGGTGTTACGGTCGAAGTCAGGTGGGAGGCCGTCCTTAATGCCCAGAAGCTGGAAATGACTATGGGCGGCGTGGGTGCCAGAGCTGCTGAGATGTTGCTGGGAGCTGCGCACAAGCTTGGCGTAAAGGTAGTCGACGGTGGCAAGGGTAACTCGCACGCCTTGGGCAACCAAGCGCTGGCCTACTTGCATGAATGGGTTGATGTGGCCCTGCGCTGGGTAGGGCAGCAGCAAGGCGTGGGGCGACGGTTTAATGGAGCCAAGGTTGCTGCTGCTGATTGACTCCACCTGCTGCTGGCGGGGCTGCTCATGACTAGATGCCATTGCAACGCCGAGAAAGCAGACAGCTTAATAAAGGCCAGAAGTATTGCCACTGGAAGAAGAGAATATATATTGGGTCTTACAGTACGCTTCCTTCCTGCTCAAGGAATACCTGGGGTTGGACTTGGACCGTGGACGAGTCTCGTCTATATGTAACACGGGGTCGAACTCAAGGGATCAAGGGTGGGAGTTAAATCGACCGTTCAATTTGATTCAGGAGACCTTTCGAATTTTGGGGGCGCAGAGGAAAGCGACAAGCAAAAAGTAATCCGCCTAGCTATACGCGCCCAAATCCTCCTGCGCCGAAAAGCTCTGCCGACGAAATTTGATTCAGGAGACCTGCTGGGAACCTGCGCGACACACAGTCGGGTTGCCCAAACCTGCGCGACACTGTGCCAAAGGCATTACACAGCCTGCATTACACACAACGGGCACTGCCCTGCTTGACACTGCGCGACACTGCCTTGCTCGACACTGCGTGACACTGCATTACACAGCCTGCATTACACACAGTCAGGCAAGATGCCTGCGCAACACTGCCTGCTCGAACTGCAGAGCCAGTTTTACACACAGTCGGGCATGCATAGTGCGACCTGAGGGTGGCCGAAAAAAATCCGTGAGGTGCTGCTGTGAAATCTGCACGAAGGACTGTCGTATGCTGTGTAACCTGCTTGACTGCATACGACGAACCTGCACGGATTGAGTGACACGGGGAATGCTGTCCTCATTCGGAGATATGTTGTCCATGTGAGGCAAGGTGTTATCGTATGTCGAGATTCCTGCTTGACTGCTTCTGCCGAACCTGCACGAAAGTTGGTCATTGTGAGTGCTCTCATTTCATGCATTGTTCGTTGAGTACTTTAAGCTATTGTTAATACACTGAATTAAAACCAGAAATACCTCTAAGCAGCAAATGAAATGAGGGTCAACAGTGTTAGAATGTGGTTGAGGGTTGAATCATGCTTCTACAGAAATTAGAGGTGTATATGTAAAAGACTGTCTCGCATGGCTTGCATATCACCCAATTTTGGAATCATTCACACGGTCATTGAAGAAAGATAGATATTAAGATGTCAATGTTGAGTTCTGATCCTTGTTTTGCATTTATCGCATATGTTTGCCAATGATGTGCATGTTGTGAGGAATTTTTGAAGGAATAGAGGCCCTGTGTCTGGTATTCTTAAAGCATATGTTGGCCTTAGCACAACAATCTTTATGGGTCTATGCTCGTCCCTCTTCACCGGTCACGTCTTTCTGCTTCTTTCTTGCTGAGCATCTGAAATCTGTCATAGGTGTGCAGAGATTACTTCAAAGCCCAGGGTCGATTCTGAGTAATTTCATAGGTGTGTAGAGATTACTTTCATCGGGATTACAAATATTTGCGGCTTCAACTCAAGGGGAGTATAGGGTGTAATACTTCTACAATAAGCTGATGGCGAATCATGAGGTATGTCTACGAGCTTACTTTTCTCAGAATGCCACACAATGTCGACGTAAATTGCGTATCTTTGGAGATTTTTGGTGCTTTTGAAGCATGTAATCGGGCAGGGAAAAATTGAATGTTGTTTTCCGTCTCATTGTCAGGAATTGAATCCATTCATTGAGGTTATGGGAACAAATGGGAAGGTTATTCGTGAGTGTCATGCATCGCAAACATGTATTGACCAAAAGGTTTCTTACGAAAGGTGATGCCTTCTTATTAGGCATTTAAAGATTGTGCACAAAATCACAAATATTCACGTTCCAGAGCACAAAACAGGACGTCCTAAAACCGGTGAACGACCACCACGACCAGTGTCTCCTAGATCGAAACGCCAATGCGTTACAAGGTTTGGAGATATTGCATATAAAGTTAGGGCGGCACGAAGAAAATTTCACAAAGATTTACAAGTGCGGGCAACAAAAGAGTGGGAAAGAGTCTTTGATAAAGAGGGAAAATCGCAAATAGAGTGGGAAGAGTCATGGATTGAAGCGCAAAAGTCTGCATGGGAAGCAGACATGCCAAGTAGGATAACAAAGCTAGAGGCAAAAATTAAGCGCGGATACAAACCCCGTGCTTATGGAGTTCCACATGACGCTGACATTCCTCGAGAAGAAAACGAGAGCGACGACAAAGAGGGTATTAAAGTTTCAGATGATGAGTCTGCCATCGTAAGTTTACTTTCCTTGACTACACACTCACATTCTCTTTATAGTGACAAGTTTTTACATTTATTTCAAGCTATAATTTGAATGTTATTGTAGCCGGTTTCATCATCGACCGCTAGCTTTGCGCATGTCGAGACCATTTCTTTCTTGGTGAGCCATGATCGCCTTGTGTGTGAGATTGATCACTGCAATATGGATCAGTTCTTGGATAGGTGTGTTACTAACGTAGATTTACTCTTTTGTATGTAAATCTTGCAAGCGTAATTAGAAAAACAAACAGTGTAAGTGTGTGCATTTTTTCATAGGTGCCGTAAGGGAGTCACTTTTGTTTTGCGGTCTTCTCGATCTGGGCTTGAGTCGGGGTTAGATGCCCATGTCATTGATGATGTTCTAGATCTTGAAGCTTCTACAAAAACGATCAACCTTTTTGCATTGTAAGGAAATAAACTTTATGCCTAAGTAACATTATAGATTTTTTGCTTTGTTCACTTGTGTATCTCATCCTTCATAGGAGGATGGAAAGCATATTGCCGCCCGATGTTCTCTCAGGTGTGTGGTGGGTAGACAGCTTGTGGTTCCCATTTGTCTCTGAGCGTGCTATAGGAGATCATACGTTTAGCAATTTCTTTGGGACACCTGATTTAGGAGCTCACGTATTTACCTTCTTCCCCGTTTTGGATGGGTATGGATGTTTTACTTTTATGTATTTTCGTAGTATCAAAACTGTCAAAGCTTCAAGTCTGAATGTGTGTTCTTACATAGATCACATTGGGTTCTTGTGGCATTTTACAATCCCCATCTCATACGCATACCCACTCTTTCTCGACGACGTTCAGCTATACTTCTCTTTGACTCTCTTTCGATTGTCTGCATGGAGAGACTCTTACCACACGTGTCTAGGTATGCATTGTTTTTGCTTTAAACATAATGGTCACATTGTTTGCATAATTTTAATTAATCAATTGCTTGTGTTTGAAGGGTACTAAAGCATTTTAGTAAGCATTGTTCAAACCTTCAAGTTAGAGAAGAACTTGAAGATCCGCGGGAAGCTTGCGAACTCCTCACTGCACAGGTTTATGGCACAATTTAGGGTTGTGTGCTATTGCATTGTGTAGTGAATTTTTTGTTGTTGACTTATACACATGTTTGTTGGCTATAGTGTCCTCAGCAGCCAAATTCTACCGACTGTGGTTATTATGTGATGACAGCAATGAGGTTATTGATAAAGACCACTCTTAAAGATCAAAAGCCTCAAGGAAATTTGGTAATCGCTTGTCTTAAGCACTCATTATAGTGTGAACTCTCACTACTTTTTTGCATTTCTAATGCTGTGTGTTCTTTTCAGTTAAAAAAGAATTGGTTTGCGCATGAAGAGGTCGAGTTCACGAGACAGAAACTCAATGCTTGGTTGAACAAGGCTTTGGGTGAGGTCACACTTGGATAGGCCATGGTTTAGGTCGATGTTGTGTTCACCTTTTATTGTATTAATGGCAAACTTTGGAAGTCGTCATGGCCTACTTTGTATCGATGATTTTGTTAACAGATATTGTCTATATTTACATTTTGGTCCACTTTGTGTGTTGTAATTTGTGGCAGGCTACAATGCTGAGAATCTTACTTACATGGGATATTGTCATGTCTGGACTTGATTAATCTACTCAAGCTTATGGGACGCTTTTTTGTAGAATCCAGTCTCCTGATATTTTTATGCAAAGCTGTACACGAGCAGGTACACCAGAATGGGGGGTGAATGAGGAGCACATGCACAGCACATGTAATCTGAATACACACAAAGAGGTGCCCACACACACACAAGAAAGCTTTTATAGTACTTGGCTGGATTATGAGTAGTGAGGCTTTGCATGTCGAAGCCTACCGATCCGTCCTTGATGTACAAATTACGTTCAAAATAATTTTATCTGGTTTTGGTTTGTAAATTTCTGCCTTTTGGTCCTCCACAGATGGAGTATGCAATTCCATTGTTTCATTTGTTTCTCAAGTGTTTAAATGAAGGTGATTGAGTTGCTGGCTTTTTATTCCTATTTTAGGCTGGAATGACAATGTGCCCTGCTTTGGTATTTTGGAAGAAAGTGTATCAGTGTCAGCATCTTTACATGCTGGTGATGAAGTTGTTGTAGCTCAGCTGCCACTCAAGGATACAGAGAGACCAGAATTTGAGGGTGAAGCATGCGTACTTGAAACCAATGTTGAATCAGGGCAATGCGGACAGCACTCAACATTCAGATGCTAATATGGTCGTGGGTTTGGATAAAGTGTCCTGCTGAATGGTTTGAGGGTTCTATTTACTCGAACGAATGGAAATTTACAATGCTGAGGCTGGTCTTTATGAGGAATACATGGTCTTTATGAAGAATACATGCTTGTTTATTATTCCAGAAGCCTGGTCTTTATGAGGAATACATGCTTGTTTATGAGCAATACATGGTCTTTATGAGGAATACATGTTTGTTTATTATTCCAGAAGCCTGGTCTTTATGAGGAATACATGCTTGTTTATTATTCCAGAATTTGTCTGTCTCTCTTTTGCTTTCGATTTGTCCGGTGATTATAGCCCATGTTGTCTTAGCAACAATACATGTTGTGACAGTTCTGAGAAACAAGCCTTTAAAAATGCCTTGCATCTGGATGATGACGATGCTTCGGCTTATGCCTACATGCAGAAAGTTTAGAGTACATGGCCGCCCATAGAAACACCAGAGTTGACTCCTCATTGATATCCTCCACTCGGTTTGGATCAAGAAAATATATGAAGGCCTGCACTGAAAACAAGAGGGCTCATGGCCTGCAATTAAAACCCAAAAGCACTGCCTAATTGACAAAAAGTTCGACACAAAGGAGTGTTGATGCTACTGTTCCACTAAAATGTCATAAAGTGGTAGCGTTTCACTTTACATAAAAGTGGTAGCGTTTCATTGCAAACCAGACCACTAAACAACTACAGCAAAAATGACCCATTGAAAAGTCAACACTGTCTCTTCTATGGAAGATGAGATCCGGCTGCCTCATCCTTAGGCGGAGGTTATTTACACACAACAAGTCTCTTTAAGTTGTATTTACAGAGCGAATATCCATTTCAGCCTTTGCATGATGCCATCCTTCAAGATGGATTCTTATGCTTTCAAAGCACACTAGAATTAACATACATGTCGACTTTTGCTTTCAGAGCACACTAGAATTAACATACATTTCAAGAATTGGTTTACCCACACTTTCATAATGGGATATGATTACTAGTTGCAAGTATAAGCACACTATTTGGAGAGAGGTCTTGGCTCCGCAAACGCTCAAAAATGCAAAGAGATTTTTAACAAAGCAAAGCAAAAAACTGATGTAACAACTCATTACTATGTTCAAAACTTAAAAAGTAATCTCAACAAGTTGAAATTAACAACCCTCTTGAAACAAAGTAATCTCGACACAATGTGTAGAGATCACTTTTGTGGTAGGGAGCTCTTAGTTTCTAAACTCTCTAGAAGAAAAGTAATCTCAGCACAACGAGTCGAGATTACTTTTTTCCCAGAGAGCTAGAATCCCTAACTCTCTGGAAAAAAGTAATCTCTGCACAACGTGTCGAGATTACTTTTTTTCCAGAGAGTTAGAATCCCTAACTCGCTGCCATAAAAGTAATCTCTGCACAATGTGTCGAGATTACTTTTTTTTCCAGAGAGCTAGAAATTTTGAACTGTTAGCCACTCCCTGTAAAAAAAGTAATCTCTGCACAATGTGTCGAGATTACTTTTTCTCTAGAGAGTTGTTAATTTCTATTTCTCTGGAGAAAAAGTAATCTCGACACATTGTGCAGAGATTACTTTTATGGAAGAGAGTTAGAACTTTAGATTTGTGTACTATTAACGTAATCTCAACATACGAATAATGTTTGGTTTAAATCAAAATTGAATAAAACTCGTCAAAATTTTCATTTGTATTAAAAAAAGCTTGAAATATAATTGTCATAAATATGTCATTACATGGCTTCGACTAGAAGAATACAACAATAGCATTCTGACGATGGAAGCTTTGATGCCTGGTAGTTGTTCTCCATTTTCTCGGGTAAGTGTAAAGCAATACTCAACATCTTCTGCACCACCAAATTGGTAAGAAGAAATCACCCCCCCAAAACTCTCAGCTTCATTACAGACGCGAATCACTTGACCCACTAGAGATTGAATGACCTTTTCCTTGATGTATATAGGCTTTACTGGGAGGAGAGCATGACACGTGGGTGTGATTTGAGAATCCACTAGCAAGGTTTTGGTGCAACAATGTGGACACCAAATACGGGGCCACTTATCAAAACGGACACGCGATCTCCCCCTTTGGTGCTTGCGTCTGAGTTGGCCGTTTGACGCAATGGTTTGGAAGGTTGGCCCGTTCCATCAAGGTCTATGCTTTGTTGTTCTTCACATGTGCGAACTAGTGGTACGCCATGACCGAGCCGAGTTGCTATAACATGGGCTTGTATTTGTTTAATACTCCCTCTGGCAGGGAGATCAATCTTTGTAGGGATCACAGATGTTGAGAGTGTCCCTTTCATGTTTTGCAACTGTTTCCTGATGACTTCAATCTCTTTGGGATCCTTAGAATACACCTCTTTTTGTATAGTTGACAGTGCATCCTTGAGGTGGTTGATGAGATCCACCACATCATCTTCCCTCTCTTGTACATTATTGTCACTATCGCGTGCTTCAAAATCACGATGCATGACATCTTTGTAGATGTTGGATGCGTCTTCATGTGCACCATGTAGAAATTCTTTCAAACGAGGAAAGTGAGTCAGTACTATCATTAGAACACCATTAAGATGCTTACATTGACTGCCCCAATCCGGACAATCACAATAATTGCTTTGCAAGCTGACATAATACCATATACTCTCAGTTGTGGCACTTTGAATCTTGAAGAGAAGTGACCCTTCATTTATAACCTGAAAGGTAGATGGTGTGGTTTGAAACCTTTGCAAGATTCTCTCCCCTTCAAGCATTTTTGCTGTCTGCATCTTTGTCCCCCCCCGAACGCCATATCGCCCAGAGTCAGCTACCATGCAAAGCATGAATTAGACACGAATCCACACCTTCAACGTATGCTTTGCAATAAATAGAAAAGAGAACAAATTACCTATTTCTTGTTTTTGTTGAAAGAACCTCAAGAGGGTACCACCGATGCGACTTCCAGACTTCGAGTCACCCACAAGCGCATGCAAGAGCTCCAAGATAGATCGATTAATCCGAGCATCCAAAAGAGTATATTTAATATATTGCCATAAGCGCTCCACCAAGTTTGTGGTGTCAACATTTCCATGTCTAAACATTCGTCCAAACCTTGGCCATCGGGTTTTCCACATGCAATCCCACCCACACCATCCATTAGTAACATAACGAACTATATTTGGGTACGGTGAATACCTCACCAAAAGCTCTTGAAATCTGCCTTCAAAATCTGATTCTGTCGCACAATGCATTAAGTTTGACAAATCATTATAAACATCGTCCCTTAACTCCTTTGGAACCTACATTTCAAAACAAACGTGCATATGTTGTACATCGATTTTTTTTTTTAGATCAAATAGTTACAATTAAATAACTTACCAGTATAATACCTGAGGTAAGAGATTCTCCACCCATGCTTTCTTGGTATGGAACCAACATAGTAGAACACGGCATGCAACCTGATACTTTTTTCCATTGGCGTCAACACTCCAACTATGCGGGTCTTCATCCACGACCTTCGATATAGCCTCTAGTTCTTGTTGTGACTTATCAATCACAATAGCTGACGGACGAATGTGGCCCATCCTCTCAAATACTACAGCAACTGTCAACTTTAAAGAAATAACGTCATGATGACAGCCAGGATCTGTCGTACACAGCATGAACCAAATTGGTAGGCCAACACCTTGTTGGTTTGGCAACACTGCAACATATAATGGTAAACCATATATGTTTGTTTTAAATGTGCTGTCAATAGCCCATGAGTTATTTGTAGAGAATCGCTTGGCCATTTGTAGCATCCAGTCATCTTGGATGATCAAGATAAAAGGCTTATCTTTGTCATTAACTGCCGATGGATTGTATGGTTGGCAATAAACCACCTGCATAATTTGAATGTAAGAAGAAAATAAATTTGAACTACTCTATATGACTTATGACAAGACATTACCTTGTTGGTTTCACGTAATTTCATAGCCTCCGTATACATAGAAACCCAGTCATCATCTGATACGCGACCTGTATCAACTTGATCACTTAGAGGGTATCCTTTGTATAAAGCAATTTACTAAAGAGGCAAGTCAAAGTGCTACCTCGATAACGCATTTGATAAGACAAGATATTGATTTCATGCGGTATCATAAAGAACCTGTAGATAGTACAATCAAGAAGGGAGGCTCGCTCCATGTGAAATCTTTCTTTTGACAAAGACATAGAAGCAACATATCGAGCATTTCCGACATCAAAGAGATCTTCCATGCAACACTCAATTACGGATGGATGGACAGGCAAGTGATATATATCACTTCTTGAACCTGGAACATGACCACTGTGACTAGTGTTTAGATAAATATGAACATCATTTCTCCCATTGGTAGTTATCACTTGTATTTTGAACGGACAACCACATTTCTTTGATGTCCTTGTTCTCTTTTTATCTCCCCTTCGTCGAGGCGCACCACCTCGATGACATATATAATCAATCACAGTTTTTAATGTGCCCGATTTTTTGGAAGAACGGACCATCACTAGCCTTGTCTTGTGCTCGATCATGATGGTCTTTAGGCGCCCCTCTACATCGGACGTTTTGTAGTGATCACATTTGGAGGCTCTTTATTCAGGTCCATTCTTTGATGCCATGATCTTGAAGTTGAAGCGTTAGTTGCATTGCTACATCCACAAGCATTTATGTACTCTTTGATGTATATGGTAGATATACCATGCTTCCTAACTTCAATGCACCATTTGGACTTGATGGAAATTAGGGTTTTATTAAACCCTTGGTGTTTTGATCCTTAAACAATATGGGCAACTTTTACAATATCCTCCCAATCTTCAACACATGGAACTCTCACTGGCTGCGAATCTCCCAAATATAAACAAAGCCTTCTATCCTCATCAAGCCCAACATGAAGCTCATCCTTCATCTTGCGCCACTTCTTCAAATCCAACATGTCTCTAGAGTTATAGGTTTTAAGAGTCTCCAATGTTGTGGAGAGGTCACTTTGAAGCACTCTTATCATGTAATTATATGCCTCTCTGTGAAAGGAAAAATATGTTGTGGACACATAGAGATTTGGATCCGGAAATAACTTAACCATTTGATCTTCAAGAGGCCGGCTTTCTCCAAGAGCATCACCTTCTTCATGGAGTACCTCGAAGTCGTCATCAATACTTTCACTACTCGCATCACTTAAATCCTCATCAAACAACTCTTCAAGCATATGATCACCTTCCACGTTTGCTTGATCCCAATCCATCACTTGGTTGTGATTGAGGGTGATTGGATGAGAAAGCACACTTCTTTCCGTCCGTGAGTGTGAATGTTACTGTGTGTGTGTGTGTGTGTGTGTGTGTATGCGGGCACGCAAAGGAGAAGGACAGAGAGAGGCCAGTTTTTCTGCCCTGTGTCGAGATTACACGCAGTGTGTTGAGATTACATACAGTGTGGGTCTCTGCATTACTTTGATGTGAGTCGAGAGTTAAACTCTTTAAAGTAGGTTGAGTGAATGCTGAGCATACTTGCTTGGCGTTCATAAATGGAAGAATGTACTTTAAGCTTCACTTCAATGCACAAATTAAAGGCGCCGGGCCCCGCCGCCGAAAGTGATGGCTGTGCAGAGATTACTTTTTGTGCAGAGATTACAATTGCACTGCGCCGCAAAAATCCGCAGTCCTCATTGAATCTTGATCTAACTTTTCACTCCCACCCTTGATCCCTTGAGTTGGACCCCGTGTTACATATAGACGAGGGTGGACGAGGTCGCCTCCATCTCCAAGATCATGTTTTTGGGGTCATAGTGTTTCATGGTATTTCACGCCCGTGTCTCACTGGGGCAGGCAAAGGTTGGCCAATCCGAGGTGGCGACAAACCATTCGTAGATGAAAAAGGAAAAGTTGGCCTGCATAGCTTGTCAGAGGGACGGCCTTGCACCCTCGTCCAAGTTCACTTAACAACGGCCATTTGCGAAAAGTGCACGCGGGAAGCAATATCACAAGCTTTAAACCCTGTCTGCCAGCGTGAAAGGCGAGTGTCGAACCACTTGCGCTGCTCTAATTCGTTGTCAACTCTGCGCAACATTTTTTGAAAGGCTCAGTGTGACAGCAACGTCAAGGACCAACTTCAAAAAAAGGGTGGGGCGGGCGTCATAGTGTGACACGGGCCTCAATCGTGGAGAATTTTCCTTGTGCCCAAAAGGTTTTTCTGTATGTTTCAACTAGGCACGTTTCATTCGACAAAAGTACTTTTGGCTCATGGACCCACAAGCGTCTTGATTATTTCGTCCTATGGGGACGGTCATGTTATAGCAACAACATTCATTCAGGGATTGTTTTCCAAGCTTCAATTGTTTTCCCCCCTAGTATACCTTCAAATGGGAAACACTATAGGTTTTCTATGGGTTTGCATACCAAGTGAAAGGGCCACGATGGATTTCTGAAACAATTAGAATCATGAGGTTGGGTTTAACTAGAATTATAGAAGACATATCATTGTTCTAGAATGTCTCTTTTATTAAGTAGTCGAGTTTCCTCCTCACAAAGAAGCAAACCGGAAATACTAGGAACTTCTTTGGAATCTACAAGATTTTTGAACTAAGTTCTCACATATTTCACCGGTTTTTCTTCCTTTTACCATGGTTTGCTCACATATATATATATATGTATGTATATATGCATACACACACACACACACACACACACACACACACACATATATATATATATGTATATATATGTGTGTGTATGTGTGTATGTATACACACACACACACACACACACACACATATATGTATGTGTGTGTGTGTCCTCCTCGCAAAGAAGCAAGCCGAAAATACTAGCAAAGTTTTTGAAATTTGCAAATTTTTTGAACTAAGTTATCACATATTTCACCAATTTTTCCTCCCTTTACCATTTATTTATTTACACACACACGCGCACGCGTATTAATGAGTTTTTATGTTTGTGTGTGGACGTGTACGTGCATATATATATATATATATATATGTATGTATGTATGTATGTATAGAATTTATCAAAATTATGCATGGTGAAGCTTTAGTTCCGCATTCTAAAAGAATAGAATGCAAGAGAAGTCAAGCCACGTGAGGATGTGAAATGAAAGGTGAAATAAAAAAACCATTCAATATTTTAAAACCAAAATAACATTTAAAGCAATTCTCAATCATCACTAAAAACATTGAAAGTATGCCTAACTCAACTCTCCTCTAAGGCTTCTTGTAGAAATTCAAAAATACACTAAAATTCCCAACAGATGTCACTAGGGTGGAAGTACACACCAATGAACAAGATTCGACATGCGGGGAGATGGTTGAAGAGACGAGTTGCCCACCTTTGGAGTTGCAAGAAAAACCAATTGCGCCGATCGAACCCTTTGGTGCGATAATCAAAGAGAATGAGAACTTGAATGATGAGATGTACGATAGACCAGAGTCGTCCGATAATCTCGAAGTTGAGGTTCATATGTCCAATGAATCTAGTCAAACTGATTCGTAGAGCTCAACACATAAAACTTGATTTCATCAGCCATATTGTTGAGGTTTCATGTAGTACGACTAACACTGTTAGTTTGCTTAAGCAAAAGAAGAAGAAAAAGTGATGCTAGTTGTTTCTCACTTTGGCGATAAATTCCTCATACGCTGGCTTGGTGATGAAGGGGTGTGTTGTGGCAGGGCTATCTCCTTGGTGGCATCCCCAAGTCACTCTTTGTTTTCCTCTACTATTGACAGTCACAAGGTGGCGCCCTTAATCAGTTGATGTATCTGATGGTTTTGTGGTTAGGTTGTTATTGTGGGTAGTTTGTAGGTAGATGCTAAGAAAAAAAACACTAAAATTTTGCTAAATTTCGTAGATTTTGTTGCCTACAAATTTATTTATTTTTACGATGACAGCACATGGTAAGTATTTTTAAAAGTATATTTTTTAACACTTTCATTACCCACATTTTAATAACATTTTTAGTATTTATAATTCTCGACATTTTGAAATTTTTTGTATTTGAGATTATGCCTCTCTCATTGATCGCAGTTCTATAAGCCTTCGTGCTTGTTGGAATCCGTTGCAATTCTTTGATTGTACTTCTAAAAAAAACAATCGCCAAATTCTAGAGGACAACAATCGCCAATTTCATGTGCAGGTTGGTGTTTCTTTTGCGGCGTAAACTATGTAATCATGTTAATGTACCACGTGAGTTCAGCAGGAGGGGTTTTAAAATGCAAAAATTTTAGGCAATTTAACAGAGATACATTAAAATAAGGGGTTCAAGCATGGCCGCAACCACAATACAAGCCCTTACCTAAGACACTATGGTGATTGGGAAAGAGCACCACACTTCTCATAGGCAAGAGTTGCACACTTCACATACATGTCCATAATAGTAAACACGACCAACAAAAGCCTACCTAGTTATAGTCAAGGCCATTGGCTGCCCCACTGGAAGATCTCGTACATGAGTCACCATGGTAGCATCGCAGTAGCTGGGAAAGGGAGCCACTTGGTATAAGTAAGCACGTACACATGAATCACCTTGGTTATTGGGTTTAGCACGAGTTTTTTTCCTTTTAAGATCAAATTGAAGAAAGCGCCTTCTCGAAGGTGCCTTCTCGAACAACTAAAGCTTGTTGTAGATATTGTTTGGCATTGCATCTTGCTGCTTGCCACACTCATATATTGAGAAACTCCCAAAGGACTATGCTGCTCCATCCTCCCCTTCCATTTGGTGTTGGAAGCCCATTCGCAAACACCCACTCTATGTGGTGCGCCTCTTCCATCACTAGCAACCAGGCCATGGATAGTGCACAATGACTTCTTGGGATCTTTGGTTCATTGCAAGCAGTTGAAAAAGAAGAAAACCGCCAATCTTCCCTCGCTTTTCTAATGGGCGTATTCATTTATTTCCTAATGTTAATCCCTTCAACAGCAGGAGCAAGCATATGCACTACATCTACATCCACAGAGTGGTGGGTCTTCCCACGACAACACACATTTTGGAATGAATTGCAGCAACGGTTGTGGATTTTTGAGCTTGATATGTGAGACCATCTCTTTTGGAAGTGTTATAGGCTTTTGTATGCTTATTTTCAACATCTACTTCAAGAGATATTTCCTTGCTAGCCAAATGCATGCGATGGAGAGAAGGTGCATACTCCAATTGAGCCAGAGCAGGCGCTTAGTTGCACATTATTGTGCCTTGCCCACAATAAATCCACATACCATGTTGCAGATACTTTTGTCATTGGTGAATCCACTGTCAAGAAATATTACCACATGATTGTCGACATGTTGGCAACTAAGTTCCGGCATCATTAGATTTTAGTGCCATTAGGAGATGAAAGGCTAAGAACATCATTAAGCCATCACCTTGTTTCCCAATGTTTGCGGGGAAATTGATGGCACACAGATCAAGTTTTCTAGGAATCAAGATATTGAGCACATTCCAACTCAAGACCGGTGCAAACACCACTTTCACTCAGTTTTATGCAAGCCATTTGCAATGTGTGCAAATGCATTTGGTATGTATGTGTCATGGCTCCTGGTAGAACGTCCAACAATGTTGTTCATTAGAAGGGAAGGCATCATCAATTTACAAACGGTTTAGAGATGGTGGAGTGGGGGAATGGGGAACACACACAACACATAGAGCAAATGCCCCTATATAGCTCAAGGTATTCACATCACCCCTCTCCTCTTGAATACACCTTCAAAAAAGATCATTCACACCAGCAGGGCCTCGCATACACATTCTGTAGACGCACACACTCTTTGCAACACCACAATCAAGCACACTTACTCCGCACTACTCATTCCACTACCCTCTACTCACATTACCTCTCTCTCTCTCTCTCTCTCTCTCTCTCTCTCTCTCTCTCTCTCTCTCTCTCTCTCTCTCTCTCTCTCTCTCTGCACAACACACCCTCGGGGGGGCACATCTGCCAACACACACCCAGAAACACATGCACAATTGCAAAAAAGACGAAGTGGAAAGGGGGAGTTGACACAAAATGCAGCAACGATGGATTCTCTTTGCTCAAAAAAAATGTTTACAAAGCTTCTTCGGCCAAAACCATGGCCACTTCGCTCTTCACTTAGCTCCACTGAGCCCTCGACTGTCTACTCTCTTGTAGCTCCTCCAAGCGGCCCTTGCTGGCCTCCAAAGAGCTTCCCTGTTGGTCTCTCCACCAAAGGACATTGCTGGCTTTTGCAAGGCTAGAAGGTCCCCCAAAAATGAAAAACTTTTGCCCCTTATGGGGCATCTTTATCCCTCTTTAGCAAGTGACTTACCCTTCGGCCAAGTGTCCGCTTCCCCTCTTTTGAACCACATGAGAATAATCACTTGGCACCGTGCTCTACTTGCCAACCATGCCATACATGAACCTACCCTCCCCAAGGCAGCAACAACGCCGTCGTTGCTCAAGGGGGGTTACTTCACCCTCAAAAAACATGGGCCCCATGGGTGCTGCAGGAACGCTCCAGCCTTGTGAACCAGCCATGTCATCACCAACTTTCTGCCTAGAACGACCGTCGGCCACCCAGTCTTGCCGTGCAACATCGACAACGACCACACGCAGTGCCAGTAGCATGGATGCTCACAAGGGAGCTCCAAGGACTCCCTTCTCCACTTCCTTGTCTAATGGGGCCTCACGGCCTCCTATAAATACCCAGACCCGCGAGTGTCGTTTCCTGCATATGGGCTCCTAGATCCACCACGTGGTAGCCTTTGGGATGGCCACCCTTCAAAGCCTCCTCAAGACCACTTTAAAGATTCAAAAAACACCGCTTTCTTCCCCTCAACTTCAAAGCCGTGCAACTTCTTGCTCCATGCTCCAATGACTGAGCCACAAAAAACACTTGAAAACTTTGGTCCCTGTCTTTGATCCCTTGAATACGCACCACATTTGGACTTCATCGAGGCCATAAACCAAGGCCACAAAAAACTAAAAAAAATAAATTGGCACCTCCTCTTGAGCAAATGCTCCAAGTTTCAACCTGACATAACTTGTGCTCGTGATTCGTATTGACACACCGTCAACTCCATGTGATACACACTACCACTGAGAACTCTAGCGGGCCCAAGAAAAACACCAGATGACATGCCTACCAATGTGGTCAAGTTGCCACATACTTGGAACCTTTCATTGGCCATATCTTTCTTGTTCGAGCCTCGATTGACGATATGGAAAGATCGGCATGCTCCAGAACTCAAGCACCTTGTATCTATCTACTCATGCAAGCTTTGGCTACCCATCCCCACTTTCCTTGTCCATCAGGAATCTGCAAAGCATTCTGCCTTTAGCCAACTGTAACTTCCACACCATGGCTCTGTTTGAGGAGTTTTCTGGACCGACATGTAGAGCACCTTAAGCACCACATTCCAACACTTCAAGGAGTCTTCCTTTCCATCTTGCTTGGCCCTTCTTGGAACCCTTTTGGCTTTAAAAACCACACCAGGTATACATTTCCATATCCCTTTGCCTGCCCAAGACCTTCACACATGCCTTTGCACCACTTCTTGCACCCGGAGGATTCACCATGGAGAACTTACCACACCATGTAAGTGTAGGGTAGGGGGGTTATTTTACAAGTTACATAAGCGTATAAGTTAGGGGCAGGATCCCAATGACTTTTCTCATAAGCTTAAAAATAAAGGAGGGGGGTATCATATTTAGGGGGTGGGGGTGGGGGTGGGGGTACCTAACTCGGGTTGATTACTTGTAACGATTGGTCATCGATGTGCACTAGAGCTTGGATGAATCGCGGGGAAGTTTTTTATCAGGTCACACATCAAATTCTGCATCAAGCCCGTCATAGATTAGGGTTGATTTGGAGCATGTCAAGGATTGATTTACACCAATTTTGGATGGGTCAGAATTGGACGAGTAAACAAAGTGCAGGCTGATCGGGCACATAGTTTGAAAGTCAAACTAGGACACATTGAGGGTACATCTAGTTATCAATAGAAGTGGTTCCTTAGTATGTTGCCAGTCACTTTGCTACACACTCTTTGACTAGTTTTACTCAGTTAGATCATGTGAGACCTAAATTTTATATGTAAGATAGGGGTATGATAGCTTTCTTCATTGATTATCGTATAAGCATAAAAAGGGGGGTCATATTCCCTAATATGAGTCATATATAGGGGTTTTATCAAAGTTGTTCGCTCGTAGGTGGCGTCCCATTTTGTATATAGAGTGGGTCTTGCACATATGTAGGCATCCATAGCACTGCACTGTCCACTTCCCATCATAGACCAACTTTGGTTGCACCATCATCGCCCAAACCCCTTGATGAACATTCATGTTCAACCATAAGAAGCCTTTATTCACCTTGAACCTGCAAAAATTGAGCAAACATCGAGCACACCAAAAACCATATGTATAAAACTTTGTCACCCACTACCTCTGTTCAAGTGGGTTGCCCAACCCCTCTCATCATTAGCCTAGCTTTCACTTGGGTCAAATACATAGCATTGATCACATCCATCCACCTTGTGAACCTCCAAATAGTGTCGTACCTAAGCACACAACCATCCATGCATGTAAAAAGCACACAACATGCCTACAATATTGCCGTCATCACCTTGTAACTAACCTGCTCCAAATAAATCATCATCATGCACACCATTTTGCATCATAGTCATATCTAACATTTTTGACATACCTAACATTCTTGGCATTGTTGACCCTCCCTCCCACATACCATAGAAAGCCAAGTCCTCCTCAAGAGATCCGAGTAACTGAAGGATAGCCCACCGCACTACTGCACCTGCCAACATACCTTTCAACCTTGGCACTCATGCCTCCTTTGAAATCTTGGAAAAGGCCACACCCCCAGTCTCTCCTTCATGCACAATAGGACCCATCTGCTGCACTGGCAACTCTACCAACATAGGCACCCTAACCATCATCAACTCCACACTCACCTCCATACCCGCAACATCCTTAATCCCGACATCATCAAGCCCTTACTCATCAACCAGGACATAGGGATCTACCATCACCTCCTATAGATCAACCGCACTTATCCTGTCTTCAAGCTTCCCCTCGACAAGTACACTGGCATCCTCTTGCATACGCGTCACCACCTCATTTGATTCCGGATAAGGCACAAGGCCACCCTTAACCTATATTTTGGCTAACGCTTTCTGAACAAGTACATGTGATCCTTCCTCCATGTCAACCATTGGGTCATCAAACCCCCAATCAACCTTGTCATCCAGACATATCTGACTAAGATTACCAGTATCCATGGCATCACTCCTAAAATCCATAGGCAATTGTACTTGCCCCTCCTAAATATGGCATGTAGATGTGGACTCATCATCCCCACTATCAACACTGCTCAACTCCCCAAGATTGGCTCCCTATTCTTCCTTCAACAAGCCAAATCCATACATGCACCTCTTTCCTTTTGCTACTCACGATAGGGTTGCACACTATTTGGGTCATGCTCATCACCTTGTTCCACTTCATAATAGTTTTTTGGCTCTGTACTCGCTTCTTCAACAACCTCCATCAACTGTATAGTTGCCTCGGTCTTATCTACCGCTTGATGGACTTCACTGTTCCATAACACCTTGGAATCCACAACACCTGTTACCTTCTTCACATGCAAAATATCATACACATCATACCTTGAAGATGTCAACCTTGTCTCCCAAGTGCCATCGGGTGTCCAAAGAATTGATAAAACTTGACATACTTCCAGCTTCCTCTTCAAAACACGTCAATTTTGGCATTTCCACCACCTTTCTCATGGCCTGCTTTGGAACACCTCTTTTCTCTTCACAATATTTCACCGCTTTCTTACTCGAATCCTCTTGGAAAAACACACTAGGGGGGACCCTAAATAGGCCCCACTACAACCTTTGAGATCTCACAAGTACATGGGGTACCTTATCTGCTCCACCATCAACTTTATCAGCTTGTATCGAATGCACATCAACACACAAAATAACGTTTACCGTTTAGAGCCCTTCTATCAGCCTTGGACTAGGTGCACAAACCACTTCTACACAATGCATCAAATTGGCCTCCAATTTCTTTTTCACTTTGCGGCTTCTCACTTTGGCAACTGTTAGCAGCGGCTAACACAGGCTACACCAATTATGCACCAAGCTGTGGATGTGCCATAGTGCACAGTATTTACTTTTCATTGTATAGGGCTTGGGCTCATTTAGGAGTTCCAAAGTTGTATGAGTCTAAGCTAGAGAGCTCACTTTATCCCATAGTTGAAGGGTTTGAGGCCCAAAACTATAAAAGAGCCCTATGCTTAATGAGAGGTCATTCTTGAGTAGTCCTTTTGAGAACTCTCTCCCTAGAGGAGGTCTTGATGGCCTAGCCTTTGAGCTTAATGCCCATGCTTAGAAGGCTAGTGCTAATCGCATGTAATTAGTGTAATCCTATTTTAATTAATCTAGTCTTCATTATGTTGTCAATCATGTTTATCTACTTTCCTTCATTGTTTTGAAGTGTTGATCTTCTCTAATCTAACTCTTACTTATGCTAAGCTACTCCGATTAGTGGAGTCCTTATCTAACTCTCTCGGTTAAGCGGAGTGGGTGTACTCGTGATTGAGGGATTAGAGTTGTCCTCTAATGGTGTGCTTGTGTGTGTGTGTGTAGGTTTAAGAAGCCTTGAGCTTAATTTGATTATGTGTGACTTGATTTGGACACCATGATGGGCATGGTTGGGGTGGCCGACTTGAATGCGATCTTGTGTGCTTAATCGTCAATGCATGTAATTAGAGTTGTGCTTGAGAGATTCCAAGATTAGTGTGTTTCACTTCATTGCTTGATGTGTGTAGATGATTGCTTGAAATTGATGCTTGATGTGCGATTAGCATTAGTTGTTTGGGATGATTTCTAATTACATTGGAGGATGCACGCTCTTGAATCCTCTCAATCTTTGCATCCGATGACGCTCTCGCACATTCTTTGTGTGATGCCTCCAAGCCCTAGCCGGGTCATGCTCTCTCTCTCCGGATTGATAGATTTGTGGGAGATTGCCTATGCTATGGCGAGCCTCCAACATTGGCGCCGTTGCCGGGGACGGGTTGCCTACGCTAGTGGAGTTGAGGTTGCAGAAGATAAGAGTAATTTGATTACCGATTTCTTGTAATTAGGTAGGATTTGATTGTGTGTAGTGTAATTAGGTTTAATTAGATGTGTATAGAGTCATTTCACCCCAAAAACCACTAAATTCTCTTTTGATTTTGCTAATTTTTCACTAACCTTCACTAATTTTGCATCCCATTCATGCTAATTTTGTACTAATTGTACTAATTCCATGCTAATTTCATGCTAATCTAACCACTAATTTTGATTTGAAATGTATGCTAAATCCCCTTAATTGAGGAGGATCGTCACTCTTAATTTCTCTAATCTATGCCTAATCATGTGATTGAGTGTTGATTTTGGTCAATTTTTTGATCAATTTTGGACCGAATCGGAGTTGCACACATGTGTGTGCATGATGGAATCGTCGCGTGGAGCAAGGATTAGCTTGGATGCAATCAATTGTAAGTGGATTGACCTACTCCGTTCAAT
This sequence comes from Adiantum capillus-veneris, assembly GCF_014529385.1. Taxonomy (NCBI): domain Eukaryota; kingdom Viridiplantae; phylum Streptophyta; class Polypodiopsida; order Polypodiales; family Pteridaceae; genus Adiantum; species Adiantum capillus-veneris. The sequence continues at coordinate 117,896,731 of NC_140940.1, forward strand.
TTTTGATTGATTAAGTTGATCCCATTGAGTTGCTAAATCATTGCTAAAATTAGGTGTGTGTGCCTAATTGATGGAATTTATGCCTAATTTGATGAAATTGGAATGAAATTGGATACCTAGATGCTTGAGGAATGGTATTTTTGCATAAATTGTGTGTGCAAATCACTAAATTGATGTGTATGTGAGGCTATTCCGGTCATGGAGTAGGCCTAATTGCCAAAATTAGGGCAAGATTTGAATGTGTGTGCCCATTTTAAATAACTTTGATGAGAAGATTTATGGTCAAATTGAACACCTAAATGCTTGTAGATTGATGATTTTGCAAGAAATGTGTATGCAAACATTAGGAATTGGCCTAATTTCGTTCCTAATTGAGCAAAAAATTGGATTTGTGCACCTAATTTTTGTGTGTGTGCAATGCTAAATTGAATTAAAATTTGATCAATTTTTGATTAAAATTGAGTTAATTTAGCATGTATATACTCATGTATGTGTGATCAAGTGTGCAATTGATGAAATGCAATGAGTGTTTAATGAAATTTTGCACAAATTGACGGCCTAAGTTTAGGTGTGTGTGCCTAATTAATGGCCAATTATGCCTAAATTGGGGATGAATAATTGGTCTTGGTTGCCAATTATGATGATTAAAAGACCTAATAGATCGGTGTGTATTTGATTGATTGACTTTGGATGATTTGATTGATACCCAATTGAAAATGATTAATCTACATTACTATTGTGATGTGAATGCCAATTCGATTGGATATAGCAAAAAATTTCATTACATGCTGCATTTGTAAGTGCCATAATCAAAAGCGTGTAGCGATGCAATGAAACACCTAATTAGGTTTGATCGATGGTTTTGATATTGGATATGAGCAATTGATTTGCAATTATTAATACACGGGGTTGAAGTTGCAACTATGAGGAAATCGTGCATTAATCAAGCATGTGTGCATTTCCCGTTGATTACAAATTGATTCAAATTTGAATTCAAAGCCAAACATGCTCATGCATTCCAATCTATTGTAATGTGTGTAAAAGGAGTTATCAAAACTAAACAAGATGGACAAGAAATTGAAGGAAATTCATGAATATGCTTACGCAATGTCAAATCTCCTTGTAATTCGGATGCATGACATGCTAAGTGTGTTTTGGAATTACTTTGTATGCACTTCTTGTAATAAGATCGAGTGACAAGAGGAATTCAAACAAGTTCAATTACGAGCATTTTTTGACCTACAATTGTATACAAAAAAAGAAGAATTGTGCATAAAACACGCTTTTGGTAACCATGTGCATGAGATATCACGCTCCGGGATTTCTATAAGTTGTTTAAATAAAGCCAATACGTGCACACCCACATTCTGCCTTCACACTTTTGAAGCATGCCATATCCCGCCACGCACACTATCTCTCTGCGGGACTCAGCTCTTAATTGAAGAAATGGTTTTGATTATTAAAAAAAAAAAAACTTTTATGGCTGCTTTTAATGCGCCATTTTTGGAGACACACACACACACTCACACACGCATGCTGGCTCGTAGCTCTCTAGCCACAAAAACACACACACGGCTTTGCAGCCTTCGCTGAGCCCGCCAGCCGCCTTCAATGCCTCAAAAGCCGCAGACCCCGGCCCGTTTGTTGGCTTGGAGCATCCCATACACACGCCTCAAAAGGTGATGCCGCCTTGACTCGCTAGTAGCCAACACACACACCCCCCATCCTCGCCACCTCATTTACTCTGAAGTGCTACCTGCCAAGCCGATCGGATCAGCCCATGACTCCATGAGCGAAAATCTTCACATGCCGCCATTGTCTACCATGCACCAGATCTGTGTTTTAAATTGTAATAGGTGACAGCTCTCACCCCGGTTATCGGCCACAATACAGGTATTACAGACCCCAACTTTTGCAGGTGGCTCGCAACACTGCTTCCACACACACACACACACTGCCTCAGCTCAACCAGACCCACTTGCCCGCTTCACTCCTGAATCCTGATCTCCTGCTTTAACCACACCCACGTGTTGGGACCCTCCGGTTTACTCTCAGATCCAGCCTCACAGCTACTACCTGCCAAGCTTGGCTTGTAGCCCGCAAACCTCCACGCACACACTGCACTTTTGTCTTTTGCCATTGACCCCACAATGATTTTGAGAACTCTCATCGCGAGACTCGAGAGTCGATGCCCATTGCCTCTGCTGGATTCTCGTCCTCTCTCCCTTTTATCTGACCTTCACCCTGCACGCTCAAAATGCACTAAAAATGCTGCAGTTTACTACAAGTCAAACACACACAAGGGCTTCTTAGAATGGCGCGCATCAACACACACGCAAACTGGGCCGCTATCTCCTACTGGCCTGCCCCAAGCCTTGCTCTCTCTACTCGCTGCAGACTTACTCCAAGAAACTTTGCAGAGGTGTGCGTACTGGAATGCTTCAGGACCTTGCCAACATTGCCATTCCTACTAGCTCCGAGAGCTCCATTCTAGCTTTCAAGGCTGACCCAAAGGCTAAGAGTACTTCCTACCTCCAGTCTCCTCCCACCTTGCTCATTGTTCGCTGCTAACATTCCCTGTCGCACGACCTGGGACCCACCATTCTCGGGCTCTCTCCGCAGCTGAATACTCAGGCCATGGTGTTCCACTCATCCTTGCGCTCGTCCATTGACACACTAGCCCACTCTCTCTCTCTCTTGTGTGAGATCCTGCTTGGCCATCGATGCAATGGCTTCATTCATGCTAGCATGAGAATTATGCATTCCGTCAAGTCAATTCATGCTTCATGCTTTTACTGACATTCTCTGGCTCCCAATTTCAATTGTCTATATCATTCGTCGACCCTGGCACTAATACCGATCTCATCACTTTCCTGCTCATTGAGATTGTGCAGAGTCTCAAAAAGCAACATTTCTTCCTGCTTCCAATCGTCTCTCTCTCTCTCTCTCTTCTTTAGCTGTTGCAGCCCCACCCGCCATCGATGAGCGTATCAGACAATTAAAAACAATTTTTTTAATAAAAAAAGAGTAGTTATATTTTTCTCAAGAAGAGGTTCTCACCTTGTCTTCGCCACGAGCCCATAGGGAGTGAGTAAATTTATTAAAAAAAAAGAGAGAACCACAAAAAATTATGTATGCAGCAGTTTAAGTGGGGAAACAATGCTTGCGGCTCAAACTCGAGAGTCGAAAAGGGAGAGAAAATAATTTTTGATCTTGTGAAATCAACACTTGAAATAGCAAAAAGCATCATCAATTGGGACCACTTGAGGGAGATTTTTTAAACTCGTTTCTCTAATATGTATGTAATATTTACTAAGTAAGAGCAAGCAGGCGATGAGTAATGCTATGATGGTACATGTGAGCATTTCCTATGTATAGTTGAACATCATTGCGCAAAATACTCTTGGCTTATGCATGATTTGGTGCTTGGCTTAATTGAAAGATTGTCCTTGCAATAAATTCTTGCCATTTGCATGTGAAATTTTTTTATTTTTAGAGCTACCTTGGATGAAAGTGGTGCTTGGATTTGACATTTCCTTAAATTGTAGTGCTTAAATTGAATGTAAAATCATTGAACGCACTAAAACTGAGCTTTGAAAGACCAAAGAGTACCATTGTGAATTTATGATTGAGCTCGATGATTTTAGTGCTTGTTGAATTTCCAAATGCTTAAAAGCACCAACATTTGAGTTTTATTTTGAAGGGTTGTGACAGGTGTGTGATTTTATTGATCCAAGGAGGGGTCATCATTGCAAAATTTACAAAATTTGGCTAATTAGAGCCATTCCAATTGTTTGGATTAAGTTGTAATGCTAGCTCATAGCTTGGTCTAAAAATGCAATTTTTTTCATTTGAGCTAGTGTTTAGCCAACTTATTTAAGCTTTCAAGTACAAATTTGGCTATTAAGAGCCATTCATTTCATTTCATCAAGTTGCAGTCATCTCTAGCTAATAGATTGCACTAAAAAATTGAAAATTTCATGTGAGCTAGTTGTTAGCCAACTTCTTGGAAAGCTTTTAATTGTAAAATTCGACTTCAAGAGTCACCTCATTTCATTCAAAAGATGCATTATTTTCAGCTCTTGTATCGTTTTTTCCATACTTCAAGTGAGCTAGAAAATAGTCAACTTTGAATCATGCATGAGAGATGGGTGAAATTGCACTATTTGCTTATGTAGAAGCTCATTTTATCTCTCATGGTTGTTATGTATGCATAAAATTGCTACTTTAGAGCATCATGTGCATAACCAAAGGCATTTTTTTCCCTTGGGTTTTTTCCCTTTGGAAAATTCGGGTATGCAAGACCCTAGCTTTAAGTTTTTTATTAATGTTTTTTGTGTGCATTTGGCTTTCAATAATTGGCTTTTGTAGCTTGTGTTTACACTTAGCTTCAAAAGGCTTCTTTTTGCAAAATAAAAGATCAAGAGGCTTCTCTACACAAAGGATGCTTGCTCACGGATGCTCAAAGAGCATGAATAGGTGTAATCCTTCCATGATTTGGCTCTTTGTTCATCTCTCCACTCTCTTGCTTGGTTTAAGTGAAATTTTGCTTCTAAGCTATGGTTTTTTCATGTTAGAAAGCTAGGCATCGTAAAGTTTCAACACCCTACTTTGTGAAAATTAACTCACAAAAAATTAGGTTTTATGTATGCTAATCATAGGAAATTAGGCCTTGACCTTAGGTTAATGTAGGTTTATTTCTGGCTAGTCCTAGATTCTTAGTGATAGTCTTAATACTACATTCTCTTTTAACATGACCTAGGGCTATGAATAGGCTTTAGTCTTTTTTAGTCCAATTGCCACTAGCAACTCATAGAGGAAGCAATAAAAATGTGCTAAAAATGAACCATGAAGCAAAGAAGCGCCCAAAAAAGTAGTAAAAATGCTACTAAGACACATGAAAATAAAAATTCTATGTTATGATGTGTCTGTGTGAGGCCTAGCACCTTATTGACACTTGGTAGGCGAGGGGAATCACCTTGGCTCGTTTGGTCAAGGCCCTAAACCGATGCCTTGGGTTGATAGGGGTTAGCCGTCGCCTTGGTAAGCTAGTAGACTTTTGGAACACCTTCTTGAGCGTTCAAGGAGCTGAGAGTCGCACCTAGACTTGCCTTGGGGTGGTAGCCTTGTGATTGTGCTTTAATTTTTCTAAGAATGACTAAATCAAAACTTCCATGAGCTTCAAACAACTTTGGCAATGTACTAATATATTAGGAGCTTTTTTATAGCCCATAGACATGATAGACTTGAATGATTTATTAAGATTGTTCACATAGTTTTTAGGCTAGTAGGTTTATGAACTTTCCTTAACCTAGGGTCATAACTGATTGCTTGTGTTTCATGCATAAAACTGAAATTTCAAATGGTTTAATCTTCACAATAGTTTGAGTATTTTTTGCTTTATCTTTTCTAGTTTTTGACTATGATTGACCCATCTTTTAGAAGCAAAAAATCACTTTGCATGATTGTTCATTTATGCTTCATGTTTTATTCATTATTGGTGGCCTTTGATGCTCATTAGTTGTTCTTATGTTTTGCAGCTCAACCTTTCTTCCTTGGACTTGCTTTCTACCATGTCATCGTGTCTTGCTTCACCGGCACACAAGGACGTGCGCCAAATTAGGAAGGGGGGAATGTTAGCAGCAGCTAACACAGGCTACACCAATTATGCACCAAGCTGTGGATGTGCCATAGTGCACAGTATTTACTTTTCATTGTATAGGGCTTGGGCTCATTTAGGAGTTCCAAAGTTGTATGAGTCTAAGCTAGAAAGCTCACTTTATCCCATAGTTGAAGGGTTTGAGGCCCAAAACTATAAAAGAGCCCTATTCTTAATGAGAGGTCATTCTTGAGTAGTCTTTTTGAGAACTCTCTCCCTAGAGGAGGTCTTGATGGCCTAGCCTTTGAGCTTAATGCCCATGCTTAGAAGGCTAGTGCTAATCACATGTAATTAGTGTAATCCTCTCTTAATTAATCTAGTCTTCATTATGTTGTCAATCATGTTTATCTACTTTCCTTCATTGTTTTGAAGTGTTGATCTTCTCTAATCTAACTCTTACTTATGCTAAGCTACTCCGATTAGTGGAGTCCTTATCTAACTCTCTCGGTTAAGCGGAGTGGGTGTACTCGTGATTGAGGGATTAGAGTTGTCCTCTAATGGTGTGCTTGTGTGTGTGTGTAGGTTTAAGAAGCCTTGAGCTTAATTTGATTATGTGTGACTTGATTTGGACACCATGATGGGCATGGTTGGGGTGGCCGACTTGAATGCGATCTTGTGTGCTTAATCGTCAATGCATGTAATTAGAGTTGTGCTTGAGAGATTCCAAGATTAGTGTGTTTCACTTCGTTGCTTGATGTGTGTAGATGATTGCTTGAAATTGATGCTTGATGTGCGATTAGCATTAGTTGTTTGGGATGATTTCTAATTGCATTGGAGGATACACGCTGTTGAATCCTCTCAATCTTTGCATCCGATGACGCTCTCGCACATTCTTTGTGTGATGCCTCCAAGCCCTAGCCGGGTCATGCTCTCTCTCTCCGGATTGATAGATTTGTGGGAGATTGCCTATGCTATGGCGAGCCTCCAACAGCAACCTTGAGAGCTTCATCATAGCTCTTTGGGTCCTCATCCTCCACTTTTTCTGGGACTCGCGGGTGTAAGCAAGCTAGAAATCTCTCCAGCTTGAAGAATTTTGCATTGGCCAATTGGGTAACAACAAGTAAATCCTTCCATCGTGCCTTAAACTTATCAACAAAAGCATCTAAATCTTAACTTACATCCTATTGCAACCCTTTGATTCTTGTATCCGCAACCTACACCACCCATCAAAACCTGCTTAGAAGCTGATCGCAAACACCAGCCCAATTTTGCATGCATGCAGCTTCCAAACTATCAAACCAAACCCTTGCTTTACCTCGCAACGCCAATGGCAACGTCTCCAACTTTTCTTCATCACTCCACATTTGCAATGATAGCATAAACAACACAAAATCTATGATCCACTCGTTTGCATCATCACCATTGAAAATTGGGCTAGTACTCTGTCATATTTTCACTTACGAACACATCACCATGGAGCAATCAACATGCTCCTCCATGGGGGCACCAGAAGCTCACGTGAAGAGGAGAGGGGGAATGGGGAACACACCCAGCACACACAACAAATTCCCGTATACAGATCAGGGTATTCCCAACACCCTATCCTCTCAAATACACTTTCAAAAAGGATCATTCACACCAGTAGGGCCTCACCTACACATTCCATTGATGCACACACTCTCTGCAACACTCCGCACTGCTCATTCCATCGCCCTCTACTCACTCTGTGTGTGTGTGTGTGTGTGTGTGTGTGTGTGTGTGTGTGTGTGTGTGTGTGTGTGTGTGTGTGTGTGTGTGTGTGTGTGTGTGTGTGTGCGTGCGTGCGCATAACACACCCTTGGGGGGGCACCCCTACCAAAACACACGCACAAGAGCAGAAAAGAGAAAGGGGAAAGGGGGAGTTGACACAAAATGCAGCAATAATGGCTTCTCTTTCCTATAAAATAAAATAAAAATGTTTACAAAGCTTCTTTAGCCAAAACTATGGCCACTTTGCTCATCTTTTAGATCCACCAAGCTCTCGACTGTCTACTCTCTTGTAGCTCCTCCAAGCGGCCCTTGTCAACCTGGTATGTCACGAATGATGAGCAATTAGGCTGAGCATTATTGGTTGGGTAGTTAGGAAGCATGCAAAACTCATAATCACCATGTAGTTGAGTGAAGGAATATTGCTCTCGGTAATGTCGAGCGAGTAGGATGAACTCTACACGTGCAATACACAATTGAGAATACAAAAGGTTGAAACGCATGCTAGTCCAAGTGAACTTAAGAATCTGCAATCAAGAATTAAGAAATGCACCCTAAATATGTAGTGGGCCGAAATGTTGATACAAAACTTTGCAATACACACATGTACATGTGAACTTAAAAAGTTGGAATAGTCGCATATAAACGTGAACTCGAAAGTAGAATCACACTTTATAATTTCTTCCAAAGAGAGAAAATATCCATCTAGTAGCCTGATGAGTGAGCTGACATAAGCAGTCTACAAGAGCACGGGGGGGGGGGGGGGGGGGGGGGGGGGGGTGTCATTATATCTAAAATCTATATATTGCTTTCGTTCAAGGACTATTTATAAAACCCTTAGCTGTGAATTTTCTACCAATAAAAGGGACCCTTTTCCTATTCAATTTGTTAAAAAAAATTCAAGTTCATTTTTTCAACACCCTTTTGTATGTGAAAATGTGGGAAAAGATAGAATAAAATGTATATATTGTTGAACCCACATGATAGGCATTTTTTTATTGTAGTGACCCCCGTTCCCCCACCCCCCGGCAAGAGCATCAGCCAAGCAAACTACATTATTATGGCTACATAATAAGTAAATGACATCTAGAATTTTAATCCCTATGTTGACTCCTACATATGACTCCATCTCTTATTGCTTCTGCATCCAATGACACACTGCATAGGGCATCTTGCTGGCAACAAAGCACCCAATTCAACCTTCAAACAATTCAAGTTACAAAGGACTCCATCTCCTATTGCATCTGCATCCAATGACACACCTTCATAAGCATCCTGTTGGCAAAAAGCACCTAATTCAACCTTCAAACAAAGCAAATTGTTGTCAACAATAAAAAAAGATCAAAAACGATGTTGAGGAGAATTAATGTGGACCAAAAGATCAAGCCTGCAAGTTGCAAATGCATACTAAAAGAGTCAATGTCAATGTCAAAAGGATCAAAGAACTTTAGAACTACATAGAATGCTCCAAAAAAACAAGGAATTTAATCATGCATTCACCTCTAGTGAGTGATCTTGGAATTGTCTAGTGCAGCTTGGTGGGGGGGGGGGGGGGGGGGGGTTGTGAAATTTGGGACATTTGCAACCACTTCCCCTCCTCTAGGTCATCAAGAACAGCCTCTTTCTTTCACTTCTTGCACTTTTGTCCCCGTACAAAGGAATTGATAGATGGTCCAGGTGAAACTTCATTGACTTTTGCATACTCAATTCCAAAAGTAGTTTGCAGATGGTCGTGACTGCTCCATAGTGTCACCACACACCTTGAGTGGGATAGTGTCTTTGTCCTCTGCAGGGGACACGACCTCAAGCACCACGAGATCTTGACCGGTGAAACCATGCTGCAACCCACAATCTTTTAAAGGGTTGTCTATAAGGTCCAACATTTGAGGGAAGTACTCCTAGCCCGAGGGCTCTGCACCTAACAAATAGCCAAGGGTGCCAAGAACGTGTAAAATGGACTCTCAAAATCCAACAGAGTCTCCTCTGTATGGGGAACAAACTCTCAAAACCTGACAGGTCACCAAAACAACCACATGGCATAAGCTGCTCAAAACCAACTATCTGTGACCACAAACTCGGTGTCAAAAGCAAAAAAGTCCAACCAGATACATATTCTAGGGCAAGGGTACGTAGGAGGGGAGCTCCAACAACCTGTATCACTGAAGGTATACCGTAGCTCAAAGAAAACCTCACACAATGACCCTCCAAAGGCTAAAGCAAACTCAAAATGATTGGGCCACAGTCTCCAAAAGGGCTCTTTTGATCTAAGTCTCAAAAATGGCCGAGAAAACTGCCAAAGTATCATGCTGGTGCAGTCAAAGTGTGTCGACCCTAGTAGAGGGCACAAGTATTGGTGTGTATGTTTGTAGACGCATGGCAAAGTGCTAAAGCAGCTATGAAGATCAAGGGAAAGCAAGTGACAACAACTATGTATGCCTCATGTGGGTTTTTAGGCCAGAAGGGCTCCAGGAAGGGCTTGATAGGGTGGAAGGTGAAGGATGTCCAAAGTGATGGTTTTTGGCTTGGGAATGTAGAGCTTGAAGTGCTGAAGGAGCAAACCTAAAATTTTCATCAAACAGAGCTACAGAGCCCAGGATATTGAAGTTTGAATCTGGAGTGCATTGCAGATCTGGGACGGATAGGGTAGGTGATGACAGGTGGCTAGAGCTGGTGTAAGTGAATAGATGCAAAGTGCTCAAATTATGGAGCGTGCCGATCTTTTCCGTTTGCCAATAAGAGTCCGGATGGGAAAGTTATGGCCAGTTGAAAAATTATCGGGGACTGGGTGTGTGCCAAGTTGTCCGCATTGAAAGACGTGACATCATGTGTTTTTTGGCCTCGACTAGGTCCAAAAAGGTAGCATGCACTGTGTGGAGTTGATAGCTTGTAAATCAAAATCTCAAGCGGCCACATATGCCAAGGTGAATGTGGGGCGATCACTTTTTTTTTTGGCAGTCTCAGTTGACGGGCTTGAAAATGCTGGAGTGCGACAAAATTCTCATAGTTTCTGTAATGGAAATGGCCTATGAACTTTGAGAGTAGCAAAAATTAGAGAAAGTACGTTTGTGGAATTACTTTGTGAGCATAGAGGGTAAATTTAATTGATGGTAGCAACAACATAGCATTTATTTAACTTGGCATGAACAATACTTTTGCAGTATTATGGTTTCTCCCATCAGGAGAGTCTTGGTACAATACAATCTTTGTGTTCCTTGTGCCCTAGGTGATGAAATGAAGATGGAAAGCTTCATGCATCACGAGCATAACATAAACTTTGTGGAAATCATTAACTATCCCAAGCCTCAGTCCCAAGGCCTCAAACACCTTCGAAGGTGGAGAGAGCTAGCGGGGAATGAGGGTAGGGAAGAGGAGAAGAAACATTTCATAGGAGAAAGAAGTAGTTCCTCAGTCCAATCTCCTTCTGTGGTCTTAACACCTGGAATCTGGTTAAATCCTCCTGAAACTATATGAATATTTATCAATTCCCCAAGAGGTTTTCTAAACCAAAATATGACTCAAATTAAGTGAAACTAAGTCCTTAAGTTTGCCCTGAGGTGTTAGACCCCTTGGTCAACCCTAAAGTCAACTCCTATGGTCTCTAAATATGCCCTTGAGACATCATACGCATATGATGTCTATCTGGCCAAAATGAGAAGATTTCCACTCCAAAGGTTCTCTACCATGCAAGCAACTCTCATAAGCTTTCCAAAATCAGTTTCAACACTCTTTGTGCTAGATATGAACAATGCTATACACTTGCCTCAAACCGTCTTTTGGCACTTTTTAGCTCCAACAGTGCTTCCCACTTGATGAAATTGGTTCTATGTGCTCATTATCTGCTATAGATAACAAGGGTATACTCATATTCACAATTTGACTCAATTCAGACCTCTAAGACATTATACGTTTATGATTTCATTTTCCTTGAATGGAGTTTTTTTTCTACCACAGCTGCCCGTTGATATGTGCAACATGCATATGTGCTCACACCCAATTTTGGATACCAAAGTTGTACAATTTCACTACTTTTTACCCAGGGACTTCCCGAAAAGAGTAATATGCACTCAATTCTTAACATATTTGCCCAAATGAGATGAAACTTGGTGAATGTGCTCTACACAATATGCAAAATGTGAATATGAAGTCAAAGGTTCAACTAGATTGCCAGATCACCCCTTGAGACATTATACGCGTATAATGTCTAGTGATGGGTTTTGCACAGATTTTACTCACAGGCTTCCACAAGTTCTTAGCAATGATTTTCAAACACTTTTACCTGTTTTTATGCAAACAAATGTGCTCAAAATCACCAGTTTCCTAGTTTTCTGTTTTGACTTTTTGGCTTTTGTCATTTGGGTATCAAGGGTTAGTCAAAGCCTTGGCCTCAAGTTTCAGATAAGGTAAATACCCCTCTACAACATTCTTGTATAATCTATTTTGCCAAATTTTGTCTCCTATTATGACCTAAGACATCATACGCGTATGATGTCTACTTATGAATCTCACCTAGATCTCTTGCAAATGTATTCTTTTATGCACAGCAACACTCAACCATGTTCAATCAACCATTGATAATTGTTTATTGCATTTATCTTCCTAAAATTAACACCTTATTATTGCAAATGCAAACAAACAAATTTATTCAATGATGGCAAGTTCTACTTACCCTACTCCTACACATCCTATGGGGTTTTTGTATTCATGAGTAGAAAAACACTTTAATGTCACACACATACTAGTTTACTCTTTTAACACCTCACAAATCACTCACTCTCTAACTACACTAACTACAACAAAACTGCCAAACTTCGATGACCTGGGCAAGCTGTATGCCCACTCACACCTCCCTAAGATCTCGAAAGTCCTACCGTCGGATTCTACCTAAAGTTAAGTAATAAAATTTTGGCAAACCAGAGAGACTTTTACCTCGTAGGATTGGTCTAAGGTCATCTACCTAGGGCTCTCATCCCTGGCAACGGCGCCAATATTGGTATATATGCCGCGAGCGGACGCTAGCATAGCGAGAACAAGACCAACAACTCTATGTTAGCCAAGGATGAAGCTCAACCCATAGGCACATGGAAATAAGGAGATGGGTGTCAATCACCTACTCGACCTTCTAAGAAAATCTCTACTCAAGGAAACTAAATCTAGACGTCATATGCGCTTGTGAATGCAACTCAACCTACAATGCTCATGCTATCGGAAACTAGACCAAACGCACTCAAAAAGTCACAAAACTCATAGGCATTACTCTTCTCATCAATATCCTACTTAGAACCACCCCGTGCAACAATTGCGTATGAAGACAAGCAACAAAATGTAGGTTACCACTTTTCGGTTTGTATGATCCTAATATGTAGCTTTACTTGCCGTGAACCCATAGGTATAAAGAAATCCCCAATTGGACACACGGTTTGCAAGAAAACTCACTCGGAAGCTTGTAGGAGCTCCCTTTGCGATGACACCGGAATCGTGCAAGCTTGGCGTTGGATTGAAGCCCTTGCTTTTACTAACACATTGGTGGTGTTGGTTTCACAATGGAAGCTCCGTAGAGTGCATAGGGAAGAGAAGAAACCTCTCTCTCTCTCTCTCTTAGACACAACGCACAATAAACGTGAGATTAGATAAATCCCAAAAAAGTATGTCTTATGGTTACAAAAATTAGCTTATATACAATCCTCCTTATAGGCTCGTTCTCACAAAGAATATTGGCCTCTTAACCTATTACAAAATGTCATGTTGTTTCTAAAAAATAAGTGATACAAAAAAGTTCGAAAAGGATTCTTCTTTGTTCGACCGTGTCAACAACGGTTTTACTTTGACTAGGTAGAATGACATGGCTGCAAACATTCTAAACAATTGCTAGCGGCAGATATTGCACTCATCTACCCTTTCCTTGCTATTGGAGTGGATGCTTCCATTGGGCCTTAGGGGAATGGACTAGATTGGTTATCTGAGTCCTTAAGGAAAAGGTCTTAGGCTCAAAACTTGTCAGATAGATATTTGAGGACTCTTGGGATTTGTCAAGTCAAAAAATATCTTCTTTCTCCTCCTCTTCTTCTTATTTTCATATTTAGTCAAGTCTTTGATCTAACTTCCAATAGAACCCCAGATGTAGACATTGCTTGCGTTAATGATAATATTTTGATCCTTTATTGCTAGCAGGCTTGGACCTAAGTTCTTTACCTCCAAAGCAGCCCCTACATCTCTATATCTTTTGCTTTTATTGGTTTTTATTGTAGATCTACTTGTTGCTTGAGTAATTGGTTGCAATCATAAGTTTTTGGTCTATTATCTCTTTGGTCTAAATCTCTATAGAGGTGCTTTGGTGCAAACCTCATTTGATCTTAACATCAAAGACTCTTTTAGTGATGTACACTTGAATTGCATCCCATAAACATTTTGTCTTTTTATCAGTATCTCACTATCTACTAGTGACCAATCCATTGCACATGCTTTGTAGTCATGTGATCTTCTTTGTGCTTCAATTTGAGAATACATTATCCTCTTGATCCAACATGGCTACCAAGATCCTATACTGTAATACAAATAAAACATTTCTACCTCTTGTAGTTGTTTAAAAGAAATCCTAGCATACTAGGCACTATTGTACTGTTGGTATACTTGCAATGCCCACCTCTCTCAGCTTTGCCACCACAATATATGCTGCACAGTTTGTAAGGCCCCCATATGAGGAGAAGCCAATGGTGCACATATATTTGGTGGATTCTAGCTTTGCACGCTGATGAGATGTCTATTTGTGATCGTGAATGGTATGGAGGAAATTTAGGGGCAACTTTGGGCGCCTTGCCAGAATATTCCTTTTTGTCAGAATATCTTGGGCAGACGACGATCAGAATACAATCAGAAAATGGCTGTCCAGTGGTCGGTGGCCGGTGGTCCGTGGTCTTTGGCCGGTGGTCAATGGCCAGTGGTCGGATTTCCTTGGCCGGTAGCCAATTTCCTAGAAGCGGCTACACATGGGCACATGGGAGAGTCCTACTTGGACTTGGCTATCTAAGGGCGGCTGCACATGGGCATTTAGAGGCTCCCTTACATCTATATAACGAGGCCTTCTCATGAGTAGTTCGATAGAATGGTGTTCACACTTGACGCATAGAACACACCCTTTTGTAAGGATTGTTAGTCGGTTGTATTCCTACTTGCTCTAGTTGTCTAAATCGCCATCTAAGCTCTACCTTGAGAGCGCATAGGTGGATGACGCCATCACTTTGTAATAGTGTTCTAATCTAAAGTTTTTGATTTGCCACTACTACTTTGCATCGTATCTCTCTCTACTCTCCTTGCCACTAGATCCTTATTGTATTCCGCATTTCTTACATGTACATTATCTCTTATTCCTTCCTTGGGCCGCTAAACATATAAATATGCATAATTGAGACACTTGTTGAAAGGTCCAAGGACTTGTAGGGTGATGACTCACACTCCTCCCAACCATCCCCTCTCTACTTATAGACTCTTACCTGTATACAGGAACTTCGTGCATGTCGTCCATGTGGCCTTGCCACTTAGGTGTGCTAACGTCATATGAGCTTTTTCCCGACACTAATCCCCCTTTGACGAAGATGTTTTGTTATCAAATTTATCAAAAACAAAATAGGAAATCTCTATTTAAATACACTAATGTTTTCCCAATTGGCACCTTCCTCAGGTCTATCTTTCCACTTGACAAGGAATTGTTGGCGAACATGATTTTTTGTTCATAAATTGTGATGATCCAAAATCTTATGGCTCATGAGTTGAGCAAGTGGATCAATTATGTAAACTAGATTATTTGATATGTGTGCTTGTCGTAAGAGTGTGCATAAACGATTACATAAAAAACAAGATGAATTCATAAATGTGTTGTATATATCTAATTTGAAAGCACACTCACCAATCTTCTTAAGAATTTGGAACACACCACAATACCTTAGTGAAATCTTAAGTGGGAGTATCAATTTTTAGACCTTTTGAATGCTCTAGAATTCTTAATAACACACTTTCCCTACCTAAAGAAGACCTATTGACGTTTATCATTTGCAAACTATTAACATAAAAAACAAGATGAATTCATAAATGTGTTGTATATATCTAATTTGAAAGCACACTCACCAATCTTCGGAACCCACCACAATACATTAGTGAAATCTTAAGTGGGAGTATCAATTTTTAGACCTTTTGAATGCTCTAGAATCCTTAAAAATGCACTTTCCCGGCGTGAAGAAGACCTATTGGAGTTTATCATTTGCAAGCTATTTATATCATTATTGAGCTTGCTTAACATTGGTTTTAACAATCTATAACATGTGAAAATGTTCTTTTAAGAACTCCTTAGATGGATGCATCCATTGGCTGGACGTATGGTAACTAGGGACCGAGGTTGATAACCATACATAAAGAAAAATGGGCCGCATTATGTGGTAACATGCTTTGCAATATTGTTAGCAGATTTCAAGATAGACTTCTTCTCAATCTTTTTGCTTCTTACTAACATAGGCCCATAGCATATCTATCGATACATGCTTTACCGCTCAGTCAGTCCATCTGTTTGAGGATGGTAGCTTTACTTAAGTTAAGAGTAGTCTTGAGCTTATAGAATATTGCTCTCCAAAAATGGCCATCAAATTTTATATCTCTATCACTGACAATATTAAACAAAAGGCCATATAACTTGTACATGTTCTCCCAAATAGCCTTGCCAATTTTGGAGCTTTGTGTGTTGTCTTTGTAGAAATAAACCTACACGTTTTGGTCAAGCCATCTACTACTACCCAAATAGGGTTGTGGCCACAAAATGTCATAGGTAGATTGACAATGAAGTCCATTAAAATGTCTTTCCATTTTCCATTAGGGATCTCTAATGGATGTAGGCGCCCTCCTACTTTTAGATGCCAGCTTTCTGCCACTTGGAACTTTTGGCAATGTAACATGTACTCGTTATGTCCTTATGAAAAGATTATCAATAAAACTGCCTTCTAACTAATGTGTATGTCTTTCTAACATCAAAATGACGTGCACTTGGTCTGTCATGAAAGAAGCTCAAAAACATTTTGGCACTTAGTGTCTAAGTCCATCGATACACATACCCTCCCCTTATGAAGTAGATGCCAATCCTTGATAAAAGATCATTTCATCTCTATAGTTCTGCTTGTGAAAAAGTAGAAATGCGTTGTCGAGAAATTTGCGGTCTTGCCAGGAAAGCACCGGGCTTATGGCTGTGAGAGTTTGTGAGAGAACTCAACAAAAACTATATGAAGGAGTTAAACCATAGATGCCATGAAGACTAGGGTTTGGAAAGAAGTGCAATCAAAGAAGACTCACTCTTTCTCTCTTGCACTCACACACACAAAGAAAGAACACAAAAGAGAATGTCAAAACAATACGAAAATGAAAACATCAAGGCTATGGTCATATCGTATCATGGGTAATATGAAAGGGTTAATAGATGAGTTAATGGCAATCAATCTTGGTTGACCAAATAGGCTACGAATTGTTCTTTGGAATTGTAGTTTTGTCAACCGTGGCTCCAAATAAAAAAGTAAAAATATGGGCAGAAACTTCAGCTCATTAGCTACGATTTTCATTTTAAAATCATTTTCCAATTCAGATTGGAACCTTGTGTAAAAAATTCATCAAAATAGGGTCCATTTCTGGCAGCAAAAGTCTTCCCGTGGTCCCCTTAGCCTAGACTTTCATTTAATTCCAAAGGACACCTCATGCCATATGAAAGCATGACATTGCTCCTTGACAAAGTTTTGTAATCATACTTGCAATAATTCATTAAAATAAGTGTATCTTTGAAATCATGCCACCTAATGTCCCACTAGGATTTGATTCCCTCCTAGTAGCTATTTAAAAAGAAATATAAGAAAAGTATAAAAAATATATAGAATATATATATATTGGAGTTTACCCTAGATATAGGATCTAGCTAGGTGTGAGATGATAATGAGATAGTAGAAATAAAGAATCAATGATTTTTGCCCCAAGTTAAAGAGACGGAGCTATTGAGCTTTTCCCATAGTATTTTCTGATGGTAAAGTAAGGATAGGTTACCCTTGAGAAAAATAATAGGATGAGATAGAAAGCTTATTATTATACTTAAATATGCATATGTACATTATAGGAAAGATAATTATGTATCTAAAAAGTTACAAGATAGATCTTGTAGCATGCGTTCCCACTATGTACGTGTTACAGCACGACATCCACCCTCTCTAAACCTGCACATCCTCCGGTATGTGCCACATTATTTCTTTGTAAGATCAGCCCTCTTGTACATCTTCCGTGCTTTCTTCTTCACTGGATGATTCCAAATCTTCATCTTCACTTTGATCTTTACCTGTGGTTTGCTCTTCTCCCTCATCAACATCTTCTGGATCATTGTCTCCTCTTCTCTTAAACATTTTGATCCTTTTTCCTGCAATGGGAATCTTTACTTTTGTACCATCTAGTTCAGACAAGTTGTAAGTAGCATTTTCATGCACATGCTCTACAACATACGGTCCAAACCATCTTTTTGAAAACTTACGCATGACTGTGTGTTGGTTATCAAGGCTACTATCATACACCAAACCCAGTCACCTTTGTTAATTGCTTTGCTCCTGAGTCGATGTCGCTTATCAAAGTATTCCTTGTTTTTCAACCTTGCATTTTTGAGTCGTTCTTTTGCAGCTTCAATGTCTCCAGGTCTTCTCTCTAGCTGCCTTATACACAGTGCAAGGAGATCTTCCCTGCTAAGCCCCTCTTGCCAAGGTAGTACATTCCATGTGGGAATTGTATCTTCAATCGACGTCACTGGCTTTTGACCATACATTAGCTCCGCAGGCATGTAGCCAGTCATTAAGCTATGTGTTGTACGATCAGCCCATAAAGCATATGGTAACAGTTTTGGCCACTCACCAACTCTTCCTTCGCAAGCCTTGGCCAAAGCTTTGATGATAGGAGGATGCCCTCTTTCACTCTTTCCATTGCCTTCAGGGTTGTAAGCTGTAGTAAGAGAAAACTTGATTCCTAATCTAGAAAAGATCTCCCTTGCTTCTTCGACATCCAGTTCACCTCTATCTGCAGTGATTTTTTCCACACAACCATAACGGCAAATCACCTCATCAAGAAGGAATTTGCACACAGCTTCTGTGGTTTTAGCTCTTAATGCTCTTCCTTCAATCTGGTTAGTTAGGTCCTCTCGTGCAAGAACCAAGTATCTCATCTGCCAGAGTCCTAGAGGCATTGTGACTAGATCCACAACCCATGTATAGTGCATGGCTAGTGGATATGTAGGGTGCAATCCATCACGATGTTGAACATTTGAATACACTTGACAAGTTACACATGTCTCTACAAACTGAGATACATCTTTATACATACCCTTCCACCAGTATTTTTCTTTCAACTTGGAGAAGGTTGCCCATACACCCCTATGTCCAGCCCATAGACTCTCATGAAACTCTTGCATGAGCTTTACTTGAGTCTCTTTTTTACATATAACCCTTTGTGGTGTAGCACCCTTTTGTTTAGGATGCTTCCACAAGTAACCATCCCTCAAAAAGTACCCATATGATTTCCTGCGTATCCTCTTGAATTCTTGTTCAGACCAATCATCATGTTTTGTTAGAGTACTCAAGTAGCTTCCAATAAGAAGCCAATCACCTTCATAAAGCTCTTTCAAGAATGATTCAAGTAGATTAGTTATGTAGACATTGTTACCTTTGACATGAGAGATAGAATAGAACTTTGTGCTTACATCATCTCCCTCGTCAATCATTTGTGACTCATCTTCATACCTTGCCCTTGATAGCATATCTGCCACTGTATTGTCTTTACCTGCAATGTGCTTAAACTCAGGATTTAACGACTTAATGTAGGCAATCCACCGCAACATCGCAATGTCTGGTGTTGAGCAGCTTGTAATCATCCCAAGAAGTGGTAGACAATCTGTTTCTACAACCACACATGCATCGATTAGGTACTCTTTTCCACTTTTCAAGGCTGTAACCATATCCCATAACTCTCTCTTTATCTGTGGATAGTTTCTTTGGCGAGCACTTAGTACCTTTGCTCCAAATCTTACCACATACCTGTGTCCTTCTTTGTCATCTTGCCCTATTGCCCATCCAATCCCTGTAGGACTGGTGTCTACTGTCACAATTACAGGCCTTTGACACTCATAGTCTACCTCTCAAAGTTGTTGCTGACTGGAGCAACTCCTTTAGCTTTTTCATGGATTTTACATGTGCTTCTGTCCATTTAAACTTCTGATTCTTTCTAAGCAGCTGATAAAGAGGATCAGCTACATGTGCATAATGTGGAATCCAAATAACATAGAAGACACATGCTCCCAGAAACCTTCTAACCTCAGTGATGCTAGTGCATGTTTCTTTCATTCTTTGGATGGCATCTACCTTTGATGGCAAGGTTTCCTACCATATGGCCCGCACATGTGCCCCACAATAAGCACTTCATTGACACCAAACATAGACTTTTTCCCTGACAATGTAAGATTCACTTCTTCCAACCTAGACAAAATTTTATCACAATCATTTATGTGATTTACCACAAACCTGCGACATCCCTTGAGATCCAAAGCTTCATCTTTGTCACTTTCTTCACATCCTTTGATAGGCAAATCGTCAATGAAAGGCATTGTGATTTGAGGAATAAAGTCACGTAAGACCTTATTCATCCCATTCATCATATGTGAAACTGAGTTGGTTGCTCCCTGTGGCAAGGTACACATCCTTACCAAACCCAAAGGTGTCCTCATGGTTGTCAAGTCTCTGCTTTCGATTGCAAGCTGAAATTGATCATACCCTGAGTAGAGATCCCCCATTGAGTAGATTGCCCTTCCTGCAAATGCCTCTGCAAACTCATCCACAATTGGACCTATACCTACATTTCTAATTGTCACCTTGTTCACTGGTTGCATATCTTGGATGAAGCGTAGAGAACCATTCTTCTTCGGAACTGTAAACCACCTGTTTGAGTATGGAGCACAAGAAGGCTCCAAGATTCCCATTTTGATTTTCTCATTCAGTAGCTCTACTAACTTTGGCAAATGAGCCTTTGGAACCGGAATAGGCCGCAGATTCCAAGGCACATGAGGTATTGTGAAAATTACCATAGGAGCTACAATAGAAGGATCAACACATCCTATCTCATGTGGCTCAAATGCAAAAGCCTTACCATGCTTTGAAAGCATTTCTTTGAAGCACTTTGTCTCCTCCTGTGTTAGAAACTCCTCGCAACCAATCTGCAACTCTTGAAAAGACTCCTTTGTGAAGGTATGCCCGATCTTTTTAGGATTCCTCAAACTTGTTTGTAAAGAAGCTTGCTCAATCTTTTCCCTGTTGTTGGGTGGTAAGGGTGAAGCTACTGGTTTCACCTTCTTTGCTACACTCTTGTATTTAGTTTCAACATGGACTTGTGGGCCAACTATTTGGCTTTCTTTAAAGGCTTCTATTACTTGATACATTTCCATTGAGCAAACTTCCACAACTTCATTTTCAAAATGCAAATTAGACCCGATTATAGCATCAAGCTCACCCATAGTATCTACAAAAGAAACTTGTTCACACAAACCCAAAACATTTTCAGTAGGCTCTAGCAACCCACTCTTTTTCATGCCTATTTGTACACTATGCACATATTGCCTCTCACATCTCTTCAAATCTTCAAGTTTTGTAAAACATACTGATCCATTCTTTGTTACCAAGGAGCTCGTTGAAAACGCTTCACCTATTTTTGGATGAGGCGAGACCCTTTTTCTTTTTGTACCACTGCAATCCCGCTTTACAATGGTACTTGGCCAAAACCCATCATTTCTCTATGATCATGAAACTCTTTGCTCACCTTTGGTAGAGGATGTTCTCTGAGGTTGTCACGATTTCTTTCATGGTTCACACAAACTGTGAGAAATTGGACAGCTCGTTTACCATCTTTGCTACGTATCCTAGCATATGCTGAACCATCATCCATTACCTTTGTTTCCATTCGAACTCCCACAATGTAGGGCTGTCCAAGGATGAGATGATATGAAGATGTATCCTGTACAAAGAAGTTTTGGTCAGTCTTTACATCACCTATTGTTACCTTCACACTTGGACATGCTGCATACAATTCACCGGATGAATTGTTTGCCACTTTTACCATCCAGCCATGATCTGTGTCCATCGGCCATTTGCACTTGTTGTAGAGACTCTTTGACATTATGTTTATTTCTGAACCATGGTCAATCAAGGCAACAAATGGCTCTTCAAGATCACCTACCTTGACCAAAGTTTCTGTAGTAGCCCTTGCCCAATGACTTCGTGAATAGTAACTCCTAGGAATATCTTCAACTTCTTCATCATCATTTGAG
This sequence comes from Adiantum capillus-veneris, assembly GCF_014529385.1. Taxonomy (NCBI): domain Eukaryota; kingdom Viridiplantae; phylum Streptophyta; class Polypodiopsida; order Polypodiales; family Pteridaceae; genus Adiantum; species Adiantum capillus-veneris. Next base: position 117,918,438 of record NC_140940.1, read on the forward strand.
AAATGCACTTGCTTCACTCTCCCACTAGATTGGTAGCATCCTACCACATCTCCATCATTCTCCTTATTTTGCAGTTGCATCCCTTGTGTCTTTGAGATTTCCCCTTCAACCTGTGGACGAGAAACTTCAGCAAGGGTTTGCCTCTTCCTCTTGATGATGTCAATGATCTCCTCATGGAATTCACGCTTTGCAATGCCAAGAACTTCTCCCAGAGTAAACTCAATCTTGCTATTCAAGATCCTTTCCTCCAAGACTTTCTTTAAATCTATAGCAACCTCAATATCAGATTGTAGTTTATAAGTTGGGCCTTTTGTCTTACCTTTTGTTGGCTCTTTCTTCTTTCCTGTTGTAGACTCCTCCATGAGTACTTCAGGTGGAGATGCTCCTTGTGTTGAGGGTGTTTGAGAAGGCATTGAGTGGCTTCTTCCCCCACCTCTAGAAGCTCTTTTTGATGGTCCTTCATCAGCATTCTCACGTCTGCGCTTCTCTTCTACAATCGCCTCATTTTGTTGGCATTTTGTAATGTAGGCATGCACTGACAATGATTCCACTAGATCATTCCATCCTGTTTCTAGACGTATGCAATCACCTGCTTCATGTAGAATCTCTTTTGTAATCTTTCCCTTTTTAGCTAATTGCATGACATTTGGCCAAATTTGACCATGATGGTCACTCACCTCTTCATCACAAAAATGTTCAATTTTTACTCCATAAGTAGCTGCCTCAACTGAAGAGGTGGCATGCTTGGTTGCCATATCTTCAACTAAGGTTTGCATTCCCCCCTTCCCAAAGTTAGTTCTCAAGGGTAGACCTGTCTCTCTTAAGTGGATTTTACCATCCTTAAAAAAGACAACATCTTTTGACAAAGCATCACTAAAATCATCACAATCCCTTCTTACATGGTCTGTACTATCACACCAAATACATCTATTAACAAACCCTTCTTTGGGCTGTTGTCTTTGCCTAGGAAGTGGCCCTGATGGTTGGCCTTTTTCTTCAAGCTTGGCAAACTTCACCTTCAAGTCAGGCATTCCCTTCACAAGCTCATCTAGCATGGACTCATCAAACTTAGGAGCGATAAAAGTAGGCTTTACCATTTTGTAAGAAGTTGAGGTGGAAGGACTTGTAGTGTTTACTACCATCTTGTCCCTTCTTCTTTGTCGTTTGGCAAGCAGTGAGACAGCACCTTCAATCTCATTCCAGTCGGTCTTTAGTCCTTGCTCAGCATCTTTATCTTCAAGAAGAAGCTCCAAATTTTCTTGAAACTCTTTACCTGCAGCTTGTAAGAAAAGATCTGTCTTCTTTGCATCTAGTGTGGCCCTTTCTGTCCTTGTGAGTTGTGCATAGCGCCGCTCAAATTCCCTAAGTAGCTCTGTTATTGATAGTCCTTGCTTTGGCTTGACTACCCATTCTAAGAATGTTCTTTTGGTCACTCTCTCAGATTCCTCCATGAAATATTCCTCCTTTAAAGCTACTTTGAGTTCTTCCCAATTTCTCCCATGCCCATCTTTAATTACCCTAACATGCTCTCTAATTTCTGGAGCAACAAACAGCTCAAAGCTTTGAATCATCTCACCTTCTGACACGCAATGCAGCTCCATCTCCTTCACATACTCGCGTAAGTACTTGGTTACATCTTTGCCATTGAACTGATCCATTCTATTGACGACTGCTTGTATGGCCTTCGTTGCTGAAATCTCCCTTCTTTCAATGGCATGTTGTTGTTGCATGAACATTGCAAATGCTTGAAATATTTGCATTGTTGCTGGGTCAAAATGCATACCCTATTGCTCAACATGATCACCCATGGTTATCCACAAAAATCTCACCCTGGCACTTTCGCGTCGGGTTCACCAAAAAATTATGTCGAGAAATTTGCGGTCTTGCCAAGAAAGCACCGGGCTTATGGCTGTGAGAGTTTGTGAGAGAACTCAACAAAAACTATATGAAGGAGTTAAACCATAGATGCCATGAAGACTAGGGTTTGGAAAGAAGTGCAATCAAAGAAGACTCACTCTTTCTCTCTTGCACTCACACACACAAAGAAAGAACACAAAAGAGAATGTCAAAACAATACAAAAATGAAAACATCAAGGCTATGTTCATATCGTATCATGGGTAATATGAAAGGGTTAATAGATGAGTTAATGGCATTCAATCTTGGCTGACCAAATAGGCTACGAATTGTTCTTTGGAATTGTAGTTTTGTGCTTACCATAATATATATATTTTGTCTAGTGATTGGGATTAATTGTGTGTACAAATCCTCTTGGTTCATAGCAAGATAACTACGCTTACGTCAAAAGAAAATTTATAGTCTATGAGAGGTAGTATGATGGGATTCGATGACAGAAGTATTTCATTAAGCCTTTCTAGGCCAAAGAGAAACACTATACGTTGTTGAAAGTGTATTTTTCGGCTAATCCATACGTTAATTCTAATAGATCGTACAGAGTGAAAGCGATAGGAATGATCATCATGTGGGTTATTCATCTAGGATAGTATGTGAAAAATGTAGATATGAGAGAAGTGAAGAGATGAAAAGTTTCCCTCCCAAGCCCTATTCTTGCCCGTAGGCAATAAAGATACTGCGGGGAGAGATGTACCTGTAGAAAAGAGAACCTAGAATTTGCAGAGAGGATAAATTACTAAGAATGAGAGAGATAGGTTTGTTTAAGGAGATGAGATTAGATATATATATATATATATATATATATATATATATGTAGGATTAGAGATGAAAAAGAAAACAACAAGAAATCAAGAAAACATCAATGTAGAACACATCTTACTTGACAAACCCTTCGGCACCATTATTGATGGAGAGAGAAGAAGAGGGGAGCACTCCACTTTGATTGATACGCCAAGTACAACACCTTCTTTGATTAGAGTTGATCTTCCAAGGATAGCGTACAAGAATGGCTAGTCTTTCTCTAGGAGAAAGTGTAGGCTTGGGCTTATGTTAATGGGGCTAAGTACAATTAGGCATTACTACTCACTCCCTCAAGAATTCCTCTCATCAATGGCTTGAATGCTTGAGTTTCTTTTCAAGGAAGAAGAGGTCCCCTTTTATAGGTGAAGGGAACCCCCAAGGGTTTACACAAGAAGAGAGGAGCCAGTGTGAATAGGAATTGGAAAAGTTGGAAATGAGTTGTCCCTGCATGATGTGGGCAGACTGGGGTCCAGTATTTTGATCATATCTCCTCAATCGTGGCTCCAAATAAAAAAGTAAAAATATGGGCAGAAACTTCATCTCATTAGCTACGATTTTTATTTTAAAATCATTTTCCAATTCGGATTAGAACCTTGTGTAAAAAATTCATCAAAATAGGGTCCATTTCTGGCAGCAAAAGTCTTCCCGTGGTCCCCTTAGCCTAAACTTTCATTTAATTCCAAAGGACACCTCATGCCATATGAAAGCATGACATTGCTCTTTGACAAAGTTTTGTAATCATGCTTGCAATAATTCATTAAAATAAGTGTATCTTTGAAATCATGCCACCTAGTGTCCCACTAGGATTTGATTCCCTCCTAGTAGCTATTTAAAAAGAAATATAAAAAAAGTATAAAAAATACATAGAATATATATATATTGGAGTTTACCCTAGATATAGGATCTAGCTAGGGTGTGAGATGATAATGAGATAGTAGAAATAAAGAATCAATGATTTTTGCCCCAAGTTAAAGAGGCGGAGCTATTGAGCTTTTCCCATAGTATTTTCTGATGGTAAAGTAAGGATAGGTTACCCTTGAGAAAAATAATAAGATGAGATAGAAAGCTTATTATTATACTTAAATATGCATATGTACATTATAGGAAAGATAATTATGTATCTAACAAGTTACAAGATAGATCTTGTAGCATGCGTTCCCACTATGTACGTGTTACAGCACGACAGCGTGTAGAGTAAATTTATGTACTCACATTAAAGTGAGAAGGATCCCTCATTTTTACATGACTCTATAACATACCATACGATAAATTGTGCTCACACTTTTCTCAAAGAGAGGCTAAGAATTTAGTCTTAATTTTCACGAAAGAGAGAGAATTGATCTCGGGCATGCAATTTAAAGCCTTGAATACAATGTTGTAGCAACCTTCACGATATTCTAAAGAGCAATTGTACTCTTGAAGGATCAATGCCCATCCAAATTGTTGACCTTCAAATCTCCTTGATTGGTAAACCATTTAATGCTTTCATATTCAAACACAATCTCAAAATCTGCACCATATAAATAATGTCTGCATCTACAAAGGGCATGTATAATGGCATATAACTCGTGCTCATATGCAAAGTAATTTTGTTGAATACTATTTAATTGCTTACTTTCAAAAGCAAGTGCTTTACCATCTTGAAGTAGTGTTGTACCAATGCGCTTATTGATAACTTCAATTTCCAGTACAAAAGGTTTTGTTGGATCGACAATGTCCAATAGAGGAGCAATAGCTAAAGATGTCTTAAGTTTTTTAAAATTATTATGTTGCTTTGCTTACCTAGTAAAATGATGACCTTGATCCTTCAATTGATCAATCATAGGCATTTCTATCTTTGTATAAGTTTGAATAAACCTCAAAATGATGAAATCATGTTTAAAAATTGTTAACCGACAAGTCAAACAATGGAGTCAATACTGGGCGAATAGGAGGATTGGTGACTGCCCAACGCTCCCTATCGCTTGGTGTTGACCTTGGTGTTAAAGCCATTACAAGCGATAGTAAAGACCTTGGGGCCTGATAACCGACAACAGAGACCCTTGTGGTGATGTGATTACAAGTCATACAGTGAAGTCAACGCCGGGCGAATAGGAGGCTTGGTGACTGCCAAACACTCCCCATCGTTTGGTGCTAACCTTGGAAAATGGACGTCAACCCAGTTAATATCCATGGATATCACGTTGTTTTGAGTCAGGGGCCGGGCTTGTTGGTCCAATAAGTAAGTAGGTGATTGCCAGTGAGAGGTGCACCACATATTTCATTTGACACTATTTTTACTTGATCACCCAGTGTGGACGCCCATGTGTGAATGGGCTAAACTCCTATAAAAGGTCCATTTGACCTAAAAATCCTTATTCTCGGAGGTGTAAGCTAAGAAGTGCTCTTGCTCCATCTCTGTCTCCTTCTCCTTTGTGTGCTCACAGGTGTGTGTGTGTGTGTGTATGTGTGTGTGTGTGCTTGAGAGAGAGAGAGAGAGTGTGTGTGATCGAGCATTGCGGCGACAAGGCGGTTGAGTGCGACATCGATGGCGGCTCCTTATTCTTCGTAGCACAAAATCCTTCACGACAGAAGCATTGAGTGGTGAGTGACACACCCCTGCCCTTTGAGATTGCTAGGCTCTTCTAGTTGTGTGTTTGCAACCTTTCGAGGCTTGCGCACAATGCACAGGCAAGTTCCCATCTTCGACATGTACGGCAAAGCGTACATTTTTGGCACCGTTGCAGGGGATAGCCTTGCATTAAGCTTGAGGAGCACTCAGTGCTACCTTTGGAATCATTTCTTCCATCTGTTTTTTGTTTTTGTTGAGTTCTGTGAGGACTGTTAAGTGGCTATAACGGGTAGATTAGCAGGTTTCTGTTAGATTGTGTTAAGTGACTGTAATGCGTAGTTTTAGCAGGTTTTTGTCAGATTCTATTAGTGGTTGTAAGCTCTATTAGTGCTGCATTGTACTGGTTTTTGTTAGTTTTGGAAGTTCTGTAAGTGCAGGTTTTAGTAGATCTGTTCGTGAGTCTAGATAGTGAGAAGTAGAGTAGACAGTGAGCAGTGGAGTTGACTGTCTGTGAGTGTGTAATTCTATGTTAGACTGTTAATTAGCTGCAAGGAGGATAGACAGAGCTCCTAGGAGCTGTTGTGTGCACATGGGAGCTCGATGTCCACGCGGCCACATTATCTTTAAAAAAAGTTTTTTGAAAAAAAAAAGCTCGACAATATTGAGACCAAAAAGAAATTTAGAAATTAAATTTAACAAAACGTCATCCTAAAAGGAAGGATTGCGATCGGGATCTTTCCCCAAGCCCACTTCCAAGCCCAAGCCTCAGTCCTCAATCTTATGATATACTATACACTCTACTTTATATATAAAGACTAGGATCTCAAGTGAACGGAGGGCGTGTGTAAAGGTGTCGTTAAATATTGCCAAATTGATGGATTTCATGGCTTCAAAAGTTAGAACCACCATCATGTCCAAACTATATGGAGACCCCGAGCTATTCTTAGCTCTTTGAGCTTTCCTCAATGGAGAATTGAAAGTCAGGCTACCACAATTTTCATAGATGGATGGAGCTAGGGAGATGCCAATAGAGGAGGAACACTTAGATCCACACCCCAACATAGATAAGAACTCTGTTGTAGAAATACATGTTAACAAGTTGGGACAATACTTTGAGGGTGATGAATCCAATGCAACCATACCAATCACTACCAAGGGATTAACTATGAAGGGAATCCTTGATGGTGCCATTGGGTTTAGCATTGTGACTAAAAATTGGGAAAACTATGGGAAGACCTCACCTTGGGACCACAACCATAGTAGTAAAGATGGCCAATGGGTCTATTGTTAAACCTATTGGGATGCTAGAAGATCTCAAGATCAAGGTCTTTGGACACAAAATAAGAAATACCTTCATTGTTATGGATTTCTCCAAGCACACTATTATCTAAGATGATCTTAGGACGTCCTTTCATGAGGGAAGCAAAAATGGTGCATAACTAGTCTAAAAACCATGTCTACTTGCAGTTCCAAGATCCTGTCATTCGAGTGGATCTTGTAACTGGTCGATCACATCCTCTAGGAAACAGATTTATAATTGATCATAGATCTGACACCACAGTTCACTTGGCCCATTGTAGTATTGTTACACATGTAAAATGGACACTAATGTTGGAAAGATTCTCCTTATATGGATGTTCTACCTGGGATCACGGAGTCTGACAATGTGGATTGGGTCCCACCTAGCAGAAACCATAGAAAATTGGGGAAATAGGGGGACGACCTGGGTAACACCTGAGGGGGATGAAATGCCACAACTTGTACCCTTAAATATACTAGAAGCAATGCATATAGCTTCTGATCACCTACAAGATGAAGGCTTGACTGACATTGGAACCAGTAGCGTCTCACAAGACTATAGCCCACACAATTTGGAGTCAGAATTATCAATTGAAATTGACTCTGAGGATGAATAATTTGAGTTAAATCTTAATGCAAATGTGGGGACAAACCATTCAGGGCCCAATGGTACCCTAGATGACAATCTATCCAAGAGAGCAAAAGACATAAGAAGCGATTCATCTAGTGACTCTTCACTAGAGATTAGCTCTGTAATAAAAAATTAGACAAGTAGAGTAAGAGATATAAGAGGCGATGATATCAAGCAAATGTGTGTGAGAATAAATGAAAACAAATATATCGTGAAATGGCTTAATTATATAGGGGCATGTGATGCTCATCGGAAGCTGGTAGATAACTGGAATGAATACCTTCAAAGTGTTATGTGGTGTAGTCCACAACCCATTAACATCACACAGCTAGAGGCTACAGAGAATCCAAAGTTGATCCGTACCGTAAGGAGACGACAAAATCAAGAATTAGCTCAACAACAAAAGGAAGCAGAAGTGAAATCACAGTCCACAGAACAACAAGACCCCACAGACTTACACCTTGCACCCGTTCATTTCAAATCCTACACCATAGAGGAGCGTAAGGTTGTGTATACAAAGGCTCAAATAAAACCTATCGACGGAAGTAATGGAGTCTATGACGGTCCGGTGATAGTTAAGGAGACAGAGTTAGCAGACCCAGGAGAAAAGGCCAAACCTGTTTTCATTGCCCAAGATCTGACAGAGACTGAGGAGTATGTACTTAAAAAACTTCTCAAGGAATTCAAGGATATATTTTCTTGGATATATCATGATATGAAAAGTGTTCCGCCTTCTGTGGTGCAACACACGATTCCCATGAATAGCATAGCAAAACTAGTCCAGCAACGACCCTACCCAATGAATCCTAAGTATGTAAAGATTGTTCAAGAAGAGATTGAAAATCTTGTCAAATGCGGATTCATATACCCTATTGAGCACTCAGAATGGGTGTCTCCCATAGTGATTGTGCCAAAAAGAATGGGAAACTTAGAGTGTGCGTGGATCTTAAAAAGGTCAATGCCGCCACTAAGAGGGACCATTACCCCTTGTCATATTCAGAACATGTGCTTAAAATAGTGACAAGGAAGGAAGTTTATAGCTTTTAGATGGGTACTCTGGATACAATCAAATCACAATTGCAATTGAGGACCAAGCTAAAATGGCTTTTATAACCAAATTCGGAGTGTTCGCATTTTGTGTTATGGGTTTTGGCTTAACCAATGCTCCTGCTACCTTCCAAAGATTAATAAACACTGCTTTTAGAGAATATTTGAGGGAGTTTTGCTTTCTTAGATGACCTTTGTGTTTATTCTTCTTGGAAAGAACATCTATCATGTTTATGAAAAGTGTTTGAGAAGTGTAGATTGTATTGCATCTCCTTAAACCCTTTCAAATGCCAAATTTGGGTTAAACATGGAGTCATTTTAGGGCATATAGTGTCCAGAAATGGGATTTCCACAGATGAGAGCAAAATTAAAGCCATTGCTGAATTGCCACCACCTACAAACTATAAAGGAGTTCAAAGGTTCATGGGCCATGTTGGTTATTACCGACTGTTCATTTTAAACTTTGCCGAGATAGCTCGTCCTTTGTACAAGCTTCTTATTGAGTTCCACTGGACCGCGGAGTGTGACCATGCTTATGAGTCATTAAAAACGACCTTGACAAGCGCTCCCATTCTACGAGTGCCCGATTGGAATGTAATTTTCCATGTGCATATTGATGCATCGAACTTTGCTATTGGGTGTATTCTAGCTCAACCAAGAGAACATAAATTGGACTACCCCATTAGCTTTGCAAGTCATCAATTGAATAATGCTAAGAGAAACTACACCACTACAGAGCGGGAAGGTTTAGCGATGACTTATGTAGTGAAGAAATTTCGCTACTACCTCCTTGCCAACAAGTTTGTTTTCTATGTGGATCATCAAACCTTGTTGTATCTAGTAAATAAACCTTGTTCCACAGGAAGAATTACACGATGGTTGTTAAGTCTTCTTGAGTTTGATTTCACCGTTGTGGTGAGACCTGGTAAAAGACGTCATGGCAGATCATTTGTCTTGCATACCCAATGATGAAGCCTCTACTGGAGTAGATGATGAATTGCCTGATACTTCCTTATTTCTAGTTGAGACCTGGTAAAAGGCATGTCATGGCAAATCATTTGTCTTGCATACCCAATGGTGAAGCCCCTACTGGAGTAGATGATGAATTGCCCAATACTTCCTTATTTCTAGTTGAGACCATGCCTAAATGGAGTGAGAAGATTGTGAACTTTCTAGTTAATGGTTTTCCACCCAAGGAGCTTCGTAAGGATAGAGCTCGAAAACTGTTAAAAGAATGTGAACCTTATTCTCTCATTGCAAGAACTCTCTACAAGCTAGGGAAGGACGATATTCTGTGCCTGTAAGGATGCGTATTTATACATACTGCAAGAAGCCCACATGGATATGGCCGAAGGACATTTCTTAGGGGAACTAACTGCTAGAAAGGTGTTGAAATCAGGCTATTGGTGGCGTACCTTATTCAAGGATGCATCACTTTTTGCAAAAGGATGTGATGAATATCAACGTTACAAGATCACACAATGAAAGGATAAGATGCCCTTACATCCTGTTAAAGTGACTCAACCATTTGAAAAATGGGGTTTAGACTTTGTAGGCCCAATTAGTCCGACGGCTCGTAGCACTCAATCTCGATATATTATCATTGCCACTGACTATGTGACAAATTGGGCGGAAGCCAGGGCGACACGTAAGGCCGATGCAAGGTCAACTGCCAAGTTTCTCTTTGAGAACATTATCACAAGATTTGGTTGTCCCTTTGAGATTGTGAATGACAATGGTACTCATTTTATAAATGGAGTGATAAAGGAACTCATGACAAACTTCATGATAGCCCACCATAAGTCCACGCCTTATTATGCACAAGCAAATGGCTAAGCTAAGAGCACTAACAAGACCCTAATTTGTATCTTGACCAAAACAGTCCAAGCTCATTGCACAGATTGGGATTTGAAGCTTACATCAGCTCTATGGGCTTACCGTACTTCTTACAAAGTTGCTATTAATTATACACCATTCAAAATGGTATATGGCCAAGAAGCAGTTATGCCATGGGAGTTTGTAATTCCTAGTCTGCGCATATCTTCACAAGAAGGTTGGGATGGTGACCCTTTAGTTGAGCATTTATATATCCGTGAAAGGTTGGACAAAGAAAGACAATTGGCTGTGCAAAATGCACTTGTGGAGAAAGATAGGAGGAAGAAATGGTTCGACCGTCATCTAAAGAACAAAGATATTAATGTTGGCGATAAATTCCTTATGTATGGAGTGCGAAACAAGAAGAAAAAGTTGAAATATGCGAGAAAAGGACCATATAGAGTATGTGAAATCACCCCACAAGGTACCATTTGGTGGAGACCCTTGATGGAGTTGAACCATTGGATTCAATGGGAGAAAATTCAAAAGATATTATGATTCGTTAAGCCAAGAGGAGCTATGCGCCATCCATAAAAAAAAGGCAGCCAAGGCACAAGCAGAGTTGAAGAAGATACAAGCTCAAGCTGAGGCTAAGGAGCGACAAAAACGCATAAGACGCCAATGAGAGGCCAACCTTGGAGTTACACATGCATTCCACATTGAAACAGAGGATGATTAGTTGGAATCAACACACCTCTAAGATACCCTATTGAACTAAATAACACCTATGGGAAAGTGATATATAATGCCTTGTTAGACACGGGTGCTAAATATCATTTGTTGTCATACGGAGTGTGGTGTCAGTTGGGAAAGCCATCCCTATCTGAGAGTACTATCCAAGTCAATGGTGTCAGCAAGAAAAAAATTGCGATTTTTTATATTTGGCACACTTCTGTTGGTTATGACAACGGGGTTGTAGCTCAAGACTTTTTGGTCATGCCTGTTGGAACTATGGAAGGTCATATAAACCTATGACGCACAAGGATGATAGCCACCAAATGCACTATTGATTGGGGGATTGGGAGTATTACAACAACGAAGAAACCAACTCTTAGCCCCGCCACCCAAGCCATAGTCCTTCCTTGAGATATTGCTTCTTGAAAAAATAAAACCCAAAACCTTGTATGTTCAGGAGGTTGAGCCATATGTCCCTATAGCCCAACTCTCTAGAGCTTCAACTTCAGTAGTTGAAACAAAGCTTGAGACACACAAGATGCATCCTAATATATCGAAGAAAACATACAAGTGGGTCCCTAAAGCTTCTTTAGCGACCATGGCTGATGCTAAAAAATAGGAGCCTTTTAAGAAACACCCCACTCGCTCCCAAAAATGTAAGAAAATGTTGCATTGGATTCCTAAACGACTATTGGAAATCCAAGGCTACTATCAAGGAAATGATAAAATATGGGTGCCAAAACGTAAACTGTGCTCTTACCTATCACCTGACCCATGTGAGTCAAATCGTGTGACGACAAGGCCGATGGAAGATCGTGGGAAAGGAAAAATTACAGAACACTATACACCGGCACCGGAGCTAGTCTGGGTTCCCAAACGAAAAGGCTTGTTTCGCTCAGCTCAACCATAGAAAAAACGAATGAAGCTTCTTGTTCTTCATGTAGTTCATATACGCAAATAGAATCTTTGATACAACCTCCACCTACCATTGTACATATCCATATAAATAAGAAAGAGTTTTCACCACCCGTTGTAAGTTCAACACCTACAACAACGTTGCAAATAAAATCATGGGAGAGTACCTTACCACCCTTGCAATTGGATGAAATACTTAGGACGGTAAAAAATTATTGGTCAAAGTCTTCACCCAAGACAACTTGGAAGAATTGGTTTCAAAAGGTGATGACATCATTCCAAAGGTATGATCTAGCCAAGGAAGGGGGGAGTGTTTGTTGACATTCATCATTCACTCACTCCCCTCTTAAGCTTCCTCCCTGGCCTCTCAATCTCCCAATCTTAGGGAATGTATATATAAAGCCTTGTACTCCCAAAAACAAGATAAGAAAATAAAAGAGCAAGAGCCACCAAACAAAAATATGGAAACCTACGAGTTCTAGTACATGACCCAAAATCATAAAAACACATTATGCACAAGGACACGATATTTTGACATGACCCTTATAATATTTGCACTTTAACCATCATCTATCCATGTATATAGATATGGCTAGTATGATAGAGTCATTCACTCCTACCTTGGGTGAGAGGTACCCTCTTTACTTTGCACAAGTGTTTCACATAGTCTACCCGGTGCTTGCATGTGAATGGGATGTGGTAGGTACGCTAGCATGTGAGAGGAATTTCGAGGAGTTAGAATGGCTGATACATCTCTTGACCATGACTGATCCATGTATAGGACGTCTCTCCGATTACACAAAGTTACCCTCTTGACCAAGATGACTATAGACGTCTAGTGATGTTCTTAGTGAACATTTGTGCCTCTAATGATGAAGAAGATTTACATAATTACACGGATGGCACGTATGGTCTCATAGACGATGACTTTGTTTTACTCGACGATGACGAGGATAGGGGTTTAGCCTTAGGGTTCCCCTCCCAATCTCTATAATATCATATTCCCATGACTCTCTAGGGGGAGTGCAAATAATTAAGTTAGGGTTCCTTATGCTGTTTGATTGTGTTCAATAAGGGTTGAACACAAAATAAGGGTTGCATCTCTTCCCACTGATGTGCCTCCTAGAGGTATTCTTTGTGTTTCCTAGTGTGTACAGGAACATGTTGTTGTTGTTAGGATTTAGACCTTCATGGAATCTTTCTCTTGTTCACTCTTCAAATCAAGTGCAATCATCAACACAAACAGGTGTTTCTTGACCATTAGCATTGCCCCTTGTCTTTGTTTTTGCATCCATGTTTGCCTGCTTTAAACGTGATTGGTAGCACAATATTCCACACATTTGCTTAGATTAAACATTAGATTCTATATAATTTTCTGTCATATTCCCTTGTCTAGGTTTTAGAATCAAGTAGTCTGACTAAGCTAGTTTGACCAAGTTAGAAGTTAGAGATCTGCCTTCCTAATAGTCAATGGTTAATTTAGGTTTTTAATCCGATTTAAGCAGTATTGTGTGAAATGTACTAGCGCTTTCTAGTGGGCTTAGTCCTTATTGACCTTTAGCTTAAGCATTATAAAGGGAGTTTACTAGTGTGATGAGCCTAGGGAGGGTAACAGTGTTATATGAACCCGCCAAAGTTAGGAGTTAGAGATCTGCCTTCCTAATAGTCAATGTGACTTTAGGTTCTTAATCCGATTTAGGCAGCATTGTGTGCATTGTACTAGGGTTCTAGTGGGCTTAGTTCCTATTGACCTTTAGCTTAAGTATTATAAAGGGAGTTTACTAGTGCGATGAGCTTGGGGAGGGTAACAGTGCTATATGACCCCCCAAAGTTACAAAATTAAAATGTTGAAAACAAACAAACATAAATATCAAAAGTGCCACAATGTAAAATCTTAAGTTAGAAGAGAAATTCTAGCTGGATTTGGTACTTCACTCACATGTATCGCCTATGGTACTAGAGCCCTAGAGGTTCCCAGTGTGGGTGCTTTTCATTGAAAAGCAAAAAGCCCAAGGCATACAAAATAAGCACACACATCAAAATCGAATCAATGTGAAAAAACTTTGGGGGGTCAAACAAAGGGAATAATTCAGGCAGTGATTTCATGAGCAATTTATTTTATCGTAGCTTAACTACAAGGTCTTCTAGGTATAGCCTCTAGTCAGCAAATACTTTGCTCTTGCGATTAAATAACTTAATTGACCAGAGAAAATTGAAAAGCTTACCCATGGTATTAATAGTTGACCTCTAGTGCCTCTCGACCGTTAAATTAGCAACCCTAGACTTGTTTACTTTTTGACCTTTACAACTGCTTGTGCGTTTGATTATATTACAATTTAATGTTTTACTGCTAAAAATTTGTTTAATATTCTGTTACCAATCAATTTGTGTGCCTACAACAACTGCATATGCTTTTTTATTATATATGAGAATGAAATTACTGTGCCAATTCTGGTTGATTTTTCAGTGATGAAGAACACTAAGGACATTCAATCTCGAATACTCTTCCATCGCGACAAACGGGCCTCATCTCATTAGCTTTCGAGGATGGAATCAACATCAGGAAGGGGTACATGTTAACCGACAAGTCAGACAATGGAGTCAATACTGGGCAAATAGGAGGCTTTTGGTGACTGACCAACGCTCCCTATCGCTTGGTGTTGACATTGGTGTTAAAGCCATTACAAGCAACAGTAAATACCTTGGGGCCTGATAACCGACAACGGAGACCCTTGTGGTGATGTGATTACAAGTCATACAATGAAGTCAACACCGGGCGAATACGAGGCTTGGTGAATGCCCAACGCTCCCCATCGCTTGGTGCTGACCTTGGAAAATGGACGTCAACCCTGTTAATATCCATGGATATCACATTGTTTTGAGTCAGGGGCTGGGCTTGTTGGTCCAATAAGTGAGTAGGTGATCGCCAATGAGAGGCGCACCACATATTTCATTTGACACCATTTTTACTTGATCGCCCAATGTGGATGCATATGTGTGAATGGGTTAAACTCTTATAGAGGTCTATTTGACCTAAAAATCCTTATTTTCGGAGGTGTAAGCTAAAAAATGCTCTTGCTCCATCTCTATCTCCTTCTCCTTCATGTGCTCACAGGTGTGTGTGTGTGTGTGTGTGTGTGTGTGTGTGTGTGCTTGAGAGAGAGAGAGAGAGAGAGAGAGAGAGAGAGAGAGAGAGAGATCGAGCATTGTGACAGCATCGACGGTAGTGAGGCGATTGAGCGCGGCATCGACAGCGGCTCCTTCTTCTTTGCAACACAGGATCCTTCACGAGGGAGGCATTGAGCGGTGAGTGACACACCCCTGCCCCTTTGAGCTTGCTAGGCTCTTCTAGTTGTGTGTTTGTAGCCTTTCGAGGCTCGCACATAGTGCACATGCAAGTTCCCAGCTTTGACACATATGGCAAAGCGTACGGAAAGATATTTTGGGAATGTCATTAAGACAAATTATAATTAATAATATTTAGATCTCAAATCAATCTTGTCAAGCATATAGACCCATAGAGTTGATCAAAAAGTTTATCAACTTTGAGCATGAGAAACTTATTTTTAATGATAACTTCATTGAGCACATAGATTCATTCTTCTTCTTCACCAAGAGCACTAAAGATGCCCATGAAGAAGAACTAAAGATGCCCATGAAGAAGAACAATGTTGAATGAAACCCTTACTAGTTGAAGTTTCATTTCTTTGGATTTGATTTGACAATCTTATATGTTGGTTTGCTTCTAGGTTTACTAGTATAGTTGCACACCTATATTATGTTGTATTTTTGGCTTTGGAGGTAAGCCAGAAGATAAATTATCAAGAAAAGCTTTTTTATACTCTTGCAAATCTTGATTAAGTTCATCACTTTGAGAAAGAAATCAAACTTTTTATCTTCATGCACAAACAAGTTAGACAAGTAGTAACAAAAATACATATTTTCTATTTCAATTTTTTTTGCAGTAACTATAACGTAGTTGTATATATGAGAGGAGAAGAGGGGACATCCCGCTCTCCAAAAAGTAAAGTATCATTTATCAGTCTCAAATTGAAGAGTGTTATATTGATAACTACACTTCAGAGTAGGTCCATGGTTATATAGCCACTCATACCCAAGAACTACATCATCTCTTACATGTTTATAACCTAACGAGTGTTTTTCTTACCTTTTATAGCCTCTTTTTCATAATCCTTGGTTTTATCTTGTTGTGTGCTTTTATTCAAGAGACCAACTTGCTTGGTATGCTTGTTGGATAGGCATTTAAAGCATAGATTATCCTTCTTTACCTTTGGCAAAATTTATAGTAGACAACAAATCTCGAGGGTCCTTAACTTTCTTTGTAGCCTCTTAATAATTTGAAGATGCCTTGCCTTTTTGGTTGTTGTTGTAAGAAGAATATATATGCCATTTACTACAGGGATCTTGGCTTGAAGCCCTTTCTCATCCACATCATAAATTAATGCTTCAAAAGTAGCATCTTCCAAAGTTTTAGGATGCATGTGAGTAATTTTTCTTTAATGCCTGAGTGTAATCCTCGCAAGAATCCCTTCACTTTGTGAAATTTTTTGAGATTATCTAGCTTGAGAATCACTTCTCTATATACAAAATATTGTTAAATAGAGATGAAATATGCATGAAGCACTCGTCCCAAACTTGCTACTTCTTGTCATCCTCATTATTGGGAAGGAACTCCTTATGGAGCATAGCTTGAAACCATTGCCACCTGGTATGCTTTTTTTTTGTATTCAACAAAATCCACCACTTGTAGAACTTGTCTTCAAGTGCTAAGCTTGTCCGGAGAGAGCAAAATATGTGTGGGATTGCACAAAAATGGTAGACACCTATGCACTTGTACAAAAATGTATTCATTGTGTCTTTGTTCCTCTCCCATTATTTTCCTTTGTAAACCAATGGCTTTCAATCCATCATTCATGGTAAAGTGTTTTGGTTATTGTGCCCCATAGGAAGAGATTTGGATGGTGGTGATCCACCGTCAGATTTTTCACTGGTCAAATTGGAATTTGTGATCGGTCTTTGGAAATCTACATCATAAATTTATTAACTAGCTCATGACCATAGTTAAGTGGGAGTTTATGGATTCCAAACTCTTAGATATCCACAAAACTATGATTGTCATGAAGACCCTCACTATCTTCAACCCACATGCCTGTCATGGCCACATCCATCCCCAAAGGTGGAGCAGTTTCAAAGTCGAAGTGATAATTCTATGGAAGAGGTTGGTTCATCAACATGCTTGCCTTACTTTGTATGTGAGATTTCTACAAAATTCAAATCAGAAATTAATTTTTTGAATTGACATGCTTATAGATCTTTGGAATCTACTTGAGATCAATCTCTAAAGAAATTTGCCAATGATGTGAGCATATGGGGTGTCAAAGCCTTGCTTTCTTGTGGGAATAGACCCCATGAAGGGATTTGGCCACTAAGAAATCTAAAGGGATGCCCAAGTGTGAAGGAAAGATCTTGAGCTATGGCGACTAGATTTTAGCAACATTGTTGGAGAGAAAAGTGTTTGTTGTGTGCGCTACAATACTCGATTGAGGACGGACATGCAACGAGTTTCACTTTCAGAGGCATGACGATCACTTTCAAAGCTAGTCCCACAGATTTTTTTTGCATGCAACACGGAACCTTTGCTAGTGATAAGCAATGTTTCCCGCCATCCAACCACTCTGCCATACAACCACTCTTGTGTGTGTTCCCAAAGGAACACAACCTGATCTGATACCACTAAAATGCCCAAGGCCTTGTAAGGTGACAATTCACACTCATCCAATTGCCCCCTCTCTACTTATAGGCTCTTAGCCATAGAGAGGATCCTTGTGCATGTCATCCATGTGGCCTTGCCCACTTAGCTTTGCTAAGGTTGTCATTGTCCTGACACTTTCATAAACATCTTATTAGATGAATCCTCCAAAGATAAATTATCCATTTATCATAATGATATGAATGTACCTACACTCTTGGCTCATGCTTCAAGCTCATCTTAAGCTTTAAATTATATTAAGGAAAAATGCAAACTTTACTTGCAAGTTGTGAACACTCCGATAAACACTGGGATTGGTTTTTTAGCTTGGTTTTTTAGCTTGTAAATCAAACCTTCTTCTTTTCATCATATCATTTATGTGAAAACTTGGTAACAAAAGTAAAAATGGTCAATAAAGCTTTGTTAAAGACCAAGTAAGAAGGAAATATATGAGCCATGCATGTAGTAGCAAATTTTACATTATTATAGTACTTTTCTATAGCAATTTTTATGTCCCATTCCAACAAAATAATTGTAGACAAGTAAAGTTGAAACGGAGTTGCATCTACAATTAATCAATCTATACATGTTCAGTGTTTCATATCCCTAAACATGCATAAACTATTGATTTGAGTGAACTACAAAACAATGATGAGGATCTATGGAAAAATATACCATAAATACTTTGCTATTTCATCTCCATATTACACTTAGAACCCGAGGCCATGGCAAACGTTTGAACAATCTTCAGAGATTTCCTAACAACCTGGGGGAATGCCTTCAAGAATAGGAATGAATCATTTGCAAACAGTTTTTCCACGAGCCGATCATTGCCCGGTAAAGTGATGCCCTGTAACTCCCCTTGTGCAACACTGGCTTCGAGAATCGTGATGAGAGGATGCGATGTCAAAGAGCAAGGGGGCCCGGGGGCATCCCTGCTTAATAGACCTACTTACATGAAAGGATCCCACAATTCTATCATTAAATAGTAGCTCTGACTAGTTGTCAGTCCCCCAGTGTGCAAATGAGTGACATAGACAAGGCCCAAAGCCCAGAGCTTCCATGACATCTTCTATATATGACCATGTTATTCTGTTATAAGACTTATCAAGGTCCAGCTGTAGCAAAATGCACTCTTGCTTGGTGAAGGCTATGTATTTGATGCCCACCATTGATGCTAAGATGTTGTCATAAATGGATCTTCCTTTGATGAATCCATGCTGATGGGGAGAGATGATCCTGTTCAACAAGAGGGTTCATCTAGAGGCTACTAGTAGCCTTGGAATTTTTTTTGTAAGCTAACGACATCATTGTAATAGGGCACCAATGCTTCAGTTGAGAGGAACGGACCTGTTTGGGGATGGGTTTGATAAGCCATCTCTTCACACTTGTATCCAACGACCCTTTGGTAAAGGCTTGGTTAGCCAACCGTGTGACTTGGACCTTGAGATCATCCCAAAATTCTCTAAAGAATCCAGCCGCCAACCCATCCTAGCCGGGGGACTTTTCCTTGACAAGAGCTTGCAATGCTAATGAGCATTCATCTTCAGAGCCTTCCAGGCGGATGTCTTCCGATTGGGGAACCTTTTTCTCGACACTTTCAAGCAAAGTCACTTTGGCTTCATCCACTTCCTTGGATTGGATCTCTGAGTGGCCAATAATTTGACTCAAATAATTCAGCATTAGACCAGCCATCTCATCTTGGTTCTAAAGTACAATCCCTTTCTCATCATAAACCTTTCAAAACATCTTAAGTACATAAGTGAAGTGAAGGGTGAGTTTAGGAAATGAAAAGACCATTTCCCATTAAATTTTCTTCTCTTTAGAGTGTCCTTGCACTATATAGGTGGTGATTTTTTATTTTGAACCCAATAGGTATACCTTCTATTATGCACATTGAAGTGTAGTGACGGCAAAAAATTTCATAGAAAGAACCACAAATATTACCTTTGAGGCCATACAAAACCTCTTCTCTATTGTAATGCAGATTGGCAACTACTCCTCAATTAACATAGATACTAACATCACTTCACTCTATGCACATTCACATTAAGAAAAAACACGAATTTAAAAAAACTTCCACCAACCATCTTGCCAGACTCCTTTGTGTGTGTGTGTGTGTGTGTGCGCGCACACGCGCACATTCATTTCCCTTTCACCTTTAACATAGCCATCTAAAGTCCTTTTTTATTTCATTACAACTTGCAAAATCTTTCTCTTATCTATATCTAAACTTTTTCATTTCCTTCTTGATAAAATTCTCCTCCTCCACCACCTTGCCTTTCAATTTCATGCCAAAGTGCAAGTGGTTGATCCTAGCTAGCTCAAGGCTAAGCTGAGGCACACTTTTCTAGAACATTGACATTGTCAAGGAATTGGAAGGCTGTAAAGCTTGAGAAGCTCAAGGGCTCATCGTAAAAGTTTCCTCATTCGACTACTTGATGGTGAAGCATCGGGAATAGTGTTCAGGAAAAATCATTCACAACATCCAAAAATCCCTTTTGAGATATTCCTCGGAGGAATTTGAGCACACGTTTCTTGGACATTGATCAAGAATATAAGAGATGGTTACACAATGCTGCTTCAGCTTTGCAAAATTTGGTTCCCCTTTTTTATGAGAAAAGTGAGACTCAGACGCGAGGGGGGGGGGGGGGGAGAGAGAGAGAGAGAGAGAGAGAGAGAGAGAGAGAGAGAATAAAATGGTATATTAACATCTTCAAGTGGCCAAAATGTCATGTGAGACCAAACCATTATTGGCTAGTGAAACTGATATCATGTATGGGTACAAAAAAGAGATGCTAAAATGAATATATGAGTGCTACTAGCTGAAAGTGTGTGGGGTATGTGTGATCATTGATACAATGGGTGCCCAATATAAGAGGGTGATATAATGTCTCATGATTCTATCCTCATCTGCACTTTGAATGTCAAGATAGCATGGCACGAATCCTCTACTAAAGTCTTTGTCAATGCTATGAAGCTCCTCTCCTTAGTTGCAAGCATCTTGGCAGAAGAGGAAGAGAGAGAGAGAGAGAGAGGAGAGAGAGAGAAATAGATATAGAGAGAAGGGGGAGAGATAGATATAGAGAGAGAAAGGGGATAAAGAGATAGAGGGAGAAGGGAGAGAGAGAGAGAGAGAGAGAGAGAGAGAGAGAGTTTGAAGAGAGAGCGAGATAGTTAGATAGATAGATTTTATTATCATCCTCGGAGGTCAAATATGACCTATGGGACCAAAGTTACATGCTATATAGTATGTGAGCGGCTGATGAGTGATTCTTGATTTTCCAAATTGTGGTGATGAGAGTCACAATGGAGAGCCCACACTGTGGCTAGGAGAGAAAGTGTGTAGGCCTAAGTCATGGCTAGAAATGAGAGGGAAGCAAGTTTAGATGAGACCAAAAGCTGAGCACTCTAGTAGCATGTGGTACTCAAACTCTCGAACTTGCATTGAGAATAATGTGCACAATTGATTCGACTCTTTTCCATTGTCCCAACGCCACGTCTCGTGTCAAAGGGAGTGAAAGCTTAGCCGAATGGCTACGATAGTGTGTATCGCTAACAAGGGGATAGACTCAAGCATGTAAGGGTGCGAACGGTTTCCTCTTTAGCGAAGAACATCGTTTTATAGTTGGGGGCAATATGGATGGCGTAATGTATGAAGCGTGACCCACCGAATTCCTCCCAAGCATAATACACTGGCGTTGAAGAAAGGCTTCATTCACTTGGTGAGGGATCATGTAGCAAGTGTAATGCATCCCATCTCCCAAACCACTTCTTTATGTCTTGCATCCATTGCGTACTCAAGATCTTGTTTTTATGTGTCTTTTGAACTTTTTTGCTTGCTTCCCATGCAATTGTAGGAAGTCGATGTGAGGGGTTAAGAGAGAGAGAGAGAGAGAGAGAGAGAGAGAGAGAGAGAGAGAGAGAGAGGAGAGAGAGAGAGGAAGAGGGAGGTATATAGAAAGGGAGAGGGGATTGAGGTAGAGAGAGAGAGAGAGAGAGAGAGAGAGAGAGAGAGAGAGAGAGAGAGAGAGAGGGACGTCAGGAAATATGACGTAGCTAAGTAGATAATTGAGTAGATTACTTAATAGAGAGAGAAGTTACACACACAAGGGATTATAGAGTAGAGAGAGAGAGAGAGCGTACACACGATATACGTGGTTCATCCAATGTGGGATACGTCCACGAGAAAGCAGCCACTCGATGGCTTTAGTACTTCAAAACAAGACGTAGGTTACAAAGGGATTATACCCTTAATAGAGCTCCCGCCTTGCTTCACTCTCATCACCTCACACCCACCTTGTTGCATCAACTTCACACTATGAAATGTGTGTAGAAATGGCCTCCTTTTATAGGCCAAAAAGGCCGTCCTCTCTCATGAGAGGCAACCATGTGTAGCCGCCCTTGTGTAGATAAGTCCAAATCGGACCCTCCACTCCGCTCATGTAAGGCCGCCCTCCGCTTTTGAATTCGGCCACCGACCATCGGCTGTTGACTTTCGACCACCGGCCACCGGCCATCGACTACCGGCCACTAGCCAATCGGCCAATCGATCGATCGTTTTTCAACCACTTTCTGGCCGTCGTCCGATCATAATATTCCGGCGAAAAAGAATATTCCGCCGATGGACGTAAACATTTTGGTTTTCGGCGAGTGATTTTTCTTTACGCACAATGGCTTCTCCTCATAACGGGGGCCTTATAAATGTGCATTTTTAATATAGAAAATTACAAGGGGTAAATCAGGCTCCATACTTAACAAGGGAGATCGAGAGAGATTGAAGGAGTGGGAGACAGAGACATACAGATAGAACTAGAGATAGGGAGAGGTAACGAGAGACAGAAGGAGAGAGAGAGAGAGAGAGAGAGAGAGAGAGAGAGAGAGAGAGAGAGAGAAAAGCTTGCTCCGTCTTCTTGAAGAGAGTTTTTTAGTGCAAGAGTTTTTTCTAGATTTGGTCAGTTGAGCAATATCTGGAAAAATCTTGCTCCAAACCTCAACTCGTATGTTATAAAGGATGTGTACCTACACTCTCATAATGTCTTCTTTAACTTCCTAATTTCTTGATGTTCTAGTCTCATCTATAGTGAGATCCACTTATCAACACTATCGATCCACTCACAGATCATATTGGATTGACTTACCAAAGTAGCTTGTAATAACTTGGAGAGTTTTCATGTTTGATGTCAAAGGAGATATCTTTATAGACCTTTTTAGAGGTGTTGACATATGAAATTTTCCCCTCAATAGGGATCATCACTCTTATGGGCACTATATCCAAGCCATCTTTATGGACGTTTTTAGAGCTTCCATATGAAATTTTCCCCTTAATAGGGATCATCACTCTTGTGGGCACTATATCCAAGCCATCTTTGTCACAAGGGATATAAGCTAAGAATGGATAGCACAAGTCTATATGGTTGCAAGTATAGAAATCCACTCTTTTTGCTTGACTTTTTCCTCAAGGAATGGGTCAGTCATATAGGTCTCTTCCCTTTTGACTTTATTAGCATTTGTAGCAATTAGGGTCACCTCATTAGCTTTGCAAAGACAACCTTTGTCTTCACCTTCATAAATTCCCTCATATTCTCTCTCTTTTGAGCTCGTGATGAACTCAAATTTTGCTATGAAAATCTTGCACATCTTTGTCGTCATGGGTTGTGAGGTTCACTCTTGTCGTCACATGTTGTAACAAGAGGCAATTGTCCATGAACATCATCCTATGATAACTCATAGTGCATGTCCTTGCCAAAGTCAAGAAGAATGGCAAAAAGTTTGCTCAAAATCAATAACACTACCAGTTACAACTATGCATTCTAAAAATTGTAGTGCATACTCTAGGTTGCCATTGGCAAGCCACATAGTGGTGAACATTGTAATATTTTCTTTGTCAACTTATATTGGTTTGGCCTTTCTTCTAAGAGTATACTAAAGGTATGGTATAAGTCATAATGAGTTGACATAAGAGCTTGTAATGTTTCGATGTCTTGCTCTTTTATGATAACGTGACATTTTTTGTAGCTTGGTTCGTGGAGGCCCCTAAAACATGGTTTGATTGTCTTGACCAAATAGTTTGTTTGACTCAAAGTGCATCATTTCCTCTAGCACACAAGGATACTCTTGAAGTTTGGTTGGTAAGCCTTTCTTAGCTATGACAAAGTTTTCTATGCATATGTGGAGGATGATGTACTCTATCCATTGTAATCCATCAAGGTAACTCACACCAAAGGAGGAATCCTTTGGATCCCTTTTGTTTTCACACCTTTTCATCCTCAAAGAGTGGCCACTCTTTGTTTTCTTCTTTTTTTTCATGCTTCTCATATTCTGGCTTCTCATATTGGGTTATCAACATCAATGTCCGAGCATCTGCAAACTCCTCAAGAGGTCTTCCATCGTGTAGCTGTCATTGTACATGCATGATTACCTAGACGAGCTCCCAAATCAGGCTAGCCATCTAGATCCCAAAACCTTCAGTTTATAGGGACCTCTAGACTATCTTGTTGGCAACTTTTGCCCAATATCCCCCTTGGTGCCATCTTGTATGAGATTATTAGAAAAACTCCACATATGGCGATCTCCTCAACCACATGAACTGTAATGGAAATGGACTAATAACTTGTAGAATAGCGGAATTAAGAGAATTAGAGTGAGCAACTTTGTGAGATTTCTTTGAGAGCATAGAGGGTGAACTTAATTGGTAGTAGCAACTTAATCATAACACTTGATTAAATAGGCATGAACAATACTTTTGCAAGAGAGAGAGTTTAGAGAACATGACAACAGTTGAGGACCAGATTTATGTGGAGCCGGTCCCCCCTCCAATAGGCATTTGTATATTATAGATTCTCCCATTAAGGGAGACTTGGTACAATACAATTTTTGTGTTCCTTGAGACCTCTTTGGCGGTATGAAGAAGGAAGCTTCATACACCAAGCTTTTGCAGAAAAAATGCATGAGGCCAATTTGCTCTTTTGCAGTAAAAGCTCGAATGATGCGTTGGTCTTTTGCTCCGAGGTTGCCAACTCAACAACCTTGGGCAGGGGCTCTTGGATGCCCATGCTATTGTCTGTCTCGTGTGCAACAAATGCTTTTTTGACAGCTGGCTTCCATGTCTTCGAGCCCAAGCTTGCGCATAGGAAATGTGGGCAACCTAAGTAGACCTAGGTGAGCCTGGTCACACGATGTGGAGGTAGCCTAAGGCTAGGTTTAGATTGCACGGAACATCAAAAACGAAGAGTGTGTTGTCAAGGTGGCAGCAACCCATTGGTTCACGAACAAACGTCCAATTTTTGGGCTCATGCGACATACGAGTGGCCTTTCCCTTTCGGAACAAAATGGAGTCTGGTGGTGGCCTGACCTCGTTGCATGCCCGAGGTAACCGCAAAGCACACTGTGGTTTGTTTGCAGGCGAGTTGTGTTTTTTGATATATCTGAGTGTGAACAAATGCACGCTGGAAAATTGAGTTTTCACGTGGCCAAGTTTGCTCCTCGCCATAATAACGGGATCGCTATATAATGTTTTCTAATCCCATTGTGAGGTGACGATGGCCTTGCTGGGCAGCATTGCGCAGCCCAACGTCTCACTAGTAACCTTGCCGGGCAGGAGGTGCAGCAAGGCGTTCATCTTTCGAGCTCAGGCCACCCCGTTGCCCCAGCAAGCCCAGGAATGGCCCACCTCCAGCCAAACCGTCGATGTAGTGGTGATTGGAGCAGGCATTGGTGGGCTTTGCTGTGCTTCCATGCTGGCCAAGTACGGCCTCAAGGTCATAGTCTGCGAGAGCCACGACACACCCGGCGGGGCAGGTCACTCCTTTGTCTGCCAGGGATTCCATTTTGATTCTGGCCCTTCGTTCCATGCGGGTCTCTCCACCAAGCCCTCCATCAACCCCCTCAAACAGGTCCTTTCTTTGATCATACTGTAGCTGGCTTTTTCCATGAATGTCCACTTTGATTGGTCTTATGGAGTAAACGAGGCAACTATCAGAAGCATGTAAGGATGTTTAAAACTAAACTTGGAGTGTTTAGGATGGTTGCTAATCTGCCTTATATTGTGCACTATAATTTGTGTTCTTTGAGAAAAGGAGTTTAAGCTCAATTGTGTTTATTGCCCCTTTCGGCTTCAGCTGCAGCCATGAATGCACGACAATCTGTTTCTTCAGTGGTTCTTGGATCGTGGTACATACGTTAACAATATTATTTGCTGTTCTGTTGGTTGTCTTTGTGGTTTCCTGCAACCTTTTGGGCTTAATTAAGTTTTCTCTCGTGTCAAAGTGGGGCTATCAGGGTCAGGGTCTACCTGCCCACCAAATAAGGAAGTTCTAACAAATTCCTTTTGGGCTTAATTAAGGTTTTCTCTCGTGTCAAAGTGGGGCTATCAGGGTCAGGGTCTACCTGCCCACCAAATAAGGAAGTTCTAACAAATTACTATGTCAGGACAAGGGTAGGAACAGGGGGGCATGGCCTTGGCAAGGCCGGCCAAGCACGAGATGCCAAGGGGTCTCCTAAAGGTAGGCTAGGAGGCCTATAAGAGGAGTACGGTTGGGTGGACAACAACATGCTTGAGTTCCTTGGCCTTTCACACTAGTTGGTACTGAGTTGTAAATAAATTGTGCAGTGGTTGCCTGTCAACACAGCGTGTATATCTTGGTCATTCTAGTTCCTATGTATAATGTAGGTGTTCCTAGCCTGTGGTCCGTTGAAAATACCCATTGCCTTATTTGCTTTGCACTTGTTTAGATCTAGTTGCTTGCCCTAGAACCTCTCCCTCATGCATCTTTCATCAATATACAGGTGTTGGATGCAATCGGCGAAGAAGTGAAATGTGTACAATATGACAGCTGGATTGGTTATTTCCCAGAAGGAATTTTCAAGTTTACAGCAGACTCAGCTGCATATGAGGCTGAGATCTGCAGGGTCGGAGGTGTCGATGCTGGTCGAGAGTGGAGAGAGCTGGAGAAGATCATGGAACCTCTTGCCAGAGCAGCGACCTCCCTGCCAGCAGCAGCGCTGAGGCAAGATCTTGGTGCCTTACTAACAGTGGGAGGCTTTTTGCCACGCTTGCTACCAAATATCGCACACTTTGGAAGGCTTCTTGCACCATTCTCAAATGTTACTACTGAGGTACT
This sequence comes from Adiantum capillus-veneris, assembly GCF_014529385.1. Lineage (NCBI taxonomy): Eukaryota > Viridiplantae > Streptophyta > Polypodiopsida > Polypodiales > Pteridaceae > Adiantum > Adiantum capillus-veneris. Next base: position 117,945,036 of record NC_140940.1, read on the forward strand.
CTGTGTTTTTCTATCAAATAACTTTTTACTTGCACACGTTTTAACGTGGAGGGCTTTATGTGTGACAGAAAGCTAGACGCTAAGATTTGTGTTGACAGTATGATTTCCATCCCAGGTGGTCAAAGATCCTTTTCTTAAAAACCTCATCGATCTGGAATGCTTTGTTCTGAGTGGTCTACTTGCTGATAGGTAATTGCTTCCTGTGAGTGTGTGCGTGTGTGTGTGAGAGCTTCCTGTGAGTGTGTGTGTGTGTGTGAGAGAGAGAGAGAAAGAAACTGAACTGAACTGAAGACAATGAGAGAGAGAGAGAGAGAGAGAGAGAGAGAGAGAGAGAGAGAGAGAGAGATGATACAGCATGTCGGGTCCCAACCACCCTCAAGGGCCCCCTTGCTCTGTTGGTAGAGCAAGTACTTGCTTTCAATTACTTGCACAATGCTAATACAATGGCTAAATGTGTCCTGCAAAAAATGCTGATCTGATGCAAAAACACTAGGGCTAATCTAATGCAAAACGCTGAAATGCTGGAGATGGTGCTAGCGATGGTTGTCACAAACTGCCGACGTGTCAAGAAACTGAAGACCTTGCGGGTTGGGGTTTCCCAGACCCAACCCTAGCCAACTTGTAGATCCCGGCCGAGGGGCCTAAACCCTAAGAAGAAGCAACAGAAGAAGTAGAAGCAGTAGAAGAAGTTTTACCTACAGAATCTCGCTGAGTGGGGCAATTTTTAAAGAACTTCCCACCAACTTATGGGACCCCGTCCGATGGGCCCCAAGGACCTAAAGATATTAAAAAAAAACGCACGCACACAAATCTTTACGTATGCCCACAAATTGCGCTGACAATGCTACATGGCAGCCCATACAGAATTCCGCGTTTCACATTGGTGTTTGACGACTGGCAGCCTGTACGAAATTCTCTGAAATTGCGCTGATGCTTTTTGGAAACCCAGATGCTTTTAGATTCAAATGCTTTTCATGTAAACTGCGTTTAGAGGCCAAGGGCCTTTAAATATGACCCATGGGCTCTCACTCTGGCAGTCTACCCGCGGGAGATGCAGAGCAGAGCCATGGGAGTTGTACCATGTTGAAGAATTAAGAAGAAATACCGAAAGGGGCGCCAAGCTTTGGGGCAAGTGCTCTCTTGGGTTGGAACTCCGCCACTTCGCGTCGCGTGTGTCGTGCATCTCTTTGGTTCAATTGTTTGGAAGCGTCTAAAGTCTGTTCTTTTCCATTGGCACGTGGTGCCCGTCCCATTACAATGGTATCAGAGCTTCAGGCGTCTACCTTTTTGAAAGCATACCGGTCCTACCAAAAAGCAAACAGAGCAAGATGGCACATCCATAGTTTACAGAACTTTTTTTCCAAAGAATATTCGTGTCCCTACCCCGGATTGATTGGCCACTCCCACCATTAGTCCATCATGGATTGGGTCCGCTCCCAACTTCATCACTCTGACATAAGAGACATAAGCCATAAAGAACCCAAGACCCTACGTCTTGACGTAGGCGGATCTTTCGGGCCACTGCTTTTCTCAAAAGCAGTGCCATGCAGTGTTCAATGTCTATAGCTACCAAGCCACACACTCCAAGGACTTGGCAAGCTTTCAAGAAAATTTTTACACAAAGTTACATGCTTTCTGACATCTTCCTTCAAAGTGCAGCATCTGGCAGAGTGGGGTATCTTGAAATGCTTCCATGGAAACCCTAGCAGATTACAACTTGCCGTCTTTGCATATCTTTCAATAGGTGTCTCTTCCCGAGCTAATAATCTTGGAGGTCCAAGGTGAATGCTATGTCTTGGGACTACCATCACCGCTACAGGAACATTGTTTGTCCAAGAGCTTATGGATCATGCAGTGGTCAGCTACAACCTTATAGAAGAAATTTAACCCTAATTTTGGTGTAGGTTTTTGGACGGAAGCCCAGTCGACTTTTGAGTTTGAATGACGTCAAGAATGCTTTTTGAATTTGATTTAGCAGTTTTGTGAATTTTGTTTGAAAATTTGTTTAAGGATTCTGTTTAGAATTTGTTTGAAATGGGTGGTATCTGTTTTGAACTTGTTTTGGTGCCAATTTGAATTGTTTGACTTTGATTTTAATAGTGATTTCAATAATTGGTGATTAACTCCTGGGAGTACGAAGAGAATTGATGTTTGAGAATGCTTGCACATACTCATGGCTGGACCCTTGTGGTTATTTGTGGGGGAAGTATTGAATGTTTGAAAAGTGTTGTTTTTATGTATGGCCCAGACCCTTGTGGTTATTTCTGGGGAGAGTATTGTTTGTGCTACTCATAGCCCAGACGTGGATGGTTATTTACGGGGGAAGTATTAAGAAGTTTGAGCAGTGGTTACTCTTAGCACCTCCAAGCGACGCAGGCTGCGGTCTGCTATTGGAGTCTCCAGTTCTAGCTTTTGAGAGTAGATGTTTTGGGTTAATGTGCTTTTTTAGAAGTGAAGCTCTTCGTGACTCTGCTTTTAGGCAACCCTTGTATTGTTTATAAGAGCCCCTGGGGCCTTACTTTGCAGAGCATTTGGACATAGAGTCTGAGAGCAGAAGACCCTCGGGAGTTGTACTTTGTTGTGAGCAATAATATAAAAATACCGAAAGGGGTACCAGTCTCTTCTCCCGCAAATAACCTAAAAAGGTCCGGGCCATGAGATATAGAGGCCTTTTACAACCAAATGTCCCCAGACCGCATCCTGCGTCGTTTGGAGGTGCTGGGAGTAACGACTGCTCAGACTTCTTAATAATAACCATCTAGGTCCAGGCCATGAGTAACAACAACAATACTCCCCCCGTAAATAACCACAAGGATCCGAGCCATGAGTAAAAATAGCACTTTTCAATCATTCAATACTCCCTCCCGCAAATAACCACAAGGGTCCGGGCCATGAGTATGAACAAGCATTCTCAAACATCATTTCTCACTACTCCACCCGGGAGTAAAATCACCAATCATTGAAACCAATATTAAAACTAGAGTTAAACAGTTCAAATCGGCACCAAGACAGGTTCAAAACAGACAGTATCCATTTCAAACAAATTTCAAACAGGATCACCAAACAAGTTCTCAAACAGAACTCAAACAAAATTCAAACTTAAAAAGCAATCTCAACATCAGTCGAGCTCGAAAAGTCGACTGAATGTCCATCTTGAAACGTGCACCAAAAAATTAGGGTTAGTTTCCTTTCATAAGGTCGTAACTGACCGCACCATGGTCCATAAGCTCTTGGACAGACAGTGTTCCTGTGGCGGTGATGGTAGTCCCAAGACATAGCAGTCACATCGGACCTCCAAGGTCATTAGCTCGTGAAGCGACATCTACTGGGAGATGTCGAGAAATTTCAAGTTATAATCTGCTAGGGTTTCCATGGCAAGCAATTCAGGATACCCCACTCTGCCAGAAGTTACACTCCGAAGGAAGATGTCAGAAGCCATGCGGCTTGGTAGCTATAGAAATCCATCATTGCATGGCACTGCATCTAAGAAAAACAACAGCTCGAAACAAATCTTGGATCCTTCTCTTGCAAGTGATCTTTATGGCTTATGCCCTGTAAGACATGAGCGGTGAAGACGGCAATGGGCCCGATGCGCGATGAAGTAAGGGTGGGAGTGGCTAATAAGTCCGGTGTCCGAATGGAGCATGAAGCTAAAATTTCCAATGAACTTTGGAAGTGCGATCTTGGTCTGTCTCCTCTTTGGTAGGAGGGGTATGCTTTTAGAAAAGCACACGCCTGATGCTCTGATACCACTGTCACAAGACGGGCACCACGTGCCCATAGAAAAAGAACAGACTGAACAGACTTTTAGCACTTCAATAACAATTGAAGTGAGCGAGAGAGAGACGACATGCGACACGGAGTGGCGGAATTCCACCCCAAAGAGTATTGACCCTAAACCTTGGCGCCCCTTTCGGTATTTCTTTATATTGCATCAACACAGTACAAGCCGGTACTCCAGACTCTACACCTTCACCAGGAAGAATGCCGAGAGTGAGCTCATGGCCTCATATTTAAAGGCCCTAAGCCCAAAAGCAGTTTACATGAAAAGCCTTCAAACTCAAAAGCATCTGGTCCAAAAGCAATGCCCAAAAGCTGCCAGCGTAAATCATCGAAATCCGTACAACTGCCACATCAGCAGTCAGTGCAAAATGCGGAAATCCGTACAGTGCCTCGTCATCATGTCAGCGGAAAATCCGGAGTGTCCATACAGCTGCCACGTCATCAATTTTTGTGTAATTCTTGGTGTGTGTGTGTGGGTCCTGCTTTTTAATTCCTTTATGTCATGGGGCCCCATCGGATGGGGTCCCTATAAGTTGGTAGGACATTCTTCTTCTGTTACTTGTTCTTCATACGGTTTAGGCCCCTCGGCTGTGATTTGAAGGTTGGCTCTGCTGTGCACTGACTTGACACGTCAGCAGTTTGTGACAACTTGAGTGAGGAAACCAACGAAGGATCTTGCGAGAGTCAGACTTCTTCCGAGGACTTGGGAGCTGAGTACGGCCACGACCTCGAAAGGATGGAAGCCCAACGACAACTTCAAGTTGACATTTGTGCCAACCAGATGCTCAAATACGCCAAGGATCTGCAGTGTACGAAATTTATGAAGAATCATCCACTTGATGAGATTCATTCGGGATGGAAGGCCGCCATCCGCTCACCTCTCAAGCAGGCAATGAAACAAAAAGCTAAGCTAAGTGCAGATAAGGGAAGACTATACTTGCAAGATGAGTTTGACAGTGCAGTGGAGCAGCAGGTCGGTCAAATGAAGTCTTTGCACAACTCTTGAAAGAAAAGTCACGGAACAGATTATCCCCACTCCCTAGGTCGGAAATCTACATTCGAAGCAGTTAGCAGATCCAAGAAGTGTGTACGCTTTGAGGATGATCCCAGTTCATCTTTGTCTTTAGACAGCTCTGAGAGTTTCTCTTCCTCCGACTCTAGCGGGGAGGACGGGAAGCACCAGAAGCGGAGAAAGAGTCGGACGAGCAAGAAGAACAATAGGGACAAACGATCCAAGAAGAGCAGATCTCGTAAAGGATCTCGGAAACACAGAAAAAACTTTGACAAATCCAACGAGGATACGTCGTCCTTGGACAATTTTGATTCGAACGAGTCAATGTTTGGAACGAGGCAGATACCAGGTTACAGATTAAATTAGTTTAACCATCTCGAACAAAAGGGTGGGAAGACCAAGGACTTTAAAGAGGGTGGGCGAGCACTTAAATTCGGCACCTTTTCGGGATATAAAGACACCCACAAAGCTTTTGCTTTCATACAACAATTCAACATTGTTTTCTCGGGAAGACGCTTTTCCGAACTCTCTAAAGTACAATGAGCATCTTCCTATTTGAAAGGCAATGCCCAGACTTGGTGGTCGACACGACTTGGTGGTGGATACTACTTTTGCGAAAGGAAGCACCCACCTCATGGATAAAGTTCAAACAAGTTTTCGCCTCTACATGGCTCACCAAAGAATACGAAGAGGATGTTATCACAATATGGAATCATCTTCGGAGGACCAAAGTAGACACCCTGGATGATTATTGCTAGCAGTTTTGGGATATTTTTCTACCAGCTTCTTTTTTCAAGAAAATTACCAGCAAGTTGAGCGATTTTGTTGCGGTTTGCCCAAGGAGATTCGGTGATACTGCTTGCAAAAGGTGGGCTCCATTCAACGACTCATGGGTTACGCCAAGCAAGAATTTGGTATGCACGCCGACGCGCTGACGTACCCAACGGACAGGCCAATGTCTGCTCAACGGGGCCAAACCAACCCAATGGTAACAAGAAGAAGGGGAAGCAACAAAAGAAGACACCAATCGGCCTTAGACTGCGACGTGAAGATCACACAATTGATTTGATTCCCGGAAGCACGCCACCGAACCGGCCACCTTACAGAGCAAGCAGAGCCCAGAATGAGGAAATTATGAACCAAGTGAAAGAGCTTTTGGAAAAGCATCTAATTCAGCCTAGTATATCACCTTATTGTTTGCCAATGTTGCTTGTATACCGAGGTTACAGATTTCTACATGCTTTAGCAGAATCGACTTGAATAGTGGCTATCATTAGATCAGGATCGCTCCTGTAATACAAGATCGTATTCAGGACATCCTTCGGATTGTACAAGTATTTGGTGATGCCTTTTGGTCTCACAAATGCTCCTGCAACATTCAACAGGATAAGGACATGATTTTCAGAGAGTACCGGTCAATTGTGGGCACCTTTTCGACGACATCATCGTATTCTTCAAGAGTGAAGTAGAGCACAGACACCATCTCTTACGTGTTTTTCAAAGCACAACACCATCTCTTACAGGTTTTTTAGGTATTATGGCAACATAGATTGGTGGTTAATGGGAAAAAGAGGGACACATTGTCGCTTTGAAGGGTGTTAAGATGGACAATCAGAGACTGGCAAGATTTGACAAATTTACATGAAGTTCATAGCTTTCGGGGCTTGTGTTCGCACTATAGGTGGTTCATTCGAAAGTTTGTGGAGATTGCTTTTCCTCTGCACACTTTGACTTAGAAAGGAGTTTTCTCTTCTTGTGGACCATTGGAAATTGCCGCATTCAAGACTCTTAAGAAGAAATTAACAAGTGGTCCGGTGTTGATTTTACCAGATTTGCAAAAAAAAATTGAGATTTACTGTGATGAGTGTGGACGCAATCTGGGGGCAGTCATAATGTAGGAGGGCCATGTTGTCTCTTATGAGAGTAGAATGTTCTCGTGACCAGAGCGAGTTTCACAAATCTACGAGAAGGAGCTATTGGCAATCATACATGCCATTAGGAAGAGAATGGGGTCTAGTAGGGCCTCTTTATTTTGCAGTTTAAGGAAGTCAAACCTTTAGTATTAAGAAAGTAATTAAAGGACAACTTTTGGATTCAAAAAAGCAAAACGACTAGTGTATTTGAATACAAAGTTTCCCCCCAATATGGAATTTAAAATCTAGTGGGTAAAACCATATATGCTACTATGGAAAGAGCTTGACACGTAGATTGTAGATCTATGATCTTTGCTTAAATTGGAGATCATATGTGGGAGTTATGGAAGGCCAAAGATTATAAAATTGTTCATCTTCTTTTTAAGGGGAAAAGTGCATCCTTTGACTACTCTTACACATCTCTTACACATCCACCATTCTTGCACACATGGCGTACACCTATTTGTCAAATTTTTAATCACCTCCATAAGATCATGGCAAATAAAGAGGCCCTCCTACACCATCCTCTTCCTAATGCTCTTACTCAGTGGCATTATTTTCTACCTGGAGCAGACTATACAATGCTGACCGATCACTAGAGTTTGAGATACTTCTTGTCCCAAAAACAGCTTTTGAATAAGCAGATGAGATGGACAAACATTTTGTCGCAGTTTAATTTTCAGTTTCATTTCCACGCTATGCAAAAGACCTTGGTGGCCGACGCATTGTCTCAAAAGCCACAGATATCGGCTGATCACCATTAGAACTTTGAGGTTATGGTTGATCAATACGCCACAAATCCAGATTTTGCTGACATCTTTGACCTTGCAAAGTGGAGAGACAGTTGCAGGCTATGCTCTATAGGAAGGTTATTTAATGCAAAAGACAATGTTGTGTGTTACTCAGGGGTTGAGGAACAAGGTCTTGACAAAGTGTCATAGTCCACATTTTACTGGGCATAGAGGCATCTAAAGCACCTTGAAAGGTGTGGGGAAATATTTCCTTTGGCTAAGGCTCAAAAAGGATGTGGACGAGTTTGTTCGCAGTTGTTTGGTGTGTCAAAAGGTCATGTTTGATCGACACAAGGCACCTGGTCTCCTACAACCTTTACCCATTCCTAACCGACCTTGGGAGAGTAAAGCAATGGACTTCATTTTTTCTAACCGACCTTGGGAGAGTATAGCAATGGACTTCATTTGTCCTAACCGACCTTGGGAGAGTATAGCAATGGACTTCATTTTTTATCTTCCAAAGACTCGGAGTGCGCATCGATCGGTTTAGTAAATAGGCTCACTTTATTCCGGTAAAGAAAGCAGTAACAGCCGACCATTTGGCTAAGCTGTTTGTGTCACAAATTTTTAGATTACATGGTATACCTGAATCTATAGTTTCAGATAGAGATCCCCGCTTCATGAGTTTGTTTTGGAGAGCAATACAGGAGAATATAGGCGCACAACTTAAATTCTCGTCCTCGTTTTATCCGCAGATAGATGGGCAGTCGGAGATAGCCAATTCGATGGTCTTAGACTTGTTAAAGTCATTCATCTCTGATCAAAGACTTAGTGGGAGAAGCTTTTGCCCTTGGTGTTGGAGTTTGCTTACAACAACGCAATTCATATGTTTATGGGGAAGGTACCATATGAGATTATTAGGGTGTTAGGAAGGTTCCACACATTCTGAGCGCCAAAGATAAGATTTTTGAAGCAGATCAGAATACACAGGATCTAGACACTGCTTTTGCCAAGGTACGGAAGGCTTTGGAGAAGTCTCAAGCACGGCATACGAAGGCAACAAACAAGCATCAACGTGAACTTTAGCTGAAGGAAGATGATTGGGTGCTATTTGGATTTGAGAAAGCACGATTACAAAAATGGAAGGGTAAGGAGTGGCTTTTTCCAAAGTTAAGTATGCAATACTATGGACCTTTCTAGATACAGGAAAAGATAAATGATGTATCCTTCAGATTGAAGTTACTAGATACTTGGAAGATTCACAATGCATTTGATGTGAGTCTGTTGAGACCTTGCAAAGGCGAAGTACAAGTGGACAGGGTACCGGACAAGCAACATTCCTGAACAGGTCCTAGCTCACAAGGAAAGGAAAGTGAAAGGTAAGCTGACACTACAGTATTTGGTAAAGTTTAGGAAATTATCCTGCTCTTGATGCCAAGTGGATGGAGGACAAGGACTTAAATTTGACGACAAAGTGCGGTCCATCTTCTTATTGTGCTCTTTACCCTCTTCATGGGACATATTTTGCATAGTAACTCTGCGCCCGAGGGAAAATTGGCCTATGATGTTGTACTTTCCAGTCTACTTAGTGAAGAGATACACAAGAAGTCAATGGAGTCTAAGGAGGACTTAGGAGATACTCCTCAGATACTAGAGCTTCACCTTGAGGCTTTTGGTTTAGCACCGACTATTTTCTTTCTCTCTCTCTCTCTCTCTCTCTCTCTCTCTCTCTCTCAAATGTCGTGTCTTTCTACCTCAGTGATCTCTCTTCTCCACAGGTGCCTTCTTCATGTATGTGGCATTGCAAGTGTTCTAGATCGGAGTCGAGGTGTCCACCGGATCATGAGCAAGTTCTTGTCTTCATTGCATCTTCCGTTGCTACCTTTGACACTATGCTCTCGAGAGTGATGCCCTCTAGGCATTTATAAACGTACAAGGGAGGCCCAAAAGAAGAGCCCCAAAAGCACTTGATCCAAAATCTTTTGCACCCAAAAGCATCTGGTACCAAAAGCATGCGCAAATCTGCCAGCTTTCCAGCCTAGCGCAAAATGCAAAAATCCGTACAGCCTACCTTATCAGCATGTTAGCGCAATTTACGGAAATCAGGCAAACGTCAAGCTTTTGTATTTCAAGGTTTAGGCTTCTCAGTCGTTGCTCTATAAGTTCTTCAAGTTGTTAGGGGGTTAGGTTTGTAAATTCTAACCCCTTAAGCCTCTCGGCCACTTCTCAAGGGCTCAAATCTTCTTGTCCTCTCGGCCAGTTTCCTTCTAATTGGCCACGCCATGTCACCAACTTGTGACAAAACCCCCTCCTAGCAAGGGTAAAAGTGCACTAGGAACTCGATGGAGGGCCGAGAGGAGAAGGTATCCACAAATGTCTCTGGAAGATAGGCACCTCGTATTTGTTGAGCGAAGAGTCCTCCAAGTAAGTAGTAAGGGGGTAGCTATGCTACCCAAGACCACCAGGCGACCAGGAGGAAACCAAACCATTAGGGAGGAGGATGGGCGAGAAGAAGCACCAGACACCTGAGAGATTTGTTGGCAACACTAAAAGGTAGCGACAGCCCGAGAAAGGAAGGAGTTGGCAGCTTGAATGGCAAGGCCTGCTATCAAGCAACCAGTAAACAGGTTAGAGGAACAGGTGACAATGTCGGGAGGGCCAAATCCGATAAGTGCTCCACCAGACGAGGGGAACAGTTGGGAGAAGAAAGCCCACAAAGCAAGCAACGAATTTTCTGGTTGCACATCCTGGGGTGGCTCCACCTCAAGCGTGAAGCAAAGGCGAACTGCCGAGATATGCTGACACGCACAACACACAGACATACAGAGCAAACACGCACACACCCAAACACTGACACACACAGACAGACACTCATAGACGTCCGTGCACACACTGACACGCAAAAGCAAACCAAAACACACACGCGCATACGCGCATGCAGGTGCACACCCTGAAACACACCAGCCACACACAACCACACACACAAAGACACAAACACACCCACATATACACACAAACACACACACAAATACATTCTTATGTAAGCCGACTCCACCCATTGACTTTTATATAAGTTGGGACTGGGTCACACCTTGTGTATTGTAGAATTATGGAATACTATAATCTAAGCACTTCTCGAGTTACCAAGCAGAGTGTTTTAAAGTGGGTTCAACAATGCAAGAAATGTGAGAGTGTGCAGTGGAAAAGGAGAGGATGGAGACAATGGAACACCATGAGACACAGAGAGAGAGAGAGAGAGAGAGAGAGAGAGAGAGAGAGAGAGAGAGAGAGAGAGAGAGAGAGAGATGGCGAAAGGCTGGCAAGCCAATATACTCCAGATGGCAAATAGAGGGCACCCCTGCTCCTATATATAGGAGAACAGGGGTAGGTCGGGCAAATGTCTAATAAATCACCCCACCTAATATATGACCCTCCAATATAAATGGGGGAATGTGAAGTGACCAAAACAGGTCTAAGTGGGCAATGTGCTAAAACAACCTTAAATGTGCCTGAGATCCCTGTGCAGCAGGTGTACGGGTGGCCAACCCACAACCAAGGGCCAGTGCACGTGAAAGTGAGGAGCTTGTAGACAAGGTGCGAAGCATCTGGTGATGACAAAAAATCTAATACCCCCCCTCAACAACAGATGCGGAGAAGCTGTCGAGGAAGAAATGCAACATGCCTGGTAAATCTGGAGAAGATGTGAATCCCGGAGAAGAGGATGATGACGCCAGCCAAACAACATGACAATCCGTACAGCACCAATGTGATGATGACCAAAGGTAAGGCAAATCTGATCAAGTCACACAAGGAAGCTGATGAAGTGGCAAGCTACGGAATAAGTCGCTGAAGAGGATTTATACGAGGAAGTAACCTAAGATGAGCGTTCAATAGCCCATCGGTGATGATCACCACTGAGATGGAGGAAACCCAGTGTAGCAGCAGGAGACAAGACATGGGGACCCCCCCTGAAGAGGAACACCCTGACCACGAGGAGAGGAAAATTGCCGAGGTGGGAAACCGGTAGCATATCCAAGTCAAAGAATCTTGAGCAGAAGAGGGAGGAAGAGCAGGAAGAAGAGGCTCGATAGGGAAGGCATCGTCCACCATAGTAGACAAGATGACAGGATAAGCAATCCATCCATGTAGAGACCGCAATATCTGCAATCTTCCCGGAGAAGAGTCGTCTCGAAGGTATATATAAGCTGCAATATGATCTGTCGTTCCATGGTACACACACAATATCGGACAAAAGAGAGCCAGAAGAGATCCTGGGGAAAGTCAACCTGTGGGAGCACATCCACCACCAGGGTCTGGACAAAATATCCAAGAGAGTCTGCAAGTGCAAGTCATGAAGACATGTGACATAGGAGAACTCCCCCCCTGGGAAGGTAATGGAATGTGGTGAGGTAGAGGACGGCTGAGAGGATGCAAGGGGAAGAATGACCGGTGATGTAGAAGTCATAGCCTCAGAGTAGACCAGCAAAGCAAGAATCATCCAGGAGGTCTTCATCGTGTAAGTAGTGCATAGGTACATCCAAACTACAAGTGGAGGAGCCACAGAACCAAGCAGAAGCAAGGAAGAGGCTCTACCAAGTAGAGGCAAGGCAAAAGAGCCACCATGGAGCAGTGTGCCGGAAGAGACCCTGCAGGCATCCAAATGCCAAAGGATACTCATATCTAGTAGAACATGTCCAAAAGAAGTGTCTGACGTGCCAAGAGGCAGGCACAGGTCTATCATACAGAGAACCAATGAAGGAGGTGGATAGGGAAATCCCAAATAGAAGACAATAGTCAAGGGAGAGGGAAGGAGGGTTACTGAGGAAGAAGTAGTGATGGAAATCACAAGCCACATCCACATAAGTACCTGTACCAAACCAATCCCCTGCATCTTCCCAAGGGCAAGAGAACCTCGAGGAGGGAAGATCTACAATGTCGAGGGAGATCCGTCTGTTGTGCCAGAACCTATATCTGAGTCCACGTCTCAGTGTCGGAGAAGGAGCAAAGCTGAAATGCAATCTGAAAACACGCCGTGTAAGCGCCACACCGGTGTGGGTAGGGGGTAAAGACCTGTGAATCAGGAAGGGTAACTGAAAGGAACGTGACGAGGCAAAGGGGAAGGTGCTGTCGATGCCGGAAAACGCAGCAAAGGGGGCTGGAATGCTGCTGTAAACAGAGCATTGAGCTATCCTCAGTGTGTCGGCGGACACCAGGTGCTGAAGGTTGGGGCACGAGGACGGGTGGGGCACAAACTCCCGGCTGAAAATCAGGGAAAACAGTCCCAAATCTGAGTGTATGTAGCCAACAGACGGTGCCGAGCAGCAGTAAAGAAACTTCGGGTAGCCGAGGATGATGGAGTCTGGACACCGGCTGGGGATGAAGCAAGAGTTGCTGAGCAAGGAACATATCTGAAAGCAAAAGGTCAATAGACTGTAGTGGACATCAATGGATAACTCGTGGTGCCAAGGATGGTGAAGCTCCGGCAAAGAACGAGAACCGATCGCTGATGGTACTAATCTGTAAAACGCAAGGTGTGTTGTGACCTCCTGCTGAAAAACGCCGAAGGCAGCCAGTAGAAAACGCAAGGCCCTCAAAAATGCTGGTGCATAAGAGGTGAGAGAAGAGGCGCTGGTGGAGAGGAACCCTCTGCTTGCAAGAAACGCTGGCCAGCAAAAAAATGCTGAGGCATAAGCAAAAACGCCAGCAGATGGGTGTAGGAGAGGAGGTGCTGGGGGGAGGAGAGATGCAAAAGCTGAAAATGCCATCAAGCTGCCCAAAACGCTAGGGTAAAAAAAAATGCAGGTGGGGCAGCAATGGTTCTTCACGATGAAAACTCTCCAGCAAGTCTCCTCTACATGGGCGATGGCAGATTAGCATAAACCATGCTCTGATCCCATGTCAGAGTGTGCAACGAAAAAGGAGACGATGGAGACAATAGAACACCATGAAACACACACAGAGAAAGAGAGAGAGAGAAATGAAATGAAATGTTATATTAACGTCTTCAAAAGGCCAAAGTGACCTATGAGACCAGAATGTTACAATGTGGTGGATCTCATACAGAGTCAGAGTAACAAGATGACAAAATGACAGAATGACAAAATAAAATACTATGGAATCCTAAACTGCTACTGCTGCTAGGTGTGAACTAAGTAGCTAAACAACTAGCTGTGATAGCTAGATCACAGGAGATCCAACATCGGTCGTTGGAGGATATCATCAATCTCCTCCATGGTCAGTAGTCTGACCGGGCGTCGTGCATGTCGAGCCAAAGTGACCTGAATCCTCTGATGCAGCCTCTGTGGATGCTGTGTAGTCCTCCGCAGTCGTGGGCGTCTGGATCTCCCCAGCTCAGTCGCTCGATCGATCAGTATGCCTCTGGTGTAAGGCGACGAGCTCTGCTGTGGTAGTAACTCCTCCGAGTGTCCAGTGGCAGCTCTAAAGAATTCTGTGATATGTCTCTGAGACTGGCTAGCCTCTCCTCTCATCAGGCGAGAGCGAGAGCGAGAGCGAGAGAGAGAGAGAGCGAGCGAGAGAGAGAGAGAGAGAGAGAGAGAGAGAGAGAGAGAGAGAGGGATCACAGTTTCAGACTTATTGCGGGAGTTTGGAAAACAGTTCGAGCAATTGTCGATGTCACAAACGGGAGCGCACACGAATAATCAACAAGATGAAAATAAATAATCTTTCAACTAAACAGAGTTGAGGGAGAAGTTCGACACAGTATTTGGGACCAGAAGATGGGTTGGTCCCCCCCCCTTAAAGAGAATCCTTTTTTAGGGGAGAATCTTTTTACAAGCACAAGAACCGGAGAAAACCCCTCCGTTCTAAATCTCTGACTCGATGGTCGTTCCTTCCCGTAAGGGAAATCCAAGAGACAAGCTCTCAATCATTTTTCCATCTGTACTCGGAGTCGAGACCCCACAGACAATTTCCGAATTCCGTTCTCGGAATTCCCAAGCTAAAGCTGAAGCCTTCTCGCTTCTCCTTCGCGATGAAGTACCTACAAACACACGCAAACACGTGACAACAATTCGTATGTCGAATCCACAATAGATACCTGTCGCTCTTGCGCGGGAAAAGCGACTTCCATGCTTCATAGTCTCGCGATCTCTTACGTTATCTGGCGGCAGAGTCTTCTCTTGCTGACGTTGGTAACTCCCTTTCAGTGAGGGTATGTGGTGCTTTTATAGCTCCTTGGCCACGGCACGAATAGCTGCTCGCGTAGAGATCGCGGCCGGTTTTTTATTTTTTTGTGCGCTGCTCTACCCGAAATAGGGAGAGAGAATTTGCTGGCTGGTTTTGTTTTCTAAGTGGCTACCCACTTATTAAGTGGGCGGCCGGCATATTTTAAAATTGGTCTGAACCTGCCCAAAAACTCAATAAAACCTTATAAGTTTAAAACAATGCTTTTCACAACACTTCCCAGGCGTCCCTGGATGTAACCACATGCACAAATGCAATGTAGACATAGATTCCTCGCGGGAAAGAGTTTGCTCTTCCCAGAAAACTCGTTCAAATTTTTTGCTTTTTAAGAAAAGCTTCTCAGAACCCATCTTTGTTCTTGTGCTTGCGTCTTTATGCGTATTCCTCTTTCCAGTTCGGATTTCCTCTCGACTATGGATATCCCCTTTCCGATGCACCCGTCACCCACCTTGTGACGCATCAGGAATACCCATCACCTAGTCCTTTCCTATCAAACTTATGGTACAATCCCCTTCATGCTCTATGTCACCCATCCTATGACGCATCAAAGATGTCCGTTTCCGGATGGTCGGATACTTCTTTCCGATGCTCCCTGCCACCCATCCGATGTGACGCATCAGAAGTACCCGTTCCTGGTGGCCTTACAGATATTCCCGTTCTCAGTGCTCCCATCATTACTTTGAATGACGCACTAGGAATACTCTGTACTCGGATGTCTCCAGTGAGAAAAACCCTCTCACTTAAAATTCCAATGATTCATTTAGAATTATTTTTTCTGGTGTTCCAAGCAAGAAAACCCTCTCACTTATAAATCCACTAATTCATTTAGAATTATTTTTATGTCAGATAAAGCCAATTTAGCAACAGTCGACAAGAGAGCAACAATCTTTAAAACCGGAAGAACTGGAGTTATTTGTGGAGTCTACCGATCCGTGGCTATAGAAAAATTTAATGGAACTTTTGGAAGACTCAAAAGGGGAATTAGGGCTAACTGCAGATTGTGGGGGGATGTTACAGAAGCTGTCAACAACACCTTCACCATTTCCCGCTTGATTTGTCTAGGTGGTCCTCTAACTCCTTATTTGTTCTTTGAATGATGTCAGATTTTTTGTGAGGACAGGTTCCCTCCATCACTCTAATACATATACCATTGCAGAGGAGGCAGATTTGTTTGATCAGGAGTATGTAGATGACACTCCATTATGTTCCATGCAATGTGGGGTTCCTGGATGTCACTAGACAGGCGCTCTTGCTTGGCTACTAGTGCCCGGACCCCATTTTTAACTAGCATAAGTCAACATGGGTTGTTGGTGGGCTCAGATGATAGCCCCAGTTGGGACGTGGCACATTGTTTTAGTTAGTTGCGCCCTCATTTGACTTGCCACTACTTGGATTTCTAGGTTGGATTGATGTCTTGTCATTCAATAGTTTGTGCTAGTCCATCTGTTGGAAACTAAGCCATTGGTTATTTGTGCATCTTTCTTTAGCAGGTTCCTGTTTGATTTTGCACTCAGGAGAGGTGTTTGGTTCAGAACTTTTTTTTTTTTTTTTTGGGGGGGGGGGGGGGGGAGGGGGGGGGCGCTCAATGGCTCTTAATGATATGAGGGCATGTGTGCTAGTTCATAGTCAACTTACCGCAACAGGATGGGGTCTAGGGATCATTGCTCAGAGATGCACTACAGAGCCTTACTGACCATGCTCATTGTTAGAGGCCTTCTCTTGGCAATGAGCCTAGGAAGTCCTCTTGATTTCCACTATCTACAGTGGTGCCTAGGTTTGGTGTACATGATGAGCACACATGGCAACTGGGCTTTTGGTTACTTTTTACAGGCGCTCATCTTTTAGTCACTCACCTCTCCCCTTTCGTATGCAGATCTGGGTATCCTTGAGAGAGCCCTGGTTTGCAGTAGAGCGAGGATTAGAGAGGAGGTTGAGAGAGAACCCATTATCTGGAACTCTTTTGTCCGTGATGTTGGCCCAGCTTTTATCTTGCTATCCTTGTCAGAGGCATGTGCTATGGGTTTGGATCTCATGGCTGCACATTGTGACATTGGTTGTGGAGTGAGACGTCGCATGGTCCAGATTAAGAATGCCAGGTGGGATCATGTTGTCAGAGGAGTCTCAACATTACAGGCGCACATTGATTGGTGAGCCTTCCTCAATCCACATGGTCAGCCACTGCTCCTGAGGTATGACCGGATGTTTTTCTGGGTTGCTTCAAATCAGGGTGCTTCTTCGCACCTCAAATCATATTTGAGATCGCTCTTGAGGAGCGAGTAATACCGAATGTGGATGGTGAATGTGGATTGGATAGTTAGAGGAGTCTGGACATTAATGATTACAGGCACACATTGATTGATGGGCCTTCCTGAATGCACATGGTCAGCCACTGCTCGTGAGGTATGATGGGATGCTTTTCTGGGTTGCTTCAAATCAAGATGCTTCTTCGCACCTCAAATCAGTTTTGAGATTGCTCATGTGTAGACGCCTACTTCCCTCCTGAGAACGTGCACACAGGGAAACTTTGGATTTGGGAGAATCAACCGATTTCCCAGCTATACTGGGACCCAGGAGAGTTGCAGTGGTCACATCCGGACCCTCATTGCAGTCCAATTTCAGTATTTGGCAATGCACACATGTGGAGGCTTTGGATTTGTGAGCGTCGGCTGCCCGTTGGTGGATTTCATAGTTGTACTAGAGCCTAGCAGAGAGGCAGTGGCCACATCCAGATCCCCATTGCACTCCAGTTTCTTTCTTTGAGTATTTGGCTGGGAAAGGGGATATTGTGCAGGTGCGGTAGCAGAGGAGCATCCCATATATAGGTGCGGCAGCAGAGGGGAGCGTCCCACGAGGCTGCATATGTGGTTACACACTGCTTAACTTGCTCAGTTTTGGTCAGGCATTTGGGACTTTCAAGCACAGTATCATACTTTCTCTGGATGATTGCACATATCAGCCTACCAGTTGGGACTTGGGCAGCAGTTACTAGATATGAGCCACCTGTGTGAGATGTCTGATGCAAACCATCTCTGGAAATGTCCACCCTCCCATGCAGTCTGGCAGGGAGTTCTCTGCTTCTGAGGAGAGTTGGGATACAGGATGGTTTGGTTACGTGGGGTATTGTCACTTGGCTAATGCATCTTCCTGGACCCCATGTCGCTTTCGAAGGTAGAGTTGGACCCACTTTTATGTTCGATGCTCCAAGCTATCAACGGGGCTCTCTTGACATGCTACCTCCCAGTGCACAGTACCACGACCTACATGGGTGCAATGAGAGATTCTCTATTACCGCTCTGTGGTATATTTCGAAATCTCGGTGCCTTCACATTTTGAGGTCCTAGCCAGACTTCAGTAAAGACCCTTCAAGGGATTTGGTTGGAGATTGTTGATTCACTATGTTGTCAGTGGGATAGATTAACAGGCTTCTCTCTGGTGGCAGAGGAGAGGAGACGAACCTTTTGTAGACAGTGGCCCTTGTGGTCTCTTTCCTTCTTCTTTCATAGGGGAAGGATAAAGTGGCACTACACACTACCAAAGTGGTTCATGCTTCACTCTTACAGACCACCCTGATCTCACAATCCTAGCTTTATGTTATACATAGTCGCTCACCTCAGTTTGTACTACCCATGAGGCAAGCCACTATGTGCACCTCTCAAGAGTTTCTTCTACTTGTTGAGAGAGAGAGAGAGAGAGAGAGAGAGAGAGAGAGAGAGAAATGAAATGAAATGTTATATTAACGTCTTCAAAAGGCCAAAATGACCTATGAGACCAATCAGTTACAAAATAGTGAATCTAATACCATGTCTGGGTACAAAAGAACTAGAAGTGGAACAAAATACTACTACTACTACTACAATCTAAAACTACGTGGGTGTAGCAGCTGATACAATAGGTACCCGGTAAACTGGATGTAACAGTGTGAGAAACAAAGATGGAAGAAATGGTGAGGATCCATCCTCATCTGCACTCTGGATGTCGAGAGAGTATGGCTCGAATCTTCTGTTGTAGTCTCCGTCGATGCTGTGTAGCTCCTCTCCTCAGTCGCGGTCGTCTGTATCTCTGTAGCTCCAATGCTCGGTCGATGAGAGTGCCAGTAGTGGTCGAATGAGTGTGGGACGAGCTCTGCAGTGGTGGCTGCTCCTCTGGCTGTCCCATATCTAGTGAAAAGAAATCTGTAATGTGTCTCTGGGACTGCCTCTCTCTAGCTCTCCCCAGTAAAGTGTCTCTATACCTGTGTAACTCAAGTAGATATAGTCCAAGACATCTCTGATCCTCATAACTCATGACCCTAGATAGAGGACCAAAACCCTCTCTGAATAAGCAGTGGAAACGCCCCCGTATCTCATAGAACACTGTGCAATGACATATGTAGTGCAACTCTGTCTCTGGCTCTCTCTGGCATAATCGGCATATCCTGCTGTCTGCTGGTATCCCTCTGAATCTACCGGTCTCAATCTCGAGCTGATGTGAGGATGTGCGTATCTGACCAATGGCACAACGCAAACCATGAGACATATGTGTGTCCATGTAGCTGGGTCGAATCACAAACCCATCTCCTGTGAGGTGGAGAAGATGCTCTCTATAGAAAGCCATCTTTGTGCTCAACTCCTGAGGCGGCTCTATCCATGTCCTCCTAGTGTCGAGCTGGATCAGGTCCTGACGAATGAGTCTAGTGATCTCCACCCGTGTAAGAGACAGCGAGGGTGCCTGAAGAGAATACTGGAAAGGGGGCAACCTGTCCATGGTGAAGCCATGCGTCTGAAACCATGAAGTCATCTGTGCATACCAGCATGAAGTGTCCCCCTGTAGAGCTAACTGTCTGGAAGACTCAAGGGCCAATCTAGCATATCTGTCTCTAGTAGTATCCCATAGGCTGTGCACAAAGGACACTGATCTGGTAAGCGCCTCAATCTCCATGGGGGGGGCAGCTAGCTCTGCTCGAATGATCGCGTGAGGTACGGAGGCCTTGGCTCTAATCAATCGGGAGATCATAGATACCAAGGGCCTCTCCATACCTCTCCAACCATCCTGGCCTACAGAAGGTCCCCATACCTGTACCCCATACATCATAGCTGAGGCTACTAAAGTATCAAAGAGCCATAACTTTGTCCGAGGTTCCTGGAACTGAACCTGCGAACACATCCTCTCCAAGCCTCCCAAGGCCGCATAAGCTCTGGTCAGTCTAGTCTTTGCTGCTCTCCCCAAAGAAAACCTCGGCCCAGTGAAGACTATCCCAAGGTAAGTGTATGCATCTGTATACTCCACAATCTCTTGACCATACGTGAAGGTCGGTGCCGATCTCCTGATCCACTGCGGTGTGGTGTTAAACACCATGACCTTGGTTTTACCAAGGTTTACAGACAATCCACTATCCTCTGCAAAACTGTGTAATGCATCCAACTGTCGCTGCATACCCTCTGGTGAGTCAGAGATCAAGACAATATCATCAGCATATAACAACAATGGGATCCACGTCCCTGCCAGCTGGGCACCTCTATCACCCTCTCTGTCAATGTAATCAGACACCTCATCAACATACATACCAAATAGAGTAGGAGACAATGGGCAACCCTGTTTCACCCCGATAGTGGAGTGAACTAAGTCAGATATCCCCTCTGGGGTGCGTACATGTCCCATCACTGATCTGTATAAAGCCATAATCCCCCAAATCAACACTGTGGGCACCCCCATCTCCTGCAGTCTGCGCATCAGTCGAGCTCTCGGTACCATGTCAAATGCTTTGCGGAAATCCACAAAGCTACAATAAATCCGTCTCCCATGTGACCTGCCCTCCTCAATGATAGCTCTGAGTGTCAGAATATGGTCAAGAGTGGAGAAACCCCTCCTGAAACCTGCCTGTCCCTTTGCCCGTACACCCTCACCCTCTGCCCAGTTACTCAACTGCTGCTCAATAATGGATGCATACAATCGTGCCAGTGTGTGTCCAACCATAATAGTGCGGTAATTTCCAGGCTCTGTAGGATCACCTGCCTTGAATATAGGCACAATAGTAGACAACCTCCAAGTCTCAGGTAATCCCTCACACATGGCACGATTGAACAACACTGCAAGAACCTCCATCAGCATATCCCTAGCATGTATAAAGTGCTCCGCTACTAGACCGTCATGATCGTAAGCCCTCCTGGTCCTCATCCTGTCAATGGCTCTCTTTACCATCTCAGTGGTAAAGAAGGTGCTCGTAGGTGGACATGGCTCTGTAGGATCTGGAAGGGGATCCTGCCCAGGAACCGTATATAACGATGTCGCATACTGGCCCCACACATCAGGAGAAGTAATCACTGGGGGAGGGGAGTGCTCATGGAAGAGTCGCCATGCCTCGCCTGAGTCTCTACTCAAGAACAACTGATACAAGTCTCGCTCCATCTGGGCCAGGTAAGCTCGTTTCTTCTTTCGCACAAGGCGCCGGAAAGCAATCCGCGACTGTCTGTAGGTGATGACTCCTAAATGAAGATCCCTCTGAAGCTGGGCTCTCATCTCTCTGCACTCCTCATCATACCAACTATTCTGGGGCATGCTCCCAGAATGTCGCCTCCGATCCGGTTGAGTGTGTGGGTATGCCTCTGATGCTGCATCATGTAGTGTCTCAGTCAATAAAGTAGTGCACTCCTCTACTGAGAGGCCTGGAGCAACTGTGCATAGACGATCCCAGATCGCCTCTGTATAAACCGAGTCAGTCTCTGGTGTAAATGTATAACGGGTGTGTGACCTGCCTCCTGATTTCTGGGCTGTACTAAACTGAAAAGATACGGACAGTGTCAAGAGAGCATGATCCACTGCTACGCCCACTGGTCTGGCTCCCACCGTGAAATCCTGAATACAAGGAATAAAGCTCGGCTGTGTCATAACATAGTCCACTGTACTGGCCCCATGTCTGTGTGGAAAGCATGTGAAGCCTGCTGCTCCAGGAAACCGCTGTAAGCCATTAAGTATGGCTAGCCCATGTGTAGTCGTCATCTCCGTGAGGTATCTCCCATACTCAGTCTGCTCTCTGTCATGTGAGCATCTGTCAAACCCCAGCTCATCCACATCCAACTCTCTAATATGAAATGAGAGAGAGAGATGAAATGAAATGTAATATTAACGTCTTCAAAATGCCAAAATGACCTCTGAGACCAAAAGGTTACATGTGGTGAATCTAATACTAGGTCTGGGTACAAAAAGTACAAAGAACTAAAAGGAAAATAGTGGGTAGGGGTGGGGTGAAAGCTGATACTGTCACGTGACACATCCCAACCCTATGTGTCCGTGGACAAGCTACACCACAGCAGGGTTCCCGTCAGTCAAGTGAAGTTTAGAATAGCAGTGATCTGGCACTTTTGTGAGTCTATTCGTAGACCGTGCATGCCCAGTCACTTAGCATAGATGTATATCCTCCGGTTGCACACAGCATGATCATCAATATTCCCTTCAGAATCCATCAAGTTCAGTTAGGGAAATTTTCCAGTGCATTTAGCCTATTTTCCTATTTTTGGTTATTTTCACTTATTATTTTTAAGTGACTTTCCAACAAAAATAGGTAGGGCAATTTTGCTAAGTTAATATATAAGCAAACCCAAGTTAGCACTTTCTGGCAAAAGAGGCAGCAGGAGCTTCCCGCTCAACAGGAACTTCTCAGCAGTACCCCCTCAGCCATCTAGCATTTTTGCATCTTCACCCATCCCCGGCGTTTTTGCATCTACACCCCAGGCCTGGCGTTTCCTTCCACAGCAGGACATCGCCATCGACCTTCAACACCCTAGCGTTAGCAGATTGTTGCCATCGCCAGGAATTCACCAGCTTACCTAGCGTTTTCCCAAAACAGCCTAATCAGCGTTTTTGGATTGCAGATGCAGATCAGCCTAGCGTTTTGGCAAAGGACAGAGTCAGCCAACGTTTTGGTTCAGCCCTAACCCACATCAGATCCACACAGTTTTCAGCCTAGACACAGAAGCAGATCCGCCCCCAAGTTGGTTGCAGATGTTCCCCCCATTTTCAGCCATAAAAACGCAGCCAAAACAGTCATTTTCAACCACCGAAAGTCCCGAAATTCAGCGATTAGAAGACCACAGATTTCAGCCACTAAGTCGTCGTCGTCACCACCGTCGTCGTCATCGGCATAGTCCCATTGCATCAATCCATTGCATACGCATTGTACACCTTTGTGCAATCAAAGTAGACCACTCTCGCCGACGAGAGTGGGGCCTTCGGAGGAGGGTTTTACAACCTCTCGGTGTTGTATCTCTTCTCTCTCCTTCTCTCAGTCTCATTCACTTGCACGCACAATATCCACTCACTTTGTTCGTGATCATAGCACTCTCCATAAGACGGAAAGCTCTCTCTTTCCCTAAGAACTAAAAGGAACCTTGAGAAATAAAGATCACTAATCAACATTCATTCTGCTGCACCTTACATTGGTATCAGAGCTTTGGAAGTGTTCTGCATTACTCAAGGAAAGAACCACGAGATTTTTTTTTTTGCTTGTTGCGATCGCACGAACCCAAGTTTACCTGGGCGTGGGGATTCCTAATCGTGTTTTGTTAAAGAGTGACAGGAATCCCAAGAAAGAAGGGCTTGTCCAGCCTCCCCTTGTGTCTCTTTTCACTCATTGAGAGCGGACCGCGCACTTAGCGGCCGGCCAATCGACGTGAGGTGGGAAAAAGCAACCTTGGTGTGAGCGCAAGGCCGTTAAGGGATGCGCCCGCAAAAAAGAGTAGAACTTGGGTGAAGAGAAGATCCTTCTCCAACGCGATTTGCAAGCGAAAGAAAACCTCAAGAAACCCAAGAACCCAAGACCCTCAAGACTCAAGAACCTCAAGAACCCAAGCTTCTCACGAATCAAGAACCTCAAGACCCTCAAGAACCCAAGTTCCTCGCGAGCTTAAAACCCCAAGATCATAGTGCATGGTCGTCACCCGAAGCGGAATGGATACTTCGCATACAGGTGATGAGCATGAGAGAGGCGACGAAGACTCGTCCCCACCCGAAGATGATTTCTTCAACCCTCCCCCTTCGCCATTTACGCCACCAAGTGCACCAGACCCTATGGAGGCAATGATGAAGCAGATGATGGCCATGATGGATAGGAAGACAAGCGCCTTGCTTTAGAACGCGAGCGCGACGCAAGAAAAGAAAGAAAAGAACTAAGGAAGGAAGAAGCGGCAGCACGAAACGCAGCATTGGAGGCCGATCGTGCCGCTCATAGATTGGCTTTGGAGACCGAGCGTGAAGCTCGCCGAGAGCTATGCACTCAAGAATTGATTGCCCAAATCCTAGCCTCGAAGACCGAACCACCCAAAGATCGTGGAAGTTCGTCAAGTGGCGCAAGCCACGATGCGGATTCCAACCATCCAGTCACAGAAAAGTTGACTTTCAGTAAGTATGACGGTAAGATGGATGCTACAGTTATTCATTCTTGGTTGCATCAATTTAATGCTTATTTTGCGACAACTAAAAAGATAGGAAATAGCAAAGTTTTGACGGCAGCTATGTATCTTGCCGGTGATGCCATCAATTGGTACCACGCATGGCAAGAGGCACAGCTAGCCGCGCACCTAGAGGCAGCCGACGGATTCACGCCCCTTTCCTTGGATTGGGCTGATTTCCAAGACAAGCTCAAGGCGCGGTTTATGCCACCTCAGTACCTTGCACGATTGAAGGACGATTGGCGAGCTCTCAAGAAAAACAGTATGCCGGTTATGTCTTTTTCTAATCGTGTTTTGCAGCTAGGTACCCAACTACACATGTCGGATGATGAACGCAAAGAGGCTTTTCTCTTTGGATTGGACGAGTATATCAAGTACGATGTCGAGGTACTTGATCCACTCGATCTCAACAAAGCGGTAGCGATTGCTCTCGCACAGGAGATGAAGCACAACAAGGGAAAGCCTAAGGAGAACAAGACTTCCACAAGTACCTCGGAGACTTCTCAGAACCCGCAGAACGGTAAGAATGGTAAGAATGATAACTCTTCTAACCAATCTTCCAACAGTCTCTCATGAAAGAATTCTTCCAATGAATCTAAGGGTAAGACTAACACAACTGCTAAACCTAAGCTTACTCCAGATGAAAAGGTAGCACAAGGAATTGTAGGAGGATAGATCACTTCGGAAGAACAAAGCACTTATTCTAAGGAAGGTGGTTGTTTTCATTGTCACATTAAGGGTCACATAAAAAGAACATGTCCTAAGCTTGAATCGAATGAATCTAAAGAACCCACAACACCCACTACATCTGTCAATGCAATGAATGATAACACGGGTGTGCCCAAAGTTTCTCAGGACCCTACCATTGATGATTCTCTTATTAAATGTTATGGTCGTACGTCGGGGCACCGTTTTGTCATATTGTTTGACTCAGGTAGTATGCATGATGTGGTCAGTCCCTCTCTTGTTGAGAGAGCCCGCCTCGAAGTTAGTCCGAGATCTCCTATCGAGGTCTCTGGCTTTCGTCCCGGTATGGACGCTCTCATCACGAAGGAGTGCCTTGATGTGTTGTTTGCAATTCAACAGACTGCCTTCACTAGAAGATTTGTTGTTTCTCCTCTCTCAGGATGTGATATGATTTTAGGCATTCGTGAACTAAACCCTCTCGTTGATTGGGAGGCTAGCACTTTAACTCTCAATGCCAAAAGTGATTCTCCTACTGTCTTTCATGGAGTGGACATTGTTCCTTCTCCATCTCTCATTGCTAATATGCAAGACAAGGTTGACAGGATTCGGGATAAGGAGATTCTCTCAATCTCTTTTTCTCCACAGCATGACACACAGAACTTGCATGATTATGAGAAGCATGATGATTTGAAGAATAATGATTTGCATGATGATTTGGATGAAAAAGACAAGCATGATGAATTACATGAAGATGATGTGATTGTTCACAAGGATGATGTGTTAGTGGATGCTTTTTCTAGCGAAGCTAACCTCGTTGTAGATTCGAGCAGTCACGAAGATTTGATCTTGGCTTTTGCGTCGAGGTCCAAAGAACCCCCACAGGACGAACCGATCTTGGCTCTCGAGCCTTGGTCCAAAGAACCCTCACAAGAAGTATTATGTGTTCGCATGATTGATACGCACGCATTGTTCGAGTGTTTCATTCGTGACAGTTTCCTGTATTTTAGTCAGCATCGTTATGTGATCCCTTTTCCTAGGCATGACATATTGCATGTTGAGCACGTTTCTCTCATGGATGAGCACGAATGTATGCGGATTTTTCATGAAAAGCTGAAAAGTATGTATGTAAGGAAGTCGCATTCCATGTCTCGTCCTTGGCATGACACAGTTTCCGAACGAGCACATGATAGTATGAGCACCAAGCATGGGTATTTCCATTGTGATTTGCCACAGTTGATTGATTTCGATCAAACAGAAAAGATTCGATTTCCTTGTTGCATGTGTTTGATGAACGGGTTGCCACTCCGTCTCTGTGTTCATCTACATTGCATACACAATCTTTAGAGAAGACAAGATTTATTTCCTTCACTTTACATGGAATAGGCATGTTCATGGTTTTTGTGTTGGAGATGGTTTCAAGAATTTTCAGCCATGGAGATTCTTGAAGACGAAAGACGCAGGTCCCTAGACGAAGTTGAAGCAAGGAAGGAGATTCAAAAGATTTTGTGTCGCTTTCGGCGCGGCCCAAACAGCATTGCAGACCTTTATGAAGTTGAAGTACCGCACGACCCACACATCAGAGTGGACCGGCGAAGAGTCCCTTCCAGGATTCCGGATACTGTTGGTGATCTCCCTTCACGCCATACAGTTCGGTACCAGTACCTCACTTTAAAAAGGAGGGGATGTCACGTGACACATCCCAACTCTATGTGTCCGTGGACAAGCTACACCATAGCAAGGTTCTTGTCAGTCAAGTCAAGTTTAGAATAGCAGTGATCTGGCACTTTTGTGAGTCTATTCGTAGACCGTGCATGCCCAGTCACTTAGCATAGATGCATATCCTCCGGTTGCACACAACATGATCATCAGTATTCCCTTCAGAATCCATCAGGTTTAGTTAGGGGAATTTTCCAGTGCCATTTAGCCTATTTTCCTATTTTTGGTTATTTTCACTTATTAGTTTTAAGTGACTTTCCAACAAAAGTAGGTAGGGAAATTTTGCTAAGTTAATATATAAGCAAACCAAAGTTAGCACTTTCTAGCAAAAGAGGCAGCAGGAGCTTCCCGCTCAACAGGCAACTTCTCAGCAGTACCCCCTCAGCCATCTAGCGTCATCTTCACCCATCCCTGGCGTTTTTGCATCTACACCCCAGCCCTGGCGTTTCCTTCCACAGCAGGACATCGCCATCAACCTTCAGCACCCTAGCGTTAGCAGATTGTTGCCATCGCCAGGAATTCACCAGCTTACTTAGCGTTTTCCCAAAACAGCCCAAACAGCGTTTTTGGATTGCAGATGCAGATCAGCCTAGCGTTTTGGCAAAGGACAGGGTCAGCCAGCGTTTTGGTTTTCAGCCCTAACCCATATCAGATCCACACAGTTTTCAGCCAGACACAGAAGCAAATCCGCCCCCAAGTTGGTTGCATATGTTCCCCCATTTTCAGCCATAAAAACGCAGCCAAAACAGTCATTTTCAACCACCGAAACAGTCCCGAAATTCAGCGATTAGAAGACCACAGATTTCAGCCACTAAGTCGTCGTCGTCACCACCGTCGTCGTCATCGGCATAGTCCCATTGCATCAGTCCATTGCATACGCATTGTACACCTTTGTGCAATCAAAGTAGACCACTCTCGCTGACGAGAGTGGGGCCTTCGGAGGAGGGTTTTACAACCTCTCGGTGTTGTATCTCTTCTCTCTCCTACTCTCAGTCTCATTCACTTGCACGCACAATATCCACTCACTTTGTTCATGATCATAGCACTCTCCATAAGACGGAAAGCTCTCTCTTTCCCTAAGAACTAAAAGGAACCTTGAGCAATAAAGATCACTAATCTTGAGAAAATACAACATTCATTCCGCTGCACCTTATAGATACAAAGGGAATACAAAGGGGGAATACAAAGGATGAGCTGATACAATGGAGCTCTCTGACAGTCGAGGCATCATATACATATACATCAGTATCCAAAAGGCTATAGAGATTCAATGTCCTCCAAGGTAGGCACTTTGTCGGGACGGCTCCTATGTCGCGCAAGTATGGTATGGATCCTCTGTCGCAATCTGCATCAATGTCGAGAGGGCCCCTCATCCGTGGGCAACGGGACCGCCCCAACTCTATCGCCCGATCAAGCAGTATGCCTATGGTGCCTCTTGTGTTGTTATGCTGTTGGGGCTGCTCGGACTCCTTTGTTTGTGAGGACTGAAAGAAATCTGTAATCTTCCGTTGTTGCTGGATCTCTCTCATTGTGCCCCTCTTCAAGAGGTTCTCTCTGTGTTTGCGAATCTCTAGTAAGTATAATCCGAGGCATCTCTGATCCTAGTATCTCATGACTCTAGAAAGTGGCACAAAACCCTCTCTGAATAGACAATGAAAGCGGCCTCGTATCTCATAGTATATTGGGCATTGACATATGTAATGTAGCTTTGTTTCTGGCACACCTGACAAATCCTGGACTCAGCAGGTACTCCTCTAAATCTGTCTGTCTCGATCTCTAGCTGATGTGAGGATGTGCATATCTGACCAATAGCACATCGTATCCCGTGGGATAGATGAGTGTCCCTGTATCCTGGTCTGATCACAAAACCATCCTCCGTGAGTTGGAGAAGATGCTCTCTATAGAAAGTCATCTTTGTACCTAGCTCATGTGTAGGTTGTATCCATGTCCTCTTCGTATCCAACTAAATCAAGTCTTGTTTGATGAGCCTGGTAATCTTTGCCCTAGTGAGGGAGATGTGGAGGGTGCATCCAGAGAGTACTGAAATGGGGGTAGTTGATCCATACTAAAGCCATGTAACTGAAACCAAGATGCCATCTCTGCATACCAACATGATCTATCTCCCTGCAACGCCAGCTGTTGCAAAGACTAGTGCTAATCGAGCATATCTGTCTGTAGGGAGAGCCCAAGTGCTATGCATAAATGAAACTAATCGAGTGAGTGCCTTCACTACCAATGGAGGAGCAGCGAGCTCCGCCCTAATAATGTCATGTGGTACTGAGGCCTTGGCCCTAATCATCCAAGAAATCATAGACACCAAGGGCTTCTCCATACATCCCCATCCATCAGTACTGCCAGCTCTGCTTTGATGATCAATCGAGGGGCCCCATATCTCCACTCCGTAGAGCATGGCCGAAGTGACCAAAGTGTCAAAGAGCCAAAGCTTTGTCCGAGGTTCCTAGAACTGAACCTGTGAACATATCTTCTCAAGTCTCCCCAATGCTGCATAGGCTCTGGTCAATTGCGTATCTGTTGCACGCCTCAGGGAAAATACTAGGCCACTGAAAACCTCCACAAGATAAGTGTATGTATCTGCATACTCCACAGTCTCTCGACCATATGTAAAAGTGGGGGCGGACCTCCTTACCCACTGTGCCATGGTGTTAAACACCATTACCAAGGTTCATAGACAATCCACTGTCCCATGCAAATACATGCAATGCATCCAAATGACGTTGCATCCCCTCTGGAGAATCCGAGATCAGCACAATATCATCGGCATACAATAGCAACGGAATCCATGTCCCTGCAAGCTAAGCACCTCTATCACCCTCTGCCTGTACATAATCTGAAAACTCATCTACATATACCCCAAAGAGAGTCGGAGATAGGGGACAACCCTGCTTCACCCCAATGGTGGAGTGAACCATGGCGTACATGCCCTGAGTAGTGCGAACCTATCCTACCATTGTCCTGTATAAAGCTAAGATCCCCCAAATAGGCTTTGTGGGCACCCCCATGTCTTTTAATCTGCATATGAGTCTGGCTCGTTGCACTATATCAAAGGCTTTGCGGAAATCCACAAAGCTACAATATATCCTCATGCCATGGTGTCTACCCTCCTCAATAATGGCTCTGAGTGTCAAAATCTGGTTAAGAGTGGAGAAACCTCTCCTGAAACTTGCCTGTCCTGCTACCCGTATGCCCTCTCTCTCTGCCCATCCACTCAACCCACATGTACCTAGCATGCTCATCCCTCCGAGCTATATGTATCAGAGACTGTAGCTCCTCCCTGAATAAGACTACCAATCCTCCTGAACCTCGTCCTCTGTGCTCTGATCGAGTCTCGTGTCTGCAAGTTGTCTCCCATCTGTATCCGCTCACATGGGGCATGGATTGCCCCGGGGCCTGATGCGTCTCAGAGTAGAAAATGATGTCTCTCCCTATGAAACTATCCTCAAAGGCCCCTACATCAAGGCGCAAAGATCCATTACAATTCCATGTAGCCACTCTGAGTGTGGTCCCACAGGTCTCGCACCGTCATGTGGGACGCTTCTCCAGAATAACCACTCGTTCATCCTTGTAGAAGGCCACTTTCCCCTTCTCTCAAGTTGTCATTATCTCGGGCATAACTTCTTTCATATGAGCAAGCTGTGTGAGTGTGAGGTCATCTCCAAGAAATATCTTTAGTGTAGGACGCTTCTTCAAGAAGTCCTTTGCCTCCATGGATGGGAAGCGCATGATTAGAGTCTTTCCTTTGAAGTCTCCCCATTCCCTTGTGTCTTCTTCCCTACCCTCCATGCCTTTGTATGAATAGCCTCACTACCCATCATGCGGAGAAGCTCTTTGACTTCCCCTTCCACATCATCTCGGTCTTTTAGACCGGTTATTCGTATGTGCAGAGCTCTAGTCTTCCTTCGTTGCTCTTCTTCTAAAGTCATGTTGATGATTGTAGGAGTGGGGATAGATGTGGTTTCTTTCCCTTTCCCTTTCTTAGCGACTTCTATCCATTTCTCGGCCTCATCCGCCTTCTTCTGTGTCTTCGTGATTACATCCACCCACGAAAATGTCTTTGCCCCATTCTGTTTCTCTTCCTCTTTGATCGTCCGTACTTGTTCCTTGATGACCTTGATGAGAAAAGGTAAAGTTCTATTTTCAAGGGAAACGTGGGAGAGCTGTGATAGGAGAGGAGAGCCCTAAAAGTGAGGAGACCCTTTCACTTCCAAAAAGGTAGCTTAAACCCTTCAATTTTCAAAGTGATAGTAGAGCTAAGAATTAACTTTGACGTGCCAGGAGAGAAACATAGGCCTAGTTCGGCCTCTAATAGACGTAAAGAAATCTCTCTCTCTCTCTCTCTCTCTCTCTCTCTCTCTCTCTCTCTCTCTCTCTCTCTCTCTTTGTTTCAGTATTATATCAGCCCTCACCCCATCACCCCTCCCCATCTATTTCGTCTCAGATTCAGTTTTTCAGTTCTTTGTACTCGGACACTATCAGATTCATCAATTGTAACTTTTGGTCTCATAGGCAATTTGGCCTTTTGAAGACGTTAATATAACATTTCATTCCTCTCTCTCTCTCTCTCTCTCTATATATATATATATATATATATATTTATATATATATATATATATATATATATATGCCATTTCCCTCTTGAATAACAAGTCTTGAGTTCAACTCTTGTCAGATAGATCTTTGAGGTCTCTTGGGATAGTTTCCCACGACGTTAAAGATTCTCTCTCTCTCTCTTAGTAGAGATTCAGGAGAGGCTTGGCGTCTATTCCATGAGAAGTCTCCCCCACCAGTGATTACTTCTACAGAGATATGGGGGCAGTATGCAGCATCTTTATACACTGTACCTGGACAACCACCACTACCAGACCCACCACAGCCATGTCCGGCTACGAGCACCTTCTTTACCACTGAGATGGTAAAGGAGGCCATTGACAGGATGAAGACCAGACGGGCACAGGATCATGAGGGTTTGGTAGCAGAGCACATTATACATGCTGGGGATTTGTTGGCAGAGATG
Organism: Adiantum capillus-veneris; assembly: GCF_014529385.1. Lineage (NCBI taxonomy): Eukaryota > Viridiplantae > Streptophyta > Polypodiopsida > Polypodiales > Pteridaceae > Adiantum > Adiantum capillus-veneris. The sequence goes on from NC_140940.1 coordinate 117,976,535, forward strand.
CTTGCACGGCTATTCAACCGTGTCATGTGTGAGGGCTTCCCTGAGTCTTGGAGATTATCTACTATTGTACCTATCTTCAAGACAGGCGACCCCACAGTGCCGGGGAATTACCGTATTCATGGTCCGTACTATCATGGTAGGACACACATTGGCACGGTTATATGCATCCATCCTCGAGCATAGGGTGAGCAGTTGGGCAGAGATTATGGGCATACGAGCACCTAGGCAGGCTGGTTTCAGAAGGGGTTTCTCCACACTAGATCATGTCTTTACACTCAGAGCTATCATTGAGGAGGGTCGAGCACATGGTAGACGGATATACTACAGCTTTGTGGATTTCCGCAAAGCCTTTGACACAGTGCTGAGGGCCAGATTGATGCACCGACTTATGGAATTGGGGGTACCCACAGAGCTGATGTGGGGGATCATGGCATTGTACAGTTCAGTGATGGGTCATGTACGCACATCAGAGGGGATATCTGACATAGTTCACTCCACTATCGGAGTGAAACAGGGATGCCCACTGTCCTCTACTTTATTTGGTATGTATGTTGATGGGGTCTCTGATTATATTGACAGAGGAGGAGATAGAGGTGCTCAGCTTGCAGGGACATGGATCCCTCTTTTATTGTATGCTGACGATATCGTGTTGATATCAGACTCGCCAGAGGGTATGCAGAGACATTTGGACGCATTGCATAGTTTTGCAGAGGATAGTGGATTGTCTGTCAACCTTGGTAAAACCAAGGTCATGGTATTTAATACCACGCCACAGTGGGTTAGGAGATCAGCACCTACTTTCACATATGGGTAGGACAGTATGGAGTACACTGATGCATACACATATCTTGGGGTGGTCTTTAGTGGACCGAGGTTCACACTGAAAGTGGCAGCAGACACTAGATTGACTCGTGCCTATGCAGCCCTAGGTGGTTTAGAGAGGATTTGTTCGCAGGTTCAGTTCCAGGAACCTCGAACAAAGCTCTGGCTTTTCGATACTTTGGTCGCTTCAGTTATGCACTACGGGGTTCAGGTTTGGGGACTGTCTATTGACAGTGCTGGATGGAGTAATATGGAGAAACCCCTGATATCTATGATTTCTAGGCTGATTAGAGCCAAGGCCTCAGTCCCACATGACATCATACGAGCGGAGCTGGCTGCCCCACCTATGGAGGTTGAGGCACTGACCAGATCAGTATCATTTGTACACAGCTTATGGGACACCACCAGGGACAGGTATGCCAGGCTTGCTCTTGAGTCATCCAGACAGCTGGCATTACAGGGAGATACATCATGTTGGTATGCACAGATGAGCTCATGGTTTCAGAGGCATGGTTTCAGCATGGACAGGCTGCCCCCTTTCCAGTATTCTCTTGATGCACCATCCTTGGCTCTTACACGGATGGAGACTACTAGACTCATTTGGCAGGATCTTATCCAGCTTGATAGCAAGAGGACATGGATAGAGCCATCACAGGAGTTGGGTACGAAGAGGGTTTTCTATAGAGAACTTCTTCAACTCACGACAAGCGGATTTGTCACACGGCCCAGTTACATGGACACACATCTATCTCATAGGTTACGATGTGCTATAGGCCAGATTCGCACATCTTCACACCAGCTTGGGATTGAGACAGGTAGATTCAGAGGCATACCAGCAGACAATAGGATATGTCAGTTATGCCATGCAGAGCCAGAGACAGAGTTTCACTACATATGTCGCTGCACAGTCTACTATGAGATACGGGGACGCTTTCATTGTCTATTCAGAGATGGTTTTGACTTGTTAGAAAGAGTCATGAGATATCAGGATCAAAGATGTCTCGGATTATTCCTACTTGAGATTCAGAGACATAGAGACGCTCTATTGAATGGGCAAAGATAGAGACAGTCCCAGAGACGCATCTCAGATTTCTTCAGTCTAAGTACCACAGAGGCAGAGGGGACACCACCACCACAAAGCTCGGTTCCCACCCATACACACACCAGCGGTACTCTCATTGATCGAGCTATAGAGTTAGGGAGATCGAGACGACCGCGACTGAGGAGGGGAGCCACGCAGCACCGGCGGAGATTGCGGCAGAGGATCCACAGGATTCTAGCACGACACCCAGAGTGTCGATCAGGATAGGCTTCATGCTACTGCTATATTGTATCATGGTGACACTTATCCCCACTTTGTACCTTTATGGCATGATACCATTGCTCAGCCTACCAGCCACCCATAGGAGTCAGTAGCACTCCTATCAGTTCCTTGTTTGTAGTTTTCTTTGTTTGTACCCAGACTTGGTACTAGACTCATCATTGTAATCAGTTGGTCTCATAGGTCATTTTGGCCTTTTGTAGACGTTAATATATCATTTCATTTCTCTCTCTCTCTCTCTCTCTCTCTCTCTCTCTCTCTCTCTCTCTCTCTCTCTCTCTCTCTCTCTCTCTGTGTGTGTGTGTGTGTGTGTGTGTGTGTGTGTGTGTGTGATGGCGTGAGCTTCTCCTGCCCTGTACTTGCGCTGCGCGCAGGTGGTAGTTGGTTGCTGCGCTGCAGCCCCTGCTGCTCGTGCGCGCTGCTGCCCTGTTGCCTGCCAGTGAACAGAGAGGGCAGGTTCGCACGCTGCTGCCCTGTACTCGCGTGGTAGCTGGTGTTTGCTACCGCTGCGCTGAAGCCCTTGCAGCTCGTGCGCGCTGCTGCCCTGCAGCTCGCCAATGAACAGAGAGGACAGGTTCACACCGCTGCTTGGGAGCATGTTTGCATACTGGAGACATGTGCGTTAAAACAACATCCTGAACAACAGCAAAGCAACCCTCACCACCAGGTTCAAATAGGGTGCGTCAACCAGCAACAGACCAACGACTGTGCAGCACACCCTCACGGCAGAAGCAAAGGAAGGGGGACTCGCGTAGATTTAGACCTTGCAGGAATAGAAAAACAGGACTGAGGGCCTGCGCAACATGGGCCGTTAAGATGAAGGTCACGAGCGCTTCACCAGTTTGCAAGTCTCGTACGAAGGAAACCTTCATGCTTACAAACATGCGGATAACACAAGTGGAAAGGGAGATGAAGAAGTGGAAAGCAGAGATGGAAGGATGGTGGAAGGAAAAGGCAAACCTTCTTCAAATGTTCCTCAACGAAGGTATGCAATGGAAGAAGGAGAAAGAGGACCTGCACGTAGAGATACAAGCACTTAAGGTGGATTCACAAGCACTCAAAGAAGAGGTCTCAGCCCTCAAGCGAGAGCTTGCTGATAGAGCAAGCAACGGACTAGAGGAAGGTGAATTCCAGCCCTCGGTGGCATTAGTGAATTCAGAAAAATGTGTTGCTCAAAGGTGGTTACACTTAAAATTGAGAATAGAAATCTGATTGGCCGCACGATTTCCCCAAAAGTTTTTTCTCTTGTTTAGGCAAAAGTTCCTCCTTGGTTTCAAGCGTTTAAACTTCTTTTTCCCAAAAAGCAAGGTGATGGCAGGGTTTCACCACTGATCCGTAATCGCACCTCCTCGTCCTATATGGCACGGCTCCAGCCGGGGGGGATCTATGGTGGGAAAGAGAAGCGGAAATCGCAATGCAATCTCAGCCGTCCGTCGACTCGGTGAACTAGGGGTGAACTAGTGGGTGAACTAAGGGTGAACTCGGGGCAAAAATGGCGCCCCGAGTTCACCCCTAGTTCATCCGCCTCGCGGGGTGTGGGTCGAACCCGGGACGTCTCTGTTGCCACACGAATGGCCTACCACCACTCTAGCGCGCGTCGCTGTCCATGTTGGCATGGCACATGATCACATCCTAGTTTACCCGCCCTTAGTTCATCCTTAGTTCACCCCAAGTTCACTGCATGATCCGACGGCTGAGATTAAAGCCGCTTCGCCCCCTCAAATTTGGGCCCTAGATCCCCTCTGAGCCAGAGCCGTGCTATATAGTGATGAGGGTCACACCTCCGAGTGCAGATTGCAAGAGCATCGGTTGAAACAAAACCAGGTTCGAACAACGCACAATGGCTTTGTCCCATCCTATTTTAACATTATTGCCTAGTTATGACCTGCAATAGGCGGTAGCTTCTGCATTGCGCTGTAAAATTTGGTTCTGCAGCCAACTTTTTCAGCGATTGTAGAGCTTCAGCCGTGCCCCGCTATGTGCCGTATGCACTTGGTGGGACCAGTCAGTAAAGCTCATGTGGAGCTTGAAGCCCCTCCAGCCGCTAGGCAGGTTGGGTCTCTAATCTAAGCCTTGTATTTGCAGCATCTCAAGAACTTAGAGCTTGTCTAGTAAAATCTACTAAAACCCTTCCCAATTTGCGTGACCAACATGTACTGAATTTATCTTAAATTCTCTAATTTCCTTGATACAATGTGGGACTCGGCTCTAAGAACAATGGAAAAACTATCTCCTGTCTAATTAGTTAAGAGCTGGGGCGCACTGGTTTCTTCGAGGTTTCTGCCGATCTTAGAATTTCAACTACTATGTTTATGTTATGGGAAGCATGAGATCATCACGCACATAATGAATCTTTGCAAGTACTTTTGAAGGGTCTTTTAAGGTTAAGACTTTGTTGCTAGCTTAGAAAAGGTTTCTTCAAGGGTGAATCTGGGCTTATCCTGGATTCATCCTTGAGGTATATGTATAAGGTTTCTTCAACTCTTCCCTTTGGACCTTGTTGTAAGAGTTTGAGATTGAAAAATTAGTTCAAGCTATGATTGTGTGTTTGGGTTAATTTGAGAAAGTTTGGTTGGTTAGATCACAAGAAGATTTAGAAATTTTCTCATGTAGGAAAACGGAGTCTTTCTCAATGTTTTTCATACAATGCATAACATCATGAGCTTCTGCTCGAGAGGCACCGCATACCTAGCTAGGTACGGTTGGGGGCAGGGGACCACCGGCTCCCCCACCGGCGATCCCTTGCCCCCAATCATACCTAGCTAGCTATGCGGCACCTCCCTCACAGAAGCTCATGATGTTGAGGTAAGTCACAATGTGGGAAATATTGTGAGAATTTGTCCAAAACTTCTTGTGGATGAAGATTATGTTTTGTGTTTTAAAGCAATCTCTCTCTCTCTCTCTCTCTCTCTCTCTCTCTCTCTCTCTCTCTCTCTCTCTCTCTCTCTCTCTCGCGCGCGCGCGCGCGCGCGTATGTGTGTGTGTGTGTGTACGCGTGCGTGGTTGTCTTCGTGTGTGTGCGTCCGCGCTTTGTTGGGTTTTCAAAGTAACCTCTTTCTCTGCACGCACACACTCTCCTGCATTTAAGGTATCCATTTTACATTTTTCCCATGAATTTGAATGATTTCAGCACAATTACAGCAGAGATGGTCACTATGTTTACTGAACGCCATCGTGCAAATGGGACAATAGACTATCCTTTGGGTGGAGGGCAGAGTATCATATCAGCTCTTGTAAGAGGGTTCAAGAATCACGGTGGTGAGCTTTGGGTATGCTCACATGTTGATAAGATTGTGATTGAAGGCGGGCGTGCTGTTGGCATCGAATTCCACCCCACAAGAGGACCAAAGAAAGGGGAAACATTGACGGTGTGGAGCAGAGAGGCTGTGGTATCTAATGCTTCTGTGTGGGATACTGCTCGCCTGATTCCTGGCAATGAAATGTTCTTGAAGCAAGCAACCTCCATACCCAAGACTGACAGCTTTATGCACTTGCATTTGGGTATAGAAGCCTCTGGGGTACCTAGTGATCTTGAGTGCCACCATCTTATCTTGAATGACTGGAGCATGGGAATTGGCAACCCACAAAATGTGTGTATTGTGTCCATACCCTCAGTATTTGATCCCTCCCTTGCTCCTCCTGGCCACCATGTTGTACATGCCTATACTGCGGGAAACGAGCCTTATCATTTATGGAAAGGAATGGACCGGCAAAGCTCTCATTATGCTAGCCTTAAGGAGGAGCGCTCTGAGGTGTGAGTCTGAACTCAGGGTTTCTCTTTGCATCAAGTGTGGTAAGCCTTCTTCTGGGTGTGAGTATGATTCTTGTTTTTGCTGGCATTTTCAGGTGTTATGGAAGGCCCTAGAAAAGGTTATCCCGGACATTCGGGCAAGGGCGAAGCTCAAGCTTGTAGGGACCCCTCTTACTCACGAGCGGTATCTCCGCCGGAGTGAAGGCACGTATGGTCCAGCCATCAAGGCAGGTGATATGAATTTTCCGGGGCCCCAAACGAGCATTCCAGGATTGTTGTGCTGTGGTGATAGTACATTACCTGGAATTGGAGTGCCTGCAGTTGCTGCTTCCGGCCTTCTAACCGCGCATCGGCTTGTTCCTTTCTGGGATCATTTGAAACTTTTGCATACCCTTCAAGATTCCATGTAGGTTTATTTGTGTGATGTCAATGTGTGAAGCACTTGATCACTTTCAACCTCTCTCCTGATATTCTGAAGTGCTGCTCCTGGCTGTGGACATGGATGTTTAAGCCTTGAGGTACTACAAAGATATCTACACATAAGCACACATGCATACAAAGGGTATGCGCAATCAAACACTTGAGCTAATAAATACGAGGTAAGCCTTCCATATCTTACTACATTTTCAGTAGTAACTCTAGAGAACCCTCTTGGAGAAAGCAGCTACCAAATTCTTATATGTAGTATTTCTTGGCTTGCTTTAGAGTACTTTTCTAAAAATCAATCGAGTGAGGTAGCATATTTAAGACCTAGCCCGGCAAGTACCAGGATTTTGTTCATGAGATGGTTGTCCCCTTATGCAAATACATACACACCGTCGTGCGTGCACACACATCCATGTACGCATTGAGGCACACGCGCATTCACACTCACATCCATGCATGCACATGCCGTGTGGATTCAGAGTGTATACATGTACACACACATAGATACACACGTGTATAGTATATGTATTCTATGTATATATGCATTTTTATATACATGTATGTCTATGTATGTGCATGCATGTGCACACACATATATACATCATATACATATGCATACGTACACCCATAAGCATACGTATGTCTGTATTTGTGCACACTTACATATACATCCATATATCATACACACACATGTAAGTATATATGTGCATTCGTGTGTGTGTGTGTGTGTGTGTGTGTGTGTGTGTATTGTTGAATTAAACTTAATACATATACCCAAAAGAACATAAAGGTCAAAAGACGACTGTCCTTAATAATAGGGACAAAGATTTGCACGAAAATGACTCAGTTTTAGATTCATTTTTGTACAATATAATAAGAATGAAGCATCATTTCAATGGTCCTATACAACAAAAATATATGGAGTTGTGGTGGTCATCCAGGTACCAACGGGGTTCTTCCAAGTCGGACAGTAGCAAAGCCAAAAAACTCTTAAGTAAAGATAGAATTATCATATGCATCCACATAAACAAAACAACATATTCATTACCTTTGATTACAGATTAACCTATGTATTGTTATATCTTGTCCTACTTAAAAATATTTTATCTTAAACTATTGTCTGAAATAAATATATTTATTTTATTGTTATGTGGAATAGAAGACAACCACCCCCGTCAGGTTCAAGTGGCATGGCGAGAGTTGTCATTAGTTTTTCTTTCAAATTTTGACTTAAACTATAACTCTAAAATAATTTTGGAGCAATCAGTAGTATAAACTACCGGAAGGTCATCACCCCTTTTGATTCAAGTGGCATAACCAAAGTTTTCAATAGCTTTTGTTTCAAATCAAGTTGGGTTACTTATTATGGTTATATATAATTATGGTTTTTTAAGAAAATCTTGGACTTATCTTTATAGCATGAGAAATATCTTTATTGTTGTGTGGATCAGAAGGCCATCACCCCCTTCTAATTCAAGTGGTATAGCACAGTGATCAAAAGTTTATTTGTCAAATCAAATTGGGTTACCTAATAAGTTTTTTTATAAAATTAATCTTTTATTATGGTTGTCGAAATATGCAATTATTTATAGCATCCACAATAAGTCACATGAGAAAAGACCATGCTTCTACAAGTCAGTGTATAATAGTACTCTAGAATTCAATTTGTTCAAAGCAAAGCATCGACACTTGTTTGCCAAAGGGCCAAGCAAAAATTTATATGCCTTGAAGAACTATCACCATTTTTCAATGAAGAAACATTAGGACCTCTATCATGCAAAAGACCAACAATTGCCAGAGTCAAAAACTTAGCTCAACTAATAGAAACTACCAGGTTTTCAGCCTAAAGTAAAGATCAAATTTCTATAAGATCATATCATGCCTTGAAGACCATATCATTATGCAAAGAGAATATCACAGCAGCAAACCCCTAGTTACATGTGTAAGTCCACCTTTGCCAATCAACTTAATGTAGTCCACCATGGCTCACCAATTTACCAACAAAAAGCATTGCTTTAAAGATTTTATAATTGGCACTGTTCTTAGTTATTTAGTCACATCAGCAGATTACCAGTGAAGTTTCTCAAATCATCAAGGCCGAGCCTACATTCATAAGTTATGTTTGGTTATTATCTTTAAAACCCACCAAGAGGTCATTACCAGGGAAATATCAATATCAAAATAGAATCCACGCCCCATCAGAGAAGTATCCTCAAAGCTACCAAATAAAACATCAGATTTTTTAGAGTCATAGTATGTCCAAAATTACAAGGAGGCAGTAGAGAAACTATCCAGCATCGGGCATCGAACAAGTGCCATACTTTTGGAACTCATAGGCCATCTACCTCAATATATTTTATCAATTCATATATCCAAGTAAAAACCACAGCTACAGAATTTCAAAAAGAGTTCTCTTAACAAATAAAGATTTATACCTGGTGTTTTTTTTTAAATCATTTCCAATAGGCAACAGATATCATGCTAAAAAAGAACTGTTTAAGATCATTATTTCCAAGAGACTTCAAACCAGGTGCCCATCATGACAACCATTATACTTCAGACTATGCACAAAAAATTCTACCAGAGAAAATCAATAAATCACGACAATTGAATGAGATTTCTCCAAGGAGGGGATGAAGGAAAACCTGAGAGGCAACGTTTTGTATCACCATGACCGTCATAAGATGACACGGCGACCCTTTCTCTGCTTTAATTGTTTACATGGCGACCCTTACACTCTTGTCCATATATATATATATATATATATAAACATCAGACAATCAACTCTAAGTGAGGGAGTTAGAACCTTCACATGGTTAAATAGGAGGTGAGTCTGCAGATGAAATGACAACATCCCTTCTCATTGTGTGTAGAGTATTCAATCATGCACGGCTACAAAATCACCACCAAATCTTGGTATGAAGTCTTCACAGGTATGCTCAATAGGCGAGGACCCATGTCGGTACAGGTATTCACAATGGGCAAGGCCTTATGTTGGTACCGGGGAGCAAGAGAGAGCAGTTATTGCACACGGGGAGGGACAAGTATGCAGGTCCGTAACCAAATCAGAGAAGCAGGGCATCAATTTCATGTAGAGGAGAGAATAATGGTAGAGGATCGACATCACTTTAGCGTAGGGAGGAGGGAAGGAATAAAGGTAGTGGTACCTCCTCATTAATGAGGGGAGATGCATGGGAATTCCCATCAAGAGGGTTTTTTTAACCTTTTTTTTATATAGATATAAATGAGGGTTCCCATAGCTAAAGGTAGCAAAAGTAAGTTTGGATTTACTAAGCTAGATAAGAGAGAAGTCATATGGGAACAAGAGGGTGAAGGTTTAAACCCACTAGTCAATTAAATCATGTCATGGCATATTGAAGAGGCAAGGCCCTTCAACACATAGAGGATAAAATATGGAAAGAAAAAAGGAAATTGCCCACAAGACAACAACAATATCACCATCCTTGTGCTCAACAAAAGCTAGATTCTTCCATAGGGGGAAGTATCAAGTCAAGACTCGACAGTGTAACCCTCCAATAGCACAAACCTTGCCAAGGTTATGTTACAAAATAGTATACTCATATGCTCCATCATGCGCAATACAGCCAGACTACCCCATTGAGACCAAAGTAGGGAGAATACTCTAGGTAATTACTACAAGACAATAAAACCATTAGCTAGAAATTAATAGTTTTAGGATAGCAGGGAGAAACATCTTCTCAGTAAAAAGAGTAATAATGAGCTTAACATATTGTAGCCAGATGTGGTTCTCGAACTCAAGTAAGCTAATCAGGTGACTTAGGAGGAAAAGGCCATCAAAGCGGACTTAAAGTGACAATATAATCGTTAGTACCAACAAGCCTAGCAGAAGTCATGCTATCCTATAGAGGAGAGTACATAGTAACTATACATGGTGTTTATCCCTAAAACAAAGCGATAAGCATTCTTCTCAAACCATATGGGAGGTCCTACCTATGCCGGTTGTTAGGCTAGGCTAAGTATAGTGACAAAGTGAGTGAGTGAGAGTGTGTGTGTGTGTGTGTGTGTGTTTATATAGGAAAAATTACCAAAATACCCCTCTAATTTGAGGAAATTCCCAAAATACCCCCGATATTTTGTCATAAATTCCCAAAATGCCCTTCAAGTTTCTAAAATTCCCAAAATACCCTTGGTTGTGAGAGTAAATTTCTCGAAAAATAAAATTTTTTGTAGGTCTTCACAAGAAGAGTGATTGTCTATCGCACAAGATGCTAAAACTACGATTTGAGTTGGTTACGTAGGCTTTGGAGATGAATTGCTTCATTATTTTTAGACATAATTGCCTTTTTTGCGATGGTAACTGATAACAAATTACATGCTGAGCACTCAAAAATGGATCTCAATTGTCAAAAAAAAATAAAGATTAGAAAATCTTGAACAATCCAACCAAAATAGATACAAGGGTATTTTGGGAATTTTTGAAATTTGAGGGGTATTTTGGGAATTTCCTCAAATTAGAGGGGTATTTTGGTAATTTTCCCTTTTATGTGTGTGTGTGTGTGTGCGCACACACACCAATATATATATGTATGCGTGCGACATATATTGTGTGTATGTGTATATATATGTTTACGTATATGCACATGTATGTACAAACATATATACATATATAGACACGCACACACAAACATACATACATAGATGCATATTACATAGATACATGTAGCACATAGATAAATAAATACATACATACACACATATATATACATTGTATATATTTCTATGTATGTATGTTTTTACTTATGCATTTCTTTTGCTTTTGTTGGTTTTTATTGTAGATATACTTGTTTTTGGAGTAATTGGTTGCAGTCATATGTTTTTAGCCTATTATCTCTATGGTATAAATCTGTATAGAGGTCCTTTAGTGCAAATCTCATCTGATCTTAACATTAAAAAATCTTTTAGTAAGGTATACTTGGAATTGCACCCCATAAACACTTTGTGTTTTTGTGTATTTTTATCAGCATTTCACTATCTATCACTGAGACCGATCCAGTTTACATGCCGCTTTGTAAGCCTCCTCTTTCATTTGAGCATCCTCTCTCATCTCTCTTAACCAAACAAGGGACACTGCTCTTGCTGTGCTGAATACAAAGCAAACAATAAAGGGAAGAGTTCAACCAAAGATTCTACACCTAACAAAGATTTTACACCTAATTTGCCTTGATTGCATCAATATGTAGATGGTGCTAAGTAAAAAAGAAGAGTAGAAGTATAAATTTTATTGCATGTCACAACTTGTTCTTGAGGCTTCATGGCATCTCTCCTCAAAGCTTTTCCTAAAATCTCTATGAATTGCCACATGATTGAGGTTTGATGTGTGAGACCATTTTATTTTATTTTTCATATTAGAATCATTCAAGATCTAGAGAGATTCATTTATTGCACGTAAATGCTTATGCCCATCAAAAAAGAAGAGGCCCTTTCTCTACATTCTCGATGTGTCCTTCCACTATCCCTTTTATTCTCTTGCAGGTTGGGCGATTATTCCTTCTTTAAAATACAAAACTTCTAATGTTGATAAAAAGGAATAGGATTGTTTTGTTTCTTACCAAAAAAAAAAAAAAAATCCTATTCCTTTTTATCAACATTAGAAGTTGTATTTATAAAATAAAATTTTAAACAAAAGCCACAGCATTGGTCTTTTTGTGTCTTTTGGTATGGTCGAATTTAGTGGTGTCTTGGCCTCGTCACTATATGGCACGTCTCTAGCCAAGGGGGATCTAAGGCCCGAATTTGGCGGCGCGAGGTGGCTTTAATCTCGGTCGTCGGATCATGTAGTGAACTAGGGGTGAACTCGGGGAAAAAATGGCGCCCCAAGTTCACTCCTAGTTCCTCCGCCTCGCGAGGTGTGGGTCGAACCTGGGACGTCTCGGTTGCCACACGAATGCCCTACCACCACGCTAGCACGCGTCACCGTCCATGTTGACATGGCACATGATCATATCATAGTTTAGGCGCCCCTAGTTCACCCCAGTTCACCCACCCCTAGCTTACCCGCCCCTAGTTCATCACCCTCAGTTCACCCCCAGTTCACCCACCCCTAGTTCACTGTGTGATCCGACGGCGGAGATTAAAGCCGCCTTGCCCCCCAAATTTGGGTCCTAGATCCCCTCTGACCCGGAGCCGTGCCATATAGTGACGAGGGTGTCCTGGCTCGGTTGGAGCAAGACTATGTAAATTTTTTGACTTTCTAATTCATTTCACTCGCTAATGTGAGTTTTGCTTTTTTTTTCTTAAATGATTGTTTAGTTTCTAGAATTTTCAATATTTTCCTTTGTTTCTAGAGGGTGACCGTGTGTTCCAACCTTCAACCATAACATTTATGAGACATATTCTCTCTCTCTCTCTCTCTCTCTCTCTCTCTCTATATATATATATATATATATATATAATATATATATATATATATATATATATATATATATATATATATATATATATATATATATATATCCATCCATCCATGAATTTATGAAAAGTTCTGCTTTGATGGGGATTGATATCATGTTTTTTATGAGGCAACCTATATGATCTCTTATGCCTACCACCCAATAACCTTGGAAGTAACCCTTGGGAGCCCTTGAAATTAGGTTGTAGGTACCAAAATTTTGACTACCAATCAAACCTAATTTGAAAGGGAAGGTAGTGATGCTTATTGTGCTTCCTAGTATTGGCTAAAGTGGGTTCGAACACACAATGTTATAGATAGTTTCTACCTTTGATGGAATAACCAATGCACATCGGAGGTCTATGAACAAAAAGAACACACTTTGGAACCATGGGTGTGTGAATGCTTTTTCTTCCAATGATGAGCATGGCATGCGGATCAACGCTTCCTGTCACATCCTTCAGTGCTAGTCTCCATACCTTCACCACCATCACATACAGGTACAAAATTTTATCCAGTAGATTGTAAACTGAATGTATTTTCTCGCCATAAATTCTTTCAAGGGGGGATTTGTATCCTTCAATATGTGTGTGTGTGTGTGTGTGTGTGTTTTTATGTTTGAAAACCCAACAATAGATTGAAATGTACAATCTTTTGAACTATACAATGGATAAGACCAGAGACAATACAACTACCCTATAGATGATACACTATACTACATCATAAATTCATACATCAGCTCTATGGTTACAAAACAGATTTAAAATTAGTCTTTGAGTATGGCTAATTGTGAATCTTCAAAAATATGTGCATAAATATGTTATCATCCATATGAATCTGTTGTTACATCTGCAGTCTATGTAGTAATCCCAAGGAAGAGACATGTTACTTGCCACCATCCACACAAAAACATTAAGTTAGTACTTAGCATGCTTCATGTGGGAAGACAGGTGTCAAGACGACCCCTTCCCCTTGTTATCGGTTTCAAGAATTACCCAACAAGCCTAACCAATGAGAGAAGCAGACTAGCAAGCTAATACAAGGGAGAATTTGTTAAGAGAGAGGGGGGAGGACAACAAGTATATAGGAGAGCATAGCATGGGGGGAAGAGAGACAAAGATAGGGAGATGGCAATAACTAGAGAGAAGAAAAGCAGAGAGTAGCATTTCCTTGCATGTACAGTGTTTCGCATACATATTCACAAAAATTTCACAATGACAACATAATTAGCACAAATGATCTCTTCTATTGTGAGAGAATATATCATAGAGAAGAAAAACAAACTATAGCTGCACCATGCTCAATCCTAGGCATGCCATCCTTACAAGGACATAAAGTATTGTATAAGAACTATGTGCAAAGCTGCAAGGAAATGTTTTCAACATGACTGTGAAAGCCTAATTAAATCTAAAAAGGATTGCCATGCCATTCCAAAATTAAGAAATACTTCTCAAACAAAAGAACCTCTTGCAAAACTGCTTGATATGACAACGTAAGTTTCTCACAAGTAATTGAATACCTTCTTATAGAGGAAAAAGAAAATCCATAAATTTCACACCTAATAATGAAGCTCCTTCTGCCAATTATCATTTTAACACCATCAAATGGACGTTTCAATAGCCATCTACACATTGTGAGATCTTACCGCATTTGTGTGTGTGTGTGTGTGTGTGTGTGTGTGTGTGAGTGAGAGAGAGAGGTGTGTGTGTGTGTGAGTGAGAGAGAGAGAGAGAGAGAGAGAGAGAGGAAGGAAGAAAGGCAATTTAGGTGGAATCCATGCATGTAGCATGCAAAACCTTATGAAGAGCACATGTACAAATAGCATATATGAGAGGATAAGATGCCAACAACAGCTTCGCACCTTGGAATGTGTGGAGCAGGTGTGGGAATTATGATTTTAAATGGGCCCTAATGGATAATCCTTATCTCGTAGTCACATGCTTAACCTCCATGAGTCGAGTATATAGCTAAGATGGCGTGAGGATGGGGAGGTAGACAAAAAGGACTTTTCCTTCAATTTGGAAATTAGTACCTTTACTTTCAAAATGGAAGTTTCCAGTTTCTTAACCGTGTATAGGCTTTCCACACTTGCTTTGTTTGAGAACCCCCCCCCCCCCCCCCCCCCCCCCCCCCCCCCCAAACACACCAATCCCCATTAGCATCCCCAAAGAACATTCCATAATTAATGAAAGAAATGTTAATAGATGGTTGCACAAAAGGCTTGGTAAAGCAAGCACTTCAAGGATTTAATCTAGAGAGAGAGAGAGAGAGAGAGGTGTATCTAACAACAATGACCTTCATGTTGCAAGAATTGAGTGGTTATTACAAGATTGTGTGTGTGTGTGTGTGTGTGTGTGGCCCTCCCCCATTTTTGAGGAGAGTTCCACATGTTAGAGGATGAGCAAAAATATTTATGCCAATAAAAATGTGTAAGTGTGTGTGTATACGCGTGTTTATGCGTATTTGTGACGGTCTGAGAGATTGTCCTCGAGAGAGAGACCAAGATCATATCGATAATGTACTTGTGTGTGTGTGTGTGTGTGTGGCCCTCCCCCATCCCAGGGGTAGGATCTACATGGTTGGGAGCAGGGCCCACTATGTGGAACCCTACTCCCCACCAAAATGAAAACTAAAGTTAAAACATGTATTATCAAGTGTTAGAAAGAGGTCCCTAAAGGGATTCAACTGTTCAGCAAGGGTCCCTTGAGGGGTTTAAGAATAACGGCTAATGGATATTGACAATTTAGAATATCTCTCTACAGTAATAGTTATGCAAATCATCCGATGCTACCACAAATATATTCCCTATAAAAATGAACCATCGTATTACTACTTGTCAAGAAATATAATGTTGACTTGTCATGTCTGTAGTGTTCACCCTAGATGAGTAATTCTCACACAGTCACAAATCCGGCATTGTCATGTCATAAAAACATCAAGCGTGATTTCCTTATTAAAATTAAAAAATTAAAAACAAAAAATAAAAAAATTATAAGTGTGAATTCATAAGTGTGTTTTGAGCAAGTTTGTCTGGGGTAAAGGGTTGAGTAGTATGATCTTACTCATTGGACAGGGATAAAGATCTAGATACGAAACCTGAAAGGTGAATATCCTTAAAGTCAATGGAAAGTAATCCAACATCCAACTAACCACCAACTTATAGCAAAGTTAAAATCCACTATACATTAGGAGTTATGTCTCAATTAGAGTGTTAAAATTTGAGCGACCCATAATGACAATCTAGATGTATGTAG
This sequence comes from Adiantum capillus-veneris, assembly GCF_014529385.1. NCBI lineage: Eukaryota > Viridiplantae > Streptophyta > Polypodiopsida > Polypodiales > Pteridaceae > Adiantum > Adiantum capillus-veneris. The sequence continues at coordinate 117,992,539 of NC_140940.1, forward strand.
AGCAAGTCTATGTCTTTCCAAATAAATGATACAAACAAGAATAATGAGTAAGAGATATGCTCTCACCTTTAATCATGTGTTTTAGTCTTCCAGTATATACGACTGTTTGCAAAGTGGTAATCAATACCGTTGTCCATCCTACAAAGGAGTGACAGTTACTTGATGACATAACAAAATCCCATAGACAAAGAAAAATAAATATATAAATGGAAATAGAACTTTAAATGTACACTACTATTGGCTATCAACTAGAATTCTAAGAGGATTGTAGTACCACTATCCTGTCTAATAGACATTATCCTAATTAGTAAACACCTACAAGAAGAAATGATTACTTGACCAAGTTAGGCACCCCAAGGCACCAACCCTTTCGCTTGGAATAGGTGGGTCAGGCAAAAAGGAGAAGAAGGGTCTAGGTCTAAATCCATTGTATAGTACTAGCCCGCCGACCAAAGGCTAGCTGGGGACAAGGGTGTGTGTGTTTATGTTTGAAAACCCAACAATACATTAAAATGTCCAATCTTTTGAACTATACAATGGATAAGACTAGAGAGAATACAACTACACTATAAATGATACATTATACTACATCATAAATTCATATTTCAGCTCTATGGTTGCAAACTAGATTTAAAATTAGTCATTGAGTATGGTTAATTGTGAATCTTCAAATATATGTGCATAAATATGTCATCATCCATATGGATCTGTTGTTACATCTGCACTCTCTGTAGTAATCCCAAGGAAGAGACATGTTACTTGCCACCATACACACAAAAACATTAAGTTAGTACTTAGCATGCTTCATGTGGGAAGAAAGGTGTCGACGACCCCTTCCCCTTGTTATCGGTTGCAAGAATTACCCAACAAGCCTAGCCGATGAAAGAAGCAAACTAGCAAGCTAATACAAGGCAGAATTTGTTAAGAGAGAAAAAAAGAGAGAGGGGGGAGGACAAGAAGTATAAAGAAGAGCATAGCATGGGGGGAAGCGAGACAAAGGTAGGGAGATGGCAATAACTAGCCAATAGTCACCAATACAATGGTAATAAGGACCTGGAATGTTTCGCACAATGGTTGGGCTCGGGGTTTTACCTTGGGGCCTAGCTCTAAATTTCTCTTGGGTTATCAACAACTATTACCATATACAGGTGGTAGTGATGTGTGTGTGAACACACTTACAACGGTCGGTGCATTTTGTTCCTTACTAGGAGGTTTTTGTGGGAGTGTGGGTGGAGAGTGTGCAAGAGAGGGAAGGAGAAGGGGAAGGGGATGAAGCACAGTGCACAGCAGGGAGTTTGGGTTAGTGGAGAGGAAAGTAAGAGAGTGGTCAACCCTCTCCCTTTCTCTCCCTATATTCATTTAGGTGAAAGTATAAACACGGGCAGTTTCCCACGGCCACCTGGCCTACACCCCAACAACCTCCCACTTGAAGGTCCCAGTAGCCAATAGTGGAGATTGTTAAGTATGGAACCTGATTTACCCTTGTAATTTTCTGTGGTAAAAGCGCACATTTGTAAGGCCCCCATTATAAGGAAAAGTCATCGTGCGTGAAGGAAAATCACTCACCGGAAACGAAAATTTTCACGGCCAAGAATCAGGGGCAACTTTAGGGGCCTTGGGGACGGAAGCCCCCAAGACTTTTTTTTTTTGCTTTGCCGGAATATTATGGCCGGATGGCCGGAAAGCGGTCAGTTGGCCGGTAGTCAATGGCCGGTCACCGGTGGTCGGAACAAGTCAATGGCCGGTGGCCGGTGGCCGAATTCAAAAGCGGATTTGTCTACACAAGGGCGGTCACACATGGGCGGATTGGACGGTTCGATTTGGACTTATTCACACAAGGGCGGCTACACATGGCTGCCTCTCATAAGAGAGGGCATCCCTTTTGGTCTATAAAAGGAGGCCATTTCTACACACATTTCATAGTGTAAAGTTGATGCAACAAGGTGAGTGTGAGGTGGTGAGAGTGAAGCAAGGCGGGAGCTCCATTAAGGGTATAATCCCTTTGTAAACTACTTCTTGTTTTGAAGTACTAAAGCCATTGAGTGGCTGCTTTCCCGTGGACGTAGCCCACATTGGGTGAACCACGTATATCGTGTGTACTCTCTCTCTCTACTCTATAATCTCGTGTATGTAATTTGTCTCTCTCTATTAAGTAATCTACTCAATTATCTATTTAGCTACGTCTTATTTCCTAACAACTGGTATCAGAGCAAGGTTTGCTCGTAGCTAGATTATCTCAAGGAAAGGATTCCTTGAATTGAGTGAGAGTTATGGCGGAGGAAGGGAAGCTCAAGATTGAGAAGTTCAACGGCAAAAACTACCAACATTGGAAGATGCAGATTGAAAACTATGTCTGCCACAAGGACCTCTATTTGCCACTAGGCGGTCTTGCGAAGAAGCCCGCAACAATGGCAGATGAAGCATGGATTGTCCTTGATCGAAAGGCACTGGGAACAATCCGGTTAAGCTTGGCGTCAACGGTGGCCTTCAATGTTTCGGAGATAAAGACCACGGAGGACTTGATGAAGTCACTTGACGACTTCTACGAGAAACCATCGGCATCCAATAAGGTATTTCTTATGAAGCGCTTGTTCAATCTAAAGATGGAAGAGAATGGTTCAGTTGCAGAACACCTAAATGACTTTAACACAAACATAAGTCAACTTTGATCGGTGAAAATCAATTTGAATAACGAAGTGCGAGCTCTCCTTATACTATCATCTCTACCGGATAGTTGGGATAGCCTTGTGATGGCTGTAAGTAATTCTATTTCTGGCACAAATACTCTTAAGTTTGATGATGTTGTGGGTGTTCTCCTAAGCGAGGAAATACGAAGGAGAAGCACAGGAGAATCATCAAGAGCTGCATTGTCAGTGGAAACAAGAGGAAGGCCTAAGGAGAGGTTCAAAAGCCAAAAGGGTCGTGATCGCTCAAGACGAAGCAAGTCACGCACAAAGTCAGTTCTTGAATGTTGGAACTGCGGCAAGAAGGGCCACGTCAAGAAGGATTGCTGGTCCAAGAAGAAGAAGGAGACAGAGTCTCAAGACAACAAGCCAACATCGGAGGCCAATGTGGCAGGTAAAGTAGAGCAAGATGCTCTAATTCTCTCATTAGACAATGTATCTAATTCCTTGATAGTAGATTTCGGGGCTTCATTCCATGCGACACCACACAAGCAACATTTCCAAGACTACACCAAAGGTAATTTTGGGTTTGTATACTTGGGAGATGATGAAGCTTGTGAGATTGTCGGCAAAGGTATAGTTTCTGTCAAAACTGCTAACGGAAATGAATGGAAGCTTAAAGATGTTAGGCATGTTCCTTCTCTTCGCAAAAATTTGATCTCTACAGGACAATTGGACGATGAAGGTCACAACATTGCATTCGGAAACAAACGGTGGAAGATCTCAAAGGGATCTTTGGTGGTTGCCAAGGGAGAAAAAGTCGGTACACTTTACTTGTGTACTGTTAGCACGCAACCTTCAGCTTGACAGTGCGGTGTGGCACTACCGACTTGGACATATGAGTGCCAAAGGAATGCAAATACTTCAAACAAAGAAGCTTCTACTAGGTTTGAAAGAAGTGGACTTAGAGTTCTGTGAAGATTGTGTTTATGGTAAACAAAAGAGGGTAAAATTTCAAAAATCAGGAAATGAAAGAAAAAATAAAAATCTTGAGTTGGTTCATTCTGATGTTTGGGGTCCTGCAAGTACACCATCACTTGGTGGCTCATTGTACTATGTAACATTCATAGACGATGCGACTAGAAAAACATGGGTTTGTGTCAGGAAGAATAAATCAGATGTATTTTCCATATTTCAAAGGTGGAAAGCCTTTGTGGAGAATGAAACAGGTACTAAGGTTAAATGCCTCAGATCCGACAATGGAGTCGAATATTGCAGCCAAGCTTTTGAAAGCTTTTGTGATAGCAATGGCATTCGGAGGCAAAGGACAACCCCAAGGACACCTCAACAAAATGGGATATTGGAAAGGATGAATAGGACAATCATGGAGCGAGCACGAAGCATGCGGCTACATGCAGGCCTACCGCTTGAGCTTTTGGCGGAAGCTGTAAGTACGTTTGTGTACTTAATCAATCGGTCACCCTCAACGGCATTGGATGGGGGAGTTCTAGAAGAGCCATAGATAGGTAAACCGGTGAATTATGCATTTCTCAAAGTGTTTGGGTGTGAGGCTTTCATGCACATAGATAGAAGCCTAAGATTAAAGCTAAATGAAAAGTCCAAAAAGTGTTTCTTCATTGGCTATGGAGAAGGTGACTTGGGTATCGCCTATGGAATCTTGAAGATGGTAAAATCTTAAGGAGTAGGGATGTAATTTTTAACGAACAAAATATGTACAAAGATTACTTGGAAAGAAAACAAACAAAAGAAACAGGTGATAAGTACATGGAGCTTGAGGACGGTCAAGACTCAAGGACTGCAAACGGTGACAATGTGCAACAACATCAACCAAATGAGGATTCTCAACCTATTCCCCGAAGATCTACAAGAGCAAGTAGACCTCCAGAAAGGTTTGTTCCTTCCTTGAACCATCTTTTGATCTCAGATTCTGGAGAGCCGGAATCATACGAAGAAGCTATGCAACATGAATCCAAAGAAGAATGGACGAAGAGCATGCAAGTGGAGATGGACTCACTACATGGCAACCAAACATGGGAGTTGGTTGAGTTGCCTAAAGGTAAACGGGCACTTCAAAACAAATGGGTGTACAAGGTGAAGGAAGAAGAAGGTGGGAAGAAAAGGTACAAGTCTAAGCTTGTGGTAAAAGGTTTTTCTCAAAAGAAAGGTATTGACTTCAATGAAATATTTTCTCCTGTTGTAAAAATGAACTCAATTAGGCTTGTCTTAAGCCTTGTGGCTACTCATGATCTAAATCTCGAGAAAATGGATGTAAATACGACATTCCCTCACGGTGACTTAGAGGAGGAAATCTACATGCTTCAACCAAAGGGATATGAAGTAAAAGGTAAGGAGAAAATGGTTTGCAGATTAAAGAAGAGCTTGTATGGTTTAAAGCAAGCATCAAGACAATGGTACTTGAAGTTTGATCAATGGATGTTGGATCATGGATTCACAAGATGCAACTCGGATCATTGCGTCTACACGAAGAATTTGGGAGATGGGAAATTCATCATCCTAATGTTGTATGTTGATGACATGTTGATTGCAAGTGCTAACATGCAGGACATCAAAGACCTAAAAGAGGAGCTGTCTAAATCTTTTTCAATGAAAGATTTAGGTGCTGCAAAGAGGATACTTGGTATGAAAATATCAAGGGACAGGATGAAGTAGACAATAAAGCTATCTCAAGAGGATTACATCAAGAAGGTACTAGAAAGGTTTGCAATGCAAAATGCAAAACCAGTTTCTACACCTTTGACTGGTCACTTTAAATTAATGAAGGATATGTGTCCAAAGACACAAGAGGAAATAGCCTATATGTCTAAAGTTCCATATGCTGTAGCGGTAGGTTCTCTTATGTATGTTATGGTCTGAACAAGGCCAAACATTGCACATGCAGTGGGAGTTGTAAGTAGGTTCATGGACAACCCAGGTAAAGAACATTGGCAAGGTGTGAAGTGGATACTTAGGTATCTAAAAGGGACAACAACAAATGCTTTGTATTTTGGAGGAACTGATATTTTTCTAGAAGGGTATGTTGATGCAGATATGGCAGGTGACAAAGATACTCGAAGGAGCACTACTGGCTATGTGTTCACGGTTGGAGGCACAGCAGTAAGCTGGGCTTCAAAGCTGTAGAAAGTGGTCTCACTTTCTACCACGGAAGCAAAGTATGTAGCAATGACGGAGGCAAGCAAAGAAATTATGTGGCTTCACAGATTCTTAGAAGAGCTTGGATTCAAACAAGACAATTGTGTCTTGTACAGTGATAGCCAAAGCGCTATCCATCTTGTGAAGAACTCAGCCTTTCATTCAAGGACAAAGCACATTGAGGTGAGATATCACTTCATACGCACTCTTTTGGAAGAGGGACAACTAAAGCTAGGAAAGGTGCATACAAGTGAAAATCCTGCAGACATGTTTACAAAGGTGGTCAACAAGGAGAATTTGAGCTTTTGCTCATCTTCAATTGGCATTCAAGGATAAGAAGCCAGAATGGAAAGCAGTCACAGGTTTGGTTTGGAGATCAGTGGTCAATAGTGGAGATTGTTAAGTATGGAGCCTGATTTACCCTTGTAATTTTCTATGGTAAAAGCGCACATTTGTAAGGCCCCCATTATGAGGAGAAGCCATCGTGCGTGAAGGAAAATCACTCACCGGAAACCAAAATTTTCACAGCCAAGAATCAGGGGCAACTTTAGGGGCCTCGGGGGTGGAAGCCCCCTGAGACTTTTTTTTTTGCTTCGCCGGAATATTATGGCAGGACGGCCGGAAAGCGGTCGGTTGGCCGGTAGTCAATGGTCGGTGGCCGGTGGCCGAATTCAAAAGCGGATTTGTCTACACAAGGGCGGATTGGAGGGTTTGATTTGGACTTATTCACACAAGGGCGGCTACACATGGCTGCCTCTCATAAGAGAGGGCAGCCTTTTTGGCCTATAAAAGGAGGCCATTTCTACACACATTTCATAGTGTAAAGTTGATGCAACAAGGTGAGTGTGAGGTGGTGAGAGTGAAGCAAGGCGGGAGCTCCATTAAGGGTATAATCTCTTTGTAAACTACTTCTTGTTTTGAAGTACTAAAGCCATTGAGTGACTGCTTTCCCGTGGACGTAGCCCACATTGGGTGAACCACATATATCGTGTGTACTCTCTCTCTCTCTCTCTCTCTCTCTCTCTCTCTCTCTCTCTCTCTCTCTCTCTCTCTACTCTATAATCTCGTGTATGTAATTTGTCTCTCTCCATTAAGTAACCTACTCAATAATCTATTTAGCTACGTCTTATTTCCTAACAGCATTAGTATAGTAAGTCTATACAAAGTTGATGAAGCATTGCCGAGGCTTCATCCTACACCCATAAGTTCTATACAATGTGTAAATCGCTCCGAGGCTAGGCTCTTTGTGAGAGGATCTGCGGGGTTGTCGTCAGTGTGAACCTTGACAAGCTCGATACGCTTGCCAGCCAATGCATCTCGTATGACATGGTATCTGACCTCTATGTGTTTCGACTTTGAGTGAAACACCGGATTCTTTGCCAAAGCAATGGCACTCTGACTATCACAATGTAGTACTGGAACCTCGTGAATGCCCAAATCTCCCACTAGACGAGCCAACCATATGGCTTCCTTGCTGGCGTCAGACGCAGCAACATATTCTGCCTCAGTGGTAGATGAAGACGTGCAATGTTGGAGACACGATCTCCAAGAGATAGCTGCTCCAGCAAACATGAACACATGGCCAGATGTGGATCTTCTATGATCCACGCAACCCGCATAATCCGCATCCGTGTAACCTACAATAGATGCATCACTGTTTTTGAAGCGTAAACACTTGCTAGCTGTACCTTTCAAATATCTGAGTATTTTCTTCACTGCTTCCCAATGCTTCTTGCCAGGGTTTGCCATGTACCTACTAACCACTCCCACTGCATGTGCAATGTCTGGTCTTGTGGCTACCATAGCGTACATCAAAATACCAATTGCTGAAGAATATGGTACTTTCGCCACTTCCTCTTTCTCAGCCACTGTCTTGGGAGAGTCTTCCTCGCTAAGTTTGGAGTATGCTTGCATTGGGGTACTCATTGAATTCCCCCCCTGCATACTAAAACGTTGCAAGACTTTGTGAATGTACTTTTTCTTGAGATAATTCAAGAATTCCACATTGCCTGTCTCTCTTGATGTGCATACCAAGAAAGTGATTGGCATCTCCCAAATCCTTCATGGAAAACTGAGTGTTTAGCATCTTTTTCAACTGATTGATCTCATCAATTGATTTGCCTGCGATAAGCATATCATCTACATACAAGATCAAGATGATTAAAGAACCATCATTTAATCTTTTTGTGTATAAGCAGTGATCCTCTTGACTTCTTATGTAACCCTGAGACTGCATGAATTTGTCGAATTTTTGATACCATTGCCTTGAACCTTGCTTGAGGCCATAGAGTGCCTTTTTAAGTCTACAAACCAATTCTGTCCTCGTTGGTTTTTGGGTTTCACATACGAATACCTGTGGTTGTTTCATGTAGACATCTTCATCTAGATCCCCGTGAAGAAATGATGTGTTCACATCCATTTGGACAAGTTCCATGTCCTGGATAGCAACCAAGCCAAGCACGGTGCGAAGTGTAGTCATCTTGACTACTGAAGAGAAAATTTCATCAAAATCCACACCTTTTTGCTGCTTGAAACCCTTGGCAACTAGACAAGCCTTGTATCTAGGCTCAGGATCTTCCGCTGTATACTTCTTCTTGTATACCCACTTGCAAGGTAAAGCATTTTTGCCTTTTGGTAATTCAACCAAATCCCATGTCTCATTAGCCACAATCGAATTGTATTCTGATTGCATAGCCTGCTCCCACTTAACGCTATCATCCATTTGTATAGCTTCTTTGTAGCAGGTTGGCTCTCCACTGTCAGTGACCAAAATGTGGTGTATGCCCGGCTCAAACCGCTCGGGCGCACGTGATACTCTCTCAGTGTGTCTTAATGCCTGACTGGTGGACTCTACTCTCTCCAGAGCAATAGTAGTATCTTGCACTTGAGGAGTAGGTGCAACACTACTGAACTGAGTTGGTTACGAGGCTACATCCTCAAAACGAACACGTTTGTACTCAACATCTTTGATGGGCTTCTTGTGCATTTTTGATTCATTGAAAATCACATGTGAGCTACGAATGTTTGATTCTGGGTGCCAGAGACGATATCCCATCTCTCCCTTTGCACCATAGCCAATAAAAATGCATTTTTGTGTGATCTGGGATCTAACTTTCGACGAAGTTCTTTGGGCGCATGTGCATATGCCTCACATCCAAATACACGTAAATGCTCATAGCTTGGCCTTTTGCCAGTCCATAATTCCTCTGGAATTTTGAAATGCAAAGGAGAACTAGGTGACCTGTTGATGATGTGCATTGCTGTTAGAACAGCTTCCCCCCAAAACTGTGAGTAAGCTTCGCCATAGACATCATAGAGACAACTCGCTCTTGAATCGTACGATTCATTCTTTCAGCTATCCCATTTTGTGCAGGTGTGTATGGAGCAGTAAACTGCCGCCGGATGCCTCTTCTATTGCAAAAATCCTTGAACTCTGTGGAGACGTATTCTCCACCATTGTCCGTGCGAAAAGCTTTGAGCTTTTTTCCTGATTGGTTCTCAACCATGGCGAGGAATTTTTGGAATGTCGAAAAGACTTCTTCCTTACGCTTAAGGAGATACATCCACACCTTTCTGGTAGAATCATCTATGAACGTGAGAAAGTAGTTCGCCCCCCCTAGAGTTTTATGTGGCATTGGACCACACAAATCACTGTGCACCAAGTCTAGAGATTCGCCTAGTTTCTTATTCAATGGCGAAGATGTCAATCTAGTCTGTTTGCCATATAGACAATGCTCACACAATGGAAAGTCCGTGTAATCTAACACAGGTAAGTAGCCAAAACGCTGAAGTGTTTTCATTCCCTTTTGGCTAATATGCCCTAGCCGGCTATGCCACAACTCAGGAGATGGCAGCTCGGCAACATAGATAGAGTATTCGTCGACACTCGAAACAAACAAAGAGTACAAGGATCCGTTTTTATTACCTTTCATCATGATAAGGTTGTTCTTGCAGATCATCCAAGAACGAGTACCAAAAACTGTAGTGTAGCCAAGATCATCCAATTGCCCTATAGAAAGCAAGATTTTCGTAAGCTTGGGCACATGTCTGACATTCTGCAGCACAAAAGTAGTGCCATTATGCATCTAAAGTTTTACATCACCAATGACAATAATGTCAAGCTCATAGGAATCACCAAGCTTGACTATTCCATGCATGGATGCATAAGAGGAAAACCACTCTCTATGCGGTGTGACATGAAAACTTGCACCAGAATCAAGGATCCAATTCTATGCATAACCCTCATCCTGTGCAACCAAAACATCGGGAGTGAGATCTGAAGTGAAAATGAGAACATCTGAGGCATCTGCTGATGTCACCTCGGCATGAATCTCTGTGGGCATAATGAGCATCACTGGAGGAGGAGCATCCTCTACTGCAGTGGTAGGTATAGGAGACTCAACAATATTGAGCTCCTCAATCTTTACTGTACTTTTGCCTTTGCCAGAATTATCCTTTTGCATGTTTTTCTGATCTCTTAGAAAACTGCGACAATCCTTTTTGTAATGACCCTTCTTGTGGCAATAGTAACACTCGACATTTCTGGCATTGCGGTCTCTACTTTGGTTCCTGTGTCTGCTAGGACTACGAGGATTTCACTCTCTACTTTTGCTTTTGTATTTGTTCTTGTCACGGCCTCTTGCCTTTGTTGAACTGCCAGCCATATATGCATCTCCATGACTAGCGCCATCGAGAGATTTACGACGAATCTCTTCACTAAGCAACGCATCTGTGAGATAGCATTGAACTCTAACTTGCCATTCGGAGCCGAATTGCTAATGGCTGTGCAAAAGATATCCCATGAACTGGGTACAGAGCATAACAAGAATATAGACTTGAGTTCATCGTCAAAATCCTTAAAGCCCTGAGATGTCAGCTGACTAAACAAGGAGTTGAACTCATTTAAGTGACCGGAAACTGTGCTACCTCTTTCATGTTGAGCTTCATAAGCTTTTTCATGAGAAAAACTTTGTTGGATGCACTTTTGCTTTCCCATGTTGAACATAAGGTATCCCAAAGTTCTTTGGTTGTTTTCTTCCCTATGATAGTGAAGAAGACTGACTCTGCTAGATGTAGACGTATTGTAGCCATGGCTTTTGCATCCAAAAGCTCGCATTGAGCTTGTGTATAATCATCATCCTCTGCGCGCTCTTTCAATGGTTCTGAAAGGCCTTTGTTTATCAAAACATCTTTCATGCGCTCTTTCCACATGGTGAAGTTGTTGCCATCGAACTTCCGAATGAAATACTCCTCCTTTTTTGAAGAAGAAGCCATCGCTGATAAGAGGGTTTGAGAGGTGCCAAACTATGGCGAGAAGCTGTAGAAATTGGGGCAGAGTAACCTTTGTATCGGGAGTAAAATCTCAACCGAAATAGACTCAAAAGTGCCAACAATGAAAGTCACGACTCGCGGGAAGGAAATCCGGCAGAGTCTCCTTTGTATGAGGAGTCAAAACTCAGCTCAAAATGCATATAAATGTGCCAACTGCACTAACTGGGTATCTGTTGCACAAAACCACTGCTATGTGAGTGCCAACTTGGTGTCAAAAGCATAAATAACCGTCCAGATACATATCCTATGGCGAGGGTACCGTAAAGGGGAACTCCAGCTACCTCTATCACCAAAGGTGTTTCAACATTCGAGCACACCTCAGCTCAAAGAAAACCTCACGCTATCGACCCTCCAAAGGCTAATGCAGACACAAATGGACTAGCCACAGTCTCAGAAAGGGCTCTTCCGGTCCGAGTCTCAGAAACGGCCGGGAAAAACTGCCAAAATAGCCAAAAATGGCTCCACACGTAGTACAGTGGGTAGTGTCCGCAACTCAACGTACATGAGTAAAACCGCACTCAAACAGGCGCCAAGAACTGCTGCATGCAGTGAAAGTGATCCCTACGGGGATATCTGCTCTCAAAAGAGCTCAGTAGCACTATGTGTTCTCACAACAAAATGCATCTGTCAACGCATGTGTCCGCAGAGAATCTGTTGTCAAAATGACTGCCAAATCGCCTGTGAAAGCGCTGTGTCTGGTAACGTCGAGAATCTGTGAGTGAATGGGCTGAAAAAATACCCCTGTAAACTGTAACCTGCATATCGGTGTTGCTATGTGCCGATTTCTGCCTCCGGGCAAAAATATGCTAGTCGAATAGCCGCCAAAGGTGTCATATCCGTAAACTGTGTTGTACAGGGCGATCGGTGCGCTCGGTGCCGATGCCGGATGTCACTCCTCTATGACAGAGGTACCTCACCCACGCATGTCGCAAGCACGATCGTCGATCGCGCGGGAACGCGCTCGTCTAGGGAAACGCCCAGTGTCTGTGTCGGATGTCGGAGATCCGCCATAATGAGCAGTGTCGAGCAGGTGCGCATGAGCGGTGTCGATGTCGATGTCGCCTTCCGCCGCTGGGCGGAAGTGGCTAGCCGAGTAGCCGTGAACGCCTACGCTCGAAGCGGAGAAGGACGCCGAGATCGGACTGATGTCAAATAATGCAAGGCTTACTCGCCCGCACCTGTAGCGGAGCACAATGTGTCTGTCTCGCTTAAGCTCTCTCTCTCACTCTTGTTTTTGGGGCATGTGTGTGAGCCGGTCAAGGAGTCGCGGGTCGGAGGATTAAAGGGGGTTTTGTTGATGGCTCTGTGGGAGTGAGCCCTTGCACCCAAACTCTTCCAAAACAAAAAATCCAGAAAACTGACGAGCGAGCCTGCTTGTAGTGTCGGTATTCTAACGAGCTGGGGGAGGATGTGTGTGTGTGTGTGTGTGTGTCCACACCGCCACAGAACCAAGCTCAACCAATTGCTTGCAGCCCTACTCCAATTGCCAGCATTGCCTTTCTTGGCCTCGCTCAGTAGCCAGCTACTGCTCAATGGATCCCCCACTGAGTGTATGTGTGCAAGCTCTGCCGTTCTCGAGGGATCTCCCCCAATCGCTAGGGCCGCTGTTGCTCCTACCACCTTGCAACAATTTTCCAGCACGCGTATGTGTATTGCCCCCCCTCACTGCTCTGCTCACGGGCCGAGCTCCTGGCTTCAATTGCTTGCCTCAATGTCGACTTGCTCACGACTCTCTCTCCGCCCAATTTGATTGCAGCCAAGGTTTCATTGGCTCCATTATCTTGCAATGGAATGCCTTTGAGCTCTACCTTACTTGGCCCTGTTGCCTAGTTGAGCTGCTTAAATGTTCCCTCTGTACCAAGGTTGATTGCAGCCAAGGTTTCATTGGCTCCATTATCCTGCAATGGAATGCCTTTGAGCTCTACCTTACTTGGCCCTGTTGCCTAGTTGAGCTGCTTAAATGTTCCCTTTGTACCGACCTCCTGTTTTTCCTTTTCTTGATTTGCTTGCATCAAGCTTTACCAAAAGCTTGCTCCCACCCCTTTCTCGACTCAGTACCTGCTCAAGTTCCCAAGTTCCAAGATTTTTCAAGCTCTCAATCTGTGTAAAGCTCTCTGCCTGATTTTTTGCTTACTGAGCTTCCAAGATCTCTTGATTTCCTCCTCGACTTGGGTTTGTTGCACACGTGAAACGTAGCCGGGGATGCCAACGAGCTCCCTGAGCTCTGATACCAATTGTAGGAGTGTGGGCGGAGAGTGTGCAAGAGAGGGAAGGAGAAGGGGAAGGGGATGAAGCACAGTGCACAACAGGGAGTTTGGGTTAGTGGAGAGGAAAGTAAGAGAGTGGTCAACCCTCTCCCTTTCTCTCCCTATATTCATTTAGGTGAAAGTATAAACAGGGGCAGTTTCCCACGGCCACCTGGCCTACACCCCAACAGTTTTTTCTCCCGTGCATTATATATACTCCCATCTTTTAGGACTAACTTATCTTTCCACTGCACACTAAGTAATACACTCTCTGTTGTGTGCCTTGATCTTCCTTCGTCTTCTCCAAGCTGTGTGTGTTTTCCTACAACCAGAATTCCAACAATTGGAATCAAAGCAAGTTGCATCCTCTCGGGCTTAGTCGCCAGCAGCTACAGCACGCGCCTGCTCACTTTCTTTGATTTCTCTGAGCTTTGGCGAGCATTCACAGGTCGACAAATTTTTAGAGAGAGCTAAAATTTGGGCTAATTTCGAACTTCGTTTCCACTACAGGTATGTTACCATATACATGTGGTAGTGATGTGTGTGAACACACTAGGACCGCCGGGGCATTTTTTCCCTCTTTAAGAGGTTTTTTCCCCCGTGCATTGTATATACGCCCATCACTCTAGGGCTATCTATCTTTCCATTGCACACTAAGTAACACGCTCTCTATTGTGTGCCTTGAGCTTCCTTCGTCTTCTCCAACCTGTGTGTGTTTCTCTGCAACCCTAATTCCAACAATTGGTATCAGAGCAGGTCACGTCCTCCCGGGCTTAGTCGCCAGCTGCTCCAGCACACGCCTGCTCACTTTCTCCAATTTCAGTGAGCTTTGGCAAGAATTCGTAGGTCGACAAATATTTTGGGATAACTCGAAGAGCTCGGTCTGCTCAGAATTTTGATTTGGGCTCATTTCGGCCTCCGTTTCCACTACGGGCAATACTGCACAGGCTATTTCGTCATTTTGTGCAGATTTTCTGTCAGTGCCGTTTTCTGCATAACAGGTGCCTTATAGTCTTCTACGGTTTGTGCTATATAGCACAAGTTGTTCTCGCTCCATTTCTCCTATTTTCGGGCAGTTTTCACATCAGGTGCAGCATTTACCATGGCTGACAACAACAACACAGATGTGTTCAAGATGTTTGCTGCTGAGGACAGGTTGGATGGGGACAACTACCCTATGTGGGCTTATATGATGCAACATGTTCTTGTGTCAAAAGGTGTCTGGAACATTGTGCAGGGCATTGATGTACGTCCTGGTTCTGAAGCTGTAGGCGATGTTGAGGATGTTGCAGGTCTTGCTGCAAGGATTGCAGCTGTTAGAGTTGTTTTGCCTACGGCAGAACAAGCTTGTTGGGATGTTAAGGATGCGCAGGCTCATGCATTGATTGCGTTGTCTGTGAAGCGCACCATTATTCCTCACATCCGTTCAACAAAATCTGCAAAACAGGCTTGGGATATTCTAGCAGGTCTTTATGCAAGCCGCAATGAGGCTAAAATTGCTTTGCTGCGTAAAGAGCTAGAGTCGAAGATTATGCATGAGGAAGATGATATGGACACTTTCCTTGCTAGTGTCAAGGATATCAATGAGCAACTCATTTCTGCAGGTGAAGTCATTTCGGACAGTTCCCTTGTGCAGACTGTTCTTGATGCCTTACCAGATTCCTACCAGACTTTTGCTAGTACTTGGAGACTCATGACCCAAGGAAATCCTGAAGTTGTCAAGTTTGATGCATTATGCACATTGCTGTTGCAAGAGTCACTTTCTAGAAAAAACAGGACTAGGCAGCGTGCAGTTGAACAGGCTTTTATTGCTTCTCAAAGAAAGGGTGGTAACAGTAATGCAGCTCCTTCTTATGGTTCTGCTGCGAGTGGCAAAAATTCTGTTCCTAATGCTTCTGCTGGCAGCACTTCGTCTGGCAATTCTGGTGATAAGGGAAAAAAGAAGATACGTTGCCATTATTGTAAAGCCAATGATCACTTGATCAAGTCGTGTCCTAAGTTGAAGGCCAAAGAGGCTAAGAAGAAAGAGGGTGGTTCCACTGCAAATGTTGGTTCCACTACAAATGCAGCCATTGTTGAGTCTTCTGTGAAAGGAGATTGTGATGCTGATGTTGATGCAGAATGGGCTTTTAGCTCAGAGTGCACTTACAATCCTGCTGTCCATGATGCATGCTTGTCAGTTGCTGCAGATTCACATGTGTGGTATTTCGACAGTGCTGCTACAAAGCACATTACCTCACATCGTGAATTGTTTACCTCTCTCGAGTCTGTCCCTCATGGGAATTCAGTCACTTGTGCCAACAACGCCTCTTATCCAGTTCAGGGAGTTGGAAAGATTGTGCTCACTGCTGCTAATGGCAGTTCCTTCACACTTGTTGATGCACTTTATGTACCTGGGATCAAGAAAAATCTCTTGTCTGTATCCGCACTTGCTAGACTTGGACTTGTAGTCAAATTTGTGGATGACAGATGTACAGTTCATGATCTCAGTTTTGGTGATGAAATTGTTGCATCTGGGCTTTTGTGCCGTGGGCTGTATAAGCTCACTTTGTATGACAAGTGTGGACAAAATTTTGCAAATGCTGTTGCAGATTCAAGGGCTATTTCAGATGCAAAACTTTGGCATGCACGTTTTGGTCATCTGAATTTTGCCAGTTTGCTGCGTTTGCAGAAATCTGATATGGTTGCTTCTTTGCCGCCTCTTGAAGCACCTGTCAAACATGTTTGTGAAGGCTGTATTCTGGGTAAAATGCAGCGTTCTAAGTTTCCAAAGGATGGTTCAGTTAGGGCCACATGCAGGTTGCAGCTTGTGCATAGTGATGTTTGTGGGCCCATGCAAACTCCGTCCTTGGGAAATTACCTGTACTTCGTGACTTTCATTGATGATTACTCCAGGCATGCATGGGTATTTCCGCTTAAAGCAAAGTCCGAAGTTTTTATGTGCTTCAAACAATTTTTGGCTATGGCTGAAAATGTCTCAAAATGTACTATGGGCACCCTCCGTTCCGATCGAGGGGGGGAGTATATGTCTCATGAATTTAATGCATTTCTGGCTAGTCGTGGGATAAAACACCAATGTACAGTGCCTTATACACCTCAGCAAAATGGTGTTGCTGAGAGGAAAAACAGGTCACTAACGGAAATGGCACGATGTATGGTCAAAAGTCAAGCTTTGCCGCATTCTTTTTGGCTTGAGGCCATCATGTGTGCCACTTATGTACTTAACAGGTGTCCTACGAAAGCTTTGCAGTCTATTACTCCATATGAAGCATGGCATGATAGAAAGCCTTCTATTGAGCACATGCGTGTTTTTGGCTGTTTGGCATATGCTTTGGTGCCACAAGTGCAGCGCAGAAAATTGGATGATAAGGCTGTCAAATGTATTTTTGTTGGTTATAGTGCTGAAAGCAAAGGTTACAGGTTGTATCATCCGCAAACAAAACGTATTCTGGTTTCACGGGATGTAGTGTTTGTGGAAGATTCTGTTCAGCCCTTGCTGTCATGTACTAGAGACAGTAATGTAAGCTCACAGGACATTTATGACACTTTGTTGCCTCTTTTCAGTGGTGGAAATACGAATGTAAGTTCCAATGAGGCAAATGTACAGCCTATGGGGGTTTCTGAAAATGTTTTAGAACAGCCTATTACTGATGCAGATGTACATGATGTACTTGATGAGGAAAGGGCTGAAAATGAGCAGGCTAGAGGTATGCCAAAATGGCTGGTGCACACTTTGCGTGACAGTAAATTGGATGCACCTTTATCTAGTCGTACTCGTTCAGGCTCTCTCCATGCATCTTATGCATCAGATTGTTATGCTTTGGCTGTGTCTAGTTTACATGATGTTGAGGAGCCTCTGTCTTTTGATAAAGCACAGAATTCAGAAAATTGGATTGCTGCCATGAAATCAGAATATGATGCACTTATAGAGAATGACACATGGACTTTATGTGATTTGCCTCCTGGCAAAAAGGCCATTGGTACGAAGTGGGTTTACAAGTTGAAACGCAAGCCGGATGGTGAGATCGATCGCCATAAGGCTCGACTTGTTGCAAAGGGTTATGCACAACAAAAAGGCATAGATTATGAAGAGACTTTTGCTCCCACTTGTCGTATGACTACTGTGCGTTTTCTATGTGCATTGGCAGCTCATTTTGGTTGGGATGTACATCAATCAGACATTGTTACTGCTTTCTTGAATGATGACATATTTGAGGAAGTTTATGTAACGCAGCCTCGCGGTTTTGTCATAAAAGGACAAGAGGACAAAGTGTGCAAATGTAAGAAGGCTTTGTATGGGTTGAAGCAATCTCCTCGTGCTTGGTATGAGAAAGCTGACACTCATTTGGTTAAACGAGGCTTTCGTAACAGTCCAACAGAAAGCACATTGTATGTAAAGCGTGAGGATGATGTATTTCTCATTGTGGTTCTTTATGCTGATGATTTGCTGATCACTGGACCAAATGAGAGACATATTGCTGAATTTAAGGCTGATTTGAATGCTACTTTCAAGATGAAAGATTTGGGGCTGTTGCATCATTACTTGGGTATACAGTTTAAGCAGTGTGATGGTGGTATTGCCTTGTGTCAAAAAAGTTACATAGAGACATTGCTATGTAAGTTTGGACTTGAGGATTGCAAACCTATTGCCACTCCCATGGAAACAGGTTTGAATTTGAGTCTACATGATGCAAGTGATCCTGCTGATGTTGATGCAGAATGGGCTTTTAGCTCAGAGTGCACTTACAATCCTGCTGTCCATGATGCATGCTTGTCAGTTGCTGCAGATTCACATGTGTGGTATTTCGACAGTGCTGCTACAAAGCACATTACCTCACATCGTGAATTGTTTACCTCTCTCGAGTCTGTCCCTCATGGGAATTCAGTCACTTGTGCCAACAACGCCTCTTATCCAGTTCAGGGAGTTGGAAAGATTGTGCTCACTGCTGCTAATGGCAGTTCCTTCACACTTGTTGATGCACTTTATGTACCTGGGATCAAGAAAAATCTCTTGTCTGTATCCGCACTTGCTAGACTTGGACTTGTAGTCAAATTTGTGGATGACAGATGTACAGTTCATGATCTCAGTTTTGGTGATGAAATTGTTGCATCTGGGCTTTTGTGCCGTGGGCTGTATAAGCTCACTTTGTATGACAAGTGTGGACAAAATTTTGCAAATGCTGTTGCAGATTCAAGGGCTATTTCAGATGCAAAACTTTGGCATGCACGTTTTGGTCATCTGAATTTTGCCAGTTTGCTGCGTTTGCAGAAATCTGATATGGTTGCTTCTTTGCCGCCTCTTGAAGCACCTGTCAAACATGTTTGTGAAGGCTGTATTCTGGGTAAAATGCAGCGTTCTAAGTTTCCAAAGGATGGTTCAGTTAGGGCCACATGCAGGTTGCAGCTTGTGCATAGTGATGTTTGTGGGCCCATGCAAACTCCGTCCTTGGGAAATTACCTGTACTTCGTGACTTTCATTGATGATTACTCCAGGCATGCATGGGTATTTCCGCTTAAAGCAAAGTCCGAAGTTTTTATGTGCTTCAAACAATTTTTGGCTATGGCTGAAAATGTCTCAAAATGTACTATGGGCACCCTCCGTTCCGATCGAGGGGGGGAGTATATGTCTCATGAATTTAATGCATTTCTGGCTAGTCGTGGGATAAAACACCAATGTACAGTGCCTTATACACCTCAGCAAAATGGTGTTGCTGAGAGGAAAAACAGGTCACTAACGGAAATGGCACGATGTATGGTCAAAAGTCAAGCTTTGCCGCATTCTTTTTGGCTTGAGGCCATCATGTGTGCCACTTATGTACTTAACAGGTGTCCTACGAAAGCTTTGCAGTCTATTACTCCATATGAAGCATGGCATGATAGAAAGACTTCTATTGAGCACATGCGTGTTTTTGGCTGTTTGGCATATGCTTTGGTGCCACAAGTGCAGCGCAGAAAATTGGATGATAAGGCTGTCAAATGTATTTTTGTTGGTTATAGTGCTGAAAGCAAAGGTTACAGGTTGTATCATCCGCAAACAAAACGTATTCTGGTTTCACGGGATGTAGTGTTTGTGGAAGATTCTGTTCAGCCCTTGCTGTCATGTACTAGAGACAGTAATGTAAGCTCACAGGACATTTATGACACTTTGTTGCCTCTTTTCAGTGGTGGAAATACGAATGTAAGTTCCAATGAGGCAAATGTACAGCCTATGGGGGTTTCTGAAAATGTTTTAGAACAGCCTATTACTGATGCAGATGTACATGATGTACTTGATGAGGAAAGGGCTGAAAATGAGCAGGCTAGAGGTATGCCAAAATGGCTGGTGCACACTTTGCGTGACAGTAAATTGGATGCACCTTTGTCTAGTCATACTCGTTCAGGCTCTCGCCATGCATCTTATGCATCAGATTGTTATGCTTTGGCTGTGTCTAGCTTACATGATGTTAAGGAGCCTCTGTCTTTTGATGAAGCACAGAATTCAGAAAATTGGATGGCTGCCATGCAATCAGAATATGATGCACTTATAGAAAATGACACATGGACTTTATGTGATTTGCCTCCTGGAAAAAAGGCCATTGGTACGAAGTCGGTTTACAAGTTGAAACGCAAACCGGATGGTGAGATCGATCGCCATAAGGCTCGACTTGTTGCAAAAGGTTATGCACAGCAAAAAGGCATAGATTATGAAGAGACTTTTGCTCCCACTTGTCGTATGACTACTGCACGTTTTCTATGTGCATTGGCAGCTCATTTTGGTTGGGATGTACATCAATCAGACATTGTTACTGCTTTCTTGAATGCTGACATATTTGAGGAAGTTTATGTAACGCAACCTCGCAGTTTTGTCATAAAAGGAAAAGAGGACAAAGTGTGCAGATGTAAGAAGGCTTTGTATGGGTTGAAGCAATCTCCTCGTGCTTGGTATGAGAAAGCTGACACTTATTTGGTGAAACGAGGCTTTTGTAACAGTCCAACAGAAAGCACATTGTATGTAAAGTGTGAGGATGATGTACTTCTCATTGTGGTTCTTTATGTTGATGATTTGCTGATCACTGGACCAAATGAGAGACATATTGCTGAATTTAAGGCTGATTTGAATGCTACTTTCAAGATGAAAGATTTGGGGCTGTTGCATCATTACTTGGGTATACAGTTTAAGCAGTGTGATGGTGGTATTGCCTTGTGTCAGAAAAGTTACATAGAGACATTGCTATGTAAGTTTGGACTTGAGGATTGCAAACCTATTGCCACTCCCATGGAAACAGGTTTGAAGTTGAGTCTACATGATGCTGGCGATCCTGCTGATGTCACTCTTTACCAAACTGTTGTTGGCTGCCTCATTTATGTATGCAACACGAGGCCAGATATTCAGTTTGCAGTCTCGCAGGTCAGCAGATTTATGCATAGCCCAGGGTCTAAGCATTGGCAGGCTGTCAAGAGGATTTTCCGCTACCTTAGTGGCACTTTACATCTTGGCTTGTTTTATCCCAAGGGGGGATCATTGCCGCCAGACTTACATGCTTTTTCGGACTCAGATTGGGCTGGTTGTTTTGACACGCGAGTGTCCACAAGTGGTTTTTGTTTCATGCTTGGCAGTTCATGTATATCATGGTTAAGCAAGAAGCAACCTACTGTGGCCACTTCGAGTTGTGAGGCTGAGTACAGGGCAGTCTTCACAGCTACGGTTGAGTGTGTATGGCTCAGACGCCTTATGGCTGACTTGGGTGTTGGACAGGACACTGCCAACACTATCTACACTGACAGTCAGAGCGCATTGGCAGTTGCGAGGAACCCAGTTTTTCATGCTCGCACAAAGCACATTGAGGTGCATTACCACTATGTCAGGGAGAGGCTCTCAGCAGGAGAGATCAGCTTGGCTTATGTGCCAACACAGGACAACCTTGCAGATCTTTTCACAAAGGCATTGTCTCGTGAGAAGCTTGAAGCTTTCCGCAAAGCTTTGGGCTTACTCCCCTTTGTGGACTGATCCTGTCCTCAGGGCATGGCACTTCCCTTTACTCATGTGCCAGCTCTCGTTCACCACATGACTCCAGGGGGGATTTGTTACCATATACATGTGGTAGTGATGTGTGTGAACACACTAGGACCGCCGGGGCATTTTTTCCCTCTTTAGGAGGTTTTTTCCCCCGTGCATTGTATATACGCCCATCACTCTAGGGCTATCTATCTTTCCATTGCACACACTAAGTAACACACTCTCTATTGTGTGCCTTGAGCTTCCTTCGTCTTCTCCAAGCTGTGTGTGTTTCTCTGCAACCCTAATTCCAACAAGGTAGTATTGCACAGGCTATTTTGTCATTTTGTGCAAAAATTCTGTTAGTGACGTTTTATGCATAACAGGTCCCTTATAGTCTTCTACAATTTGTCCTATATAGCACGTGTTGTTCGTGCTATTTTTCTCTTTTCAAGTAGTTTCACATCAGGTGCAACATTTACCATGGCTAGCAACAACACAGATGTGTTCAAGATGTTTGCTGTTGAGGACAGATTGGATGGGGACAATTACCCTATGTGGGCTTATATAATGCAACATGTTCTTGTGTCGAAGGGCGTTTGGAACATTGTGCAGGGCATTGATGTACGTCTTGGTTCTGAGGATACATACAATATTCAGGAAGTTGCAGGTATAGTTGCAAGGAGTCCTATTGTTAGAGTTGTTTTGCCTACGACAGAACAAGCTCGTTGGGATGTAAAAGATACATAGGCTCGTGCATTGATTGTGTTGTCTGTGAAGCGCACTATTACTCCTCACATTCATTCAACAAAATCTACAAAACACGCTTGGGATCTTTTGGTTGGTCTTTATGCAAGTCGCAATGAGGTAAAAATTACATTGCTGCATAAAGAGCTCGAGTCGAGGATTATGCATAAGGAAGATGACGTGGACACTTTCCTTGCTGGTGTCAAGGATATCAATGAGCAACTTATTTCTACATGTGAAGTCATTTCACACAGTTTCCTTGTGCAGATTGTTCTTGATGCCTTGCCAGATTCTTACCAGACTTTTGCTAGTACTTGGAGACTTATGACCCAAGGAAATCCTGAAGTTTTCAAGTTTGATGCATTATGCACATTGCTCTTGCAAGAGGCACTTTCCAAAAAAACGGGACTAGACAGCATGCAATTGAACATGCCTTTATTGATGCTCAAAGAAAAGGTGGTAACATCAATGTATCCACTTCTTATGGTTCTTATACGATTGGAAAATCGCAAGTTTTCTAATGCTTTTGCTGGCAGCAATTTGTTTGGAAATTTTTGGTGATAAGGGAAAAAAGAAGATGCGTTGCCATTATTGTAAATCTAATGATCACTTGATCAAGTAGTGTCCTAAGTTGAAGGCCAAAGAGACTAAGAAGAAAGAGGTTGGTTCCACTACTAATGCTGGTTCCACTACAAATGCAGCTATTGTTGAATCTTCTATGAAAGGAGAATGTGATGCTGATGTTGATGCAGAATGGTCTTTTAGTGCAGAGTGTACCTATAATCCTAATGTCCATGATGCATGCATGTCAGTTGCTGCAAATTCACATGTGTGGTATTTTGATAGTGGTGCTACAAAGCACATTACCTCACATCGTGATTTGTTTACCTCTCTTGAGTCTGTCCCTCATGGGAGTTCAGTCCACTTGTGCCAACAATACCTCTTATACGGTTCAGGGAGTTAATAAGATTGTGCTTACTGTTGCAAATGGTAGTTCTATTACACTTTATGTATCTGGGATCAAGAAGAATATTTTGTCTGTATCTGCACTTGCTAGACTTGGACTTGTAGTCAAGTTTGTGGATGACAGATGTACAGTATATGATCTCAGTTTTGGTGATGAAATTGTTGCATCTGGCATTTTATGTCGTGGATTGTATAAGCTCACTTTGTATGACAAGTGTGGGAAAAATTTTGCAAATGCAGTTGTGGATTCTAAGGCTATTTGAGATGCAAAACTTTGGCATGCACGTTTTGGACATCTGAATTTTGCTAGTTTGCTGCATTTGCAAAAATCTGATATGGTTGCTTCTTTGCCACCTCTTGAAGCGCCTCTCAAACATGTATTTGAAGGCTGTATTTTGGGTAAGATGCAGCATTTGAAGTTTCCAAAGGATGGTTCAGTTAGGGTCACGTGCAGGTTGCAGCTTGTGCATAGTGATGTTTGTGGGCCCATGCAAACTCCTTCCTTGGGCAATTGCCTTTACTTTGTGACTTTCATTGATGATTACTCGAGGCATGCTAAAGCGAAGTCCAAAGTTTTTATGTGCTTCAAACAATTGTTGGCTATGGCTGAAAATGTCTAGAAATGTACTATGGGAACCCTCCGTTCCGATCGAGGGGGGATTATATATCTCATGAATTTAATGCATTTTTGGCTAGTTGTGGGATAAAACACCAAAGTAAAATGCCTTATTCACCTCAGCAAAATGGTGTTCCTGAGAGGATAAACATGTCACTTACAAAAATGGCACGATGTATGGTCAAAAGTCAAGATTTGTCGCATTCGCTTTGGCTTCAGGCCATCATGTGTGCCACTTGTGTACTAAACAAGTGTCCTATGAAAGCTTTGCACTCTATGACTCCATAAAACGCATGGCATGATAGAAAGCCTTCTATTGAGCACATGCGTGTTTTTGGTTGTTTGTCATATGCTTTGGTGCCAGAAACACAGCGCAAGAAATTGGATGATAAGGCTGTGAAATGTATTTTTGTTGGTTATAGTGCTGAAAGCAAACGTTGTATCATTTGCAAACAAAGTGTATATTGGTCTCATGGGGTATTGTGTTTGTGGAAGATTTTGTTCAGCCCTTGTTGTCATGTACTAGAGACATTAATGTAAGCTCACAAGACATTGTGTTTGTGGAAAATTGTGTTTAGCCCTTGTTGTCATGTACTAGAGACAGTAATGTAAGCTCACAATACATTTATGACACTTTGTTGCCTCTTTTTAGTGGTGGAAGTTTGAATGTAAATTCCAATTAGGCAAATGTACACCCTATGGGGGTTTTTGAAAATGTTACTGATCAGCCTATTATTGATGCAAATGTAAATGATGACTTGATGAGGAAAGGACTGAGAATGAGCAGGTTAGAGGTATGTCTGAATGGCTAGTGCATACTTTGCGTGACAGTAAATTGGATGCACCTTTGTCTAGTCGTACTTGTTTAGGTTCTTGCCATTCATCTTATGCATCAAATTGTTATGCTTTGGCTATTTCTAGCTTACATGATGTTGAGGAACCTCTATCTTTTGATGAAGCACAAAATTCAAAAAATTGGATGGCTGCCATGCAATCAGAATATGATCCACTTCTAGAAATCACACATGGACTTTATGTGATTTGCCTCCTAGCAAAAGGCCATTGGTACAAAGTGGGTTAACAAGCTGAAACGCAAGCCGGATGGTGAGATTGATCGCTATAAGGCTCGACTTGTTGCAAAGGGTTATGCATAAAAAAAAGGCATAGATTATGAAGAGACTTTTGCTCCCACTTGTCGTATGACTACTGTGTGTTTTCTGTGTGCATTGACAGCTCATTTTGGTTGGGGTATATATCAATCAGACATTGTTACAGCTTTCTTGAATGGTGACATATTTCACGAAGTTTATGGAACGCAGCCTCGCAGTTTTGTCAAGAAAGGACAAGAGGATAAAGTGTGCAGATGTATAAAACCTTTGTATCGGTTGAAGCAATCTCCTCGTGCTTGGTATGAGAAAGAAGACACTCATTTGGTCAAACGAGGCTTTTGTAACAATCCAATAGAAAGCACATTGTATGTAAAGCGTGAGGGTGATGTATTTAACATTGTGGTTCTTTATGTGGATGATTTGCTGATCACTAGACCAAATGAGAGACATAGTGCTGAATTTAAGGCTGATTTGAATGCTACTTTTAAGATGAAAGATTTGGGGCTGTTGCATCATTACTTGGGTATACAGTTTAAGCAGTGTTGTGGTGGTATTGCCTTGTGTCAAAAAAGTTACAAAGAGACATTGCTATGTAAGTTTGGACTTGAGGATTGCAAACCTATTGCCACTCCCATGGAAACAGGTTTGAAATTGAGTCTTCATGATGCTGGTGATCCTGCAAATGTCACTGTTTACCAAACTACTGGTTGGATGTCTCATTTATGTATGCAACACGAGGCCGCATATTCAGTTTACAGTCTCACAGGTTAGCAGATTTATGCATAGTCCAGGGTCTAAGCATTGGCAGGTTGTCAAGAGGATTTTCCGCTACTTGAGTGGCACTTCCATCTTGGCTTGTTTTATCCCAAGGGGGGATCATTGCCACCATATTTACATGCTTTTTTGGAAAGATTGGGCTGGTTGTTTTGACACACGAGTGTCCACAAGTGGTTATTGTTTCATGCTTGGTAGATCATGCATATCATGGTTGAGAAAGAAGCAACCTATTGTGTCCACTTCCAGTTGTGAGGCTCAGTACAAGGCAGTCTTCACAGCTACGGTTGAGTGTGTATGGCTCACATGCCTTATGGTTGATTTGGGTGTTGGACAAGACACTGCCAACACTATCTACATTGACAGTCAGAGCGCATTGGCAGTTGCGAGGAACTCAGTTTTTCTTGCTCGCACAAAGCACATTGAGGTGCATTACCACTATGTCAGGGAGAGGTTCTCAGCAGGAGACATCAGCTTGGCTTATGTGCCAACACAGGATAACCTTGCTGACCTTTTCACAAAGGCATTGTCTCATGAGAAGTTTGAGGCTTTCTGCAAAGATTTGGGCTGACTCCCCTTTGTGAATTGATCATGTCCTCACAATGCATGGCACTTCCCTCTACTCTAAGTGCCAGCTCTCATTCACCGCATCACTCCCAAGGGGGATTTGTTACCAGATACATGTAGTAGTGATGTGTGTGAACACACTTAGGACAATCAGGGTATTTTTTCCCTCACTAGGAGGTTTTTCCCTCCGTGCATTGTACATACGCCCATCACTCTAGGGCTAACTTATCTTTCCATTGCACACTAAGTAATGCACTCTCTGATGTGTGCCTTGATCTTCCTTCGTCTTCTCCAAGCTGTGTGTGTTTTCCTCCAACCCTAATTCCAACAACAACAACGTCTAAGCATCCGCAAACTCCCCAGGAGGCCACCATCCCAGTACTATGAATGCAAAAAGCATGCTTAACTAGAATGTTTCCCAAATTGGGCTAGCCATCTAGATTGCAAAACCGTAAGTTTATAGGGACCTTTGGTCTATCCAATTTGATTCCTCTTACATGTTGGCAACATTTATCAAATATCCCCTCTTGGTGCCATCTTGTCCCGGATTATTAGAAAAGACAAAATGCATGAGGCCAACTTTTAGCCAACAAGTCTTACTTTTCCCTTAAAGTGCAAGCACAACACCTAGCTATGATACCTTGTAGACCACCATGCTTGAAATCTAGGGGGACAAACTTTTGGGAAGGTAACCCATCCCAAAAATATTGCCGCACATGTGCACTTAATGGAAAAATTTGCCATCTTGAGCTAGCCATCTATATCCCAAAACCTTAAGGCTCTAGGGACCTCCAATCTATCTAATGTGAGTCCTCTAACATGCTGGAAACATTTTACCCAACATTTTGCACCAAGACCAAAGATAGTAGTGGCTTGGATGCATCCTATAGATGGTTTTCTCCACATTCCACAACGATAAGCTACTTCGGACTATCTATTTGGACCTCTATAAGGAGTATGATTCCTAGCCTCCTACCTTATGCATTATGCAATTATATCAATGAGGCCTTAGTCAAATGAGGATTCGCTTAGTGTGTTCAACATTAAGCAAGAGAAGAAGGCATAGATTTTTTTGCACCAGTTATGTCCTTAGTTTGTCAAATTGTGGAGGAAACTTTACCATCTTTTTTTTCATTCCACCCGAGTCAACAAGGAGATCACATACAAGTTTGCAATGATGTATGTTTTTGAGAATTATAGAGTTGTCATATGAGACCCCAATAACCACAAAGCTGCATGGGCCATTTTTGGGGAGCAAGCGGTGAACCATTGAGAAAATTTCTTGGTGGAATACAACAGAAGATTAACAATTGGCTAGCACACAATGAGGGCGGTTCTAGCATGGTTAGTGAGACAACTTTTAACATGCCAACATGCAACAATGTAGAAATCTATAAATGTGGTCAGTAAGAATCTACACCAGAAGAGGTAGCTTGTGGGGGGGCATAACTTAGTGCTACAAGGCAATATATCATGTGTAGAGCTTCATTTGGAGATCATGGGAAAATTGGTGGTGGTGCAATCTTTAACTAGAGTACAAGGCATAAAGTCAACAATTTGCAAAAAGCAGGGAGATCTTTAGAGCATGAAACAATCCATGTGGAAGAGCAAGGGGCAATATTAACTACCTATAAGGCACATGGAGCAGGTTCAAACCAAGTGCGATAAAGTCAAGGGGAGATCAAATGATGAAGACAATGCATTGTTTGTAGCACTTGATGCATAATTTTTTCCCTTTCACATGGAGTGGAGAGTCTTGGGTTTGATTGCAATATCACCATATGAAGGCCTCTATAGCCCTTGTGCAGGTATGACAACATTCCACTATTTGATCTCCTCAGTCTTCTACTTTGTAAAGTATCCTATGGAGATGTCTAAAGTACCTTTGTGGTGCCACAAGGACCTTTTTTGCACTATAGATAACTTGAAAGATCTTTATCAAAACTCCCTTTGTAATTGGCAAAAGGCCATTTCCACGTTTTGTAGGTACCTACAAAGGTAGTTTTCCTATTATAAAGAGTGGAGGTAAAGTATATGCAAATTGCGTTTTAAATTGCCTTTGTAGGGCCATAGGTATTTTTGAGGTTCTACAGGTCCTTTATTATTGTAGTTCTTGAAGTCTTTAAAAGGTATCTTAGGAAGCTATCAAAACTGCCTATAGAACCATAGCTATCTTCTAGGTACCACAAGTGTTTGCATATGTAATGTGTCTACTCCATAGGACCTTTGCAATGTACCTCACCAAGTTCTAAACTATCTTTTAGGGTCATTGTTGTTTTGTAGGTTATTTATATATACATGTATAGGTACTTCTGCAACTCCATAGGTGCTTCTTGAAGTACCTAAACAATTGAAATTTGAAAATAGCTATTTAGAAGCTATGTGAAGTGGCAGAGTATATCTTCTTAGGTGGCAAGCTAGTGTTCTTCAAAACAATACATTCCTTCTTCAAGCTACACCAACAGTATAGCAAAGTGATGCCATACTCATAGGTATGTGTATGTTCAATACGAAGGCACATACATCATCTTGCCTAAAAACACAAAGCGACCCACAAAATACCTGGTGAAAATTGTTGGGTAAATGGTTGGTGGACTAGTATAAAGCTAAAGACCAACTTGCATTTGTGTGTAGTTTGAAGGGACCAAAGAATGGGAGGGAGGAAAATATTGTCATCCAACATGCTAAAATGGTAGGATCTAGGATTCCTAACATGGCCTCAATCATGTGTAGGCACCAGCAAATATTTCTTTTTACTCCACAACATTGAGAATCACATATGTGCATCACTTTACCCATGGCCACCTTTTTTGTATACCCATGTAATTTTGATGTGAAATATTTTCCATTGGTAGTGATTATCTATGGAAACAAAGGTATGATAGAGGAAATATAGCAATTTAATATGTTTTTGGATTGCCAAATTATCCAGTTTTGAGATACAATTCTGTAAAATTGTACAAGTTTTCAAAATTTGAGTATTGCAATGTTTTGATGATGTAAGCACTAATATGGCTAGTTGCAATGTTTTGTTGATATGTGGGTACCTTTGTGTGGTTGGTGGTTTAGTATGGTGGGATGTGGTTTGATATGTGGTTGTTTCTATCTTGATTTTTTCATTAGCACCTTTTAGAGGTGTACAAGGAGTACTCAATCTCCCATGAAGGTTGCAAAAAAAGGGGGGGGGGGGGGGGGGGGGGGGGGGGGGGGGGTGGAACACATGACATGATAACAAGTAAATCCACATGAGGCTCAATAATTATGGTGAAGGCTCAATCCATATGATAACAAGTAAAATCACGTGGAAGATTTTCAATAGAGTTCAGTGTTAGACTTATGTTGGCATGCAATTGAAAATATTATCATAAACCTTTGAAAGCAACCTAAATTGGTTACTCTCTTCGTGCACTTGCATGAATTGAACCTTGATGGCCGTAACTAGTGTGATGCCAAAATAGCATGTGGCAGGGTTGTAGCAAGATAGTAGACATTTATCAAAAAGGATTATTGAAAAAGGAAACGTTGACTCTATGCAAAGACCTTTCCCAAGGTGCCCCACACATGACGTCAAATACACTACATCTTGTACCACCTTCCCTTCCTACCACCCACTTAGTGAAGACAAGGGATTGCACCCTCACAGCTTTACGTTGAAGCTTTAGAGGGAGCAATGAATCTTGACGCAACGGTCACACCATATCGTTAATGCATGTACTCTCTTATGCCTCTTGGTAGCTCGATTGTTCTATCCTAGTGAACAAGCGTGATCAATGTTGCAAGCATGAAATGAAATCCTTATAGCATTAACTTTTTGTTTTTTAAATTTTTTATGATTTTTAGTGTGTTTATGGTTGGAGGTCCAAAGGTGTCTTCTATGCTAGCTAAGGTTCGATAGTTTTGCCAATAACCATTCTCAAATCACTCAAAGCTCCCAAGCCAAAGTAAGCAAGCACAAAGCAATAGTAATCTCCTTGTACAATACACAGGAGAGGTTGCAATTTCTATCCAAGATATTTGGTGCAAGAATGAAAGTTTTAAAATTTTTGATATCAAAGAAGTGGGGATGTGTGCTTAAAGGAAATTTTGTGGTGATATTGCAAGTAACAAATGGCAACCTAGAGAACATCCAAACTCATAGATTGCATAGCAACAACTAATTTTGGTACATATCATAAGCAAGCCTGCACCGCTGTGGATTATGGCAAGACACACATTATGAGGTGATATTAGGAGGACCACTTACGAGCACTCATGGATGCTTAAGAGTAGAGCGAGCATTTTAAGAAACCATACACGTTCTCTTAGACCTTTGAGTAATGAATTTACATGATCCAATCACTTCAACTAATATCGGGATATGTTGAGAGTATAAGAGTTTCTTGGGACTAAACACATGGCACCATGATTTTTTTGTGTGAGATGGTACAAAGTGCTTGGCCTTTTCTTTGAGATATCTTTACAATCTCATCTCAAATATAAGATGGCAAAGACCAACAAGAAGCAAGAGCACCTTTAGAAGGTAGGCTTGAGTCCATATGAGATGTGCTCAAGGGGAGAGAAACATTCACTCTCCACTCTATTGCATGCTTCTAGTGACAATGGTGTCGCTTTGCACACTTAGTTCTATAACCCCCATGAGGTGGATTAAGATATTTCATGATCACTAACTTCTAATAGTAATTTTTCTAGTAGTATCCTTCAAAGGAAAACTAGGATCGATCACGGTTATATATCACTCAAGTGAGTGTAAACTTGAGTATGCATACTCATGGAGTTGATTCCTCTGTTGAGCTACATATGCTTTAGTCCATCTATGGTCTCAACAGCCTACATGTTTGGTTGCTTTCAGGGATGTTTTAATAACACAATTCTTCTTTACACCAATGTACAAGCTACAAGTGGTATTAGTCTATGACCCATTCACAGACGTATATAGTGATTCTTCACAATATGAAGCTTTGCCTAAATGTAGGATAGGATGCCTTCATTTCAAACATTGCACCAGTGTTTCAAAATGAACACGAACTTGAAAAGGGAGGAAACATAAGTGTTCTCTAGATGAGACTTTTCGCTTTTGTTTTTTACGACAAAAACTCTTCTTTAAGGGGGGAATGATGTTAAACAAGCATTGGTGGCCAACATTGCAAGAAGATGCAATAGTCTACATTTACAATGTTTGCAATATTGGGTTCACAAACTCAAACTCTATTTTCAATTCTTCACCACACAACAAAAGTGGCAAAAATACAAAAACTCTCATGTGATTATCTAACACTAAGGCTTACCCAAGGCACACTAAAACTTGAAGAAAATGATAGCAGCAAAGGCCCAAGGTATAAGGTCATTAGTAGTCAACTCTACCAAGTGGGTGCCAACTTAACCCTAAACTTGTGTGTGCTAGAGTCAAAATACATGGATACACTCTTTGATGCTCACCCGAGCACATTTCTCGAGTTTTGTCAATGCAAGAGTAACCACATACTTAGGAGCAAGACATTTCTTAAGATTTGTCAGTGCAACAGTAATCACATACATAGGACTTTGGTGGCGATCTTTGCTCATGGATGCTATTGAGTTTATAAGTATGACAATGCATGACAAATTATATGAGGACCAACAACCTACCGAGACCAATCATTAGCATGTGACAATTTTCCAAATGAGGTTTAGACTTTGAACGACCTAAACCTCCATAAAGGAACTCATTGTTAATACATTATTGTGACCACAAGTAACTTTACCAATTTGCACACAACAAGATTATCGCTAAGTTATGACCAAGTTTCTATACGAGCGTATGTTTGTGAGATTTGGCCCACCAATAAAGATTGTGAGTTAACAAGCAACACAATTTGGCAATAAAGTGATTGCAACCTTGCTTAATGCATTTTTTATCCTCATAAAAAATTTGCACTCTGTTATTATACATCTAATCGGAAATCAAAAAGGTCCAAGAAGACATTAGCTTAATGCTTTTGATTTTGGTCCCTCATCAAAATTTTGCATTGTGTTATCAGAAATCTAATGGGAAATAAAAAAAGGTCCAACAAGACATATGCTTAATGCTTCTGATTTTGGTCCCTCATCAAAATTTTGCATTGTGTTATTATACATCTAATGGGAAATCAAAAAGCTCCAACAAGACATATGCTTAATGCTTTTGAGGACAATCGAGGGTAATGAAAGCACATAAAATAAAATATTTTTGGGTTTTATGCAGACTAATAGGATTTTCTACAAGACGAGTGTTAGGATGACACCATTGACTATCATATAGCCTTGATATAATTCTTCCATAAAAAGTTATTACTTACACCTTAAGAGTTGTAGTGGAGTATGACTTGGATGGGCATGCACGAGATAATAAACTAGATAAACTTGAAAAATTTGAAGAAACAAGACTCCAAACCATGCATGGATATATGTCGAAGCGCAACATTGCAAGCCTTAGCAGGACAAGAACCTTTGAATAGAGAAATTTAAGAAAAGAGATTATGCCTTGTATGCATTGCATAAGGCCCACTTCATAAGGCGTAGGACCCTTTATAAACAATGGCATCACTAGCAATGGTGCAATTAGATTAGAGCCCTTAGATGTAGAAATTGTGGAAAATTATAATTCGTAGCAATATTACTCTACTCGCTGTACGTTTATTTTATTCATTCATTAACGAGATGCTTCCGATTCCAGCTTTAGTCGAAGGCCTCTTCACCTTCTAAATGCCTTGATGAGGTTTTGAACGCAGTGCGTGTGGTGTCAGACCTTACGACGATGAGCTAAACCAACAAGCCGTAGGCCCACGCTGTCTGACACAATACCTCAGAATTATTTTTAAAAAAAACAGTCCCACGCCTCTCCTCTCGCCTACCTGCCATTCGCCCATCTCCTTGTTGTGCCGCCATCCAGCCACTGCTGGATGTTGTCCCCTGCCACCTGCAACGCCAGCTGTCAGCTCCGGTGACCTGCTGCCGTGCTCCGTCGTTGTCCACCCCCCTTCTCTCACTCTCTGAGTCCACATCCCCTACCTGGCTCGCATGCCCCGTGGCCTCCTTATTTTTTCTTTCCTTGCTTAATCCTCAAAGGATCTCCCAAGATTCGCCCTATGTTTTCCTTTTGAAAATGCGTACCACCTACTAGGCGATACATGAACTTAACACAAAAACATGTTGAATAGATCTTGTGTAGTAAAAAGCAAGAAAGAGAAACCTAACTTGCTTAATGAAGCAGCTCAAGTGAAAGCTGAAGCATAAGCATGCAAGTTAAAGCAAAACCAAATGAAAATCAGCTCCAACAAACCAGAGGGAGAGGAGCATGGCCACCCTTAATGGTGGATTTTAAGTAAAAATTTTAAACATACATACTTCGCCTTCACTTCAGTGTGATGCAAATTTAATACCCTACGAAGTTTGCAACTCCAAAGAGGTAGCAAAGAAGTCCAAGTCAGAAGAGCATTTTAAAGAGCAACAAACGAAAGCCAAAGCCAAATCATCCAAGGATATGACAAGTGTGGGTGGCCATGGCAACCGTACAGCGTCAAGGCTACTAGAATGAAGCCAACAAACTATGCATCACCAATGCCCACAAAAGAAATGCTCCAAATCTAACTTCAACTCGACAACCCAATTCTAAAGAGCAAACCCAAGCTTAAACTCAAGGTGACTATGCGTACATCTTTGCGTAACCTAACTACGAAGAAAAGGGTAAAACTAAAGTGCCATCGCAAGAACATCTTTAGGGGAGAATGCCAAGGTGGAAACTATAACCAATTCTATCAACTAACTTGGTTGCACTTGGAACTCCCCCCACAAGCAAATTGGACAGCACCATCATTAGAATGAAGCAAAGGGCCAAAAGCTTTTTGGATCCAGAACATGGGTTGAAAAGCCTAAGTCCACAAGGTGAGTGTCATTCCTAAAAATGAACCACATAGGAATCAGGCTCGGTGGGAGTGGGCCAAAAAGATGTCAAATTTTTAATTTCAAAATTTATTGCTTTTGAGTGGTATTGTATGCGTGTGTGCAAAAACATTTCCTTTTCATTGTCCTCTTATTGAGAGGGTGTGCTTGAGCTAGAACAAGCTTATTTATGTATCTTATCTTGGACGGGTAAGAGTGTCCAAGAATACATTCGAAACACAGACTAAAGGATACAAACTCTATGTCAATGTTCCCCAAACCATTTTCAAAATTCTCCCACTCCTCATTCAAGATATATTGTGCGTAAAGTATCTTGCCACATTCAAGACTTTCATTAGGCACTTTTTGGTTGCTAACCCTTGCACAATTTTGTGATCGTAATCTACAAATGATCACGCAAAACTTTATTCAACTAATCTTACATTGCTATCTGTTCCGTTGTTCATGCCTTTTTAGGAAATAAACTTGAGCCGAAGGACTCTACTTTCCCATCAATATGTCTTTGAAATTGAGATATCAATTTCTCCAAAGAAAGGCTAATAGTAGAATTTACCATATCCCAATCGTCTTGCAAGATATCGTCCCGCTTTGGACTTTGCCAGACTTCTGCTTATTTGCATAAGTACGTCCCAAATTTGCTTGTAGTATGAAGAGTTATATCAAACTTTTCTATATAGAATTAAAGTGTTCCTCTGACATAGGAGGAGCTGTAATTGCTACTTCATAGCAAACAAAGTAAAATCACACAAATTTTAGACAGTATTTGACAATATATGTCAAATAATAAAAGTATAAACAACAAAAGACATAACCTAATCCATTAATTTAATTTGAGTGCAAAATTGATGTTGCATATAAACCTGAGATCGTACAAGTGCCAAAGATTGTAGACGTAATAATATCCACACAAAATCTGTACATGAATATCATAAAAAGGTGCCAGATGTAACAAGCTTGGACAGTGCAAGCGAGAAATCTAAAACAACACACGCGAGAAACCACAATAATAAACTTGAAATAGAGAGAAAGAAGAGGAGAGTCGACATGGAGCGGCAGAGTTCCATTCCTTTCAGTACTTTCTTTATTACTTCGCAAAGGTACAACGTAGGGGCCTCTGCTCTGCTTCCACTGCAACTGGAATCCAAGAGAGAGAGCCCCTTATACATATTTGAAGGCCCTTGGCCTAAAAGCATCTGCTATGAAAAGCCACCCCCCAAAGGCTGTAATTCCCCAAAGCTGGCGCAAATTTCAGGCACCGCAAAATCCGGCATGTCCGTACAAGTGCCATTCAGCGCGCTTCCACGTTTGCGGACGATTCCAAACGATGCCACATCAGTAGACTTCTGCAATTTCCGGGTTCAGCTCTGGCTTTATTTTAAGTTTTAGGCCCTTTAGCCAGTGACTTTTTTTTCCCCCAAGAAAAAGATCCTTCCAGTAGTTAAAAAAACTGCCCAATGGGCTACAACCTGCCCCTGCTAGAGAGGGTTACATCAAAATGTGGGGAGACTCTCCCAATGAAAAGGTAAGATGTGTACAATGATAGACTAAATCAGGATATGGGAGGAGGAAACCACACTGGTGGACGATACTGCTATCTACGCACACCATGAACCACAGTGAAAAAGGGCACTGGTCGCCAAAGTCGCAAGGAGGAAACCACACTGGTGGACGACACTGCTATCTAGGCACACTATGAACCACAGTGAAAAAGGGCACTGGTCGCCAAAGTCGCAAGAAGGCCTCACGGCGCTCCGCATGCAGTCGGAGCTGCCCTGAAGTCTCTCAAACTGGCCCCTTAGCATATAGATCAGCTCCAGCAAAATGTCACGTAAAGTTTCTACCGATGGAAAGGGTCGAGCCTCGAAGATGCAGAAGCAGTGGGCTCTCCAGATGGACCACATTGTCAGGCCGCGAATGAGCTCCAAACAACACTCTCTATCTCTACTCAACTCCTAAGGGGCAAGCTCTGTGGCCGGCTGGAGTGTAGGCCCTTGCACCCCTATATCACAATCATCCTGCTGATTAAAGCCATCTCGGAGCGAAGTGCTGGTCCCGTCAGTGTGGACCAAGCTACAGCACCCCAAGTGAACTGGTTAGCTGTAGAAAGTGCACGCATCACCTGAAGAATCCGAAGCCAAACCTGTTGTGCCATGGGGCAATCCCACAAACAGTGACGCTGGGTCTCAAGTGGATGGTCACAGGCAGTACATATCGCCAAGAGGCCACAGACAATGATGCTGGGTCTCAAATGGATCATCACAGGCAGTACATACCACCGAGCGGCCACTATGCAACAACCAATTCCCGACTGCAATAGCTCGATGGGCAACTAGCCAGTGGAACATGGTGACTCTCCTCGGCTGTCTGTTGTCCCACAAGCGCTCCCAAAATCTGGCCAAGAACTACGACATGAGAGTGATCCGCTGCAGCAGGACGAGCCTCTCTCCGCGCTGTCGGTATGTGGCGACCCAGCCGAGCTGTGTACTGGCAGAAGGGAGCCCCCCAGTGATCGGCTAGAGTAAAAGAATCCCGCCAGAACCACTCCCCCCGGTCCCACTGCACTCGCGCCAAGGGGTGGCTTTCCCAAGCCTATAGCCGCCAATGTCCTGACTCAAGATCTGACAGGTCACAAGTCCTCCCACCTATGACCACGACTCGGATCCGCTAAAAGAAACACTCAGCTACCTCTGGTGCCTCGACGGTAACTCTGTGGAGGCGACCCTCTTCTTGAACCTCAAAGAACATGCAAGAACACATGTCTGAGCAAGCCCTAACTGAAACGAGGAGCTCCAATCGCCTGAAAGCCCCCATCTAGCACGGAGCTGCCGGCTAAAGAGGTGTGCCATTCTGCAGGTATAGCCTCTACAATATCCGAACACGTGCTCTGCACCCTCCTCATGTCTCACAGTTGAATGCTCTGAACCTCCTCAAGAAGTACTGTAAAATGTGGCCACTCCCAAGTGAGGGCTCGACCCTCTGCCATGGGATCCCAAGAGACATGAGGTCTGCTACCAACCATGTGGCCTTGTTGTGTGCTGACCGTAGGGCTCCATAAAAGTGCCGGTTCGACCCTTTGCCATGGGACAAGAGACATGAGGTCTGCTACCAACCACGTGACCTTGTTGTGTGCTGACCATAGGGTTCCATACAAGTGGCTGCCTCAAGCGCTCCTCAATGCATGTGGGTTGGTGCCAAGACCGAAGCAGGCTCACAGCAAAGCAGTCTCCCATCTCTTGCTTATGCCTACTCTGTGTATCTTTGTGAAAATCTGGCGAGTGGAAGGGCTCCATGGGCCGCCCATCTGTGGGGCCCGGGCATGAATTTGATGAAGCAATAGCTCCTTCCAGGGCTCTCCCCCTGGAAGGAGACCTCTAACAACAAGCTTCCTAAGGAGAGCTCTACTCTGCCATGTTGCATCAATGATCCCCGACCCTCCTTGAGAGCAAGGTAAAGTGATGACCTGCCAGGAGACTTTGGCCCGAGCCAGCTCTGTCTCTTGTCCTGACCACAAAAAGTTCCTAATCAACCTCTCCAGCTGGCTGATGCAAGAACTCGAGAAAATCCAGCAAGACGTGATATACCACAACGTAGACAAAAGCACCGGGTTGGCCACTACAACTCTTGACGGAAAGGAGAAGAGCAATTTGCTGCTCTAATGATACATCCAAATCAACCTGACAACCCAAGTACCGTACTGGTGTCCCTGGGGTGATCCACCTGAAGCCCTCTTAAGGCGACCAATTGGGCATGGGAGCACTGCCAACCCAAAGCCATTGTCTTCAGCCAATTAGTCAATGCTCCTTACGCACAACAGAACACCTCAAGAGATTGCTCACATCTATGCAAGTTGGCCTCCTGGCCCTCCAAAAACAAGTGTGAGTCATCAGCAAACTTAGCGTCCAAAAGCTCATCTCCCCAAATAGGTAGGCTGCAGTCCATGCAAACCAACCTCTTGTGATGTCAAAAATCTGCTCATCACCTCAGCATAGAAAAGAAATAAGAAGGGGACAGGAGGGCAGCCCTGTTATACAAGCCATGTGAGCATAAAGGGTTTCACTGTTCCCCCTGCCAACAGCACCTAACTGTGCACACACCTATAGAGAGCTGACACTTCCCTAATCCATGCATCTAAAAAGCCCATCCGGCGCATAGTGCCGTCAAGAAAGCCCCGGTCAACTCTATCATACGCCTTCTCAAAATCAAGGCGTACCACTAGTTCCTCTCCTCGAAGACAAGCGAGAGCAATCGCCTTTCAAAAATCCGTGCTTAGTGCCGTCAAGAAATCCCTAGTCAACTCTATCATACGCCTTCTCATAATCGAGGAGTACCACAAGATCCTCTCCTCGAAGACGAGCGAGAGCAATCGCCATTCAAAAATCCGGCACTTAGTGCCATCAAGAAAGCCCTATTCAACTCTTATCATATGCCTTCTCAAAATCGAGGAGGTGTACCACAAGATCCTCTCCTCAAAGACGAGCGAGGGAAATCGCCTTTCAAAAGGTGAAAATGAAGTCAAGGATGCTATGCTCCTTGACAAAGCCCGTCTATGTCTCATGTATGATGCTCTTAAGTCGCGGTTGAATTCTAAAACTTAAAGCCTTCGTAAAATTTTCTAGGCTGAGTTGAGCATGGTGATGGGTTGCCACAGTCGAATCTCATCCAAGGAGCCTCCCTCCTTGGGGATAAGATAAATCAAACCCTCACTCATGCTATCTGGAAACTCCCCAGTGTGAAAATTGTGCTCGTAAGCACTATAAAGGTCTCAACCAAGAACCTCCCAATACTCCAAGAAGAAGCTGGGTGTCAAGCCATCCTCCCCTTGGCACATACCCCAGGAAAGTGCCATGAGGGCCTCTTGCAGCTCCTCTAGCTGGAGAGGGCTCTCAAGCCTCTGGTGCATCTCCTTCGTGACTAAACAAGGCATAACTGCCCACACGTACTCTGTGCATGCATCTCGACGCTCTGACTATGGCTCGGCTGAAAGCAACTCACAGTAAAAGTCAGTAGCAACTGCATACATAAAGAACTCACCAGTAACTCTCTCGTCCATTTGAGTCCACTGAGATACCTGACGATGGATGTCACAAATTGATGACATGGCAGTCCCGAATTGACGCCGAAATGCTGACGTGGCAGACACAATACGGAACCCCACATCTCACGTTGACTGGCCGACATGGCAGGCCGTACGGACAGCTCTGCGAAACGCGCTGACATTTGCTGACGTGGTAGTGTACGGATTTCCGCGCTTTTCGCTGGCAGCTTTTGGGCCAGAAGCTTTTGAGTTTGAAGCTTTTTGAGTACTTGCTTTTGAGTTTGAAGCTTTTTGAGTACTTGCTTTTGAGTTTGAAGGCCATGGACCTACAATTATGTACTCACGGGTACTCTCTCTCTCTCTCAAGTTTTGCCATAGAGCAATGAGCAGAGAGGACCCTCGGATTTGTAACTTTGCTCAAGCATTAATATAAAAATAAATACCAAAAGGGGCGCCTGATTTTAAGGCCAATACCTTTGGGCACGGAACTTTGTCGACTCAAGTGAATTGTGATTAACTTTGTGAAGTGTTTTTAAGTGCTTCTCTCACGTGTCGTGTCAGATTCCCGACTTGGGGTGTCCAAGTCTGTTACAGTGGTATCAAAGCTCAGCCAATTTTCCTTCCACCGGGAAACCGGATCCTTTTTACCGCGCGATACACATGGATTCAGGCGACAAATCCCGCAAGAATCAGACGAACCTACCCGACAGCTCCGGATCGGGTGAAGTACGGAAAATTCAAATAAACGATAACCGGCTCGTGACGATTCGGAAGGAGAGTACGGGCCACCACGGCCTATGGAGTATGAACGAATGGAAATGAGCGCTAACAACACGTTGATGTTTGTGCTAAGCAGATGCTTCAGTATTCGAAGGATCCCCATTATGCAAAATTTTGGCCAAGCATCCGATCAACGAAGTGCATACTCGGTGGCGTACAACCATCAACTCAACTCTAAAGTCAGCATTGGAGAAACCACCTGCCTCGTAGATGTACACTGAAGATGAACTTGATGATGTGATCGAACGAGAAGTCAACCAAATATTGAAGACCACGAAGCATTCAAAGAGACGCAGCAAGGGAACATATTACCATGGTTATTTGGGTCGACAGTCTTCTTTTGCAAATGCACGAAAAGCCAAGAAGCGTATACACTTCGAGGGTGTGTCCAGTTCGTCCTCATCCTCTTCCGATAGTTCCGACAACTCTTCGCGTTTTGATTCCAATGATGAGGATAGAAACGGCAAGAAACGACGGAAGAACCAAAGACATGGAAAGGACAAGAAGGCTAAGAAAAGTAGATCCCACCAAAGATCTTGAATTTTTTTAGACAGTGATGAGGAGGATTCATCCTCTTCTAAGAATTTGGACTCTGATGACCAGATGTTTTATTCTAAGAGGAAGCAGCCAATCGATACAACTTTCTCGAGGATAAGAGCAAGCATACCAAAGAATTTAAGGAGGGTGGACAAGCACTGAAATTTGATACCTTTTCAGGCTTTCGAGATGCTCACAAGGCTCTCGCTTTTATTCAACACTTTGACATAGCTTTTTCTAAAATAAATACTGAAAGGGGCACCAGATTTTGGGGCCAATACCTCTGGGGCACGCAACTACGTCTGGCCGTGTCGACTCAAGTGAATTGTGATTAAATTTGTGAAGTGTTTTTAAGTGATTCTCTCGTGTGTCGTGCCAATTCTCGACTTGGGGTGTCCAAGTCTGTTACAATGGAAAGCAAACTTGAGGTGCCGCA
Organism: Adiantum capillus-veneris; assembly: GCF_014529385.1. Classification (NCBI taxonomy): domain Eukaryota; kingdom Viridiplantae; phylum Streptophyta; class Polypodiopsida; order Polypodiales; family Pteridaceae; genus Adiantum; species Adiantum capillus-veneris. Next base: position 118,033,370 of record NC_140940.1, read on the forward strand.
ACTCAATGGTGATCAGCTCCTGTCGAGCCTGTTGCATCTGCTCCTCCATACAAGGACTACCTAGGTGACGCTCTTGCATCCGTTGTAAAAAAGCAATGCCCCGTCGGAGGTGCTTCTCCTCCTCCCTAGCCGCAGCCAAGCGAGTTGTAGACTCCTAAAGAAAGAAACAACTAAGCTCCGCAAGGTCAATGGCTGCTCTAGCAACAATGGCCCCGTGTGTGTCCATGCTCGCTGTCCAAAGCGCCACAACCTGCTCTCTGAGCTCTGTATCCAACAAAATCCTCTGTCGAATACATAGCATGACAATACAATCTGCCACTCCTATGTCGATCTAACAAAGTAAGAATCATTGGCGGATGATCAAAAAAAGTAGTCCCTACCAAAATGCATTATGAACCGCCCAAGTCACCGATGTAGTCACTAGCGTAAAAGCGATTAAATCAAGAATAAACTTACGCCCCCTATTCCGCGGTCAGACCGAGAGAAAGAGAGACTATCTGAGGGGTGTATAAAGCCTACATGTGGCCATACATCCGAAATCCTCAGTCATACATAGGCCCTCCCAAGCAACCAACTCAGCCCCGTGAACAGTAACATGGCTGCCCCAATCCTATCCGAGGGGTCCTCCAGCATGTTGAAGTCCTCGCCAATGCACCGCTACTCTGCGTGAGGCAAGGACTTCACAATATGTGACCAAAACTCAACCTGTACCCTCACAAGGTTGGGAGCATAAATGTTCAAGAAGCCGACAAGGCTACCTTAAACTTGCATGGTGACTCACAGAACCCTCCCTGGCACAATAATATCTCTGCCCACAATGGCATGCTGCCATGAGTCCACAATAGTCATTCATACACCTCCCTGAATGCCTCCAGGCCCAAAAGCATCTGACCAAAAAGTATCATAATGGCCACGCAAGATCTATCCACAACGACGAATGCGGCTCTCACAAAGGTGATGCTCCTGAAGCATAAAAATATCTATCGTACCACCCACAAGGCATCTCTCAAGATATTGTCGCAAACGACCCCTCCCGTAAAAATTGGGGTCCACCTAGACCCTGCACATTCCATGAGACAATCCTCATGGATCAATGGGAAAAAAGTTAAAACCAATGTTGCCGCAATAGCCAACCTCACAATCTTCGAAGCCGGCTTGGATGGGAAGTAATCTGCATCCGAGCGACCCGGAGCGAGTCGTGCCTGCAGTGACTATCCAACCCATGCCCAAGATGAGCGTGCAGACCATAGGGCTTCATCCTATGTCCAGGAATCCTCGTGTGCAAATACATGACAAGGAGCAGTCTAGGTATCTGCAAAAAAGTATATCACAATGTGTCTACCATCAGCTGCATAAGGCCGTGTCATGGTGAACTTGGCTAGCGGCCAAAATGTCTAAATCAAGTCTTGTCACTCACAAGTCCCATTATGCGGTTCAAGAACTAAAGAGCCTGGACCTGGAGCCAATCTAGTATTGTATGCAGAGTCCACTCTGTGTGAACCCCGCCACACAGCACAAAGGAGAAGCTTCAAGCCAACCGTTGTATAAAAGGCCTCCGCACCTCTGGCTGCCAAAAAGAGAGCATATACTGTGAAACAGACTGCTTCGAGGTCAGCAGATGGGTCGCCAAGAAAGCACCTAAAATCGTAATCGAAAAAGTCCCATCGTTGGTGAATGTCAAAACTGGTCAGCCCACAAGGGATTGATGCAAAAAGGGGAAGCTTGCACCAAACATGGTGATGTCAGGTAGAGCTGTCCCTCCCCAACCAGTCCGCTCGTAGCGAAAGCACTGCCCAGAGATCTCCGAGCTACGAAGGAGTGTCTTGTTCTCTGAGCCGGCGGTGCAGTGTGAGAAGGGCTAGAGGATGAGGCTGAGGGGCCAGTGGGGGCGATGGGAGGGACGGAAAAGGGGAAGGAGGGGGGAGGGGGGGGGGGGGAACTCCTCACTTACATCCTGCCAACCATCATCAGATTGGCCACCCATCTATGCAGAGATGCCAGCCTATGCACCCTAGGTAGAGGAAAGCTCATTGAACTTAAGTTCATGGAACCATTGTTGGAGCACATCAATGTCACTTGCATTTGTCTTTAGTTGAACCTTTGTAATAAGAGAAGAGTTCCTTTCGCTTCTATCCAAGATTGGTTCCGAGGTCGGGGCAGTCTTGGAGACCCTGTGTACGATGGCAGCAGGTATACCTACAGTACGCGCTTTGGGTTTGGGTTTGGGACACCCACTCTCTCCCAAAGATAGTCCTGCCTAGGGTGAGTGGTCATTGGCTCCGCTAAAGCGTGGAGTATTCGGGACTCCCAAACCACTGCTTCATATGCAGACATATAGGCCATCTTGCAAAGGCTTTTCCTCGTAGGAGAACTCGACCCGTGCCACACACTTAGCCTCCCAAGGCAAGCCAAACACAACAACCTCCAGTGATATGAAATTGTCAGTTGACCCTCGATCATCAAGGATCAATAAATGTTGGTTATTCATAGACCCCTAGCCCTTTAGAAGATGACGCTTCCCTTTTTCCGTTTCCGTGTTCCCTTGAAAATCATGAATGAAATTCGAGCTCGGTTCTTTCTTCGCTTGTTCTTTCTTCTAAGATGCTTGTTCTTGCCATTGTTGTCGAGTAGGGCAGTCGGGCTTTATGTGTCCTTTCTCACCATAGTAAAAACATTTTTCTTGCTTTTTGAAGATTTGTACTCGGTTGGATGTGAGATACTTAAGCCGTTTTTTAGTACCCTCTGGCTTCTTAGGCTACTTCGGGTCCTCAGGGGAACGCCTTTTGCCTTGGTCTCCATGGTCATCATAGACTGCTCTTTGTCTCGTATAATACGTGCTTTGTTCCATCCTTTTGGGGGTACCACTAGAATGCAAATCCTCGATCCGCATCTTTTTCTCGTCGAAAATCTTCATGAAAAGAGTAACTTTCACAAGAACTGACCAATACTTGTCAACATATGCCATGACTTTCTCACGTTCCTTCTAGGCGAGCCAATCTCATTCCTTCCGGATGTCCTCAAAGTTGGGCGGAAGGAATTGTTCATAGAATTCAGCTTTGACAAGTCCATGTTCTGGCTTGTGTACCTTCCACAATCTTGGCCACCAGTTGCTTGCCATCTCCTTGAGCTACATCCCAACATGACGCAATTTGGCAATAAAGTTTCCGTTGGCAAAAGTAACTTCAAATTATCTGATAAAAGACAACGCCTTGGAGATATCTCTTTGTCCTTTGTACCTGTCAAACTTGACGTCCTTGTCACCAGATTTGAAAACCCGCATCTTGTGGTGACGCTTGTGGCTGTCCTTAAACTTGGGCTTCTCCTTAGTGTTATGTGGGGAAGTTGTAGGCGTTCCCTTCTTAGAAGAAGACTTAGATATTGTATGAGAAGTAGAAGTAGTGATATAATCAGGAGAGTATGATGGAGAAGAGAGACTGAAACAAAGCACCTTCAGGGCTGATTTGATTCACCTTTGGAAACTTCTCAATGTGGGATTGCTGATGGCCACCAAGGGGTGGATCTGGGGCTGAATTGCGCTTCCGATGAGGAATGAAGGGCTGAAAATGCAAATCTCAACCATGCCGATGATGGACAACAATGCGAACACTGACGCCGATAAGGGAATGGCCAAGGAGAGGCTTGACGGGCTGCCGAAGCACCGGACCGCAACAAGTATGGCTAGCGACGAGCCGATTCGGTGAGGGAAGGGCTGAAAACTGAAAACGCTAGGGCTGATATCCAGGGAAGAGGTGGTGTCACAAACTGCTAACGTGTCAATCCACTAAAGAATGGAGCCAACCTGCAGATCCCGGCTCGAAGGCCTAAACCCTAAGTGAAGAAGCTGAAGCAAAAGAAGAAGTTTTACCGACTTACAAAGTCTTGCCGAGTGGCCTATTTTTAAAGAAGAGTTCTCACCAACTTATGGGGCCCCGTCCGATGGGGCCCAAGTGACATAATTGCATTAAAATAAACCAAGCCCACACACACACACACACGTGGAGACCTAATGACATGGCAGTTGTACGAACGCCTGCACTTTGCACTGACCTGCAGCCTATACGGAATTCCGTATTTCATGCTAACCTGCTGTCACGAAGACGTGGCAGCTGTTAACTATGTCACGAGGACGTGGCGACTGCTAACCTTAGTTGTTGGTCTTTCCAATGCTTTTTGTTTAATTTTTGAGACCCTCTTTTTGAAGTTGCAAATGGTCGGACAATGTATGGCCAATGTGAACGGTAGTTTCACCCGTAGACGGGAAGTTGGTCAGCACTGAAACTCGTATAGTAAAAGGATGTCTAAGCTCAGTTCAAAGTCATCTAGGTCTCCTTGCCGCACTTAATAAGTTGTGGATACTAGGAAATTAACTCCATAGAGGCACACTAACAAGGTGGGGTCGCCCAAAGAAAATCACCCGAGAACTGGGCTACATTGCATTTTTGGATGTGGTCCCAGTGGTGAAAGATGGTCAGATGACAGTGAGAGTTCAATGGAAGCATCTCCTAAAATTTAGGAAACTGCTATTTTGGGCCATGAAATATGTTCGGGTCATTAGCTCCGGAATGACAAGAGAAACATTTCATTACTTTGCCGCTAAGTCAACTGAGCAACCGGTTGAGATATTTTTAGACCAGAAGGTCCAAAGCGGGGATTAATGCATGAGTGCCACTTGACACATTTTTGGGTATATTAGGGAGAAGCATTAAAACAAAACGTGGGCTGCATTTTTCAACCGTACGGTGGATTGTTGCAGGTACCAAAGCTATTGTGTGCTTGCCTACCCTCTATGTACAGTGAAGTGCAAGAATTGAAGCCTTGCTCAACATTCACTGCTCTCTCTCTCTCTCTCCCCTCCGTGCAATTATGTGATGCCCCACAAGAAAGCTTTTCATTTGACCTATGTACAGTTGTGTGAGTTCATGCACGATTGTCGAGGCAAGAGCCTCTTGCACAATTACTGGATTAGCTAGTTGCTAATCCCCCGCAGGTACAAGTGAATTCGGAGAGGTTTCACGTGAGAAATCTCGTCGGATTCCTTTCTTTCCACAACAATGCTCCTATTGAGCTGCAGTAGGTATCCACGCGTTTGTTCATAGCCAGCCATCTTATAGGGTTCCAACACGAGGCACGCGTGGCTCTCGTCCCACTTGTCCCATGCATGGTAGTGGATTGAGCTGAAGTTAGCCGCAGGGATATACTTAATCCAATTCCAGGTTTAGGTAATGGACTTCTTGAACGGTTGGTTCTTAGGCTTCTTGTTTACCAAGGAGCCTATCCAAGTGGATGAAACAGAGCGGTACTTGTTAAAATCCCTAGCTCGTCGTCGCCCACAGAATGTAGCTACGGGTGATGTTAAACTCGTGATGGAGAGACAACGTCCCCACGTAGGTCGACCTTGCTCCCTTCCCGACTAACATCCGCATTCCGGTGGCGAGACGAGACGCTACAAAGAATGGAGAACACACTTATCATGGGGCCCCATAATCTGCGCACCATTACAATCACTCAATATACGCACGCCTTAAACTCGATATATTTAAGAGTTGTTACTCAAGAGGGAACACACACACACACACACACACACGCACAGAGAGAGAGAGGGTATGAACAAATCTCTGCAACTGAAGCCCATGATGAATAACTACCCACCCTAGGCCCTTATATGTAGATTCACGGAGACTACCCTTAGGAGTAGGAGACCTACACATAGAGGATGCATACAGAGGCACCTCGTTACTTTTTACAGAGGGACTACTCAGGATGGTCCACCACATGTTACCCAGTACCCTCATCCCGGCATCCTTCTTGATCGAGTCATCTAGCTTGGCCACTCACTACATCCGAGGATGGGAGGATCTTCACATCATAGATGAGGTCTGCATCGGAGGCTACACAGCATTGTTGAGCAACATCGAGCAACCCCCCCCCCCCCAAAAAAAAAAAACCAAAGCTGACTATGGACATTGAGGCCATACTACAAAGACCCACGAGAGAGTTCATGGGATGATCACCATTGTATACTTTCTCTGTTGTACACCTCATTAACCCTCATGTGATTGCACCCCTCCCCATACGTTTTGAGATGATGTATTATGTGATGCAGACGATGTCGATGATGATGATGACGAGGATGTAGGATCAGCTTACATTTCTACCCACTCTAGGTACCCTCATTTATTTTTACTTTTATGTTCCCCACACATTGTACTACAATCACACATCGATGTAACCTTTTAATCTCATAGGTCATTTTGGCCTTTGAGGACGTTAATATCATAGTTACAGGGAATGGCCATTTTCAGGTCTCCGTTCCCCATTCCCATTCCAACTTCCTGTTCCGAATCCCCGTTCCGTGTTTTAGACGTAAGTATTCGTAACAAAGAATGGCATTTCACACCCGTTGCCGTTCCCCGTTCCGCTTTCCTGATTCCCGTTCCGGGTAACTATGGTTAATATAACATTTCATTTCATAATCTCTCTCTCTCTCTCTCTCTCTCTCTCTCTCTCTCTCTCTCTCTCTCTCTCTCTCTCTCTCTCTCTCTCTCTCCCCCAAAATTGATCTTATGAGCTCCACACACACACACACAGAGAGAGAGAGAGAGAGAGAGAGAGAGAGGGAGTTATTAACATCTTCTAGAGGCCGAATTCTCCTTACAAGACACAATGGTGTACATGTATGTGTCCTTTGGGTATCCCAAAAAAAGGACAAAAAGTACTGAAGTTAGACATATGGGCATAGAGTGTGAGAAGTTATGTACATTGTATACATGATATAGGCGGAGGAGATGAAGCTCTAGCTCAAATGGGTGTGAAGCAGTATGCTCATGATGATGGGAATGGGATCGTGCTAGCTAGGGTGGATTAAAGATAAACATCGTGCACATACATGAGTGTGTGTTGGCTAGATTATCACTCAAGAGAATTAGGTTCCAAAATCAATTAACTTGGACTCATAAACACGATCTTGAGTATTTGCTAAGCCATCACAAGCTCACCATAAACAAGGGAGATGTAATACAAAATAGAGTTGTTTTTATTCATTCATAGAATGAGCTTTAAGTACCTCTACAGCCTTGAACCACTGCATGTGGGATAATTCCACCTTTCCTCTCCTTGACTTTTACTCTAGGATTCTAGGACAAATCTCTCACCTTACAATCCTCCCCTTGAGGTTTGGACTAGGAAGATACAATGAAGGTTCTTTATCCACTAAGAACTCCACATGGTATCCACTAAGGATGTCAATACAAGAGGCATCCTCCCCTTGAACTTTGGGCTACAAGACGGTTCTTTATCCACTCAGCACAACACATGGTATCCACTAAGGATGTCAATACAAGAGGAATCTTCCCCTTGAACTTTGGGCTACAACTTGATGAAGAAACACAACACTCCATTCCAGGAGCACAGACGACGTACATCCTCAATCCAGGAGACCAATAGCATAACACTCCAACCCAGGAGCCACACACTCCAATCCAGGAGCAAAAAACAATGCTCTAATCCAAGAGCAAAATCTTTGATAAATGTCTGCTTTGCTTTAATCCAAGAGCACCTTCATCTTCTTCAATGTTGTTGTCACAAATGGGTGACGTGGCAACAGATACACACACCCTCTCCGGTTAGCTTGCAGTCCCGGAAAATCCGCAGACACGCTGACGTCGCAATGTACGCCTTTCCGTGATTTGAGGCGGAAATCCCGCTGACAGCAACTGACGTGGCAGTGCGTACGGAAAGGCTGTAAGGAATTCCAACTTTTGATCTACGCAAATTCTACGCGAGTCTAGGAGAAGCTTTTTGATAAATTGCTTTATTTTTAAGTTGCTTTAAAAGTTGGCAGCTTTTGGGGCTCTGCTTTTGGGCATCCCTTGTTGTAAACTTATAAATTAGTGGGTTGGGCTCTCACAACTCGGAGCATCTGGACGCAGAGTCTGAGAGTGAGCGCCTACCTACTCTCTTGTACTTTGTGCACTCAAATTAATACAAAAAGAAATACCAAAAGGGGGCGCCAGTCTTTGAGGCCAATATCTCTAGGCACGGAACTCCGTCGGGCCGTGTCGAATCAGTTGTGAATTGTAAACTGTTTTGAAGTGAATCTCTGTTGTGTCGCGGCTTGACTGAAGTGTCGAAGTCTATTAAAGTGATATCAAAGCGCGGCCGATTTCTCTTCTACCAGGAAATCCGATCCTTTTCTCGCGACACTTATGGATTCAAACAAAGATCAGTCAACTTCCTCTGCATCTGGGGATGCGGGAAGAGAACACGAAGAAGATTCTCACGAGGAGTACGGCCCGCCTCGGCCTACCCAGGCTGAGATTGAACAGATGGATCGTCGACAATTATTTGACGATGCGACAAAGATGAATGTTCAACCTTGCAAAGGATCCAAAATTTGAAAAATTTGTGACTCAGACATCCTTCGACGAAATGCACTCCCAATGGCGTAAGGCCACAAAACCATCCCTCAAACCGGCACTCAAAAAACCTCCTACTCCGAGGATGTTTACAGAGCAAGAATTGGAATTGGTGGTTGATACACGGATCACCCAACTTTTTGACGCCAACAACAAAGCCAAAAAGCACGACAAGCAAAAGAAAGTAATTGACTTCCCGGGTTATTTGGGTCGTCAATCTACTTTTGCCTCGGCATGAAAGCAGAAGAAGCATGTGCGATTTGAAGGAGTATCCAGTTCTTCTTCTTCATCTTCTTTTGATAGTTCTTCTAGCTCTTTTGACTCGAGCGAAGAAGACGGGAAAGGGAAAAAGGCAAGCAAAAAGCAAAGCTTCGGAAAGGGCAAGAAAAAGGCAAAGAAGCCTAAGTTTCGTCCACTTTTTGACAGTTCTACAGAGGACTCGTCTCCAGATAGTTCGGACTCAGATGACTTCAGATTTTATGCAAAGAAGAAGAATTTCTATAAAGCCAACCAGTATGACTTTCTGGAGAATAAAAGCAAGAAAGTTCGAGAATTTAAAGAAGGTGGACAGTCAATTAAATTTGACACTTTTGCTGGATTCCGAGATGCTTCGAGGGCTTTGGCCTTCATACAACACTTTGATATAGCTTTCTCTAAAGGGCATTACTCAGAGCACTCCAAGATTCGGAGGGCTACCTCTTACTTCAAGGAAAATGCTCGAACATGGTGGTCCACTCTTCTATTGAACAAGAAAGCGCCAGTTAAATGGCTGAAATTTAAAAGGCTTTTTATTTCTTCTTGGTTGACTGGGGAGTACGAACGCGACATACGAACTGCTTGGAATAATCTCCGGATGACCAAGAAAGATACTTTGGACGCATATTGCGAGAGATTTTAAAGCTCTTTTCTACCCGCTTCTTCATTTAAGAAGATCTCGTTTAAAGAACAGTTTGAGCGATTAGCTACGGACTTCCTACGGAGATCCAAGATCACTGCTTAGGACAAAAGTCAAATTCTATTCAAGAACTCATGAGTCATGCGAACTGGGTTTTGCCATACATTCATGCAGTTTGACTTACCCCACAGATGAGATCATGACGCAGAAAACCGAACAGACTTCTAAAAATGAAAGTAGAAAGAAGAAGAGCCCCCAAGATCAGAAAGATCACTTTTCGAGAGAGATCCAACTACATCAAAGAGGGGAAGTGTTTTGGATACGGGGAACCTGGGCACATCTCCGCGAAGTGCCCTAAAAAGGCACAGAAAGAACAAGATGAAGAAAGGCCAGAGAGTTTCAAAGCAACTGAGGAACGTGGACGAAAAGGCAAGATGAAAGCAAGACTGGTTCCAGATTGCATGGGTACTGACCCAAGCACGATTGATAAGAGTACAGAACTTTGCCGAGCTTGGGGCAAAGTGAAAGACCAAGAAGCCCTGATTTTCTTTGATGGAGGAGCCAAGGCCAACTTCATTTCACCTGAATTGGTGGCATGGCTCAAGATTACACCCGATCGGATGGGACCACAAGCAGAGGCAGTTCTAGCGGCACCCGGCAGGGACGTGGCCATTACACCTGTCATTGGTAAACTTCGGTTGCATTGTCAGGGGTATTTGGGGCACGAAGACTTCTACATAATGCCCTTGGAAGGTTGTGATGTTCTCCGCGTAGTCCCCTGGTACCATAAGAACAACGCCGTGGTCGATTATCAAGCGAAGAAAGCGACATTGACTACTGAAAAGGGCCGAACCATTGTACTTGATGTGAAACTTAAGGGCGAGTCTGTCCCTATTGTATCGGCTTCGACCGTTTTGAAATTAATGAAATCCTATCTGTTTGTTTACTCGATCTTTTTGAAAGAGTTGAATGATGGTCATAGGAAAAATATGTCTGACCTAAAAAAAGAACGCCAAAATTTTCTCCACACTCATGCCGATTGCTTTTCTGAGAGCCTGCTAGGCGAGTTGCCACCAGCTCATCTTAAGGATCATACCATTGATCTGATATCTAGAACCACAGCACCAAACCGACCACCTTACCGTGTGAGGCGAGCCGAGAATGAAGAGATTATGAACCAAGTGAAAGACCTCTTGGAAAAGGGTCTTATCCAGCCGAGTACTTAACCTTGCTGCTCTCCGGTATTGTTGGTTTTGAAGAAAGACGGATCTTAGAGAATGTGCATTGACTATAGAGCTCTCAACAAAATCACCACCAAGAACAGATTTTCAGTTCCCACGATCGATGATATTCTAAACTGACTATAGGGATCCTCTTGTTCCAGCACGATCGATTTGAAGAGTGGATATCATCTTATATCCGAATCGCGCGAGAGATGTCTACAAGACAGCTTTTCGAACAAACTTCGGTTTATTCGAGTTTTTGGTGATGCCTTTTGGGCTTACCAATGCTCCAGCGACCTTTAACCGAATGATGGACAAGATTTCACAGAGTCCAGATCTTTTGTTGGCACTTTCTTTGATGACATTATTGTCTTCTCCAAGGATGAGGCAGAACATAGAGAACATTTGCTATAGGTCTTTCACGCATTACGAGATCACAAGTTGGTAATGCAAAGAAGAGTGAATTTTTCCTACCAGAGATACACTTTTTGGGACACATCGTCTCATGCAAGCAGGAGTGGAGATGGACCCGGCCAAGATAGAGACTATCCGTGATTCGCCTGATTTGAAGAATGTCCATGAAGTTATAGCCTAACTATTAACTTATGCATAGTTAATTGAAAGATAATGCATAAGACTGATGCATTTCTAAACGTTCAATTTTATAGTTTATACACTTAATTTTTTAATAATTTTAAGATTATGAAAATTTTGATATATAGGAAGTTAGGTGTAGCGTAGCAACACATAGTGCAAACCCGAATTGGGGAGGGTTCAAATTACAGTCTCTCTTTGGAAAATTTTAGTAAAGTAATATTCAAGAAAAACAAGGTTACTTATATGTAAAAATGACCTTAGTTCTCAAGGAAATTACTAGGGAAATTGACCAGTTTAAAGTTTTAAGTGTATAACCTAAGTGCAGTACAAAGCGTGCTCGATAGGGCCAATTCATGAGAGCACTTAGCTAATTAGAAACATAACTGAAAGCAAGTCCTGAGAAATTTTAGTCCTCATGATTTCCTAGTTGTTAGAAGCATAAAACGATACATAAAGAAAGATAAGCAACTCTGCAATGCTGAAGTAGAAACTGAAAAATGAAAGCAGCACTAATTATCCAATTAGCTATACACACACAGTAAAATGGCAAGAGCTAAGCAAAGATATCGCTGGGAGGCTAGCCTGCTTATTTGATGGAAAGAATATTGTTGACTCTCGGGTTGGTGAAATATTTCCTGTGCCGGGGTGTATGCCCACAAATTGGCACTTCAATTTGCAAGTAACCGACTTAAGGACTCAACTAAATGCTTCAAATTGTGTCTAGTTGCTGCATCTCCAGTAATGCCACTAACATCTCCACTGATACTCTGCAAAAACAACAGCGACAATAAGCTCCAGAACACCCAGAATCGGTACAAATGCGTGTTTGTTGGTCTATGAGTCCAAATATAGTATTTATTAAATGTAGACATATAAATGCATGTGTGTATGAGAAATATACATTGAAAGATAGATATGGCATGCCAAACATCTCCACTCACTAGAAAGGCTGTCTGCTACTCGAGTACGACGCACAAGTGTAAAAGACTCTAACAGAGAGAACTTTCAATATCAAACCAACCTCAACATTCTTCAATGTCTTTGTTAGAGTCATAACAGACTGCCGGAGTAGCTCTCTATTCTCTGGAGTCAAGACAGAATCATTCAACATCCTGAGGTCCCCACTTGCGTCATTCAAAACCTTCAAGAGAACCTCAAGCTCTTTCAATAGACCACCGTTTTGTACGTCTTTTAGTAGAGGCTCAAGTTCTCCAACCAATGTGGTGACCTAAAAAATAAGAAAAAGAGGACCTCTGATTAGCTCAAACAAGTCTAAACACCAAAATCTCTCCTTTTGCTCATGAAAAAGGCAACAAAGAGGAATTAAAAAGAGCTTCACAAGAAATTACATGTACCTTGCTAAGAAGAGGTTTGGCGTCCTCGACAGTTTTGCCAACACGATCTGCCAAGCTGTATATCTGACTGATACCAATTTGATCAACTTCTTTTGCAAGCCTTGTGAATAGGCCCACCAGCTCATCTAGATTCACCCCTTGCTCCCCCTTAAGTCTTTGCCTGTCGCACACAATCATACCCTCTTCTGAGCAACGTGGATCAAGTGGGCCAACCGTGGGCTGTGGAAGCTGATTTGGTGGTGTTACATCTATGAGTGTGTCCATGAGAAGTCCAGACTGATTCACTTCCACCAAAGAGCCTCTAGGAATTACTATTTTGGCATCCAATATCTGTAACACACACAAAAGGACAACTTCTCAAATTATTTTATTACTTACAGCATGTACATCCTACTGATCTAGAGGCAAAGAAGCAAAAAAGATGAAAAATTTTCAGCAAAGGCTCTACATTATTTTTGCCATCAGTAATTTTAGAGAGATGCCATTTTGTGACTAAACAGAAATGAGGCATGATCACCAAACACTACACGAGATAGATGCCTTCTTCCTGCAACATTCCTTCATCGTTCTTTTGCAGACCCTGAATTATATCTTTTTAGAGAGGGGAATTGGCGACACTTGTTATCATCTATGTGGATAATCTTGTTATCAGATGTAGCCATGTCAAGCATATCCACTGGACAATGGAGACCCTAACCAAGCAGTTTGAGATGGCAAATCTTGGCTTCATTATTTTCTAAGACTAGAGACCTGCCAGACTGAACGGGGGTCTCTCTCTCTCAGCAGCGCTATAACCAGGAATTGTTGGGAGGCTTCTGGTATGACCGACTACAAGCCTATCTCTACACCCATGCATCCCAACCAGAAGTAGTCCCTGTATGACACCTCAGATGTAGCTAATGCTAGGAAGTATCAGGAACTGGTCAGGTCTCTCATTTGGTTGTTGATTCTTGGACATCTGTTTTGACATTAGTTTGCCAATGGGACTTCTCAATTCATTTATGCAAAAGCCCACCCAATCCCATCTTCAGCAAGATCTTACGCGGTCCGTGTGGCCGGGAGGTCCTCCCGCCATTTTGCTTCATGATATCAAAGCCGGCTTGGTTGCAATAAGGACCATGTGCACATCTATGGATTGGTTTGAGTCGAATTGTCACAAAGTGATGACGTGGCATGACCTAGGCAGATAAAGTTTTATCAAACTTACAAGGCTTGCCGAGTGGCCTATTTTTTAAGTCAGTTTCCACCAACTTATGGGGACCCTGTCCAATGGGGCGTAGGGACACTAGACATAAAAACACAGTCGGGCCACACACACACGAACAGGCACCCACGTTTTGCGTTGATGACGTGGCAAGCCGTACGGATTTCCGCAAAACGCGCTGGCTGCTGGCTGCGCTAGCTTTTGGAGCTAGATGCTTTTGGACTTGTCACTTTTCATGTACTGCTTTTGGGCCAAGGTCCTTTATAAGAATTGCCAGGGCCTCCTTCTCGCAGATTAGCTTGGGAGCACTGTTGGGAGAAGAGGACCCCCAAACATTGCACTTTATGAAGCATAATTCTCACGTGCACATGGCTCTATGTGCCACATGGGCATGCTTCATCGACTTCCAGAGCCAGTTTTCCACTTCTTCCTACATAGGAGTGTCTAGAATCCTAGGAGGATTAGTACCGACAATTTTGTGAACCTGTTCGCAGAACCTACATGTCCGGACGAGTCCATTAGATTAGTTTTTTCAAAGTTTAGATTAGCTTTTCCAAGCTTGGAACCCTATTGCATAAATGGTTTGTATATGCGAATTGACATATGTTATTACACTACGGTGGGCATCTAGCATGACGAGCATGTAGTTCTTGTCACAAAGTGATGATGTGGCATGACCAACTGGAAGAGAAATGGCCTAGTGGACAGAAACTGAACCGATCAACTTGAAGAACTTACGAGCATTCGTCGTGGGGCCAAAAACCCTAAAAACCCAAAGCTTGAACTCTAGAGGGATTTCTTGTAAATTGCGCTGACGACGTGGCAGTTGTACAAACACCCGCGTTTCGCACGTTTCGCGCTAATGAAATGGCAAGCTGTACCGATTTTCGCAAATCACGCTAGCTGATTTCAGCGCTAGAATTTGGGAGCAAAGGCTTTTAGGGTTCAGTGCTTTTCAACCTCATACTTTTGGGGCTCTGCTTTTGGGCATCCCTTGTATTGTTTATAAGAGCCATTGGACCTCACTCTGCAGAGCATCTCGATGCAGAGTCTAAGAGCAGAGACCCTTGGGAGTTGTACTCTACAGTGATCAATAATAGAGAAATACCAAAAGGGGCGCTTATCTTTGGGGCCAGTGTTTCTGGAAGCGGAACTCTGCCGTGCCGTGTTCTCTCTCTCTCTCTCTCTCTCTCTCTCTCTCTCTCTCTCTCTCTCTCTCTCTCTCTCTCTCTCTCTCTATATATATATATATATATATATATATATATATATATATATATATATATATATATATATATATATATATATATATATAAAACTTCAGTGATTTTGAAGTTTTTGTTCATGTGTTGCTATTGATTTCAAGCTTGGAGTGCCCAAGCATGTGACAGTTCTAGAACTGTCACAGGCTTGGGCACTCCAAGCGAGAAATCAATAGCAACACATGAACAAAAACTTCAAAATCACTGAAGTTTTATATATATATATAAAACTTCAGTGATTTTGAAGTTTTTGTTCATGTGTTGCTATTGATTTCAAGCTTGGAGTGCCCAAGCATGTGACAGTTCTAGGTTAGAGGAATCCAACGAGCCATTCCTCGCGTCGATCGGATTCCTAGGTGGGCAAATGTGAGACAGTTTCACCCAAACTTACACCCCCTAACCTAACTTATTAATAAATCGATTTATTCATTTATTTGTTGGATCTGGTGAACACTTTGCCCTACCCAAGCCATAATAAATTTATGGCCTATTCTTACCTATAAAGGGAGGTAGAGAGCTAGCGTTTATGGCAGATTGAGGAAGCGCTAGCAGATAGAGCTAACCAGCCCTAGCGCTACCAGAATCCAGCAGATCAGCTAGTGTTTTCAGCTTTCAGCCCATTCCCTCGCGGAAGGTGTGAGATCTGCTAGCACTAGCCCATTCCAGATGCGGTTCCGTACTTTGGCAGCCCATTGAGCTTCCCCTCAGCTATTCCCTCGCCGGCATCGAGGGCTCCACTCCTGTCCATTGTTGCTAAATTGGCTTTATCTGACAGGAAAATAATTCTTAATGGATTATTGGATTTATAAGTGAAAGGGTTTTCTCCCTTCGAACACCAAGAAAAATAATTCTAAATGAATTATTGGAATTTTAAATGAGAGGGTTTTTCTCACTGGAGACATCTTAGTACAGAGTATTCCTAGTGCGTCATTCAAAGTAATGACGGGAGCACTAACAACGGGAATATCTGTAAGGCCACCAAGAACCAGCACTTCTGATGCGTCACATCAGATGGGTGACAAGGAGCATCGGGAAGAAGTATCCCACCATCCGGGAGCGGACATCTCTGATGCGTCATAGGATGGGTGACATAGAGCATCGTGAAGGAGATTGTACCGTAAGTTCGGTAGGAAAGGACTAAGTGATGGGTATTCCTGATGCGTCACAAGGTGGGTGATGGGTGCATCGAAAAGGAGCTATCCATAGTCGAGAGGAAATTCCAAACTATGTTAGAATTGTGCACCAGGAAAAGAAAGCACTTGAATGAAGATGGGTTCAAAGAAAACTTTTAGGAAAAACATATGCTTTCTAAGGAAGTGAAATTGCTTTTTGGAAAAGCAGATGCTTTACCGCGAGAAAGTCTATGTCTGCATTGCAACTGTGCATGTGATTGCATCCAGGGACACTTGGGAAGTGCTATGAAAGCATTGTTTTTAATTGACAAGGTTTTGTTGAGTTTTTGGGTAGATTCAGACTATTATAGATTCGTCGGCCGCCAACTTAATAAGTGGGCAGCCATCTGATAAATAAGGCAATAGATCAGCCAACGTTTTCTCTCTCTCTGTTTTTGGCAGAACAACGCCTAATAAATAAAAATAAAAAAATATTTATAAAAAAGGCCGCGATCTCTACGCGAGCAGCCTGGGTTCAGCTATTTGTGCCCGTGACCAGGAGCTATAAAAGCATCACATGATCAGATTTTGCAAGAAGGAGATGCTGCTACAAATTTCATCCACAAAGAAGACGTTGCCGGTGATGCCCATGGCTGCCCCAAGTGTACCAGATGTCGCCAAGACCCACAGCGCGAGTTCCCTCGCGAAGAAGTGCCTACGGAGCTTGTTTCCATCGCGACAAGTTGCTGTTTTTCTCTGTTTTCAGCCCATAAACATCGCAGACGGAACTGATTTACCAGAAGGAACCCGAGAACACACCTCTTTCGTGTGTAGGATTGGAAGAGAGGATTTTCTATGTAGAGATCTCTTCCGGGGAATTGCTTTCTGAGAACCGAGCGTTGAGATTGTGAAGGTAATGATTTTCATGTTATGATCTCTGAGTATTTGATTGCAGGTGTACTTCATCTTCGTGAGGGAGTAGGAGCAGAGGAAGGCATGAGCCTCTGCAAGAGAAAGCACTATAAGGAACTAGAGCCAGATCAGCCCAAGGGTTTCGTACCCGAGTTTGGGAAGTAGATCCACGGATCGGAGAAAGGTAGTCTCTCGAGTTGTGATCCGACATTTGAGATTCCCAAGTAAGGACTCTGTGTCCAGGAAAGCAAAGTTATTCTTAAGGAAGAGGACGGAAACAGAGTTAGAAAAGAGTTGCAGGGATGCCATGCCCTGAGTTTGGAAGGTGAGATCCAGAGGCGAGAACTTTGATTCTCGAGGATTTGGAATAAGGAACGGAAGTTCCTTGGAATAGGGTTTTGCCCTAGGAATAGGAACAGAAGACCCTTGAACTTTAAGTAAGAGGGCACGTTTTTTTATCAAAGTTACATCTTTGAGGAAATCATAAAGTGCATTGTTGTTTGCTCTTTTGCACGAGGTATGGTTATGTCTAACCGGGACTACTCACTCTCGAGTGTTTATGAGAGCAGGATCAAATTGAAACATTGATTTCTCAGATGAATTGGTTCGCTCAACTAGCCAGAAGGTCAACTATTGATCTGGTATCCGGTAATTCTCCAACAAATTACATGCTATTACGGGTAGGACGGCAGAAAGGAAGGAACCATTCTGACATTTCAAGCAGAGTAAAAGTTTTCGCTAAGCTTGAGGCCTAAACCAATTAATGGAAGCTATGGTAGTGCTTTTCGCACAAGTGAATGAACACTCTCTTTACAAGGGAAAGAACAAATGACAACTACGGCCTATGCTCGAGGACTCCAAGTCCTATTTTCTTTGATGATCGGGTTTTGCTCTAAGATCGAGCCAAGGGATCGTCAGGTGAGCGTCTTCGCTCTAAGGATCTTATGAAGGGAAGGTAATTTCCCAGGTTCACCAAAACTCTAACACAACTTAAGAATTATGTACACCTTTGGGTACATGGATAACACACGAAGATGCAGACCCATGCCAAGGTGGGTCATCTATCAGGCGAATTTTTTTCTTGCTAAACGGAATCAGAAGAACAAACTTCCTTTTCAGGAACTGGGCGGCAGTTTGTTATACTCTCTTGAGCGTATTTTTGCGCGCAAGGATATTCCAACAAGAGAATCTCTATTTTGAGATGTGTTTGGTAGAAGGAATTTGAGTCTCTCTACGGAGAAGAGGTTTTCTGATGGTGGTTGATAATTGAGTACTGTAAGGTGCAGCGGAATGAATGTTTGAACTTGGCTCAAGATGAGTGCTCCGTACTGTGCTCAAGGTTCCTTTTCGTTCTTATGGAAGGTAGAGCCTTTTGTTCTTAATGAGAGAGTGCAATGATCACAAACAAGTGAATGGACATTGTGCGTGAAAGTGTATGAGACTGAGAGATAGAGAGAGAAGAGAAATACGACACCAGATACGTTGTAAAACCCTCCTCCAAAGGCCCCACTCTCGTCGGCGAGAGTGGTCTACTATTGATTGCACAAACGGGTACAAACCGAATGCATGTGATTGATGCAAGTCTACGCTATGTCGGTGTCGACGACGGGAATGGCAAGACCGACGCTATGGCTGAAATCTGTATCTGCTGTCCAAAAACGTTCAAGGCTGAAATCTGCTGCAAATCAAAAACGCTGAATTGGGGCTGATTTCTGCTGCTGAAAAACGCTGGATTGGGGGCTGAAACTGCAGGTCGTTAGGGCTGAAAACTGATGGTCTTCATCCGCTGAAAATTGCAGGTCTTGGGGCTGAAAATCGCCATGCACAAGGGAGGGCGATCTGGCTCCAAAAACGCTAGGCTGCAATTCTGGAAAACGCTATATGCTTGAGGACGTCTGGCGATGAGGCTAGGATGAAAACGCTAGGCCTGGGATCTGTTGGGCGATGGCTACCTACTGAAGAAATCGCCTTTTGCTGAGGTTGATGACAAACGCTAGGAAAAGTGGTCCTTGCTTGGAGGGAAAATCGCCACCAAGGGGTTCTTGCTTGAGAAGTTGCATGTTAAGCGGTGGAGCTCCTTCTGCCTCTTCTACCAATTAGTGCTAGTCTAGGTTTGCTTATATACAAACTTACTCAATTTGCCCTACCTGCTTTCCAACAAAAGTCACTTAAAAATAATAAGTGAAAAATGTCAAAAATAGGGAAAATAGGCTAAATGCACTCGAAAATTCCCCTTAAGGATTCTGATGGATTCTGATGGGAATGCTTATGAACATGCTGTGTGTGAGCAACCAGAGGATATGCATCTACACTAAGTGACTGGGCATGCACGGTCTGCGAACAGACTCACAAAAGTGCCAAATCACTTCTAAATCTAGACTGACTGGACTGACTGAACCCTTGTCGTGTTGTAGCTTGTCCACGGACACATAGGGTTGGATGTGTCACGTGACATCCCCTCCTTTTCAAAGTGAGGTACTAGTACCGAACCGTATGGCGTTGAGGAAGATCGCCCATAGCATCCGAAATCTTGGAAGGGACTCTTCGTCGGCCCACTCTGATGTGTGGGTCGTGCAATACTTGAACTTCATAAAGGTCTGCAATGCTTGCTTCTTTGGGCCGCGCTGAAAGCGACACAAAGTCTTCTATGGCTTCTTCAATGCTTCAACTTCGTCTAGAGTCATGCTTCTTTCTTCTTCAAGAATCTCCATGGCTGAAAATTCTTGAAACCGCTTCCAACACAAAAACATGAACATACCTATTCCATGTAAAGTGACTGGAAAAAATCTTGTCTTTCTCAACGACTCTGCATGCAATGTAGATGAACAAATAGACGGAGTGTCAAACCGTTCACAACACACACACAAACAATGAGATCGAATCTTGTCGTGCCGATCTAAATCAATCAACTCTGGCAATTCACAACGGAAATGCCCATGCTTGGTGCACATACTTTCATGTGCTCGTTCTACGAATGTGTCATGCCAAGGAAGAGACATGGAATGTGAATTCCTTGAATGCATACTTTTCAGCTTTTCATGAACAATCCGCATACATCCGTGCTCATTCATGGGTGAAACGTGCTCAACGTACAATATGTCATGCCTAGGAAAAGGGATCACATAAAGACGCTGACTAAAATGCACGAAACGATCACGAATGAAACACTCGTACAATGCGTGCGTACTAATCATGCGAACACATAGTACTTCCTGTAAGGGTTCTTTGGACCTAGGCTTGATAGCCAAGATCGCTTCTTCTTGAGGGGGTTCTTTGGACCTCGACTCGAGAGCCAAGATCGATCCTTCGAGATTGATTGAATTTGGAACGAGGTTAGCTGCGCTAGAAAAAGCATCCACTAACACATCATTCTTGTGAACAATGACATCATCTTCATGCAAATCATCATGCTTGTGAGAAATCACATCTTGATCATGCAAATCATCATGCTTGTCATTGTCATCCAAATCATCATGCAAATCATTGGCATCCAAATCATCATGCTCATCATTTTCAATCAACTCATCATGCTTCTCATAATCATGCAAATCCTGTGTGTCATGCTTTGGAGAAGAAGAGACTGAGAGAGTCCTTTTCTCGAATCTCTTGCATCTGTGCCTGCACTTCAGAAAAGAGTCGCAAGAACTCTTTCATGTGTTGGTCGCTCTGTTCTTGTCTTGCTTTGACTGCCTTTCTTTCTGGTTCTTTTTCTGCTTTTCTTTCTGCGTGTCTGCAATCCGTTTCTGCTATTCTTTCTGCGTGTCTGCAATCCATTTCTGCTGGCCTTTCTTTGGCTTCCAAGCGCGCTTGCTCGCGCTCACACGCTATGGATGTCATTCTTTCTTCTCGTTCTAACTTCCTTGCTTCGCGTTCTAACTTCCTTTCCATAAACAATTGCTCCATCTCCTCCATAGGAGTTAGTGCAATCCTTGACGTAGATGGAGAAGGGGGAGAGTCCAAAAAACCTCCTGGTGGGGAAAATTCTTCTTCGCCTCTCTCATGCTCATCACCTGTATGCGAAGTATCCATTCCGCTTCGGGTGATGACCATGCACTATGATCTTTGGTTCTTAAGTTCACGAGGAACATGGGTTCTTGAGGGTCTTGGGTTCTTGGGTTCTTGAGGGTCTTGAGGTTCTTGAGGGTTTTCTTTCGCTTGCAATCTGTGTTAGAGAAGGATCTTCTCTTCACCCGAGTTCTGCTCTTTTCCGCGGGTGCACCCATTGGCGACCTTGCGCTCCCACCAAGGTTGCTTTTTCCCACCTCACATCGATTGGCCGGCCGCTAAGTACACGGTCCGCTCTCAATGAGTGAAAAGAGGCACAAGGGGAGGCTGGACAAGCCCTTCTTTCCTGGGATTCCTGTCACTCTTCAAAAACACGATTAGGAATCGACACGCCCAAGCAAACTTGAGTTCGTGCAACTGAAACAAGCCCAAAAAAAAAAAAAAAAAAAAAAAAGCTTGTCATTCTTGTGGTTCTTTCCTTCAGTGATACAGAACACTGCCAAAGCTCTGAGTACCAATGTTAGGTGTAGCAGAATGAATGTTTGAACTTGGCTCAAGATGAGTACTCCGAACTATGCTCAAGGTTCCTTTTCGTTCTTATGGAAGGTAGAGCCTTCCGTTCTTAATGAGAGAGTGCAATGATCACAAACAAGTGAATGGACACTGTGCGTGAAAGTGTATGAGACTGAGAGATAGAGAGAGAAGAGAAATACAACACCAGAGACGTTGTAAAACCCTCCTCCAAAGGCCTCACTCTCGTCGACGAGAGTGGTCTACTATTGATAGCACAAACGGGTACAAACTGAATGCATGTGATTGATGCAAGTCTAGGCTATGTCGGTGTCGACGACGGGAATGGCGAGACCGACGCTATGGCTGAAATCTGCTACTCTTTATCTGCTGTCCAAAAACGCTCAAGGCTGAAATCTGCTGCAAATCAAAAACGCTGAATTGGGGCTGATTTCTGCTGCTGAAAAACGCTGGATTGGGGGCTGAAACTGTAGGTCTTTAGGGCTGAAAACTGATGGTCTTCAGCCGCTGAAAATTGCAGGTCTTAGGGCTGAAAATCGCCATGCACAAGGGAGGGCAATCTGGCTCCAAAAACGCTAGGCTACAATTCTGGAAAACGCTATATACTTCAGGACTTCTGGCGATGAGGCTAGGATGAAAACGCTAGGCCTTGGATCTGCTGGGCGATGGCTACTTGCTGAAGAAATCGCATATGCTGAGGTTGATGAAAAACGCTAGGAAAGGTGGTCCTTGCTTGGAGGGAAAATCGCCACCAAGGGGTTCTTGCTTGAGAAGTTGCTTGTTGAGCGGTGGAGCTCTTGCAGCCTCTTCTGCCAATTAGTGCTTAGCCTAGGTTTGCTTATATACAAACTTACTCAATTTGCCCTACCTACTTTCCAACAAAAGTCACTTAAAAATAATAAGTGAAAAATGTCAAAAATAGGGAAAATAGGCTAAATGCACTCGAAAATTCCCCTGAAGGATTCTGATGGATTCTGATGGGAATGCTTATGATCATGTTGTGTGCAACTAGAGGATATGCATACACTAAGTGACTGGGCATGCACGGTCTGCGAACAGACTCATAAAAGTGCCGGATCACTTCTAAATCTAGACTGATTGGACTGACTGAACCCTTGTCGTGTTGTTGCTTGTCCACAGACACATAGGGTTGGATGTATCAAGTGACAAGTACGCTATGTGCTTTTACCATTAAAGCAACAACTTTTGGTTTCCGTATATGTTTCTCCATGAGCAAGTCAAGTAGCATTTATACGCTGCTAGAAAAAATTAGAACTATTATGTTCGTAAGAATATAACTCGCCAACCGTTTTAAAATTGTAAGAATTACCTTAACCACATATGGGAGAACATCATTGAGATCTAGAGCGGGTTGGCCGAGTTTGAACTTATGTTCACAGAATGGTATGGCTAGAATTTTATCTGCCTAAGAGTTTGCGAGAGTCCTAGATGCTTGCAAGGATGGCCTCCGTAAGGAAGAGACGCCAATGGGCGTCAGGAAAACACTGTTGGTGGTAATAACTCGCAGGAGGAAAAAATTGGAAGGAAGTGCCGCCGTGCACAAGGAATCTTCGAATTAGAACCGTCGCCGACGTTGAGCGACGGCTCGGAACAAGAACCTTCTTGAAGGTGATTGCAGACTTTGTTAGTGAAAGAAAGACATCGTGATTTGTCATAAAATCTAATATCTAAACAACCCAAATGATTTTCTCATATTAAATTGATCACTTAATGTGGGAGAATAAATGGGAACAAGTGTTAAGATATAGATATGTGCTTATAGATCTATCTCAACACGGGGCCAATAGTAAAGGGGCCCAAATGGGAGATGGTCTATCAAGAGCAAGGCTAACCAATGGAGCATAAGACCTTAGGGTTAGCTTCATTGA
Organism: Adiantum capillus-veneris; assembly: GCF_014529385.1. NCBI lineage: Eukaryota > Viridiplantae > Streptophyta > Polypodiopsida > Polypodiales > Pteridaceae > Adiantum > Adiantum capillus-veneris. Next base: position 118,056,769 of record NC_140940.1, read on the forward strand.
AGACCTCCAATAATGTGTAAAAGTCCTTTGACCTTAGGTAAGCTAGGGCTGAGGTTGAGGTGGGAACCCGGCCCAAGCTCGAGGTGCTTGTCATGCTTGAGGTGCTTGTCCTGCTTGAGGTGCTTGTCATGCTTGAGGTGCTTGATTAAGATGCTTGAGGTGCTTGACTGGCTCCATGCTTGAGGTGCTTGACTTGGTGCATGATTAAGGTGCTTGAGGTGCCTTGAGAAGCTTGCCTGAGATGCTTGTGGGAACACCCCCTACTTCAAGTGCTTAGTCATGCTTGATGACTAAGGGGCTTGCTCATCCAAAGTCAAAAATATCCCTACAAGGAGGGGGGCGAGCCTTCAAGGGGGGGGATGAGAGAGAGCACACACACACACACACACAAGGGAAGCCCCAGCTTGAAGAGGCAGCAAGGACACTTGTCAAGTTCCTTCCCATGTTGCCCTCATGGTGTGCCTGAAGCCTATTGGTTGGCCACCCAAGGGGTCCAATGAGCTACAAGGGGACGTCGACCCAAGCAAGCTAGGGGGGTGCTTAGGGGGTATACTCACCCACACACACTCACAAACACTCTCATTGTGTACTATGCAATGTGCAAGAGCTGCCTCTCCTTCTCCAAGCAAGTAGAGGTTGAGAGCCTACACCAACACTCTTGGCGATGGAGTGCAAATCCATCCAAGAGCCATGCTTCAATGCTTGAGCTTGCCTTCTATTTCTTCTTCATTACTATGCTATTATGTATGCTAGCACAAGAGTTGTGATAAGTGAGGAACTAGCTCTTTCTCGTATAAAATGTTTCTTCTTCCTCTTCCCTACCCTCATTCCCTGCTAGCTCTCTCCACCTTCGAAGGTGTTTGAGGTCTTGGGACTGAGGCTTGGTATAGTTAAAGCTTTCTTCAAGTTTAGGTTATGCTATGATGGTGATGCATGAAGCTTTCCATCTTCATTGCTTCACCTAGGTCACAAGGAACACAAAGAATGTATTGTAACAAGTCTCTCTTTATGGGAGAAATCATAATACAAATGCCTATTGGAGGGGGGACCGGCTCCACATAAATCCGGTCCTCAACTGTTGTCATGTTCTCTAAATTCTCTCTCTTGCAAAAGTATTGTCCATGCCAAGTTAACTAATTGCTATAATTATGGTGCTATCTTCAATTTTGTCTACCCGCTATGGTCACAAAATCATTTCTTGAAAGTACTCTCATTAAATTCCGCTACTCTCAAATTGATTAGGCAAATTCCATTACATTGGTATCAGAGCATTTGGTTTCTCTTTTCTTGCTTAAGAAGAGAGGTCCTTAAGTAGCCTATAAATGGTTGATGTTGTTAATTATAATAGAGTAAGTGGAACTGGGATCTAATATCGGTTTTGTTAAGCCCACTATGTGGGGGATGGTGCACACCTCGGGAGCTTTAGACTTAATAATGGAGTCTTTTTAGACTTGCCTACGGCTTTACAATTATTGAGCCATAAGAAGTCCGAAAGGAGCTAGCCCTTGGCAACTCTGCTATGTTAGACCTACTCCTCTACTCTCTATAATTAACCACTTTGAGCCGTGGGTGTAGATACTTAAGAGCCGATTTTCAAAGGCTAAGAGGAGTGGCAACTAAGGTTTTGAAATGCCAAAGCATACACTAAGTATAAACATAAATTTTGTTAACATGGCTGACAATAATCAAGAGAGTAGAATGAACATTGATAGCTTTGATTTTGCACATGAAGGTGCTAATGATGATGCTCCCATGTTTGTGAATTATCTCGTCGCTAGCTTGCAGCAAGCTATGGGCAACCCTGCTTTGCAAGCCGAAGTTACTCAACAACTTCGTGCTTATGGAATTTCCCTTCCTCTCCCAGAGGAGAGAGAGCTTAGGAGGCCTCTTGAAGAGACCCCCAAAAGAAGACTCTCTCCCATTCGAGAGGAGGAATCCAAAGAGAAAGAAAGCAATGAAAGTCTAAGTTCTTCTGAAGAGGTGGCTCCACGAAGACGGCGGTCTAGACGATCGCCTACTCCTCCCAAGAGGAAAAGAGCAACCTATAGTCCTTCTCCTCATCACTCTGAAAGGCACGAGAGAAAACAAAGGAAGAAAAGGGGTAGGAAGAGGTCACCCTCTTCTCCTTCTTATTCACCTTCCTCCTCTTCCGATGAAAGTTATGGCTATTCTCCTAGAGAATACAAGAGGGGAGGACATCGCAAATCATTTTCTGCATGGCGAAGGTCACAAAAGCTAAAGAAGTTCAAGGAGGGAGAAAAGAGTATCTCTTTTCTCACCTACGATGGCACCTTTGGTGCTACCGACAAAGTGTTGGCCTTCATCCAGCAATTTGATGCCGCCTTTGGGGACAAGGGCTTCACAGAGTCCTCCAAGCTGCGCCATGTAGCTATGCACTTCCAAAAATCAGCTCGTCAATGGTGGGCTAGCCTTCGTGGCAATGGAGAAGCCCCAAAGACATGGAAAACTCTACGAGTTTCCATCATGAAGCAATTTCTTCCAAGCGATACTAAAGATAAAGTTCTTACCGAATGGTGCGGCTTGAAGCTTCTCTCTCATGAGTCTATCAACAAGTATGTAGACAAGTTTTGGGATTTACATCTCAAAGCTACTGTCTTTCAAAAGATAGACTTTGCCGAGCAAAGACAGCAATTCTGTGCAGGATTACCTGAAGAGATGGCTGAATACATCAACTCTCAACGGCCCGGTACTATTACCGAAGTAATCCATCACACCATGGTTGCTTCACGCAACAATTTCCATCAAGGGGCTAGACGTAATGTCAAGCCCATGGAAAACAAAGATAAAAATGATGCAAAGGGGAAATCCAATGCACAAAATAATTCCCAAGGCACTTCCAACAACAACAACAATCGGTCCAAGGAGAAGGGAGTTTACAAAGGTAAAAACAAACTCTCTCCTGAAGAGCTTGAAGCTTTTCGCAAGGACCATAAATGTTTCAAGTGTGGGGAGCAAGGACATGGCTATCGTTCTTGCCCCAAGAAGAATACTCGCAATGAGACTCCTAGGGCTTCCACCATCGAAGCTCCAAAAGAGGATGCTCATTGCAAAGGATCATCACTCTCCTATGCTTGGGGAAAGGTAAGAGAGCATGATGCCTTCATCTTGTTTGACCCTGGCTCTACTCTCAACTTCATATCAATAGAGTTGGCCACCAAGTTGGGCATTCAAGCTTTTGAGATGGGAGATATAGTAACAGCTGATGCAGCTTTCAAGGGACAACAAGCCTCCGTTACTCCCTTGATTGGGAAGTTGAGGCTTCATGTCCAAAGCTATGTCGACAAAGAAGACTTCTTCATCTCTCCTCTACAACATCAGAATGTTATCCTAGGGGCACCATGGTTTGATCGCATGGCTGCCAACATGAAGTTCCCTGAAAGGAGAATTTACTTCACCTACAGGGGAAAGAACATGTATATAGATGCTAGTGAGCGTGGTCGCACTATTCCACTTGTAAATCCTCTTTCTTTTGATAAATCAATGAAGAGCTCAGTTTCTGCGTACATGATTTATGTCAAAGAGTCTCTAAAAGCTAATAATGTTTCATCAAATGAAAATGATAGGAATCAAGAAGAGTTAGACTTGTCTACTTTTCTAAAAGGATTCCAAGATGTGTTCATCGATGATATCCCTATGGACCTACCTCCAAAACGAGGGGATGATGACCATCGTATTGAGCTCCTTCCAGAAAGCTCACCGCCTAACAAACCTCCTTATCGAGTCTCACAAGCTCAACAAGAGGAGATTATGAGGCAAGTACAGGAATTGGTAGACAAAGGGATGGTGAGGCCTAGTTCCTCTCCCTTTTGTTCTCCAGTCCTTTTAGTGCAAAAGAAAGATGGTACATACCGTATGTGTGTGGACTATCGAGCACTAAACCATATCACTATCAAAAACAGATTTCCCGTGCCTCGGGTAGAAGATCTGTTTGATAAGCTACAAGGCTCTACCTACTTCAATAGGATTGACCTTAAGAGTGGTTATCATCAAATAAGGATAGTGGATGAAGATATCCTAAAGACCGCGTTTCGCACAACATTTGGTCTTTATGAATATCTAGTCATGCATTTTGGCTTGACTAATGCACCAGCTACTTTCAATCGTCTCACGGAGAAAATTTTTAGACCATATCGTAAATTCACTGGAGTGGTCTTTGATGATATCATCATCTACTCCAAATCTTTGGAGGAACATAAGCAACATCTCCAAGTGATTTTTCAAGCCTTGAGGGAAAACAAACTTTTTCTCAACCAAAAGAAAAGTGAATTCTTCCTTCAAGAGATTCAATATCTAGGTCATATTATCTCTCACGATGGTATTCGTATGGATCCATCAAAGTTAGAGGTAATAAAATCATGGCCTAACCCAAGGAATCTACATGAGCTAAGAAGCTTTATTGGTATGTGTGCATACTATAGACGCTTCATAGCAAAATTCTCTCAAGTAGCAGGACCACTACACGACTTAACAAAGAAGAACGTTAAGTTTGTATGGACTCCTAAGGAGCAAAATGCTTTTGAAAAACTCAAAGAGAAGCTTACTTCCCAACCAGTCCTCGTGCTTTTGGATCTCTCAAAACCATTTGAGGTCCAATGTGATGCTTGTGGTGATTGCCTTGGAGCGGTTTTGCTTCAAGAAGGGCATGCCATAGCATATGAGAGCCGAAGGCTCAATAGTGATGAACGAGTCTTGGGCATTTATGAGAAAGAGCTTTTAGCTGTTCTACATGCCCTAGATACATGGAAGCACTACCTATTGGGGACTCCATTTATCCTAAGAACCGACCACCAAAGTCTCAAGTATTTCATGACGCAAACCAAACTTTCCGACAAACAAATGAGGTGGGCAAATTTTCTTTCGCAATTTAATTTCCATATTGCTCACATAGCTGGTAAGCACAATCAAGTTGCCGATGCACTTTCACGACGACCAAAAGTTAATGCGGTGTCTATAGCTACTCACAATGATCTATCCTCTATGATAGATGAGTATGCTACTGACCCTCACTCTAGAGACATAATGTCAGCCCTTGCTTTGGGGAAGAAAGAGAAACCATTCACCTTGCAGGATGGTTATCTTCTCCACGGCAATAGGCTATGTGTTACCCATTCCCTTCGTGAGAAGGTTATGTATGAATCCCATGCTCCTCCATATGCAGGGCATAGAGGTATTCAACCTACTCTCCGAGGAGTAGAGACGTATTTCTATTGGCCTACCATGAAAGTGGACATACAAGAGTATGTTTCAAAATGTGTAGAATGCCAAAAGACCAAGTATGATAGAGGAAAGCAACCTGGATTACTCCAGCCATTGCCTATTCCAAATTCACCATGGGAGAGTATATCCATGGATTTCATCTTTGGATTATCCAAGTCTATCCATGGGAATACAGGAATATGGACAATAGTCGACAGGTTTAGCAAGCAAGCACATTTTATTCCTGTCAAAAAGACTATTAAGGCACATCAAATGGCAACTCTCTTCATATCTCAGATTTTCAAGCACCATGGATTACCCACATCCATCGTGTCAGATAGAGATTCTAGAATGACCAGTAATTTCTGGAAAGGTCTCTTTGAAAATCTAAGAACAAGATTGAATTTCTCTTCGGCCTATCACCCACAAACGGATGGCCAAAGTGAGATAGCCAATCTTACGATACTCGATCTACTCAAGACTTATGTTACCGAAGTAGATCAACGCTCACAATGGGAAAAGTATTTACCTCTAGTAGAGTATGCCTACAATAATACTGTACATACTTCTACGGGGAAAGCACCTTTCGAGATCATAGAGGGAAGACCTAAAAGTCCCTTGCTACTCAAAGTACATGGGAAGATCTTCGCCGCCGATGAGTATAGCCGTGACCTACAAGAATCTTTTCAAAAGATTAGAGAGGCTATAGCCATCTCTCAACAAAGGCAAAAAGCTGCTGCTGATAAGCACAGAAGAGCCTTAATGTTCAAAGAAAATGACTGGGTCTTACTCAAGTTTCCTAAGGCTCGATTAAGGCAAACGATGGGCAAAAATCCTACGGGCCATCAAAAGTATTATGCTAAACTAGCAAAAAGATACTATTGTCCTTTCCAAATCTTGAAGCCCATCAATGAGACGGCTTATCAACTCAAGTTGCCCAACCATTGGCTTATACACAATGCCTTTCATGTAAGCCTACTTAAGCCCTATAAAGGAGAGCCACCAACTGAACCAATTATTGAAGACCCTCCCGAAGTTGAAGACCAAGAAGAGGTGCTACAACCCGAAGCTGTCCTTTGGCATGAAGACAAGGTACTACGACATGGTAAGATAATCCGACGGTATCTTATTAAGTTCAAAAATTATCCTTTTGAAGATGCTAAATGGATGCAAGGAGTACAACTTAAGGATAGTATGAACCTTGTCAATGCTTACAATGCTACATTAGAGTAAGCAAATGTACAACTCTCTTTTAAATGACTCATGTTTTTGTCTTATAAGACTAATCCTCTTTTTAATTGTGCACAAATTTAACTAGTATGCATGCTTAGAATCATGTTTGTGATGACGACGTCTCTCAAACACCAAGCAGAATTTGTCACTCTACTTTGGGAGAATGAAATGGACTAAAGAGCAGACATGCTTGCGGCAGCTATGTCTCCCAAGAACCAAATGGATTAGTCATCCATCTTCGAAAGATGTCGTAGGGTAAAAAAGGGATCCTCTACCCGCTAAGTACGATTGACTAATGACTAAGGCTTTATCTCTTCTACCTCATAGTCGAGGACGACTATGATTTCAAGAGAGAGGTAATGTCATAAAATCTAATATCTAACCAACCCAAATGATTTTCTCATATTAAATTGATCACTTAATGTGGGAGAATAAATGGGAACAAGTGTTAAGATATAGATATGTGCTTATACATCTATCTCAACACGGGGCCAATAGTAAAGGGGCCCAAATGGGAGATGGTCTATCAAGAGCAAGGCTAACCAATGGAGCATAAGACCTTAGGGTTAGCTTCATTGAAGACCTCCAATAATGTGTGTAAAAGTCCTTTGACCTTAGGTAAGCTAGGGTTGAGCTTGAGGTGGGAACCCGACCCAAGCTCGAGGTGCTTGTCCTGCTTGAGGTGCTTGTCATGCTTGAGGTGCTTGATTAAGATGCTTGAGGTGCTTGATTGGCTCCATGCTTGAGGTGCTTGACTTGGTGCATGATTAAGGTGCTTGAGGTGCCTTGAGAAGCTTGCCTGAGATGCTTGTGGGAACACCCCCTACTTCAAGTGCTTAGTCATGCTTGATGACTAAGGGGCTTGCTCATCCAAAGTCAAAAATATCCCTACAAGGAGGGGGGCGAGCCTACAAGGGGGGGGGGGATGAGAGAGAGCACACACACACACACACACAAGGGAAGCCCCAGCTTGAAGAGGCAGCAAGGACACTTGTCAAGTTCCTTCCCATGTTGCCCTTATGGTGTGCCTGAAGCCTATTGGTTGGCCACCCAAGGGGTCCAATGATAATTTAGGATATTTAATTAATTGATTTTGCATTTATCAAGTCCTCTCTCTCAAAGGGGAAAGGGGGACACTTGTCCCAAGGCTACCCATGTTGCTTGTAATGGCCCCTGCTTGTGATTGGCTAGGCCTGGAGGGGTCCAATGAGCTTCAAGCATGAGCTACAAGGGGGGGTCGACCCAAGCAAGCTAGGGGGGTGCTTAGGGGGTATACTCACCCACACACACTCACAAACACTCTCATTGTGTACTATGCAATGTGCAAGAGCTGCCTCTCCTTCTCCAAGCAAGTAGAGGTTGAGAGCCTACACCAACACTCTTGGCGATGGAGTGCAAATCCATCCAAGATGCCATGCTTCAATGCTTGAGCTTGCCTTCTATTTCTTCTTCATTACTATGCTATTATGTATGCTAGCACAAGAGTTGTGATAAGTGAGGAACTAGCTCTTTCTCGTATGAAATGTTTCTTCTTCCTCTTCCCTACCCTCATTCCCTGCTAGCTCTCTCCACCTTCGAAGGTGTTTGAGGTCTTGGGACTGAGGCTTGGTATAGTTAAAGCTTTCTTCAAGTTTAGGTTATGCTATGATGGTGATGCATGAAGCTTTCCATCTTCATTGCTTCACCTAGGTCACAAGGAACACAAAGAATGTATTGTAACAAGTCTCTCTTTATGGGAGAAATCATAATACAAATGCCTATTGGAGGGGGGACCGGCTCCACATAAATCCGGTCCTCAACTGTTGTCATGTTCTCTAAATTCTCTCTCTTGCAAAAGTATTGTCCATGCCAAGTTAACTAATTGCTATAATTATGTTGCTATCTTCAATTATGTCTACCTGCTATGCTCACAAAATCATTTCTTGAAAGTACTCTCATTAAATTCCGCTACTCTCAAATTGAATAGGCAAATTGCATTATATGATTAATGCTCTGACTTGGACATTCCCTATGTGGGAGGACACAAGAGGTTTAATACCCTCTGGACTAACAACACACGATTATGCGCAAGGACAGATACCTAGATTGATTTCTCGGAAGATTATTCTTCTTGAAGACGGTATCGAGTTAATAAAATCTCGGATGAGGAAATTTCCGATCTGTTGGAAAGACGTGAATGACAAGTTCTTACATGGCTCATAAGTTTGATAATTGGTGAAGGACATCCTTGAGGTACTAGAGGAAGGACATGAACTGATAAGGTAAGTATTGAATAATTGAATCTTTAAGTAATTTAATTTTGAAATTCTCCTTTGAGAAAGAACTAGCTCAACTCACCATTGAGCAAGATTTGGAATCTTTCCGCTTTCTCCCCGGCAGTTCAGTTGGATCTCTACAATTGAGGACAACTATTTAAAAGTGAGAGGGATGTTGCTAAATTGGCTTTATCTGACAGGAAAATAATTCTAAATGAATTATTGGATTTATAAGTGAGAGGGTTTTCTCGATTGGAACACCAAGAAAAATAATTCTCAATGAATTATTGGAATTTTGAGTGAGAGGGTTTTTCTCACGGAGACATCCGAGTACAGAGTATCCTTAGTGCGTCATTCAAAGTAATGATGGGAGCACTAAGAACGGAAATATCTGTAAGGCCACTAGGAACAGATACTTCTAATGTGTCACATCGGATGGGTGACAGGGAGCATCGGGAAGAAGTATCCGACCATCCGGGAACGGACATCTCTGATGCGTCATAGGATGGGTGACATAGAGCATCGCGAAGCAGATTGTACCGTAAGTTCGGTAGGAAAGGGCTAAGTGATGGGTATTCCTGATGCGTCACAAGGTGGGTGACGGGTGCATCGAAAAGGGGATATCCATAGTCCATAGGAAATTCCGAACTGTGTTAGAATTGTGCACAAGGAAAAGCAAGCACTTGAATGAAGACGGGTTCAAAGGAAACTTTGAGGGAAAACGGATGCTTTCTAAGGAAGCAAAATTGCTTTTTGGGAAAGCAGACGCTTTCCCGCGAGGAAGTCTATGTATGCATTGCAACTATGCATGTGATTGCATCCAGGGACGCCTGGGAAGTGCTATGAAAGCATTGTTTTTAACTTATAAGATTTTATTGAGTTTTTAGGCAGATTCAGACTTTTTCAAAATATGTAGGCCGCTCACTTAATAAGTGGGCAGCCATCTGATAAATAAGGCAACAGAACAGCCAACGTTTTCTCTCTCTCTTTTTCTGGCAGAACGGCGCCCCAAAAAAAAGGGGCCGCGATCTCTACGCGAGCAACCTGTGCTTAGCTATTTGTGCCTGTGGCCAGGAGCTATAAAAGCATCACATGCCCTCACTCAGAGGAGGGGATCAGATTTTGCAAGAAGGAGATGCTGCTGCAAATTTCATCCGCAAAGACGACGTTGCCGGTGATGCCGATGGCTGCCCCAAATGTACCAGATGTCGCCAAGACCCACAGCGCGAGTTCCCTCGCGAAGAAGTGCCTACGGAGCTTGTTTCCATCGCGACAAGTTGCTGTTTTTCTCTGTTTTCAGCCCATAAACGTCGCAGACGGAACTGATTTACGAGAAGGAACCCGAGAACACACCTCTTTTGTGTGTAGGATTGGAAGAGAGGATTTTCTATGTAGAGATCTCTTGCTTTCTGAGAACCGAGCTACGTTCCGAGCGTCGAGATTGTGAAAGTAATGATTTTCATGTTATGATCTTTGAGTATTTGATTGCAGGTGTACTTCCTCTTTGTGAGGGAGTAGGAGCAGAGAAAGGCATGAGCCTCTGCAAGAGAAAGCGCTCTGAGGAACTAGAGCCAGATCAGCCCAAGGGTTTCGTACCCGAGTTTGGGAAGTAGATCCACTGATCGAAGAAAGGTAGTCTCTCGAGTTGTGATCCGAAAGTTGAGATTCCCAAGTAAGGACTCCGTGTCCAGGAAAGTAGAGTTATTTTGTAGAAAGAGGACTCTAGAAACAGAGTTAGAAAAGAGTTGCAGGGATGCCATGCCCTGAGTCTGGAAGGTGAGAACCAAAGGCGAGAACTTTGACTCTCGAGGAATTGGAATAAGGAACGGAAGTTCCTTGGAATAGGGTTTTTCCCTAGGAAGAGGCTTCCAGGAACTATCAAGTCTTATTCTAGAACGAACGTGGTAATATGTTGGGTTCAAGTGCTTGTATAGACTTCTCCTCAGTAATAAAGATACTATTAGGGGGGGGACCAACCCATCTTCTGGGCCCCAGTACTGTGTTGATCTTCTCACTCTCTCTCTCTCTCTCTATCTATCTATTTCTCTCTATCTATCTATTTCTCTCTATATCCTCTGGCTTCAATATTAAGTGATAAATTCTATTTATCCGCGTATACTCTATATTGCGATGCGCTCCCGTTTGTGACACCATCATCGAGATCTGCGTTTTCAGCCCTTCATTCCTCTCACATCGAGAGTACAAATCAGCCCCTGGTGGCCATCTGCAATCTCACATCGAGAAGGATCTAAGACCGCGGCGACAGTCATCATTCAAGTCAGTAGAGTTTGCACTTCAGGTATTGCATTGTGTGTACATTCCATTTACGCAATCTAAAGCCAATACCACATCAGCAAACCGTGTGGGGGGCCCTTGAGAGGGTTAATTGGGACCCCATCGGGTGTCATTCTCCTCTTCTCTCTCTTTCTCTCTCCCTCTACACATCTCTATCGCACTCTCTATTCAGGGAAAGGTAAAAGAAACCATTCATTCAAGCCAAAAGCAATCACTAACGCAAGGAAAAGAAGTAAAGGATTTGTGGAAGAGTAGAACCTAGATCTTCACCATTTCAATTACGTTGCACCTGACATTGGTATAAGAGCTTTGAAGATTTTGCATTGATCCGCTAATCCCCAAAAAGTTTTTTTTCCTTCGTGTTTTTGGTTGTATTGGCAGCCCTTCGGTGTATAATCCTCCCTCTCTTGGAACGGCAAGCCTACCATTGCATGTAGGACCATGCGCCTTGAGCGTCAGAAAATAGCAACCAATTGTATACCAAGTGTTGCGGCCGATGAGGGGGTAGATAGTCTCCCGTAGGTTAGTATGCGACCTTCCTCGAACCAAGAGGAGAAATCCTTGCATGGTCAAGACTCATAGCGGTACCGAGCCTCCACCAATCACGAAGGCGAGCACGTTCCACCTATGGATCCTCCCATGAGCCCTCCTCTTATAGACTTGGATACCCCAAGTCGGAAATCTTGCACGACACACGTGAGAATCACTAAAAATACTTCACAACTTTATCACACTTTTAAAATAAAGTCAACACGGCCCGGGATAATTTCGTGCACAAAGGTATTAGCCCCAAAATTTGGTGCCCCTTTCGGTATTTATTTTTTAGATCAATGCTTGAGTAAAGTTACAACTCCCACAGGCCCTCTTTGCTCAGTTGCTCGTCAATACACCCACAAAAAGAGGGGCCTTGGGTTCTTATTGAAAAGCCCTTGGCCATCAAATTCAAAAGCAATTTTACATAAAAAGTTTCTAACTCAAAAGCTGTTGGCCCAAATGCAACCACCGTGATTCACGGAAATTCGTACAACCTGCCACGTGGCACAGCGCAAATCGCGGAAGTCCGTACTGCTACCACATTAGCATGGCCAGTGCAAAATGCAGACCTGCCGTACAATTCTGCCACATCATCATCTCATACAATCTGCCACGTCATCAATTTGTGACATACCCCCCTCTTGAAAGAAATGTAATCGCCCTCGATCACGCCTGCAAAAGCACACATAAGCCATAAACCAGTTCAGTAGACACCGACTCTAAGTACCAACGCACTAGATGACACAAATCCAACACTTGTACAAAGACGATTGTCGCATCACATCACATTCAAGTGATATCACATAGAATCCATTCAGATCTAGGACCATGATTCTTGGCAACGTATTTAGCAATCGCATCTAGATCCACATCGGACCTCACTTATGTCTGATTGACTAATCCTTATTGCTGTCCATAGATTTCTCAAGACCGAAATGCTGTTGTCATTTCCTCAATCATTCCATCTTTCAATCAATACGTCTTTCAATCCTGCACCCAAACACAATCACATGTGTAGGTAATCATTTCCGGGAATTCCAATTCATCAATCAGACATTGAGTTCATACTGAACAAAGTGTTTCAATCATTCAGTTCTAGTCCTCATATTGCTGTGTAGCCATCTCATCCTTCAGGAACTCTTGATGCGCTCACCACAGTTTCATTCAATAATTCATCATCGTCATTCAAAATTCATGTTTCTTATCTCAAATCGTGGTCGGGTTTATTCTGGAGCTATCATTGCTCCCAATTCATTATGATCTCATTCTCGATTTCACTTGTTATCTGTACACAAATAAAGATCTTCTAAAAAAGATTAATTTCATACATACATCAAAGTCATCTTCAGAAATTCCTATTTCAAAAGTCATAAAGCAAAATACTATCAACTGTCACAAACTGCTAGCGTGTCAAGTCACTAAAGAGCAGAGCCAACCTTCAGATAACGGCCGAGGGGCCTAAACCCTAAGAAGAACAAGCAACAGAAGAAGAAGTCCTACCAACTTATGGGACCCCGTTCGATGGGGCCCAAGTGACATAAAGAATTAAAATTGAGCAAGACCCACACACACACACTTAAAGACTTGCATAGCAATTGATGACGTGGCAGTTGTACGGATTTCTGCGTTTTGCGCTGACTGTTGACGTGGACGTGGCAGTTGTACGGAATTCGGTGATTTACGCTGGCAGCTTTTTGGCATTGCTTTTGGACCAGAAGCTTTTGAGTTTGAAGGCTTTTCATGTAAACTACTTTTGGGGCCTAGGGCCTTTAAATATGAGGCCATGGGCTCATTCTCTGGAATGCTTCCTGGAGAAGGTGCAAAGTCTGGGGTACCGGCTTGTACTGTGTTGATGCAATATAAAGAAATACCGAAAGGGGCGCCGAGGTTTGGGGCCACTACTCTCTGGGGTGGAATTCCGCCACTCCATGTCGTCTCTCTCTCTCAGTTCAGTTGTTATTGAAGTGCTAAAAGTTCAATCTGTTCTTTTCTATTGACATTGTGACATCAGCTCTTCAGTATCTTTTTCAATTTTCTATCCAGTATGTATTCTGGAGCAAGTATCTCCTCGCCCAATTCTATTTCAGTCGGTCAGTCGTCGTCATTCTTGTGCCAGTTTGGGGCACCACGCAGATATACGTCCTTGTTCCCCACAGTCAAAACACTTCCCCGTTTTGAGGTATTCGTCTTTCTGTTCCTCTGTCAGTCGGGACGTGCATCTTTCTTTCCTCTTTTTCCATAGCAAACCCTTGCTTAGCATGTCCCAACAGTTGTTGTATGGACTCAGATTTCTGTAATAAGCAGTAATCTCGTATCTCTTTGGGAAGTCCACAACAAAATCGCTCGATTTGCTGCTTAAAACTAATTGTTTTGAAGGATGAGGTAGGAAGAAAACATCCCAAAATCTCTCGCAATAAGTATCCAAAGTATATGCCTTGGCCATCCGAAGATGATTCCAAGCGGTAATCACGTCACGTTCGTACTCTTGAGTGAGCCACGAAGAAATAAAAAGTCTTTGGAGCTTTAGCCACTTTCTTGGTGCTTCTTTTCATAACAGAAGAGTGGACCACCATGTCCATGCATTTCCTTTCAAGTAGGATCCTTCTTATCTTGGAGTGCTCTGAATAGCACCCTCCAAAAAAGGCTATGTCAAACTGTTGAATAAAAGCGAGGGCCTTGTGTGCATCTCGAAATCCTGAAAAGGTAGCAAATTTTATCGCTTGTCTTCCCTCCTTGAATTCTTTGGTCTTCTTGCTCTTATCTTCGAGAAAGTCGTATTGATTGACTCTATAAACATGTCACAGTGAGCAGCGGAGAGAGAGAGAGAGAGAGAGAGAGAGAGAGAGAGAGAGAGAGAGAGAGAGAGAGAGAGAGAGAGAGAGAGAGAGAGAATGGCGATGGACACACAAGAGACAAATGGAAAAAGGATGGCAAGCCCCAATAACTCCAGCAAAACTGTTGTGTACAAGACAAGATGGCAAGATGAATGGGAGAGTGCATCTCCCCCCTCCTATATATAGGATCATAAGGCAGTTTATAAGTTTATGCATTTTGCAGAATGAACAATTGTACAAAAAAGCCCGATTGCTATCTTTATCGAGACACTCTAAGATAGATTTTAAGGTTAGTTCAACACCTATTTTTTATCCTGCAATGTAATATGTGAGATCTTTATAACTTCAATGTTCTTTTCAACTCATCATTCTTCATACAGAACTACCAGACAGTGTATCATAATGATCACAGTATATAAAAAAGCTTTAAACGACTTAGCATTATGGGTATGTCTATCAACAGATTCCAAAATCATGACTATCTTGCATACTTTAATACAACTAAATTCTAAGTAGGTGCATGACCACCTACCTGTACTATAATCGAATGCCTGCTTGAGCCATGTGTTGATATGCTGTATGAGACGTGTGTGGTTGAAGATGAGCACTTGGGGACTCCTTGCGAGTATTGAGGGATTCCGTGAGTAGTCATGGGCGAGCCATCCAGTTCTGAGTAACTAGGGTAAGCAAAGGGAGATACCTTGCGAGTAAACCAAGCACCCATCATGCTCAAGAACAAGCAGATTGCATGTGGCAACACGGGATCATATGCAAGTGTGTGCCTACATGTATATGTGTGTGCATGTGTATGTGTGTACATGTGTGTGTGTGTAGGGTAGCCACTCTTGCATAAGTAGAGAGCATACCAAGAGCCGCCGATTGCTATTCCTCCCAGGCAAGCGAATATGGAACAAACACAGGAAGTGGATATCCCAACTACACGGACCGCCTACAGACACGCGTCGGACGAACCACCCGACCATAGCCACCATCCCGCAGCTCCCCCGTGCTCGGGCCAACGTCCAAGGATGTAGGCATGCACCTGTAAGACCAAGCGTCCCATACCACCCGGCCTCACCTCCTCGAGGTGACCTCGCGCACTCCTAGCCTCGCAGGCTAACCACTAGCACTCTGCCAGTGGGGGTCGATAACTGCAAATGAGGCCTTGGCCTCCCTTTTATAATAATGGCCAGCCACACTGATCGGTTTCACACTACGACCGCCCGGACACTAACGCCCATCCCGACGGCATCTGGGCTAGATCCCCTCTCCTGTGGGCGGGACATAACATACTTCCCCCCTTAAGAACCATTGATGTCCTCATCAATAAAGTGGGGACACTGAGCTTTCAAAGCTCTAACTAGTTCCCAAGTAGCAAACCTTTCAGATTGACCCTTCCATTTAATTAAGTACTCGTCATAAGCCTTTTGGCGCGAATGACGGGTGCGATAATCTAAAACTGCCTCTGGTTCTCGAGGAATATACTCAGTTTTCATATCTTGCCATGCATTTTCCTCAATGGGCACAACAACGTCGGCTTCGCCCATTTTTATTTTAAGGCAGCTGACATGAAACATTGGATGTACACTAACATCCGAAGGAAGAGCCAGTTTATAGGCAACTTGGCCAATTTTCTTTGTGATCAAGAACGGACCACAATATCTAGCTGAAAGCTTATAATGCTTTCCCGTTCGCATAGGCTTGGAATCCTTGGGTATCTTCAGATAGACCATTGTCCCACATCTAAAGTCCTTGGAGGTCTCTTTTGATTAGTATAAGTAGTGACTCGATCATGAGCCGTTCTTATACTATCCTTAGCCAATTCGAGCATTTCTTGCATGTCATACAGGAAATCACGAGCTTGGCGTTCCTTGACTTTCTCTAAGCCAATAGCAATTGGGGATTTAGGCTCGAATCCATACATCAACATGAACGGGCTAAATCCAGTAGAAATGCTTGCTACTATTATAGACAAACTCAACTGTGGAAGATACCTTTCCCAATCAAACTGCCGGACATATCCTCTAACGTCTAATTCATCCTCTCAGTTTTTCCGTCGAACTCAGGATGGTCAGAAGACGACATACTCAACTTTGTCAGAAGATGAGCAAACACATCTCGCCAAAATCAGCCAGTGAACTTAGTATCTCGATCATTGACGATATCTTCTGGCAGACCATACAGCTTATAAAGCTGATCGACAAATAAAACCGCCAACTCATGGCTTTTTGCTGTCAACTTCGTTGGTATAAACTTCGCCATTTTTGTGAGTCTATGGACCACAACCCAAATAGCGTCATTGCCCCGACTAGTATTTGGCAAACCAACAATAAAGTCCATGGAAATACTCTTACCACTTGGCATCTGGGATTTCCAATGGATGTAGCAGGCCAGCTTTCCTAAGGCGCTCTGCCTTATTGACTTGACGCTCAGCGCATCTCTTCACATAGCTCTCTATGTAAGAGCGCATCCTTGGCCAATAGAAATATATATATATACCTTCCTAAGTTCAGAAAAGTCTCAACTTACGAATTATAAGAGGGAATAAAGCACTCATAGAACTATAAAAGCAAGGGACACAAGAAAAGAAAAGAAAAACAAAAACAAACAAACTAACTAACTAAATCACTTTGTTTGTTACGAAACAAAACTAAATAAAACAAAACATTATTAACTTAAAAATGTTTTTAGAAAAGGCATGTGTAAAATAAGATGACGCAACTTACTTGGCTTAAAACAAGTACTCAGCTTTAAGCAAAAAAGAATAAGACATCTTAAAAACTTAATCCTAGAAATCAAACTTCACACAACAACTTCTAACGGAACACATTCTTAAGTCCTCACGTAAGCTAATAGGAAATCGAAAAATGAATACTACTACAAACCTACGAAGAGCAAAGAACCAAACTTGACAATATGTGATCTCAACTTCGTTGCTTGTCCAAACAGGAAAAATAAGATCATCACCTTTATCATGCATAGCTTGGACAACAGCTATGACATCCCTACTCACGTCGTCAGTGCCCAAGAGTAGGTGCAGGTTTATATAGAGGTCATTCATGCTTTGAACGTACTCTACAAAACCAACGAGCTGAGTTTCCATCACCCTCCGGAGGTGATGGGCATACTCAGCCATGATAAAGGCTAGCATTTGTCAAGCTATAGTAAAATTACTAGAAGCGCTAAAGATCAAAACAACAACATAAGGTGTTATTAAGCCAATAGAAATGTCGCTTGACCAAAGCCAAATTTCTTTGGATACCTGGGTGCCCTGCGCTAGGAACATTGTGGCATTCGCACAAAATCCTTTGTCGCATCTCATCGATTTCCGACACGCAGACTTTTTCATTTCTGAACAATAGTCCACCTCTAATGGAATATTGTCGTTGTCTCCTCTCTCCAGCACGACTCACTTAGGTCTCCAGGTCACCCAAGCCTATACACGAGTCATGCCCCGCTTCGACCTCGTTCCATATCTTGCCAAAATGACCATCAGACCAACATAGCCCGCGGAGAGAGAGATAGAAATCCGTCGAGATTTCAGCCATAGACAAGGTATTAACCTCAAGAATCCTGTTGAGTGCATCGGCAACTCAATTGCTAGATCCTTTTCTATAACGGATCTCAAAGTCAAACTCTTGCATAAGCTCAACCCATCTAGCCTTCCGGCCTCTGAGATCACCCTAATCACAGACATAGCGCAAGGAGTGATGATCCGTCCATGCAACAAACGTAGAGCCATACAAGTAGTGTCGCCGTTTCCTCAAGGCGTGGACTACGGCGTAAAGCTCCTTCTCATACGTTGGGTAACGCATCTCAGCATCGGAAAGTTTCTTACTTTCAAACGCAACAGGACGTCCATCCTGGTATAATGCCGCACCAATGGCATAATCACTAGCATCCGTTTCAACCACAAACGGTTTGCTAGGATCCACAATGTACAATATTGGCGCAATAGTCACCAAGTGCTTTAGTGTCCGAAAGCTCTCGTCGAGACGCTCATTCCAGACAACAGGGGGGTTACCTTTACGATGAGGACCCGAAGTCTTCGGCCCTTTCACCCCTCCTTTTAAAAGTTGCGTAATCGGGGCAGTAACTTTAGAGTAATCCTTGATGAATTTGCGAAAGAATCCTGTAAAGCCTAAAAAGGACTTTACTTGGCGCACATTCTTCAGAATGGGCCAATTTCGCACAATCTCCAATTTTTTCCATCGCGAGTAATGATGTGACCCAAATACAGAAGCTCTTTCTTGAAGAATTCACACTTGGAAGCCTTAGCGTAAAGCTTCTCAGTTCTCAGTACTTCGAGAACTGCGCGTATATGCGCTAAGTGCTCAGACAAACTTCGGCTATAGATCAAGATGTCATCGAGAAATACAACAATGAAGTTGCCTAGAAACGGTCTCAACAGATCATTCATCATTTGCTGAAACGTAACTGGAGCATTGGTCAAACCAAAAGGCAAGACCAAAAACTCGTAGTGACCATAACATGTATGGAAACCTGTCTTAGGAATATCTTCCAATTTGATCCGTATTTGATGATAGCCTGACCGCAGGTCTATCTTCGTAAAATACAACGCTCCATGGAGCCGATCTATCAAATTGTCCATGCGCGGGAGCGGATACTTGTTCTTAACAATGAGCTTATTTAACCCTTTGTAATCCACGCAGAAGCGCATATTGTTATCCTTCTTTCGAGAAAGTAACACTGGCGCTCCCCACGGAGATTTACTTGGCCGAACAAAACCTCTAACGAGATAATCTTTCAGCTACCGCTGAATCTCGTCCTCCTCGGTTTTACTAAACCGATAGGGTTGCTTTGAGAAGGGCTGACTACCAACCACCAACTCAATGCCATGATCTACTCCTCTCGAAGGCGGCAAGCCAAGAGGTAGATCATCGGGGAAAAACATCCTTGAAATCAATCATGATTTCTCGGATAAGGTTTGATTCATTGGAATCCCCAAGTTCAACAGAAGAACATGAAACATTTTTACGAAATTCAGTGACAGAAGTACCAAGCACTAATGAATCAAACCAAGCAGATGGTAGACATTGATAAAGTCGACATCATAAGACTTTGTATCTTGATACATTTCCAAAGCAGTAACAAGTGGTATTGCAAAACCATTATTTACAAAAATCTGATTAGAAAGCGACACAGATACATGAGGCATGTCCTGCTTAACAAAAACAAGAGAGTGATATACATAGTCTATATACAATGAGTCTTGTTTATTATAAAACCATGGAATTCCTAAAATAACATCTGCTCTGTCCAGGCGCATGATGTGGAAATCCAGGTTCTCTTTGTAATCAGCCAACTCGAGCGACAAATCTGGAACCATCCGATTCCATACAACCGTATCCTCGCCACGAGCCATCTTCACGCAATACTCATGGTCACTGTCCCGCGTCCACAGGCTAAGTTTCTGCACCAATTTTGCATCCACAAAATTGTGTGAGCTTCCATTATCAAGGAGTACGGTCATGTCGTGACCATTGATCTTCTCGCGGAAACGGAAAAGATCGTGCTTATCGAACACTTTGGTGCTAAAAGTACAATTAGTGCATGAAATGTGCGCTAAATGATGAATTCAACTTGAATAACATCAGAGTTACCTGAGATCTCGTGAATTTGAACCGAAGGACGACCTTGTGGTTCCTGTGTCTTCTTCTTCTTGGGGTAATCCTTGATTTGGTGACCTGTCTGGCCACATCCGAAGCAAGCCCCCTTCTTCACTGCATCAGCAACTGAAGCATTTTTGGCTTTCTTCTTCTCCCGAGAAGATCTCAGCGATGATTTGGACTTATGCTGGAATCAGGGTCACTTCCTCGAAGCGCTTTCACCAGATTAATGGTCTACAGTTCTTTTCTTCTCATAGTTCGCTCCATTTATCAAATGGAACGTCCTAGCCTTTGCCACTGCATCCTCGACGTCAATCGGGGCTTTGTCCTTAATTAAGGCCCAACGGTAATCTTCATGCAATCCCAGCAAGTACATGTGCACAGCATGCGTGGAATCCACCTTGCAGAAGGTGAGCGCTTCTTTGAAAGCCATGGTGTACTTATCAAAAGACAAAGCTTTCATCGAAAGACTCTGCAGTTTGGCGTAAGCTTTCAAAGGATCCATTTTAGCGAAATCCCTCTTGAATTTCGCACAGAAGTCAGCCCACGTCGTAGGCTTCTCTATCATGTCGCACCACCAGGTAAGTGTCTTACAGCGCAAGTAGAGAGGAATCGTTTGAATCCTCCGTTCATCATGCTCCCCATGGAGGTCAAAATACGTGGTCCACTGATGTAGCCAGTTATTTACGGCCAATTCCGTACATTCCTTCTCCTCCCTTGAGAAATTTCTGGTTTTGTATGGAATCGTGGTAGTTAGACCACCCTGTGAACGCCAAAAAGCACCAATCTGCGTTCGCAATTGCTGGAGATGGGTTTCGTCCTTGGAAATCCGCACAGTCGTCGACTGAGCTATATTTTCCAGAGCGGTAAGTCGAGAACTAAGCCCTTGCACGATCCCTTCGAGAGAGGCAAAGCGAGTGTTCGTCTGAACGTTCGCGTTTTGCAAAGCGATAACACCACTGGTCGAAGCTCTCGAAGGTACTTGTAATCCATGTGTATAGAGCATGCGTGAACGGAATATTGAACATTACCTGGCGTGTCGTCACGCTGCACATCCGAGCTGGACGAATCCATGGCAAAATCCGGGAAAGACTTGAAATTTCACGCGAAACTCGGTCTTTTTTGCACTTTTCGATCACGAGAAGTTGAATTTCCGAAGAGCACTACGCGTCGGCCTAAGCGTCCGAGGGCAGGCAGACGACGGCAGGAGCGCGGAAGTGTGAGCAAGTGAGAGAGAGGAGCAAAGGGCAGAAAATGAGTTTCTCTTGGAAAAAATCACTTTCTGTAAGCAATTTAAATGAGTTGCAGGTTTCAAACTTTGGCCTTAAAAAAAGTCCTCGCCAAATCAAAAATAAGAGGGCAACTCATAACTTAATAAAAGAGAGCAGCGTGAAAAAAAAGAAGCCAGCGCTACATTAAGGCTTTCGAGAGAAGTAGTTGACGGATGGAGATTCGGGAGAAGGGAATCGGGCACGCTTAAGCCTTGCGCCCACCCATGGCCAACACGCGCAAATTGAAGCCAGTGCTATGTTTTTTTTCCACGTTGAAGTCCACGCTAGTCGATTCCTCCTCCTCTCCCTCCTCACGCTACTATGAGCCCCTTCTCTTCACGCTACCTGCAAAGAGCTCTCTTTGCGCTGGTGAGAGTTTCTCTCTCTCTCTCTCTCTCTCTCTCTCTCTCTCTCTCTCTCTCTCTCTCTCTCTCTCTCTCTCTCTCTCTCTCTCATGTTGCAACTGCATACAGAGAAACATAAAGAGTCAGAGTATGCTGAATTTCATAAATTTTCCAAAATTTTGACAGGCAAGATGTTCAATTTTCTGATTTTTCAGCGAAAATCAGTGATCCCACCAGTCAAGTTGCTGATT
Organism: Adiantum capillus-veneris; assembly: GCF_014529385.1. Lineage (NCBI taxonomy): Eukaryota > Viridiplantae > Streptophyta > Polypodiopsida > Polypodiales > Pteridaceae > Adiantum > Adiantum capillus-veneris. Next base: position 118,078,633 of record NC_140940.1, read on the forward strand.
TTTGTCAAAAACAGCCAAGAAACACATTAAATTCCACCTACACCCACGCTTATGAGAAGAAAAACGATTAATTAAATAACCAATTCATCAAAAATTGCATGAAACAAGTATTATCCGACTCGAACCAATTCATAGGTGTGCACACGGTCCTTCGTGCAGCCAAGCCGGCTCTGATACCATGAAACGAACACAGGGAGTGGATCTCCCAACTACACGGACCGCCTACAGACACGCGTCGGACGAACCACCCGACCATAGCCACCATCCGGCAACTCCCCCATGTTGGGGCCAGAGTCCGAGGATGTAGGCGTGCACCTGTAAGACCGAGCGTTCCATACCACCCGACCTCACCTCCTCGAGGTGACCTCACGCACTCCTAGCCTATGGGCTAACCACTGGCACTCTACCAGTGGAGGTCGATAACTGCAAATGAGGCCTTCGCCTCCCTTTTATAATAATGGCCGGCCACACTGACTGGTTTCACACTACGTCCGCCCGAACACTGGATGCCCATCCGGACGGCGTCTTGGCTAGATCCCCTCTCCTGTGAGCGGGACATAACAATGGAGGAGGACCTAGCAAATACTCCTCAGGTTGTGAACCTTTACCTTGAAGCTTTTGGTTTAGCATAGTCTACTCCAAATGGAACCCCGAATCCAGCTTGGCCGGAGATCTGGTGCAGTGGGTTGCAAAAGAGGGAAGTTACTCCGCTCCTTTGTCAACAGATGCCTCGATTTTTGAATACTAGAGTCACTGATGTCTCTTTGAGCTTCAGGGATACTGACAGCTAGCAGTATTCTGTTGTATGACTTTATGAAATGGAATTCCCGATAATATGAAACTAATTTGTTCTTGACTTGTTTAAGTGCAGGAACGGATAGAAGAAATGACTGCAGCATTTGGGTCTGAATGATCTCGATAGACATGGTTGCAATAGGAATTAGTCAATCGGGCATCTTTGAGGTCCTGAGTGGATCTAGATGCAATTAGTCAATCAGGCATCTTTGAGGTCCTGAGTGGATCTCGATTTTTGAACTAGAGTCACTGATGTCTCTTTGAGCTTCAGGGATACTGAGAGCTAGCAGTATTCTGCTGTATGACTTTATGAAATGAAATTCCCGATAATATGAAACTAATTTGTTCTTGACTTGTTTAAGTGCAGGAACTGATAGAAGAAATGACTACAGCATTTGGGTCTGAATGATTTCGATAGACATGGTTGCACTAGGGATTAGTCAATCGGGCATCTTTGAGGTCCTGAGTGGATCTAGATGCAATTGCTAATTGCATTGCCGATAAATCATGGTCTAAGACCCGAATGAATGTTGAATGTGATTTGTCATGTGATGTCGTGTGATGTGCCAGTCGATTGGTACATGTGCTAGATATGTGTTCCTAGAGCATTGGTACTAACAGTCAGTGTCTGCTAAGACAATTTATGTACTAACAGTCAGTGTCTGCTAAGACAATTTATGGCTTCTATCTGTTTTGCAAGCGTAATCGAGGGAGATTACAATGCTTTCAAGAGGGGGGTATGTCACAAACTGGTGACGTGGCTGCCCAGTACACACAACACACACATCCTCTCCTGGCATGGAATGAAGCCTCGCTCAAAAATGCAACACCGGAAATTGCGATGTTTTGCTGACATGGCAGGCCCGTACGGACAGTCTCGAAAATTGCAGCGCATATCACGGGATTCCGTACTGTTGACATGGCAGATTTTACGTACAGAAAAACTAGCAGCTTTTTGGTGGCTTTGCTTTATTTTGGCTACGCAAAAGAGGGGAGAGAGAGAGAGAGAGAAAGAAAGAAAGAAAGAAAGCTTTATTAACGTCTTCGAAAGGCCGAACTCGACCTATGAGACAATATCATATACATGTGTTGATGCTCTAGGCATCGGAAAATAAAAAAAGGTACAAACTGAAATGAGCCTATACTATGCAAAAGGGTGTGGTAGGGTGGTGCATGTGGTGTACAATGTATAGTGTGGGTCCTCGTGTCGATGTGTGCTCACGCATCATCAGGCTCAACTAGGGGCTGCAAGGTGATACCACCATGAGATGATAGGGAGGGTATCTAAAAACAAGCAACATATGTAGGGTAGAGAATGTGGTACATCGGTGGTGGCCTGCTCAGGTATCTCTGGAATGCTGGATCCCCTAGTGCTGGTACATGACTCTACTCTAGATACTGATGGTGTAGAGCTAGTATCCTCGAGATCTCCCTCTGGTGACACCCATGTGTCCTGTATCCTGGGAGCCTCGGTCTCCGATGTGCCCTCTGAGACTCTGCCTGCAGAAGGGTAAGCCCTCTACTCTGTGTAGGTAGTGTGGGGGGGTCTGGCCTTGCTCGTCGGAAAAACTGTGTGATAGAAGTCTGTGTCCTGCTGTCACCAGTGTGTGACTACTATCTATCCTTTTTGTTGATTTCTTTCTTATTATCTATTTACTTTCACTTTTTGGAAACACCCCTCGGGAAATCTAACTGCCCTGCATTGCATAGCTAGTGTGGAACTGTCCAGAGGGAGTCCAGGCCTGAGGGCAAGAGAGCACTAAGGTTGGACAAAGACTATGGTTAGCCAAAGTGGGGTCATTGACTAGCCAAAGTGGAATCCTTTGCTACAAAGGCTACATTTCAGTTATGGATGTGGCCGCAGTGTACAAAGAGGGTCGGATGACCTAGAAAGATACAATGGCAGCATCTCCTAAAATTTAGGGAACTGCTATTTTGGGACCTGAAAATGTGTTGACTTCATTATCTCCGGAATGACAAGGGGAACATTTTCTTACTCTGCCGTGAAGTCAACTGGGCAACCGGTTGGGAGATTTTAAGGCGGCAACCCCGAAACGGGAAAATGCTTGTAAATGTGTCAAGTGGCACATTCTGGTGCACTTGCCTCATGCAACAAGAAGTGGCGCTGAATTTAGGAGGGGGAGAGCCTCATTTTCAGATTTGTCACAGGTTAAGAGCTATGGAGTGCTTGCTTTCCCTCTTATGCACAGTGCGGTGCCAGGAGTGATGCCCTGCACGCTACGCACTGCCCTCTCTCTCCCCTTTGGCAGTATGTTATGCCCCACTAGTGGGCTCTTCATTTGACCAATGTACACTTGTGTGGGTTCATGCGCGATTGCCGAGGCAAAAGCCTCTTGCACAGGTACTGGATTAGCTAGCGGCTAATCCCCCCGCAGGTACAGGTGAATTCGGAGAGGTTTCACGCCAGAAATCTCGTCCGATTCAAAGGGCAAGTAGCCCTACAGGTGCGGGAGCTCGAGGACTTGCTACGGATGCGACCGGCACGCGAAATGGAGCCCGAAACAGTAAATTACAGCCTGCTGTGTATTTTTGCAGGTTTAGGGTTTTGGCCCTAAACGGACCCTAATACCCCCAGGAGGTTTGGGGACGCAAGGGGACCGCTGTACAGGTGACCTGGCGCATTTTCAGGGCTGAAAACAGAGAATTCAGTGTGCTGCAGATTCTCGCCAGGTTTTGCAAAGTGCCCGTATGCGTCGGGAAAGTCATTTAATGCGTGGGAATAATGACCGTGAAGGGTTCTAGTACAGTTATGCTGCCGAAATCGGGCTGGAACAATGGAAATTCAGCCGAGTTTGTGCGGGGCAGCTTGTAGGGATCCACAGCATTTATTCCCTCTTTTAAAGAATAAAGAAATACCGAAAGGGGCGCCTAAGTTAGGGGCCAATCTGGTGTCGGTCTTCTCATACAGGTGCATTCTAGCATTTGTATCCCATTCCCCTCTCTTGTGTCACTATAGCGCAGGTATAATAGACGACTAATAATGGGTGAAAGCTAAATCAAAGTTTGAAGTAAAGTCTACCGCCCTTTTTGGACTGAACAGGCCGGTTTCATGGTTCCATCGACGGGATAAAATCACTTTTTCCCATAGAAGTGAGCCTTGGTCAGTTTAGGCTTGAAGACACAGGGGATCATAGACCAGACACAGGGAATAGCAATTATGGCTGACAGACCAGATGATGTGACTGAAGAGGTCTCCTCTTCACAGGGTCAACAGACACATGAAGTGGGTGAGTCCTCAAGACCACCACAGACAGATGACGATATATTCAGGACCTAGTTGGCTACTGCTGTGGCTATGTTCACACAAGTAATGCAGAATCCGAGGTTTTTAGCCTTTTTGCAACCTCCTGTTCCATCTCAGCAAGTTGGGTCATTGGATCATATTCAAAAGCGCGTTAAGGCTCGAGCACAGGTGATTCATACCGCACAGTCAATGGAAATACCTGTACACTTGACGGAGAACATGCAGTCTCCACAACCTATGCCTAAGGTGCAAGAACACGTGGCTGAGATGCCAGTATTTCAAGCTGTACCAGTTCAGCCCGCCACCTTTCAGCAACCTATAGCTTGTTCTAATGGGCAGGGAAGCAACTTACAGGCTATGCAACAAGTCTTCCCACCACCTTCAGTACACCCTGGCTATTTTGGAGGTGGATCCGTATTCCAGAGCATGGCTGGTCATGCACCTGGAAATCAGTTTTACACGCCAAGAACAGTGTTTGGGGGTGCTCAAACGATGATGTCTAACCCCATGTACAGTGTCATGGGTATGCAACCAGGGTTTCAGAGCACTCAGAGCCAATTTGGGATGCCACAGGCAAATTTTGGTATGGCTGGAATTATAAATCAGCAGCCAAATATGGCATTTCTAGGTCAAGTTAATAGCGGCCAAGGAACACAGATGAACCCTAATAGTGTTCCCATGTTTCAGTCACTTCCATATGACAATTTAACGCCGCTGGAGAGGCCAACTCCGTACAAAGAAGGTGGCAAAGGTGTGTCATTCACGACCTTTACAGGGTTTGATGACAGGAAGAAGGCTCTCTCATTCCTCCAACAGTTTAACAAGGCCTATGCAGGGGGAAACTTTACAGAGGCTTCAAAGGTCCGCAAGGCAGCCACTTTCTTGACAGGGAATGCAGGACAATGGTGGACAACTTTATTGCTTCAAGGGCAAGCTCCGTCCACATGGATTTACTTCAAGCAAATTTTTGCAGCAGCATGGTTATCTGATGACTTTGAAGCAGATGTCATGACAGAATGGCACCAGCTAAATGCTGCCACTTGCAGAAATCTGGATGATTACAATCGGAAGTTTTGGAAAGCTCTACTTCCAGTAACTTCCTATAGGTTTGTGCCATTGACAAAACAGATTGAAAAATACTGTTGTGGCCTACCCAAAGGATTGAGAAAATACTGCACAAAGACAAAAGTCACTACTTTGACGCAGCTCATCGAGGTAGCAAACACTCGCAATGGTTTGCTCAAGGGAGACGATTGTGAATTTAACACTGGCGTCAAGGCAGGATCAAGCAAGAAAAATTCAGCCAAGAAGCACGTTCCCAATGAGGCTCCTAAAGGGACTCAGGAGTCAGCCAACGCAAGGAAAGACAAAGATACGGCTGAATCAGAAAAGGGACCAGTGAAGAAATGGAAAAGACGTTTTCCTCGCAAGTCAAAAGAGCAAAAGAAGGTCCTGAGGACAGAGAACAAATGCTTTATATGTGAGCAGCCTGGCCACATTGCTTACAATTGTCCTACAAAGAAAAGGCCAGTTGATTCTGATGACAAGGAAGACAAGAAAGGAAAGAAGCCCATGGCTGGTCTAGTGCCAGATATGGTGGGCGACAAGCCAAATTCAGATGCAAGTGAGCTTTGCAGAGCATGGGGAAAGGTCAGGGATCAAACAGTGCTTATCTTCTTTGATCCAGGTGCCAAAGCCAACTTCATTTCCCCAGAATTGGCTTCAAAGTTGGGAATCAAGCATGAAGAGATGGGGTATACAATAGAGGCAGGTTTGGCATGTCCTGGCCATACAGAGGCTGTGACGCCCATCATTGGAAAGTTGCGTCTACATATCCAGTCCTATGTAGATGCTGAAGAATTTTACATCATGCCACTGGACGGATGTGATGTGTTGTTAGGTATTCCTTGGTTATTTCGTGTACAGGGAATCATGGAAGCCTACAACAAAAAGATCACTGTACAGAGCAAGGGAAAGACTCACATTCTGGATGTAAAGCTTAAAGGGGAGTCTATTCCTACTGTATCAACTTCTGCTATTACTTCTGTAATGAAAAAGCATCTTTCTGCGTACTTGGTTTTTGCACGTGAAGTGTCAGATTGTGATGAATCAAATTTATCTGTGCTAGATAAAGAAAGGTCAATGTTTTTACGACAGTATAGTGACTGCTTTTCCGATTCATTACCATCTCAATTACCGCCAGAGAGACCCGAGGACCATGCGATAGATTTGGTGCCAGGCAGTAGCCCACCAAATAAGCCTCCGTACAGGGTTAGTGCGGCTCAGCAGAAAGAGATAATGGGCCAAGTACAGGAGCTGTTAGAAAAGGGGCTGATTCAGCCCAGTTCATCTCCATTCTGTTCTCCAGTGTTGTTGGTGCAGAAAAAGGATGGCTCATGGCGTATGTGCATCGACTACCGTGCACTGAACAAGAATACCATCAAGAATAGGTTCCCTATACCTAGAATTGATGATATTATGGACAAATTAGAAGGAGCAGCTATGTTTAGCAGGATAGATCTAAAGAGTGGGTACCATCAGATCCGCATTAGATCAGAGGATGTGCACAAGACTGCTTTTAGAACAACGTTTGGCCTTTACGAATTTTTAGTGATGCCCTTTGGTCTTACAAATGCTCCTGCTACTTTCAATAGGATGATGGACAGAATTTTCCGTCCACACCAGCAGTTTGTTGGTACATTCTTTGATGACATGATAGTCTACTCAAAGAATGAAGAGGAGCATAGGCATCACTTGGCCATTGTGTTCAAAGAGCTACGCAGTCATAGGTTGCTCATCAATGCAAAGAAAAGTGAGTTTTTTCTGGAAGAGATTCACTTTCTGGGACACATTGTCTCAAAGGATGGTGTCAGAATGGATCCTGCAAAAGTTGAAGCGATCAAGTCATGGCCAAATTTGAAGACGGTGCATGATGTCCGAAGCTTCTTGGGAATATGCTCCTATTACAGAAGGTTTATCCGAAATTTCACTGAGATTGCTTCACCTTTACATGCTCTTCAAAAGAAGGCAGTCACCTTTAGATGGACACAAAAAGAGATTTCAGCTTTTAATCTCTTAAAGGAAAAGATGACTTCGGATCCAGTCATTGTGTTGCCAGATCTTAGGAAGTCATTTGTGGTCCAGTGTGACGCCTGTGGTAGTAGCATTGGTGCAGTGCTAATGCAAGATGGCAGGGTAGTAGCCTATGAGAGCAGAATTTTGCAAGGGCCAGAGATGACCATGCAGGTCTATGAGAAAGAGTTACTGGCTGTGATTCATGCGCTCTTAAGTTGGAAACACTACCTGCTAGGTGCAGATTTCGTTGTCCAAACGGATCATCAGACCTTGCGATACTTCTTGACACAAACAAAGTTATCTGAGAAGCATATACGATGGGCAAATATCTTGTCCATGTTCCATTTCCGGATTGTGCATGTGGAAGGCAAGAAGAACGTTGTGGCTGATGCCTTGTCAAGGAAGCCACAAATTTCAGCTGTGTCAATTCCTTATCATCATGAACTTGATGATATGAGAGAACAGTATGCAAATGATGAAGATTTTGCAAGGGTCTTCGAGCAACTAATGAATGGACAACGTCATGAACACTATCTTCTTAAAGACGGGTTCATGATGATGCATGGCAGATTGTGTCACAAAGCCATTGCGACGCAAAGTTATGGAAGAGAGTCATGTCCCACCGTATGCAGGGCATCGTGGTATCGATGCTACAGTTAAAGCGGTTGAGACATTCTTCTATTGGCCTACATTGAGAAGAGATGTGGATGCCTTTGTGCGAGAATGCCTAATTTGCCAAAAGGTCAAGTTTGACAAGCAAAAGGCACCAGGGTTATTGCAACCACTACCTATTCCAGATAAACCATGGGAAAGTATTGCTATGGATTTTATCTTTGATCTTCCGAGAACGCAGACAGGAAATGATGGTATTTGGACCATTATTTGCAGATTCAGCAAACAGGCTCATTTTATTCATGTCAGGAAGAAGATTAAACCAGATCAGATGGCACGCTTGTTTATGAGCAATATTTTCAAGTATCATGGCATGCAAAGTCGATTGTTAGTGACCGTGATCCACGCATGACAAGTTTATTCTGGAGAGGCTTGTTTGAGAATATGGGCACAACGCTCAAATTCTCTTCGTCATTTCATCCTCAAACAGATGGGCAGTCAGAAGAGGCAAATTCTACTGTCCTAGATCTACTGAAGTGCTATGTGTCAGAGCATAAAGGAAAGTGGGAGCAGTATTTGCCATTGGTAGAGTATGAATACAATAATACAGTGCATTCATCAACTGGCAAGGCACCCTTTGAGATAGTTGAAGGTGGCAAGAAAGTTCCTCCCATACTGCATACAAAGGACAAGATATTTGAAGCAGATAAGTATGTTCAGGACATGGATGAAATGTACAAGAAGGTCAAAGTGGCCTTAGAAAGGACTCAGGCAAAGCAAAAGAAAGCAGCTGATCGTCACCGTCGTGAAGTGGTATATTCGCTTGGTGATTGGGTGCTTTTACGCTTTGAAAAGGCAAGGTTAAAGAAGATGAAGGGCAAGGAAAGACTGTTTCCAAAGCTCAGCATGCGTTACTATGGGCCTTTTCAAGTATGCGACATAATCAGTGATGTTGCATATAGGCTGAAATTGCCTGACAGTTGGAAGATTCACAATGCGTTTCATGTGAGTCTTCTCAGACCCTATGTGGGTGATGTGCCTGAAGATATGCCAGCTGAAGATCAGCCGGAAGTCGAGGAACTTGACGAGATCTTGGTCCCTGAACAGATTTTGGCACACAAAGAAAGGAAAGTGAAAGGCAAGGTTGCTAGGCGTTACTTGGTAAAGTTCAGAAACTATCCACCAATGGATGCTAAGTGGATGGAAGAAGGTGAACTTGCAGAGTCACCAACTGTGTTATCACTTTACCTTGAAGCCTTCGATTTGCAACCTACCTTGACCCCTTGAGTTTCAAAGCTACATGGATTGTCAGTGTGACAATGGCTTCTGAAACAAATGATGTACAAGGTATTTAAAGTGAGCTCAAATGAAATACCTGTTACATGAATGTTAGAGCTGTGCAGATTGTCAGTTTGGCAATTGCTCTTATGGAATGTCCAAAAGTTTGGTTAGTGCTATAGAAGTAAGCATGTACGACATAGATGCAAACGAGGACGTTTGAGATTTCAAGAGGGGGGTATGTCACCAGCGTGTGACTGCTATCTATCCTTTTTGTTGATTTCTTTCTTATTATCTATTTACTTTCACTTTTTGGAAACACCCCTCGGGAAATCTAACTACCCTGCATTGCATAGCTAGTGTGGAACTGTCCAGAGGGAGTCCAGGCCTGAGGGCAAGAGAGCACTAAGGTTGGACAAAGACTATGGTTAGCCAAAGTGGGGTCATTGACTAGCCAAAGTGGAATCCTTTGCTACAGAGGCTACATTTCAGTTATGGATGTGGCCGCAGTGTACAAAGAGGGTCGGATGACCTAGAAAGATACAATGGCAGCATCTCCTAAAATTTAGGGAACTGCTATTTTGGGACCTGAAAATGTGTTGACGTCATTATCTTCGGAATGACAAGGGGAACATTTTCTTACTCTGCCGTGAAGTCAACTGGGCAACCGGTTGGGAGATTTTTAGGCGGCAACCCCGAAACGGGAAAATGCTTGTAAATGTACCAAGTGGCACATTCTGGTGCACTTGCCTCATGCAACAAGAAGTGGCGCTGAATTTAGGAGGGGGAGAGCCTTATTTTCAGATTTGTCACAGGTTAAGAGCTATGGAGTGCTTGCTTTCCCTCTTATGCACAGTGCGGTGCCAGGAGTGATGCCCTGCACGCTACTCACTGCCCTCTCTCTTCCCTTTGGCAGTATGTTATGCCCCACTAGTGGGCTCTTCATTTGACCAATGTACACTTGTGTGGGTTCATGCGCGATTGCCGAGGCAAGAGCCTCTTGCACTGGGAATGGATTAGCTAGCGGCTAATCCCCCCGCAGGTACAGGTGAATTCGGAGAGGTTTCACGCCAGAAATCTCGTCCGATTCAAAGGGCAAGTAGCCCTACAGGTGCAGGAGCTCAAGGACTTGCTACGGATGCGACCGGCACGCGAAATGGAGCCCGAAACAGTAAATTACAGCCTGCTGTGTATTTTTGCAGGTTTAGGGTTTTGGCCCTAAACGGACCCTAATACCCCCAGGAGGTTCGGGGACGCAAGGCGACCGCTGTACAGGTGACCTGGCGCATTTTCAGGGCTGAAAACAGAGAATTCAGTGTGCTGCAGATTCTCGCCAGGTTTTGCAAAGTGCCCGTATGCGTCGGGAAAGTCATTTAATGCGTGGGAATAATGACCGTGAAGGGTTCTAGTACAGTTATGCTGCCGAAATCGGGCTGGAACAGTGGAAATTCAGCCGAGTTTGTGTGGGGCAGCTTGTAGGGATCCACAACATTTATTCCCTCTTTTAAAGAATAAAGAAATACCGAAAGGGGCGCCTAAGTTAGGGGCCAATCTAGTGTCGGTCTTCTCATACATGTGCATTCTAGCATCTGTATCCCATTCCCCTCTCTTGTGTCACTATAGCGCAGGTATAATAGACGACTAATAATGGGTGAAAGCTAAATCAAGGTTTGAAGTAAAGTCTGCCGCCCTTTTTGGATTGAACAGGCCGGTTTCACCTGCTATCCTGACTCTGGCGTGGCTGTAACAACTGCTCTCGAACCTCTAAAGCCGCAACCAGGAACTGGCCAAACCTCCTCTGCTCTCGGCCTATCATATGCTGCTGTAATGAGTCTCCAATGCCATATCTCTCTCTCAGCTCTGTATATGCTGGGCATCTCATGACAAAATGCTCCTGACTGTCCACCTCCGTCCGGCAGATCCGGCATGTACGCTCCTCTCGTGGTATGCCTCTCACTCTACCACTCTCAATCTCTAGCTGATGTGATGACACTCGTAGCTGGCCAATGCTGACCCGAAGTCGGTGTGGCATGTACTCCTGCATGTATAATGGAATCTCAATGAATCCCTGCTCTGAGAACCTCAGAAAATGCTCATAGTAATATAGCATTTTAGGAGGTAGGGTGTCTGTGGGCCTGCGCCATGTCCTCTGAATATATGTATGCCATATCTCCTGTCTGATGACCCTATTCCTCTCAGAGCGTGAGAGAGAATAGATCGAGGCCTGGGTGTCATACTGGAGTGGTGGTAGTCTATCGATATCAAAACCGTGCTGAGCTAGCCAATCTCTTGTCTGGGCATACCATGAGCTAGTGTCCCCTGCCTGTGCCATCTCTCTAGATGCAATGAAGGCTCTATGAGAGATCCTATCTGGATCCATATCTTTGAATCTGTGAAGAAGGCAAACAGTCTGAAAGAGTGCCTCTACCAACATCGGTGGTGCAGCTAGCTCAGCTCTAATAATGTCGTGTGGAACTGATGGCTTGCTGCGAATCATCCTGGAGATCATAATAATCTGTGGCCTCTCTATCTGTGTCCATACTAAGTCTGCCAGTCCCGGTCCCCAAATGGCCGAATCATACATGAGTGCAGGTGTGACCAGTGTGTCAAAGAGCCACCCCTTCGTCCGGGGCTCCTGGAAGTGGGCCTGGTGGCACTCTCTCTCCATCAAAGCTAGTGATACGTATCCTCTGGTAAGTCAATCTCTGGTTGCCTGTGTCATGGAGAAGGTCCCTGATGCTACAGCGAATGTAACCCCCAGATATACATATGAGCCTGTCACCTCTATATCCCCTCCAGCTACTGTAAATCTACTCTGTCAACGAATCTGAGCCGATGTATAAAATATGAGAACCTTGGTCTTGCCAAGGTTCACCGTGAGTCCTCTCTGTGAGCAGTAATCATCCAGGGACTGCAAATGTAGTTGTAGTCCCTCTGCCGTCTCTGACATCAGGACAATATCATCTGCATATAAGAGTATGTGTACAGTAGTCCCTGCAATATCCACACCCTCTCCACCCCTGTGCAAGATGAAGTCTACAATCTCGTCAATGTATAGACCAAAGAGTGTAGGTGATAGGGGACAACCTTGTTTCACACCAATGGTGCTCACAAGGGTGTCAGAGAGAGAGAGAGAGAGAGAGAGAGAAGCTCTACTTTATTTTTACTAAAAAGAGAGAGAGAGAGCTTGTGAGAGACGAGAGCTTTTGCTTTTGCTTTATTTGGCAAGGCTTTTAATTTTCAGCTTTTGGGGCTCTGCTTTTGGCATCCCTTGTAAACCTTTTAAATAAGTGGGCGGGCCTCCCACTTCTAAGAGCATCTGGACACAGAGTCTGAGAGTGAGTCTCGGCAACTTGCTTTGAGTTGCAGATTAATACAAAAAGAAATACCGAAAGGGGCGCCAGTCTTTGGGGCCAATATCTCTACGCACGAAACTCTGTCGGGCCATTGTCGAATCAATTGTAAACTGTGAACTGTTTTGAAGTGATAATTTGTGGTGTCGCGATAGATTCTCGACTTGGAGTGTCCAAGTCTGTTACACTCGGCAAGTCACTGACAACTTTATAAGTTGGGAGGGGTTAGGGATTTGAACCGCGAGGGGCACCGTGGACACATGGTTGAAGGAGAGCCTTGACAACTCACCTCTTCAAAAGCACACCCCCAGATTTGTAAGGTGCAGCAGAATGAATGTTGAACTTTGCTCAAGATGAGTGCTCCGAACTGTGCTCAAGGTTCCTTTTACTTAGGGAAGGGAGAGCCTTTCGTCCTTTGGTAAGAGAGTGCAAGTGATCACAAACAAAGTGGATGAACACTATGAATCGAAGTGCATGAGACTGAGAGATAGAGAGAGAGAAGAGAATACGACACCAGAACGTTGTCAAAACCCTCCTCCGAAGGCCCCACTCTCTATGGCGAGAGCGGTCTACTATTGATTGCACAAATCTCTACAATGCTTGGACTTGCCGACGATCAGGACGACGACGAGACGGGCTGAAATCTGAAAATGCTAAGGGCTGAAATCTGCAAATCTTTATCTGCTGAATTCTAACTCTATGTCGGTGACGATGGCGATGACGACGATGCAACCACGACACGCTGAAAACGCAGATGCTGAAATCTGCGTTTTCCGGGCTGAATCTGCAAACTTCGCGGGATCTGACTATGCGGCAAGGATCTGCTGCGGGAAGGTGAGATTTGCGAGGTTTGGGACTTGTTCTGATGTGTCTAAGTGCTGAAAATTGAAAATGTTGGTGCTTGTGTTGGTTCCGTCGCGATAGATCTGCAAAACGCCGGACTGCCAGGCTGATGCAAAAACGCTAGGGCTGAAGACTGATCTTGCGGGGAAAACTGCTAACACTAGGTCTGATCTGCTGTCATGCTGTGGAATCTGCTAACGCTAGGGCTGATCTGCTGTCATACTGTGGCTGGGGCTGATCTGCAATGCAAAAACGCTGGCTAATCTGGGTTCTTGTCCAAAAACGCTAGCCCATCTGCAGTGATGCAAAAACGCTAGAGAATCTTGGGGTCCTGCTAAGAAGTTGCCTGTTGAGCAAGTGCTCCTGCTGCCTCTTCTGCCAGAAAGTGCCAGCACTAGGTTTCTACTTATACAAACTTAGTCAATTTGCCCTACCTACTTTCCAACAAAAGTCACTTAAAATAATAAGTGAAAAATATCAAAAATAGGGAAAATAGGTCTATGCACTATAAAAATGCTAATGATGGGATCTGACTGGAATCTGATGGTCATGTTGTGTGCAACCAAAGGATATGCATCTAATCTAAGTGTTTGGACATGCACAGTCTGCGAACAGACTCACAAAAGTGCCAGATCACTTTCTATTCTAGACTGACTTGACTAAACTGAACCTTGGTCATGCTGTAGCTTGTCCACGGACACATAGGGTTGGATGTGTCACGTGACATCCCCTCTTTTTCAAAGTGAGGTACTGGTACCGAACCGTATGGCGTAGAGGGAGATCGTCGCCAATACCATCCGAAATCCTAGAAAGGACTCTTTGCCGGCCCACTCTGATGTGTGGGTTGTTCGGTACTTGAACTTCATAAAGGTTTGCAACGCTTGCTTCTTTGGGCCGCGCCCAAAGCGACAAAGTCTTTTGTGGCTCCTTCGATGCTTCAACTTCGTCTAGAGTCATGCGTCTACCTTCTTCAAGAATCTCCGAGCCTGAAAATTCCTGAAACCACTTCCAACACAAAAACATGAACATACCCATTCCATGTAAAGTGATGGGAAAAAAATCTTGTCTTTTTCAAAGACTGTGCATGCAATGTAGATGAACAAATAGACGGAGTGCCAAACCGTTCACAACACACACGCAAACAATGAGGTCGAATCTTGTCTTTCGGATCTAAATCAATCAACTGTGGCAAAACACAATGGAAATGCCTATGCTTGATGCTCAATCTTTCTTGTGCTCTTTCTGAAACTGTGTCGTGTCAAGGAAGAGACATGGAATGTGAATTCCTTGAAAATATACTTTTCAGCTGTTCATGAGAAATACGCATACATCCGTGCTCATTCATGAGCTAAACGTGCTCAACATACAATATGTCATGCCTAGGAAAAGGGATCACATAAAGACGCTGACTAAAATACAGGAAACAATCACGAATGAAACACTTGTACAATGCGTGCTGACTAATCATACGAACACATAGTACTTCCTGTGAGGGTTCTTTGTGCCTATGCTCGAGAGCCAAGATCGGTTCTTCATAAGGGGGTTCTTTGGACCTAGGCTTGAGAGCCAAGATCGGTTCTTCCTGAGGGGGTTCTTTGGACCTAGCTCGAAAGCCAAGATCGGTTCTTCATGATTGATCAAATCTGCAATGAGGTTAGCTTCGCTAGAAAAAGCATCAGCTAAACCATTATCCTTGTGAACAATCACATCTTGATCATACAAATCATCATGCTTGTGAGTAAACACATCTTTATCATCATGCAATCATCATGCTTGTCATTGTCATTCAAATCATCATGCTTATCATTGTCATTCAACTCATCATGCTTATCATCATGCAAATCCTGTGTGTCATGCTTTGGAGACGAAGAGACTGAGAGTCTCCTTTTTCCGAATCTCTTGCATCTGTGCTGCACTTGAGAAAAGAGTCGCAACATCTCTTTCATGTGTCGGTCGTTCATGGCTTTTCTTGTTTTGTTCTCACGATCCATTTCTGCTTTTCTTTTTGCGCATTCACGATCAAATTCTACCATTCTTTCTGCTCTTCTTGCTTCGCGTTCTAACTTCCTGTCCATCATCCTCTTGTCGAAAGCCTCCATAGGAGTTAGTGCAATCCTTGTCATAGATGGGGAAGAAAGAGGGTCGGAAAAACCTCTTGGTGGGGAAAATTCTTCTTCGCCTCTCTCATGCTCATCATTTCCAAGCGAAGTATCCATTCCGCTTCGAGTGATGACCATCCACTAAAGTCTTGGGTTCTTAAGTTCACGAGGAACTTGGGTTCTTGTGGTTCTTGGGTTCTTGAGGGTCTTGAGTTCTTGAGGTTCTTGAGGTTCTTCTTTCGCTTGCAATCTGTGTTAGAGAAGGATCTTCTCTTTTCACCCGAGTTCTGCTTTTTTCCGCGGGCGCACCCCTTGGCGGCCTTGCACTCACACCAAGGTTGCTTTTTCCCACCTCACGTCAATTGGCCGGCCGCTAAGTGCACGATTCACTCTCAATGAGTGAAAAGAGGCACAAGGAGAGGCTGGAAAAGCCCTTCTTTCTTGGGTTTCCTGTCACTCTTCAAAAACACGATTAGGAATCGACACGCCCAAGTGAACTTGGGTTCGTGCGACCTCAACAAGCAAAAAAAATTATGTGGTTCTTGTGGTTCTTTCCTTGAGTGATACAGAACACTGCCAAAGCTTTGATACCAATGTAAGGTGCAGCGGAATGAATGTTGAACTTTGCTCAAGATGAGTGCTCCGAAATGTGCTCAAGGTTCCTTTTACTTAGGGAAGGGAGAGCCTTCCGTCCTTTAGTAAGAGAGTGCAAGTGATCATAAACAAAGTGGATGAACACTGTGAATGGAAGTGCATGAGATAGAGAGATAGAGAGAGAAGAGAATACGACACCAGAACGTTGTCAAAACCCTCCTCCGAAGGCCCCACTCTCTATGGCGAGAGCGGTCTACTATTGATTGCACAAATCTCTACAATGCTTGGACTTGCCGACGATGTCGATGATGATGAGGACAACGACGAGACGGGCTGAAATCTGAAAATGCTAAGGGCTGAAAGCTGCAAATCTTTATCTGCTGAGTATGTCGGTGGCGATGGCGATGACGACGATGCAACGACGACGTGCTGAAAACGTAGATGCTGCAATCTGCGTTTTCCGGGCTGAATCTGCAAACTTCGCGGGATCTGACCATGCGGCAAGGATCTGCTGCGAGAAGGTGAGATCTGCGAGGTTCGGGACTTGTTCTACTATGTCTAAGTGCTGAAAACTGAAAACGCTGGTGCTTGTGTTGGTTCCGTCGCGATAGATCTGCAAAACGCTGGACTGCCAGGCTGATGCAAAAACGCTAGGGCTGACAACTGATCTTGCAAGGAAAACTGCTAATGCTAGGTCTCATCTGCTATCATGCTGTGGAATCTGCTAACGCTAGGGCTGATCTGCTGTCATACTGTGGTCGGGGGCTAATCTGTAATGCAAAAACGCTGGCTGATCTATGTTCTTGTCCAAAAACGCTCTGCAGTGATGCAAAAACGCTAGAGAATCTTGGGGTCCTGCTGAAAAGTTGCCTGTTGAGCAAGTGCTCCTGCTGCCTCTTCTGCCAGAAAGTGCTAGCGCTAGGTCTCTACTTATACAAACTTAGTAAATTTGCCCTACCTACTTTCCAACAAAATTCACTTAAAAATAATAAGTGAAAAATGAGCAAAAACAGGGAAAATAGGTCTATGCATTGCAAAAATGCTACTGATAGGATCTAATTGGAATCTGATGGTCATGCTCTGTGCAACCAGAGGAAATTCATCTAATCTAAGTGTTTGGACATGCACGGTCTACGAACAGACTCACAAAAGTGCCATATCACTTCCTATTCTAGACTAAGTTGACTGAACTGAACCCTGGTCATGCTGTAGCTTGTCTATGGACACATAGGGTTGGATGTGTCACGTGACAAGATTGGGGATGCCCAAAACAGAGTGAGGTCTGTTTTTAATCATTTGTAAGTGGATTTTTAGGTTTAATGGTCTTCTCCCTTGTCTCATGTAGCGCGATGATTCCGCTCTCGTACATCTCTCTACCCCTACATATGGTAATCCCCACTAGTTGGGTTGCTCTAAGGAGTATGTACAGTCTTGTGGGTTCTTTGCACATTTTTGCCTAGGCAAGGCCTTCTAAATAGGAACCGAGCTAATCCCCTATAGGTACAGCACGCTTAAATCTATTTACGGCTCAACGGAAAGCTTCTAAAATGCAAGGGAATGTGTCCTAGGCTTGTGCTTTTGACCCACAAAGATTTTGGCGCCATTATGCTACCAAAATGGGGTCGAAAACCTGCAATTTCTGCCCATGACAGGTTTGGAGAGCTTGGTGAGAGTTTGGTCTTAGTGTTCGGATCATTCGCTTTCAGTTGTATAAAGAAGTATCAAAAGGGGCGCCAATCTTTGGAACCTACACGGTGTCCGTCTTCGTGTGCACATTTGACACTTGTTGTTGGACGCATGTGTTCTCTCTTCTTCTCAATCCTTTGTGTAAAGTTAACAAGTAACTGAATTAGTATCGCCCTCTATGGTGTACTGGCCAGTTGTATGGTTCCATCTATGAAATAGTCAATTTTCCTTCAAAAAGTGCAACATAGATTGTTGTGGTTGACAGCAAAACAGAGCATATCATTATGGCACAAAATAAAGACAATATAATTGAAGAGAGATCTTCTTTACATGGCACAGAGAAAGTTCCTTCAACTCTTCAAGAAGAGAACATGTTGTTTAAAGCTCAACTCCTTAGCTGCATGGAAATTTTTCGGCAATTGGTCAAGAAAACAAGGATGCAGAAGTTCTTACAGGCTTCTATTGTCACAAACTGCTGACGTGTCAAAGCCTAAAGAATGGAGCCAACTTACAGATGTCGGCCAAGGGGCCTAAACCCTAAGAAGAACAAGTAACAGAAGAAGAAGAAGTCCTACCAACTTATGGGGACCCCTTCCGATGGGGCCCCAAGTGACATAAAGAATTAAAATAAAGCACGACTCACACACACACATAAGATGACGTGGCAGATTTCCGAAAATCACGCTGGCTGTTGACATGGCATGCTGTACGGATTTCCGCGTTTTGCGCTGACTGCTGACGTGGCAGCTGTACGGAATTCCGGATTTTACGCTGGCAGCTTTTGTTTGGACCAGAAGCTTTTGAGTTTTGAAGGCTTTTCACTTTAACTGCTTTTCAAGCCAAGGGCCTTTAAATATGAGGTTAAGGCTCATTCTCTGGCATGCTTCCTGGCGAAGGTGCAGAGTCTGGAGTATCGGCTTGTGCTGTGTTGATGCAATATAAAGAAACATCGAAAGGGGCGCCAGGGTTTGGGGCCAATACTCTCTGGGGTGGAATTCCACCACTCCGTGTCGCATGTCGTCTCTCTTTCAGTTCAGCTGTTATTGAAGTGCTAAAAGTCTGTTCAGTCTGGTCTTTTCTATTGGCACGTGGTGCTCGTCTTGTGACACCTATAGAAGTTCCACAGGCTTCTACACAGGGTTTATAAAGAAACATCGAAAGGGGCGCCAGGGTTTGGGGCCAATACTCTCTGGGGTGGAATTCCACCACTCCGTGTCGCATGTCGTCTCTCTTTCAGTTCAGCTGTTATTGAAGTGCTAAAAGTCTGTTCAGTCTGGTCTTTTCTATTGGCACGTGGTGCTCGTCTTGTGACACCTATAGAAGTTCCACAGGCTTCTACACAGGGTTTTCAAGCTCCGACATAAGGCATGTATGAGCCGTTACAAGAAAAGGAGATTTCTCATGCATAGGGGTCTCGAGATGCTCAAGGGAAAGCCCATGTGATTGAGCAACCAGCGGTGTCCATTGATCCATAGTAATTTGCTTTACCTAGACAGGAACCGTTTGTGAATGGTCAAGAGAGTAACGAACAAGCTATGCATCAGACCCTTCCATTACCTACTTCATATCCTGGTTATTTTGGGGGTAATTCAGTGTTTCAAGCTAGGGTTGGACCTCCTCAGGTTTGCAAGGCTATACGCTAGGAAATGTGTTTGCGACAATGCAACAAGGCATGATTAAACCTATGTATGGGAACACGGGCGTCCAACCAGGTTTCCAAGGTGCCTATGGTCAACATCAAATGCCTTAAACACAGTTTGGTAGGCTGGTTTTTCATAGACATATGCCCAAAATGCAGATATAACAAGTAAAACACGTGATGTAAGTGCTGGAATGGTCAATTCTGGAGCACCACTTTTACGGGCACCTGTTTATGACAATTAGACTCCTTTGTGTCAACCTAAGGGTTACAAGGAAGATGCGAAGGCAATGAAGTTTGAAACTTTCAACGTATCCCATGGTGTTACAAGTTGCATGCTATGGTGGATACTTACAACCCTTGTACATAGAGGAAAGACTCATGTCCTTGATGTAAAGCTTAAAGGCGAGTCTGCTCCAGATGCTTCTGCTTCTGCTAATTCATCAATAATAAGGAATCATCTTTCTGCGTACTTGATCTTCGCAAAAGAAGTACATGAAGTTGTAACTAATTTTTCTACCTTAGATAAAGATAGGACAACTTTTCCGAGTGGTTTCAATGATGTTTTTTCGAACTTTGTCAGGGGAGTTACCTCCTCAGAGACCTGAGGATCATAGCATAGATCTTGTGCCAAGTTCTAGTCCACCGAATAGACCACCGTACAGGGTTAGTGCACCCTAGCAGAAAGAGATTATGAGTCAAGTCAATGAGCTTTTAGAGAAGAGGCTGATTCAGCCCCTTTTCGTTCGTGTGTACTCCTAGTGCAAGAGAAGGATGGTTCATGGCGCATGTGCATTGACTACCACGCTTTGAATAAGAATACCATCAAGAACAAGTTCCCCATACATAGAATGCCAATGTGGGCCTTTCACCTTGTTGTTTAATCGGACCCTTGGTAACATATAGGGCATTTGTGATTATGTGTATTTAAAGGACGATACAATTTTTTAATATAAAAACAAAAATGACATGTGATTGTAAGAACTCATTCACACCTACTCAACCATAACAAAAGGGTTCATCATACAGTGATAGCTAAGTTGATGAGGCACTTGATCAGCGTCCTCAAGGTAGGAGGTACATAGATAAAAAAAAACACACACACAGACTCATATGCACATGCATACATTGATATCCACCACCCACACACACACACACACACAGGCGTGCGCGCATTAACTTCCTTGATTTTGAAGTCGGGTTTAAACCCATCATCAAAACCATAAATCAGGGAAAAAGATCATCTAGGGGCTCAGCTACCATGTGAAGCCCCTAGAAAGCATAATCCTATTTGGGTTCTTGCGTGAAATGGCATAGAAAACAAATGGCAAATCAGAAGTCATACAGCCCGTACAATATCATAGGTAAAAGTCTAGGGCTATGGTCATGCAAAGAGAGCAAAGAGAAAATTTGGTATTCTGTGTCATCATGGCATGCATTTACACTTGTCTTTTCTTCAATAAGCCTTAAATACCTTCTGCCATTGTGTAGATAAAGCTACATTAACAATTTTCTTACATTTGAAAATATAGAATAGAGACGATTTGGAAACAAATACCCTAACTATGCAGCATTTTAACCATAAACAAGGCAATAACAAAACGTACTCATGAAATTCTTTACTCAAGAATGTTAATAACACCAAATACGAAAAGAATGACACCAAAAACAAACAAAAAAATGGATCTAGAACTCTAAAATTATTTCTCTCATTTAACTATTATCAACTATCTTTGCACACAAAGATGGACCAGAGCTTATTTAGACATTCAAAAGATAAGGTCTCTTTCACAACCGACCTGAATCACCACATCAATGCTGTCCAGGCTTGATTTTACACTGACCACATTTCCGACATCTACTCCACGTATCCGCACTGGTGTCCCTACACAGATCCCATTAGCTTTGGAGAACTGAATAACAGCCTGATATTTCTGTGTTCGACTTCGAACTTGGTAGCCTTTGAGCCAGCCCACAGTGAGCGTGAACAAAACAGCGCCAGAGATAATAAAAATTCCAACTCCTCCTTCCCATACACTCCTTTTGCCAAAACCAAAGTTGCTGAGTGGGTTTGTAAGCTGCCTCCACAAGGATGCAGGAAGGCCCAGGACAGTAGGAAAAAAGCTGATCTTAGTTGCCTTTGCATCCACTTGGGCAGGAGACGAGGGTTGCTCCACAGTAGCCCTAGCCGGGCAAAGGCCCCTTTTGGGTTGAGAGGGTGAGAGAGCATGTCTGAGTATAATCCTCTTTGGGAAAGAGGAAAAAGCTAGTGGAGCACGTGGGTTATGAGTGCCAGCACTTGTGAAGCTCTCCTTAGAGAGAAGCGCAGCAAGCGCTGAAGGGCACTCCAACATCCACATGGAATCACCTCTGCTAGAACTGATTAGAAAACCATTGCTTCGAGCGAACCTCTTCTGTTGCGTGAAAGGTGCAAATCGGGGAAATGGGTTGTGTGTGTTAGCACTGTCGCTGCAACATACAGCCGGTGGGCACTCCAGTGACCACATGAAATCGACTCTGCCGAGCCCAATCATACCCTCAATCCAAGACTGCTACCTTTGTCATGAGGTGCCGAGCTCAGGCTATCAGGCTACTGCAGCGCTAAGCAGTACCCAAGCCCGGTCAGGGGTACTCCGCCAGGTGTGCGCCTTTCATCAGGCTTGTAAATTGCAGGGTGCCCTTGGTGCTTGCACATGGTGAGGAAGATAAACTTTGGAAAGCACGAGGTTTAGTCTCGCTCTTAGGCTATGGTCATACGAGGCTTAGTCTAGCGCGCTCTTAGGCTATGGTCATGCGAGTCTTTGTTATCAGTTATTTGAACTAGAGTGCTTCGTTAGCCGCATAGTCCAGCGGTAAGAGAAAACAAGAACCTCTAGAAGACAAAAACTTGGGGGGCGGGGGGAGAGAGAGAGAGAGATGTATATTTTTTATTATCGTCCTTCATCCTCCATTGTCGTCTCTTGCAGCGAGTTAAGAGCAGGAGATGCCCAGCATTGTTGATGCAAGGTGCATCGACGACACACATTCAATCGCGCGGTGAGTAAGCATTATCATTCTGTGATTTTTGACATTTTTGACACTATGAACATAGCTAATGAACACATTGAGAATTGCACGCTGCCGTGGGAAGGCACGTTCCCTCGTATGATAAAGATTGGGGAGGACTGTGCAAACTCCCCCGTGCAAGGAAACTTGCATGTTTTTTTTTTTTTAAACATAAAAATGGAACAACAACCAATTAATAACATTGACATCTTGTATGATTACGAACATTGAGCTTGACAAACCTCTAACCCTCCTCGTGGTTTTCTGCAAGGTACCCTCTGAAGCAGTACGATCGGTATCTCATTCTTTCGAGGTCCACCTCTAAAACACAGCACTCGGTGGCCTCTCTCTATGTCTCTCTCTCTCTCTCTCATCCTTTAATAAATTTTTTCACTTGAGTAGTATTGAAATGGCATATATAGTTTCCAATATTTTGCTCGAGAAAGATTTAGAAGAGTTACGGCAACAAGGAGTAGATGCCTCAATGGCATCTGGAGGGGGGCGTATGCATTTAACTATGGATTGCTATGAGGTACCTTGTGATTACCAGATACCGACAATTGCCTTTTGGTCTGAAAGAGCTTGCTAAGATTTCAATATGGGTCTTAATGCATCCATGCAAACACCTTAAGAGCCAAGATAGGATCAATAGGAATTGTCGTTGTTGATTATTTCACTTTGATTTGGGTCTGCAATGCAGTCTTGAAGATTTAGTTTTGTTGGGACATTGTGAAATAGAATAACTGGAATGTGGCAAAAAGAGGCTGGGATGCACAAGTTCTGGGAGAGGCTCCTCACAAGTTCAAGAGTGGTATAGAAGCTCTTATGCAATTGAAGGCAGATAATCCAAGATTGTCCTCCATTTGTGATTGTGGACAAAAATGGCAAATCTGTTGGTCCAATTGTTGATGGCGGTTGTAACCTTCAACTTTAGAGCAGACAGAATGATCATGTTGGCAAAAGCTCTCGAGTATGCAAACTTTGATAACTTTGATAGGGTGCGTGTGCCCAAAATTCACTACGCGGGTATGCTTCAATATGATGGTGAGTTGAAGCTCCCTAGCAAGTACTTGGTGAGCCCTCCTAAAATTGCCCGGACATCAGGTGAATACTTCGCAAAGAAAGGACTCTGAACCTTTGCATGCAGGTACAGTTGGAAGAAATCATAACCAAGCACGACAGTTTTTTCCAACAGCCCCCGACTAACAAGCTCATCATGAATTTGTTTTCCTGTGTCGACGTCTTTCAAAGTGCTACATGCCTTCAAAATGCAAGCATAGGTGACTGCATCTGGAGAGAAGCCCTCGCTTCGCATCCGCTGGAAACATCCCAATGCTTCTTGGCCCTGGCCCTGTTGGGCATAACCTGCAATCAATGCATTCCAAGAGACCACATCTCGATTAGGAAGCTCATCAAGAACTTGTTGAGCTTTCAAAAGTACACCACACTTGGCATACATGTCAACCAAAGCGTTGCCAAGCATGACACTTCTTTTCAACAACCCCTGATTGACAATCTCATCGTTCGTGAATTTGTTTGCCCATACAATGTCTCGCATAATGCCACATGCCTTCAAAATGCAAGCATAGGTGACTGCATCTGGAGGGAAACCCTCACTTCGCATACAATGGAAATAATTCAAAGCTTCCTGGCCCTAGCCTTGTTGGGCATATCCTGCAATTAATGTAGTCCAAGAGATGACTTCTCGATTGGGAAGCTCGTCCAGAACTTGTTGTGCTTTCCAAAGTACACCACAATTAGCATACATGTATACCAACGCATTGCCAAGCACGACTTCTTCTCCAACAACCTCTGACTAACAATCTCGTCATGAATGTGTTTGCCGAGATCAACGTCTTGAATAATACCGCATGCCTTCAAGGCACAAGCATAGGTGACCGCATCCGGAGAGAGGGCCTCACTTCGCAAGCGATGAAATCAGCCGAGAGCGTTGTGACCATGCCCATGTCGGAACGTCTTGAATAATACCGCATGCCTTCAAGGCACAAGCATAGGTGACCGCATCCGGAGAGAGGGCCTCACTTCACAAGCGATGAAATCATCCGAGAGCTTTGTGACCCTGCCCATGTCGGGCATATCCTGCAATAAGTGTAGTCCAACCGACGACATCCCGGATTGGAAGCTCATCAACAACTTGTTGTGCCCTGACAAGTGCACCACACTTAACATACATACTGGCCAACAAGCTATGTAACCTGCAAACTGCTTGTGGAGAAGATCGAATTGCTCTTGAGAGCAACGCGGAATGCTTTTTTTACTTCGTTATTTTATTCACTTGGTAGCTTTTGATGGCGTAGTTTTTATTAGAGCTTTTCAACGCTGGGGTCAAAGAAATCAACCATGCAAGTATAGTGTTCTTTGTTTGGTGCAATGTCATGTTTTTCACTCATGTTATCAAAATGCATATGACCCCCATCGAGTAAACTTGAGTGGCTACATGCATAGAACACATTGACATAAGTGATTGCATTGGGGGAATGCCATCTTGCTGCATGCATTGAAAACAGTCTGGAGCTTCGTTGGCTCGTACTTGCTGGGCATGTCCTCCTATAAGTACAGTCCAAGAAACTACATTTGGGGAGAAACCCTCCCTCCGCATTCCTTGAAAACACCCCTTACCTTCCTGGCCCTGCCCCTGTCGGGCATATCCTGTAATCAGTGCATTCCAAGAGACGTCATTCCTTTCAGAAAGCTGGTCAAGAACTTGTTGTGCTTTCAAAAGTACACCACACTTGGCATACATGCAAGCAAAGCATTGCCAAGCACGATATCTTTTTGTAACAGCCCCTGCCTAACAATCTCATCATGACTCTGCTTGCCCATGGTAGCGTTTTGCATAATGCCACATGCCTTCAAAACACAAGCATAGGTGACCTCATCCGGAGAGAAGCCCTCACTTTGCATCCGATAAAAACAGCCAAGCACTTCCTGGCCCTGATCTTGTTGGGAATATCCTACAATCAATGCATTCCAAGAGACTGCATGCCGGACATAAAGCTCGTCAAGAACTTGTTGTGCTTTGGAAAGTACTCTACACTTGTCATACATGTCAACCAAAGCATTACCAAGCACGACAGTTTTTTGCAACAGCCCCCGACTAACAAGCTCATCATGAATTCATTTTCCCGTGTCGACATCTTTCAAAGTGCCACATGCCTTCAAAATGCAAGCGCAGGTGACTGCATATGGAGAGAAGCCCTCGCTTCGCATCCGCTAGAAACATCCCAATGCTTCTTGGCCCTGCCCCTGTTGGGCATAACCTGTAATCAATGCATTCCAAGAGACCGCATCTCGATCAGGAAGCTCGTCAAGAACTTGTTGAGCTTTCAAAAGTACACCACACTTGGCATGCATGTCAACCAAAGCATTGCCAAGCATGACAGTTCTTTTCAATAGCCCCTGATTGACAATCTCATCATGAATTTGTTTGCCCAGATCAACGTCTTGAATAATACCGCATGCCTTCAAGGCACAAGCATAAGTGACCAGATCCGGAGAGAGGCCCTTGCTTCGCAAGCGATGAAAACAGCCCAGAGCTTCGTGACCCTGCCCATGTCGGGCATATCCTGCAATAAGTGTAGTCCAACCGACGACATCCTAGACTGGAAGCTCATCAACAACTTGTTGTGCCTTGACAAGTGCACCGCACTTAACATACATACTGGCCAACAAGCTTTGTAACGTGCGAACTGCTTGTGGAGAAGATCGAATTGCTCCCGAGAGCAACACGGAATGCTTTTTTTACTTCGTTATTTTATTCACTTGGTAGCTTTTGACGACGTAGTTTTTTTTAGAGCTTTTCAGCAATGGGGTCAAACAGATCAACCATGCAAGTATTGTGTTCTCTGTTTGGTGCAATGTCATGTTTTTCCCTCATGTTATCAAAATGCATCTGACCCCATCGACTAAACCTGAGTGGATACATGCATAGAGCATATTCACATAAGTGATTGCATTGGGGGAAATGCCATCTTGCTGCATGCATTGAAAACATTCGAGAGCTTCGTTGGCCCGCCCTTGCTTGGCATACCCTCCTATAAGTGCAGTCCAAGAAACTACATTTGGGGAGAAACCCTCCCTCCGCATTCGTTGAAAACACCCCTTGGCTTCTTGGCCCTGCCCCTGTCGGGCATATCCTATAATCAGTGCATTCCAAGAGACTTCATTCTGGACAGAAAGCTGGTCAATAATTTTTTGTGCTTTCAAAAGTACACCACACTTGACATACATGTCAAGCAAAGCATTTCCAAGCACGACATCTTATTGTAACAGCCCCTGCCTAACAATCTCATCATGACTCTGCTTGCCCATGATAGTGTTTTGCATAATTCCACATGCCTTCAAAACACAAGCATAGGTGACCGCATCGGGAAAGAAGCCCTCACTTTGCATCCGATGAAAAAAGCCAAGCACTTCCTG
This sequence comes from Adiantum capillus-veneris, assembly GCF_014529385.1. Classification (NCBI taxonomy): domain Eukaryota; kingdom Viridiplantae; phylum Streptophyta; class Polypodiopsida; order Polypodiales; family Pteridaceae; genus Adiantum; species Adiantum capillus-veneris. Next base: position 118,105,357 of record NC_140940.1, read on the forward strand.
GCCCTGATCTTGTTGGGAATATCTTGCAATCAATGCATTCCAAGAGACTGCATCCCGGACATAAAGCTCGTCAAGAAATTGTTGTGCTTTGGAAAGTACAAGTACACTACACTTGGCATACATGTCAACCAAAGCATTACCAAGCACGACAGTTTTTTGCAACAACCCCCGATTACAAGCTCATCATGAATTTGTTTTCCTGTGTCAACGTCTTTCAAAGTGCCACATGCCTTCAAAATGCAAGCATAGGTGACTGCATCTGGAGAGAAGCTCTCGCTTCGTATCCGCTAGAAACATCCCAATGCTTCTTGGCCCTTCCCTTGTTGGGCATAACCTGCAATCAATGCATTCCAAGAGACCGCATCTCGATCAGGAAGCTCGTCAAGAACTTGTTGAGCTTTCAAAAGTACACCACACTTGGCATACATGTCAACCAAAGCATTGCCAAGCATGAAAGTTCTTTTCAACAACAGCCCTTGATTGACGATCTCATCATGAATTTGTTTACCCATATCAATGTCTTGCATATGCCACATGCCTTCAAAATGCAAGCATAGGTGACTGCATTTGGAGAGAAACCCTCGCTTCGCATACAATGGAAACAATTCAAAGCTTCCTGGCCCTGGCCTTGTTGGGCATATCCTGCAATTAATGCAGTCCAAGAGATGACATCTCCTTAGACATGCAGGGAAACGCGATGCAGCAGGGGCCGAGGGCCATAAGCAGGTCGGGATTAAGTCTTTTCCGTGCAGTTCGCCCTTGCAGCAGCAAACCGGGCAGAACCACATTCTTCTCCAACAACCTCTCACTAACAATCTCTGTAACCTACGAACAATCTCTGTAACATACTGGCCAACAAGCTCTGTAACCTGCGAACTGCTTGTGGAGAAGAATGTGAACTGCGAACTCGTTCACTTGGTAGCTTTCGACGGCATAGTTTTTTTTAAATCTCTTCAGCGCTAGGGTTTTTTTTAAAAAAGAGGAGCCACGTGGGCTAACGACATGCCAGATATTTGGAATTGCCCACTACGCATCGAAGTAACAAATAACTAAACAAGTCTCGTTCCTGGTTACACGCAAAAAGGAGCATTAAATGAATAACTATGCCTCCCTTTGTAACTATGCCGATTTTGGCATAGTTGTGAAGTTCAAGGCTTAGTTGGGAGGATGAATGAATAGCTAAGCCTCTCATGACCATGCAAGAGGCTTAGTTATTCATTTTGTAATGGAAATGGCCTATGAACTTTGAGAGTAGCGGAATTAGGAAATTAGGTGAAGCACTTTTGAGAGGTTACTTTGTGAGCATAGCGGGTGAACTTAATTGATGGTAGCAACATAAACATGGTACTTAGTTAACTTGGCATGAACAATACTTTTGCAAGAGAGAGAGTTTAGAGAACATGACAATAGTTGAGGATTGGATTCATATGGAGCCGGTCCCCCCTCCAATAGGCATTTGTATTATAGTTTCTTCCATCAAGAGAGACTTGGTACAATACAATCTTTGTGTTCCTTGTAACCTAGGTGATGCAATGAAGATGGAAAGCTTCATGTATCACAATCATAACATAAACTTGAAGAAAGCATTAACTATCCCAAGCCTCAGTCCCAAGGCCTCAAACACCTTTGAAGGTGGAGAGAGCTAGCGGGGAATGAGGATAGGGAAGAGGAAGAAGAAACATTCCCTAGGAGAAAGAAACAGTTTCCCACTTATCATTACTCTTCTTGCTAGCATACATAATAGCATAATAATGAAGATGGAGAAGATGGCAAGCTTAAGCGTTGAAGCATGACTCTTGGTTGGATTTGCTTTCCATAGCCAAGAGTGTTTGTGTAGGCTTTCACTCTCACAAGCTTGGAGAAGGAGGTGGTGTTCCTCAACTTTCACCAAGTGAGAATGGTTCTCCAAATGAGTGTGTGTGTGTGTGGAGTATATCCCCCTAGCACCCCCCTTGCTTGCTTGGGGCGAGTTGCAACCTTTCCACATGCTGCAAGCTCATTGGACTCTTCTCCCCCTAGCCAATCACATGCAGCATGCAGTCAAGTACATGGGTAGTCTTTTGACAAGTGTCCTCCTTACCCCTTAGAGAGAGAGAAAGCTTGAAAATATCTAGATATTTGTTGGATGGAACTAGAAGCTCATTGGACCCCTCTTTAGCCCAACCAATAGCATTCAAGCACACCATGTGGTTAAGCTTAGTGAGAGTCTGACATGTGTCCCATGCGCTCTTTTAGAATTCCCCTAACTTTGAGATTTTTATGCATAGGAAGTTTCTCAAGCAACTTCCTCATTAAGTGTGTAGGTTCTCTTTTTGACTCGAGCATCTTACCCCCCATGCATAAGAAGCTTCTCAAGCAACTTCTTCACTAAATGTGACAAGTACCTCAAGTACCTTAGCTATCGAGCATGACAAGCACCTTAGGTGGAAATCCCACCTCAAGCATAGCCCTAGCTTGCTTAAGTTTAGGTCAGGTTCCCACCTTAAGCACAGCCCTAGCTTGCCTAAGTTTAGGTTGGGTTTCCACCTCAAGCACAACCCTAGCTTGCTTAAGTTTAGGTCGGCGGGTTCCCACCTCAAGCTCAACCCTAGTTTGCTTAAGGTCAAAGGACTTTTAACACTAACCATTGGAGGTCTTTAATGAAGCTAACCCTAAGGTCCTATAAGCTTCATTAGTTAACCTTGCTCTTTGACATACCATCTCTCATTTGGGCCCCTTTACCATTGGCCCCGTGTTGAGATAGATCCGTAAGCACATGTCTATATTCTAACCCTTGTTCCTATTTATTATCCCATATTAAATGATCAGTTTAATATGAGGAAATCATTTGGGTTGGTTAGATATTAGATATTTAATGACATTACCTCTCTCTTGAAATCATAGTCGTCTTCGACTATGAGGTAAAAGAGATAAAGTCATAGTCATTAGTCAATTTGTCTTAGCGGGTAGAGGATCCCTTTTTTACCCTTCTACGTCATTCCAAGATGGATGACTAATCCATTTGGTGCTTGGGAGACGTGGTTGCCGGAAGCATGTCTGCTCTTTAGTCCATATCATACTTCCAAAGGAGAGTGACAAGTTCTACTTGGTGTATGGGAGACGTCGTCACCACAAACATGATTTTAAGCATGCATACTTCTTAAATTTGTGCACAATAAAAAGAGAACTAGTCTTATAAGACAAAAACATTTTTCATTTAAAATGCATTTTCATATGCTTACTCTAGTGCAACATTGTAAGCATTGACAAGGGTCATGTTATCCTTAAGCTAGGTTCTTTGCATCGATCTAGCATCTTTAAAAGAATAATTCTTAAACTTAATAAGACATCGTCATATAATTTTACCGTTTCTTAATACCTTGTCTTCATGTCATAGGATGGACTCAAGTTGAAGTAATTCTTCTTGATCTTCGATTTTTGGAGGGTCTGCAACAACTATTGCTTCTTTTGATGGCGCTCCTTTGTAAGGCTTACGTAGGCTTTCATGGAAAACATGGTGCATGAGCCAATGGTAGGGTAACTTGAATTAATAAGCCATCTCATTGATTGGCTTAAGAATTTAAAAAGGACCATAATATCTTTTTGCTAGTTTAACATTATATTCTTGGTGGTCCATAGGACTCTTGCCCGTAGTATGCCTTAGATGAGCCTTGAGAATCTTTAGCAAGACCCAATCATTTTCCTTAAAGGCTAAGGCTCTTCTGTGGTTATTAGCAGCAACCCTTTTTGCCTTTCCTGTGAGATGGATATAACCCCTTTAATATTTGGAAAAGATTCTTGTAGGTCTCTGTTAGGTAAAGGCGGTGTGCCTCACCGTGCTTTGCCCGTGTCCGTCGGCCAGTGTCCGACTGCCCACATTTATCTCCTTATTCTTTATACATACAAAGAATAAGGAGCTCTCACTCACATTCTCACATGGTACTCATACAATGAGATTTGGGAGCTCCACCCACATCCTTTGTTGTTCTCTCTCTCTCCCTCTCTCCCCTTCGTACTCTCTGCGCACGCACACCGCATTCGCGCACTCACAATTGGTATCAGAGCTATGGTGACCGCGGAGAGCACGACGGCTTTGAGAGCTTCGAGGCGATAGCTCGCTCGTTCTCGACGGTGGAGAGATTAAGAAAGCGTGTAAGCTTTGTGAGAATGCAATGGGAGCTTGTGAGCTCAGTTGAGAGTGATGTATGCTCTTGTGGAAGCTCAGAGAGGAGTGTGGAAGATTGTGTGTAAGTGAAGGTGCTGTCCTAAAAACTGTGTGCGCAGCAACACTGTTTTCAGATTCGTTTTTCTCCTTGTAGAATGCAGATCTGAGAATTCCTTCTCATTTGCCCATCCGTTTCGACGTGGTCTACAACTTTGCAGAAGAAATGTTTTGCAAATTCCTCACCGTTTTACTGATATTTAGCTCAGACTGACTGTATACAGAAATTGCAGGTTTTTTGTCTTCGCATAGTGTGCGAGTTTGATGCACTTTTGGAAGCACGACAGGTGCTCGAAGTTAGGTGCATAAATTTTGAGCTGAAGATGCAATTCCAGCTTGTACAGAGCTTGTGGTTTGAGGGTTTTTGGTAGATTCGGGCAACGAAGTACGGAGGCGTTTACACACCATCGAAGCGGTCTCTTGAGAGACACGGTGTTTGGAGCACACATGTGGAGTTTCTTTCATTGGTTTTCACAGGATACTTTGGCAGTGATTTTGTGCTTGGATTTATGAATGGGTTTGCATATGGTTATGGTGCATAGTTGATGCCCATTATACATGCATTTCGGCCTGCACTTTCAAGTGCCGGTGAGCTCTCTTGAGAACATTGTTTTCGCATTGATCAAGTTTTCGGATTGCAAATCTTTTGGCGCTTGCTTATGCGCGGTCACTCCGTTGATGTACGTTGAGTGTGGATTGCCATTGTATGTGAAAATGTGGAGCCATTTTGGCATTTCTACTCATTGGTTGTGTATCCTTCTTTGCTTGAGACAATGGTTTGCTCTCGGGTGGGAGAGTCTTGTGATCTTGAGCATTGTTTGCCATAGTTTTGGCATGGAGACGCTTCAGGTTAGAGGCGGTTCTCGTTCACGATCGCGACTGACATGTTGGCACTGCGGTCATGATGGGCATATTAGGCGTCGTTGCTTCAGGCGTATGAGACAACGGAAGAGGCAGATGCATGGTGCTACTATGAGGACACATGCTAGAGTGTGTGCATGTGACGGGCATGTCACTTTTGAGTCTAGCTTGCCTTCAGACTACTTTGTGTCTTGGGATAGCACATTGTCTACGCGTTTTCTACTAGACGAGCATGCATTTTTTCACGTGACTCCACGTCGTGATTTGTTTTGCTCTTTCTCTAGTGGGAGACTTGGTTGTGTGCAATTTGTTGATGGTTTAGCATATGACATAGAGGGTGTTGGAGATGTATACATGTCTTTACCTAGCAGTGCATTGCTTACGCTATGAGATGTATGTTATGTACCAGGACTTAGTCAGAGTCTCATTTCAGTGCGTCAGTTGCAGAGTAGTGGACTGTTAACCCTCACGGCTCACGGACACCCTATCACCTACGACGGACGTTGTAACCTACGGCGGACGTTGTATTATTTACTTGTAGAGTCAGGTACCGGGCTTGTCGGTCCAATAGGAAAAGGGTAAGAGTGATCGCCGATGAGAGGCGCACTCTAACTGGAACATTCAAGGGATTAGTTGGCTAAGCATGGGCGCCCAAGTGTGAATGGGGTGAGCTCATATAAAAGTCAACTAAACCTAAAATTCACTCATTCTCTCATTTGTGCAATAGAAGAGTGCTCTTGCTCCATCTCCATCTCCATCTTCTTCTTCTTCACCTCCTTGTGTGTGTGTGTGTGTGTGTGTGTGAAAGAGAGAGAGAGAGAGTGCGATCGAGCATTACGGCGGCATGACGGCGGTGAAGCGGTTGAGCGCGACGTAGCGATGTCTCCTTCTTCTTCGCGGCAAGGAATCCTCAGCATAGAGCGGTGAGTGACACACCATTGCCCTCTTTTAAGCTTACTAGTTAAGCTAGTTGTGTGCTTGGAGCCGTCTGTGGCTCACACACAGTGTTAGGCAAGTCCCTTGCTTCAACAGTGCGGCAAGGAGCGCACATTTTTGGCGCCGTTGCCGGGGAATCGCTCTGCACTAAGCCCAAGAGGCACTTTGTGCTTCTCCTATGAGTTGTTTGTAGTAGGAAAGAAGAGGAAGAGGAAGAGGAATGAGTTATTTTTCTGCAAGTTGTTAATTTCTATATTGTCTGCAAGTTCTGTGATTTCTGCATAATGTTGTGTTTTCTGTTTGCACACAGTCTTTGCACAATTAGTAGTCGTTAGCTTGTTCGCAGTGAATGAATAAGTAGGTAGACAGTTAGCAATTTATGTTTGCACACAGTCTGTACACAGTTTTTTGTCAAGGTTTGCCTGCACACAGTCTTTGCACAGTAAGGTAGTGAGAGAGGAAGTAGGTGGACAGTTAGCCCACTGTCAGTAAGGAATTAGCAGAGTGGTTAACAGATTAGTTAGTAGATTAGTTAGTGGTTAGCAGCACTGTTAGTAAGTAGATAAGGTAGTGAGCTGTCTGTGAGCTGCTGACAGAGAGGTTAGGTAGGTGTTGGCAGTGTGTGTGGCCAAGAAAGGGTCACCTAAACCGCACGCAGTCGTCGCCTCAAAAAAAAAAAGAAAAAAAAATTAAGCGTGAGTGACTGCGGGGCTACACTAAAATTTTGATCGGGATCGGGATCATTCCCCCAAGCCCAAGCCCAAGCCCAAGCCCAGGCCTCAGTCCTCAACGGCTTCACCGCCGTCGTGCCGCCGCAATGCTCGATCGCACTCTCTCTCTCTCTCTCTCTCTCTCTCTCTCTCTCTCTCTCTCTCACACACACACACACACACACACACACACACACACACACACACACACACAAGGAGGAGAAGAAGAAGAAGATGGAGATGGAGATGCTAGAAAGCATATGGAAGTCTTTGAACATGTGTGCGATTCCTTGGAAGAGCACAATGAGCTACATAAGTGTAAGGCTTTGAGTTTGACCCTAAGCGGAAAGGCTGGAGATTGGTATAGAACCTTAAGAGTAGACGAGAAAACGATCTACTCTACTCTTAGGAGACTGTTCTTAAAAGAATACATACGAGAGGGAGTACTTTGGGGTGTAGCCTCTCAGCTCCATAAAGCCGAACGAGAAGAAGGTGAATCCGTGAGAGACTTCATTAGTCGCCTAAAGAATTTGAATCCTCGATGCAATCCAAACGAGCGATTCAACAACAACCAATCACTCGATAGATTCATTAGGGGACTACGACATGAAAGTATCTATAATGGCCTAGTCATTAGAGGTATCACTACTTGGGAAGCATTCACCATGAATGCAATCCAATTGGAGGATAATTTAATGATAACAGGAGAAAGAGTGTCTACCGAGCCGAAGTCTAGTAGCTCGCAAGCATCAGGGCATGAGCCAATGAAGATAAAGCCAATCGTGAAAGAGCAAACGATATCTGAGATGACTCTGGCAGATCTCACCAAGGCCATCCAAGAAAGCCTTAGGGGTAATCGTGCTCCACAAAACACTCATATGTATCCAAGAAGGGAGCAACAATGGTGCTCAATTTGCTTGGGCCCACATACTATGAGTGAATGCCCTACTTTCAGAGTAAAGTTTAACGGGACTTGTAATGCGTGTGGTAGGTATGGCCATCAAGTGAAGGATTGCCTAATGCTTAAACGCATCATGGAAAATAGACCGCCAATAGCTTGGGCAGACTCACCTCGAGTTCCTGCATTGATGCCTACCCCACCCATGGAGCAACAGTTGCCATTACAACACATGGTCCCTAGAACCCAAAATGTGGTCCAAACCACACCGTTGCCACCTCCAGTGCTAGGACCACAACCCCCTCATCCAAGAGTTACACCTATGAACCAAATAGGTTGCGAGTCATCTAGTACTTATGTAGATTGCGAAGAAGACCATCAAGCTACTGCGCTAGCAGCAAGAGGCCAAAACATTAATAGTTTTGCCAGGAGACCACCTCTTCAGTGCTACGAATGTGGTGGACCACATCGAGTAGCTGAGTGCCCCATTAGAATGCAAAAGAATGCTGCACTAATGCAAACAAGTCAAGGGAGTGCATTGGCAATGCCAATACTCACTTGTAATCGTTGTGGCATAGATCATTTGATCGCACAGTGTCCTAACAATCCAAACGCACCGAAAATCACACCATTGAACTTAATAGAGATTGTTGATGGGACACCACCAACTATAAACATAGCACCAGTGAATGCACTCACACGGTCGATGCTCCAAAAGCAAAATTACATCCTCGAAGAGAGAGATGCTGCATCCATTGGCCGAGCGAGAAAGAAGAAAACACGAAGAAAGAAATCCCTTAATGCTTCTAGCTCAAAACCTAGTTCAAAGACTAACATAGGGACATGAGAGGATCCCGTGTATATGAATGACCCTGAGGATGACTCAGATTCGATAGAGACCACGGAGACCAAAACTGTTACTACAAAGGAAAAAGCCAGTGAGGAGGATCACGAGAGGGAATTACGACGAACACCAAAAGAGTATTCAAAGTTAAACCACCCAGTTGCGAACCCCCAAGATAAGCCACGAGAGACAAAAAATGAGGATTGCAAGAGAAAGATTGGAACCTATCCAAACCCAACAGTGGAAATTGAACGAGTCCAACAACTGAGGGGTTTGGTGGAAGAAACTCAACGAACATTAGAACCTGAACCCAAACATATCCAGATGTCGGACACAGTGTTTCCCACACAAGTTCAACCTCACAAGAACTACAGGCCGTTAGCTATACCCAATATCATTCGGGAAGAGAGTGAGGGTAGGACATCTGAAAGTGGACACACACCTTTCCTACTAGAGAGAATGTTTGGTGACGGAATGCCCGACCCCCTTGAGGAAGTGGAGATTCCATCTTCACCATTATCTTGTCAGGGTCCTACGTCCCACAAGATGCCATTAAATGTTGCCAAATTGATGGATTTCATGTCTTCAGAAGTTAGAACCACCATCATGTCCAAACTATATAAAGACCCCGAGCTAGTCTCAGCTCTTCGAGCCTTCCTCAATGGAGAATTACAGGCCGGATTACCACAGTTTGAACATATGAACAAACCTGACTCGGTAATGAATGATGAGGAACATTTAGCACCACCATCTGACCTAGCGGGACATGAATCTGTAATTGAAATACACGTTAACAAGTTAGGGCAATACTTTGAAGGTGATGAATCTAATGCTACTCTACCAATCACTACTAAAGGATTAACTGTAAAGGGGGTCCTTGACGGTGGTGCGGGAGTCAGCATGGTGACAAAGAGTTGTTGGGAGTCTATGGGGAGACCTCACCTTGAAGCCACAAGCGTAGTGGTAAAAATGGCTAATGGATCTATTGTTACGCCTATTGGAATGCTAAAGGATCTCAGGATCAAGGTCTTGGGACACAAGGTAAGGCAGACTTTCATTGTTATGGATTTTTCCAAGCATCCTATGTCATTTGAGATGATCTTAGGGCGTCCATTCATGAGGGAAGCAAAAATGGTGCATGACTGGTCCAAAAACCACGTCTACTTACAGTTCCAAGACTCTGTCATTCGAGTTGATCTTTTAAGTGGTCGAACGCATCCTCTAGGAAATAAATTCATCATTGATAATCGATCAGACACAACAATTCACTCAGGTCCATTACAGTATTGTTACACGTGTAACGAAGACACAGATATTGGGGAGAACTCTCCTTATATGGATATCCTACCCGGAATGACTGAGTCAGACAATGTCGATTGGGTGCACCTAGCGGCAACTATAGATACATGGGGAGCTAGAGGAACAACCTGGGTAACACCAGATGGGGAAGAGATACCACACATTGCACCAGTAAACATGTTAGGTGTAGCGCATGTAACATCCGATGATAAGAAAGAGGCACACCTACCTGAGAGTGAAACTGATGATTCCTCAAAGGCTTCAGGCCAATACACATCAGAAACGAAGTCTCAGGGAGAAATGGATTCAGAACCTGAGGAAACATCGAGTGAACCAAGTATAGAAACTAAACACTCAAGGCCTAGTACGACCATCTATGGTAATTTATATGAGAGTGAAGAAGATACAAGCGAAGACCTATCAGGCGAGTCGAGTTCAAACATTTACCAAAATCAAAACCTTAACAAGAAACAAAGGTCATATAAGAGACGACGATATCGAGCAAATGTGAGAGCTAGGATAAACAAGGAAAGATCTACTGCAGAATGGCTTAGCTATCTAGGGGCATGTGATGCTCATCGAAAGCTAGTAGACAATTGGGGTGAACATCTCCAGAGTGTCATGTGGTGCAGCCCGCGACCCATTGACCTCACTCAATTGGAGGTTACAGAGCCGAAATTGAGTCGAACTATAAGAAGACGTTAAAACCGAGAGTTAGCACAACAAGAAAAGGAGGCAGAACTAAAAGAAAAGTCTCTGTCAGGACAAGAGCCTGCTGACTTACATACGGCTCTGAACATTTCAAATCTTATACCACGGGGGAGTGAAAGGTTGTGTATGCCAAAGCCCAACGAATACCTACCAATGGAAGCAGTGGAGTCTATGATGGTCTAGCGGTAGTTAAAGAGATAGAATTAGTAGAACCAGGTGAGGAGTCTAAACCAGTCTTTATTGCTCAAGACCTTACCGAAACTGAAGAGGCTGTACTTAAGGAGCTCCTCAAGGAATACAAGGATATCTTTGCTTGGACATATCATGACATGAAGGGAATTCCACCTTATGTGGTGCAACATACAATTCCCATGATCAACATTGCTAAACCCGTCCAACAACGACCCTATCCAATGAATCCTAAGTACGCCAAAATTGTACAAGAGGATATTGAAAAACTTATCCAATGTGGATTCATATACCCTATTGAGCACTCAGAATGGGTTTCTCCAATAGTCATTGTGCCAAAAAAGAATGGGAAACTAAGAGTGTGCCTGGACCTCAAGAAAGTTAATGCAGCTACTAGGAGAGATCATTATCCCTTGCCATATTCAGAACATGTGCTTGAAAGAGTTGCGGGCAAGGAAGCTTATAGCTTTTTAGATGGGTACTCTGGTTACAATCAAATCACAATTGCATTAGAGGACCAAGCTAAAACTGCTTTTATCACAGAGTTTGGAGTGTTTGCATTTCGTGTTATGGCTTTTGGCTTAACAAATGCCCCTGCTACATTCCAACGATTAATAAACACTGCGTTTAAAGAATTTCTAAGGGAGTTTTGGGAAGCTTTCCTAGACGAGCTTTGTGTTTATTCTTCTTGGGCGAAGCATTTGTTATATCTACGAAAAATATTTGAAAGGTGCAGATTTTATCGCATCTCATTGAACCCTTTCAAATGCCAATTTTGGGTTAAGCATGGAGTCATTCTAGGGCATATAGTGTCCAAGAACGGGATATCCACAAATGAGAGTAAGATTAAAGCCATTGCCGATTTGCCACCACCTACGAACTATAAAGGAGTTCAAAGATTTATGGGCCATGTTGGTTATTATCGAAGGTTTATTTTAGACTTTGCCGAGATAGCGCGTCCATTGTACAAGCTTCTTATCGAGTTTCACTGGAGGGAAGAATGTCATCAATCTTATGAGTTATTAAAGAAGGCCCTAACAAGTGCTCCAATCCTGCGAACACCTGATTGGAATGTACCTTTTCATGTGCATATTGATGCATCAAACTTTGCTATTGGGTGTGTTCTAACTCAACCAGGAGAACATAAATTGGACTACCCTATTAGCTTTGCAAGTGGCCAATTAAATGATGCCAAGATAAACTACACTACTACAGAGCGCGAAGGTCTAGCTATGATTTACGCAGTAAGGAAATTTCGCTATTACCTTCTTGCTACCAAGTTTGTGTTTTATGTTGATCATCAAGCATTGCTATATTTGGTAAACAAGCTGTGTTCCACAGGTCGAATTACACGATGGTTGTTAATTCTTCTTGAGTTTGACTTCACCGTTGTTGTGAGGCCTGGGAGGAAACATGTCATGGCGGATCATTTATCTCGTATCCCTAATGGCAAAGCTCCTACGGGGGTTGATGATGAATTGCCTGATACTCCTTTGTTCATTGTTGAGACAATGCCTGAATGGAGTGAAAAGATTGTTAACTTCTTAGTTAATGGTTTTCCACCCAAAGAGCTGCGAAAAGATATAGCTCGAAAATTAATCAAGGAATGCGAACCCTATTGCTTACTGGCTGGAACTCTCTATAAGAGAGGAAAAGACGATGTTCTTAGACGCTGTGCCCGCGAGGATGAGTATTTATATATTCTACAAGAGGCACACATGGGCGTAGCTGGTGGTCACTTTTCAGGAAAGTTGACTGCCCGAAAGATCTTACAGTCAGGCTATTGGTGGCCCACTCTGTTTAAGGATGCATCACTTTTTGCAAAGGGATGTGATGAATGCCAACGCTTCAACAAGCCACAAAGAAGGGATAGGATGCCTCTACATCCCATCAAGGTAACCCAACCATTTGAAAAGTGGGCCTTAGACTTTGTAGGACCGATTAGTCCGGCTGCACGTAACACGCAATCACGATATATCATTGTGGCTACCGACTATGTAACCAAATGGGTTGAAGCAAAAGCAACACGAAAGGCGGATGCAAAAACAACAGCTAAGTTCCTCTTTGGGAACATTATCACACGTTTTGGATGCCCCTTTGAACTTGTGAGTGACAATGGAACTCATTTTATAAATGAAGTAATAAAAGAACTCACATCAAACTTCATGATATCTCACCACAAGTCTACACCCTATTATCCCCAAGCAAATGGCCAAGCTGAGAGTACCAACAAAACTCTCATCTCCATTTTGACAAAGACAGTTGAGGCTCATCGCACTGATTGGGACCTAAAGCTTACATCAGCTTTATGGGCTTATCGTACTGCGTATAAAGTTGCTATTAATTGCACACCGTTTAAGATGGTGTATGGTCAAGAAGCAGTTATGCCATGGGAGTTTGTCATTCCTAGTCTTCGAGTAGCTTCTCAAGAAGGTTGGGATGGTAACCCCTTAGTGGAGCGATTATATATCCTGGAAAGGCTAGATGAAGAGAGGCAATTAGCTGTACGAAATGCTCTAGTGGAGAAGGATAGGAGAAAGAAGTGGTTTGATAGCCATTTAAAGGATAAAGACATCAAGGTTGGTGATAAAGTTCTTATGTACGAGGTACGTAATGAAAAGAAGAAATTGAAATACGCTGGTAAGGGACCATATCGAGTGTGTGAAATTACCCCGCAAGGTACCATTCGTGTGGAGACTCTAGATGGAGTTGAAACCATTGGATTCCTTAATGGGATTAAATTCAAAAGATATTATGATCCTCTAAGCCAGGAAGAGTTGCAAGCCATCCATCAAAAGAAGGCTGCCAAGGAACAAGCAGAGCTTAGAAAAATCCAAGCAAGAGTTGAGGCTCGAGAACGACAACAACGTCTTAGACGCCAACGAGAGGCTAATCTGGGAATCACTCAAGCATTTTTCGAGGACACAGATGACGACTCATTAGAATCTGAGCCACCCCTACGATACCCAATTGAGCTAAATAGCCCCTATGGGAAAGTACTATACAATGCCTTATTAGATACGGGAGCTAAACACAAATTGTTGTCCTATGGAGTTTGGTGTCAATTAGGGAAACCGACCCAATCCCCAAGTACGATGCAAGTCAAGGGCATTAATAAAAAGAAAACTGCTATTCTTGGAGTCCTTCAGACCCCTGTTGTCTATGACAATGGAAGCATAGTGCAGAGGTTTCTAGTCATGCCCGCGGGAGCTATGGAAGGCAACGTAAACCTGGGACGCACGTGGATGTTGGCAACCAAATGCACTATTGATTGGGATACTGGTAGTGTCACGACACGACCACTGACTCTTACCCCTATCATTCAAGCAAAGTCACCTATGTTGCAAACTCTAGCAAAGTTGAAGGATAGCCAACATTCACAAGCCAAGGTGGTTAACTCGTCTTTGCCGTCTACCCATGAACCTAGCACTTCAACACTTGTAGTTGCAGCAAGGAGTAATATTGCAAGTACTCAACCTGCACGACCTAAGAGTACATATCAATGGGTCCCCAGGGCCTTACTTCCAACTACCTCAACCCTCCCATCCATTCCAAGAAAAAATTTCCCCGGAAAACCAAGAGCGCGCCCTAGGAGAGTCAAGACCAAATCACGATGGATTCCAAAACAACTATTAGAAGCCCAAGGCTACTATGATGGAAATGAGTAAATTTTGGTACCTAAAGGTAAAATGTGTCCTTCCCTATCGACAACAAACCCATATGAGTCAAACAGTGTAACACTAAAGCCAATGGCAGACGGTTGGAAGGGAAAGATCACAGAATGCTATACACCTAGTCCGGAGCTAGTTTGGGCTCCAAGGAAAAACCAATTTATTCCACCTAGCTTGGGAAGGGGGGAGTTCCATGAAGCTTCTAGCTCCTCATGTAATACATCCATAGAGGTAAAAGCTTCTACACAGCCTCCACCTACAATAGTGGACCTCCATGAAGCTACAAAGGAATCCACACCTTCCAGTGTTCAAGAATCACCTGATGAACCACTTCAAGTTCGATCCTGGGAGAGTACCTTACCACCCTTGCAACTCAACGAGGCACCTAAGGTAATAGAAAACTACTGGCAAAAATCTTCACCTATAACAACTTGGAACAACTGGTTTCAAAGGGTGACGACATCATTTCAAACGGTATGATCTACCCAAGGAAGGGGGGAGTGTTTGTGGACATCCATTATTCACTTGCTTCCCTCTCAACCTTTCTCCCTGACCTCTTAATCTCCAATCTTAGGGAATGTATATATAAAGCCTTATACTCACAAAACAAGATAAAAAAGTAAAAGAGCAAAAGCCATAACACAAAATTATAAAAGCAAATTATGCACAAGAACATGACCCTTGTAATATTTGCACTCTAACCATCATCTATTTGCGTGTACAGATATGGCTAGTATGCTAGAGTCATCCACTCCTGCCTTGGGTAAGAGGTACCCTTGTTACTTTTCACAAATATTTGACATGGTCTTTTCAGTGCTTGCATGTGAATGGGATTTGATAGGTACGCTAGCATGTGAGAGGAATTTTGAGGAGTTAGAATGGCTGATACGTCTCTTGACCACGTCTGATCCATACTTAGTAGAGAGCGTTTCTCCCATTGCACAAGCCTACCCTTTTGACCAAGATGACTATAGGCGTCTAGTGACCTTCTTAGTAAACATGGGCACCTATGATGAAGAAGAAAATTTATAGGACTACACGGATGGCCAATATGGTCTCATGGATGATGACTTTGTTTATCTTGACGACAAGGATAGGGGTTTAGCCTTAGGGTTTCCCCCCAACCTCTACAATATCCTATTCCCTTGACTCTCTAAGGGGAGTGCAAATCATTAGGTTAAGGTTCCTTATGTTTTTTGTTGTGTTCAATAAGTGTTGCTACCTTTTCCCACTAATGTGCCTCCTGGAGGTATTCCTTTTGTTTCCTAGTGTGTACAGGAGCGTGTTGCTATTGATAGGATTTGGACCTTCATGGAACCTTTCTCTCGTTCACACTTCAGATCAAGCGTGACCATCAACACAAACAGGTGTTTTTTGTCCATTAGCATTGCCCCTATCTATTTTGCATCCATGTTTGTCTGCTTTAATTGTGATTGGTAGCCTAATATTCACCGCATTTGCTTAGTATCAAACATTTAATTCAATGTAATTTTTTGTCGTAATCACTTGTCTAGGTTTAAAAATCAAGCAGTCCGACTAAGCTAGTTTGACCAAGCTAGGTGTTAGAAATCTTCTCTTAATACCATGGGGAATGCCTTCCTAATAAGCAATGGTTACTTAGGTTCTTAATCCGATTTAGGCAGCATTGTGTGAAATGTACTAGGGCTTTCTAGTGGGCTTGACCCTATTGACCTTTAGCTTAAGTATTATAAAGGGAGTTTACTAGTGTGATGAGCCTGGGGAGGTGTATCAAAGTTATATGAGCCCCCAAAGCTACAAAATTAAAATGATGAAAACAAACAACACAAAAAAATATCAAAGTGCCACAATGTAAAATTTTAAGTTGGAAGAGAAATCTCAGCTTGATTTGGTACTTCACTCACATGTATTGCCTATGGTACTAGAGCCCTAGAGGTTCCCAGTGTGGGCGCTTTTCCTTGAAAAGCAAAAAACCCAAGGCATACAAAATAAGCACACACATCAAAATTGAATCACTGTGAAAAGACTTTGGGGGGTCAAAGAAAAGGTAATCAGTCAGGCGATGATTTCATGAGAAATTCCTTTTATCGTAGCTTAACTACAAGGTCTTCTAAGTATAGCCTCTAGTCAGCCTCGAACATGAAATACTTGGCTCTCGCGATTAAACAACTTAATTAACCAGAGAAAATTAAGAAGCTTACCCATGGTATTAATAGTTGATCTTTAGTGCCTTTCGACCGTTAAATTAGCGACCCCAGACTTGTTTAATTTTTTACCTTTACATCTGTTTATGCATTTGATTACATTGCAATTAATGCTTATTGCTGACAAATTGTTTAAAATTCTGTTACCAATCAATTGTCTGCCTAAAATTGCGTATGCTTTTTAATCGCTTATGAGAATGCAATTACTGTGCAATGTTGTTTGATTTTGCAGTGACTGAAGAAGGCTAAGGACATTCATCTCAAATGCTCTTCCACCTCGACCAACGAGCTTCAACTCAATAGATTCCGAGGACGAAATCTACATCAGGAAGGGGGGCATGTTAACCCTCACGGCTCACGGACACCCTATCACCTACGACGGACGTTGTAACCTACGGCGGACGTTGTATTATTTACTTGTAGAGTCAGGTACCGGGCTTGTCGGTCCAATAGGAAAAGGGTAAGAGTGATCGCCGATGAGAGACGCACTCTAGCTGGAACATTCAAGGGATTAGTTGGCTAAGCATGGGCGCCCAAGTGTGAATGGGGTGAGCTCATATAAAAGTCAACTAAACCTAAAATTCACTCATTCTCTCATTTGTGCAATAGAAGAGTGCTCTTGCTCCATCTCCATCTCCATCTTCTTCTTCTTCACCTCCTTGTGTGTGTGTGTGTGTGAAAGAGAGAGAGAGAGAGAGAGAGAGAGAGAGAGAGAGAGAGAGAGAGAGAGAGAGAGAGAGAGAGAGAGAGAGAGAGAGTGCGATCGAGCATTGCGACGGCACGACGGCGGTGAAGCGGTTGAGCGCGACGTAGCGGCGTCTCCTTCTTCTTCGCGGCGAGGAATCCTCCATGGCAGGAGCATAGAGCGGTGAGTGACACACCATTGCCCTCTTTTGAGCTTACTAGTTAAGCTAGTTGTGTGCTTGGAGCCGTCTGTGGCTCGCACACAGTGTTAGGCAAGTCCCTTGCTTCGACAGTGCGGCAAGGAGCGCACATGGACATTGTGTATTGCTTAGATAGCAATCATTTCAGATGCATAGAGGATCACTGGTGATAGCCAAATGTGCTAGGAGTGGTCTGGTATACCCTTTGCATATTTCTGACACACGAGGCGGTATAGTCTCTGTGTATTTGCAGCCATGTTTGGAGCGAGAGACGAGGTGTGTCTCTATTGCAGATGTGTTGCATGGAGAGTAGGTTGTGCATTTGTCTTGTGGTGACGTTCACACAGACAGTGGTATCTCTGGGAATGCACAACTTTGTCAGTCATCAGTTGAGGTGACATCAGTTGAGCCAGAGACCGATGCATTGTTCTATGATGCGTCTGATATGTTTGAGGGCGACAATGTCCTTCAGACAATTGTGTGTGATTAAAGTGGTGCTAATTTTTTGGTTTTGCAATCATTCTCAGCGGACATGCCTTTGCCAGAGGATGTTGACATGGTGATGCATAGTCAGGTGGTTCCTGATGAGGATGCATATGGCACTGAGGTTGCTGACAGGGATAGGTTGGCACACATAGTGCATGTTTCGTCGGCTTTCGGGTCTCTCATGTCTGACCTTTTGGTCTCGAGACCTGATCTTTCCTATGCGGTTGGTGAATTTGCAGTGGGAGTTGTCAGTCGTGCGATGACTGACACTGGCATTGTGGAGCCATGCAGGTCGTCACTCGATACCTGCATCAGGAGTATCATCGTAGCTCTAGCCGTAGTGGTATGCATGTTGCATCTACACTAGAGCGGTTACAGAGTGAGCCAGTGGGCATAGGTTGAGAGTCGTCTTCTCTAACCTCTTGTATATACTAGTTGTAGGCTAGTCTTCTCACCACTTATTGGCACATAGCCTTTAGTGGGAGAATGTTAGGTAAATGTGGTGTGCATCACTGTGCTTTGCCCGTGTCTGTCGGCCAGTGTCCGACTGCCCACATTTATCTCCTTATTCTTTATACATACAAAGAATAAGGAGATTTCACTCACAGTCTCACATGGTACTCATACAGTGAGATTTGGGAGCTCCACCCACATCCTGTGTTGTTCTCTCTCTCTCACTCTCTCTCCTTCTCTCTCTCTCTCTCTCTCTCTCTCTCTCTCTCTCTCTCTCTCTCTCTCTCTCTCTGCGCACGCACATCGCATTCGCGCACTCACAGTCTCAGCTATATTCATCAGCAGCAAAGATCTGCCCATGTACTTTAAGTAGTAAGGGACTTTTGGATCTTCCTTCTTTTACCTCAAAAGGTGCTTTTCCCGTGGAAGTATGTACAATGTTATTGTAAGCATACTCCATATGAGGTACATACTTCTATCATTGAGAACATTGATCTACTTCCATGACATAGGCTTTTAGTATATCAAGAATTGTTAGATTAGTTATTTCACTTTGGTCATCCGTTTGTGGATGATAGGCCGAAAGAGAAATTTAATCTACTTCCTAGATTCTCAAAGAGACCCTTCTAGAAATTACTGGTCATTCTAGGATCTTTGTCCGACACTATGGGTGTTGGAAATCCATGATGCTTGAAAATTTGAGATCTGAAGAGGGTTGCCATTTGATGTGCCTTAATAGTCTTTTTGACAGGCATAGAGTGTGTTTTCTTGTTAAGCCTATTGACGAAAACAATCCAAGTTGCCTCCCTCGATCAATCTTCAACTTTTGGTATACCACACATTTTGAAACATACTCTTGTATGTTTACTTTTCATGGTAGACCAACAAAAATACATTTCTACTCCTCGAAGAGTAGACTATGGAATCCCTCTTTGCCCCGCATAAGGAGAAGTATGGGACTCATACATGACTTTCGTATTGTATGGTTGATTAACACATAGCCTATTGCCGTTTGGAAGATAACCATCCTTCAAGGTGAATGGTTCTTTTTCCCCCCCCCCCTCTTGAAAAGGCTGTAGTTACATGCTTAAAGTCTTGGTCAGTAGCATACTCATCTATCATAAAAGATAGATCATTGTGAGTTGCTATAGACACCACATATACCCTTGGTCGTTGTGAAAGTGCATCGACAGCTTGATTGTGCTTGCCAACAATGTGAGCAATATGAAATTTAAATTGCGAAAGAAAATTTCCCACCTCATTTGTTTGTCGAAGAGCTTGGTTTGTGTCATGAAGTTCTTGAGGCTTTGTGATCCATTTGTAGGATGAATGGAGTCCCCAAGAGATAGTGTTTCCACGTGCTTAGGGCATATAAAATAGCTAGTAGCTCTTTTTGTATTTTCCCAATACTCACTTATCGAAGTTGAGTCTTTGACTCTCATATGCTATGGCATGCCCTTCTTGCAGCAAAATAGCTCCAAGGCAATTACCACAAGCATCACATTGGACCTCAAATGGCTTTGAGAGATCTAATAGTGTGAGCACATGTTGAGAGATAAGATTCTCCTTAAGCTTCTCAAAAGCTTCTTGCACTTTTGCAGTCCATGAATACTTAACGTTTCTTTTCGTTAATTCATGTAATGGGCTTGCTATTAGCGAGAATTTTTTCTATGAAGCATCTATAGTATGCACACATACCTATGAAGCTTCGTACCTCATGTAGATTCCTTAAATTAGGCCATCCTTTTATTATGTCTAACTTTGTTGGATCCATATGGGTGTCATCATTAGAGATAATGTGACGAAAAAATTCACTTTTATTTTTATTAATGAAAAGCTTATTCTCTGTCACAACTTGAAAGATTACCTGGAGGTGTCGCTTGTACTCCTCAAGAGAATTTGAATGGCGTGAAGATTTTGTCCATCATGAGTTTGAATGCCTCTGGAGCATTTGTTAGGCCAAAACTTGTAAATGATCAAATAGATCTTCTACCCATGGCATGGAAAATCTATCTTTGATAGTGATCTTATTTAGTGCTCTATAGTCGACACACATGTGATATGTGTCATCTTTCTTTTGCACTAAAAGCAAGGGTGAACAAAATGGAGAAGAGCTAGACCTCACCATCTCTTTTTCCACCAATTCATGCACTTGCCTCATGATCTCCTCTTGTTGAGCTTGTGAAACTTGATAAGGAGGCTTGTTAGGCGGTGAGCTTCTTGGTAGGAGATCAATTTCATGGTCATCATCCTTCATTTTAGAGGTAGCTTACTAGGGATGTCATCAATGAAAACATCTTGGAATCCATTTAGGAAATAGACAACTCTAATTCATCTTGATTCCCTTTATTGCAAGGATATGGTGTTCCCCAACTCATGAACATGTATGTACATGCTCTTTTCCCTGTAGGTGAAGTAGATTCTCCTTTCAAGGAGAGTCATGTTCGAAGCCATGCGGTTAAACCATGGTGCCCAAACGATAGCATTTTCATGTTTGAGAGGGGAGATGAAGAAATCCTTTTTGTTCACATAGATTTGGATATGAAGCCTTAATTTTCTAGTTAAGGAAGTAATTGAGACGTCTTGTCCCTTGATAGCTCCATTGGCTTTCAATGCATCTCCCATCTCGTGGGCTTGTATGCCTAGCTTGGTGGTCAATTCCGTGGATATGAAGTTGTGAGTTGAACCACGGTCAAAAAAAATAAAGGCATCATGCTCTTGCATCTTTCCCCAAGCATAGGAAAGGACAAATCCTTGGCAAGGAGCATCCTCTTTTGGAGCTTCAAACATAGAGGCTCTAGGAGTCTCATTGAGAGCAATTCTCTTGGGGCAAGGACGATAACCATGGCCTTGCTCCCCACACTTGAAACATTTATGGTCCTTATGAAAAGCTTCTAGCTCTTTAGGAGACAGTTTATCTTTACCTTTGTAAACTCCCTTCTCCTTGGACCGATTGTTTTTGTTGTTGTTGGAATGGCCTTGGGAAGAATTTGGGCATTGGATTTCCCCTTGGCATCACTTTTGTCTTTATTTTCCATGGGCTTGACATTCCATCTAACCCCTTTTTGGAAATTGATGCTCAAAGCAAACATGGTGTGGTGGATTACCTTGGTGATAGAAACAGGCCGTCGAGAGTTGACATACTCGGCCCTCTCTTTGGGTAATCCCGCACAGAATTGTTTCTTTTGCACGACAAAGTCTATCTTTTGAAAGATAGTAGTCTTGAGATGTAAATCCTAAAACTTGTCCACATATTTGTGGATAGACTCATGAGAGAGAATCTTTAAACTTCACCATTTCGTAAGCACTTTGTCCTTTGCATCACTTGCAAGGAATTGCTTCATGATGGAAACTCGTAGAGTTTTCCATGTCGTTGGGGCTTCGCCATTGCTTTGAAGGCTAGCCCACCATTGACGAGCCGATTTTTGGAAGTGCATAGCTACATGGCGTAGCTTGGAGGACTCCGTGAAGCCCTCGTCTCCAAAGGCCGCATCAAATTGTTGGATGAAGGCCAATACTTTGTCGGTAGCACCAAAGGTGCCATCATAGGTGAGAAAAGAGATACTCTTTCCTCCCTCTTTGAACTTCTTGAGCTTTTGTGACCTTCGCCATGTAGGGTAAGATTTGCGATGTCCTCCCCTCTTATATTCTCTAGGAGAATAGCCATAGCTTTCATCGGTAGAGGAGGAAGGTGAAGAAGAAGAAGAAGAGGGTGACCTCTTTCTTGCCCTTTTCTTCCTTGGTTTCCTCTCCTCCCTTTTGGAGTGACGAGGAGAAGGACTATGGGTTAACGGTTTCCTCTTGGGAGGAGTTGGCGACCGTTTAGTCCTCCTTCTTCGTGGAGCAACATCTTTGAGGAACTTAGGGAGTCATTACTTTCTCGTTCTTTGGATTCCTCCTCTCGTATGGGAGAGAATCTTCTTTTGGGGGTCTCACCAAGAGGCCTCTTAAGCTCTCTCTCCTCTTTGAGAGGAAAGGAAATCCCATAAGCACGAAGTTGTTGAGTAACTTTGGCTTGCAAAGAGGGGTTGCCCATAGCTTGTTGCAACCTAGTAACAAGATAATTAACAAACATGGGGGCATCATCATTAACAACCTAGTAACAAGATAATTAACAAACATGGGGGCATCATCATTAACAACTTCCTGTGCAAAATCAAAGTTATCAATGTTCATTCTACTCTCTTGGTTATTGTCAGCCATGTTGATTAAACTTAGGTGTTTACTTAGTGTATGCTTTGGCAATTCAAAACCTTAGTTGCTACTCCTCTTAGCCTTTGAAAATAGGCACTTAAGTATCTACACCCACGGCTCGAATTGGTTAATTATAGAGAGTAGTGGAGTGAGTCTAACATAGCGAATTTGCCGAGGGATAGCTCCTTTCAGACTTCTTATGGATCAATAATGGTAAAGCCGTAGGCAAGTCTAAAAAGACTCCATTATTAAGACCAAAGCTCCCGAGGTGTGCATCATTTCCCACATAGTGGGCTCAACAAAATCGATAATAGATCCCAGTCCCACTTACCCTAATATAATTAACAAAATCAACCATTAATAGGCTACTTAAGGACCTCTCTTCTTAAGCAAGAAAAGAGAAACCAAATGCTCTGATACCAATGTAATGGAAATGGCCTATGAACTTTGAGAGTAGCGAAATTAGGAAATTAAGTGAAGCACTTTTTGAAAGATTACTTTGTGAGCATAGTGGGTGAACTTAATTGATGGTAGCAGCATAAACATGGTACTTAGTTAACTTGGCATGAAAAATACTTTTGCAAGAGAGAGAGTTTAGAGAACATGACAATAGTTGAGGACCGGATGCATATGGAGCCGGTTTCTCCCATCAAGAGAGACTTGGTACAATACAATCTTTGTGTTCCTTGTAACCTAGGTGATGCAATGAAGATGGAAAGCTTCATGTATCACAATCATAACATAAACTTGAAGAAAGCATTAACTATCCCAAGCCTCAGTCCCAAGGCCTCAAACACCTTTGAAGGTGGAGAGAGCTAGCGGGGAATGAGGATAGGGAAGAGGAAGAAGAAACATTCCCTAGGAGAAAGAAACAGTTTCCCACTTATCATTACTCTTCTTGCTAGCATACATAATAGCATAATAATGAAGATGGAGAAGATGGCAAGCTTAAGCGTTGAAGCATGACTCTTGGTTGGATTTGCTTTCCATAGCCAAGAGTGTTTGTGTAGGCTTTCACTCTCACAAGCTTGGAGAAGGAGGTGGTGTTCCTCAACTTTCACCAAGTGAGAATGGTTCTCCAAATGAGTGTGTGTGTGTGTGGAGTATATCCCCCTAGCACCCCCCTTGCTTGCTTGGGGCGAGTTGCAACCTTTCCACATGCTGCAAGCTCATTGGACTCTTCTCCCCCTAGCCAATCACATGCAGCATGCAGTCAAGTACATGGGTAGTCTTTTGACAAGTGTCCTCCTTACCCCTTAGAGAGAGAGAAAGCTTGAAAATATCTAGATATTTTTTGGATGGAACTAGAAGCTCATTGGACCCTTCTTTAGCCCAACCAATAGCATTCAAGCACACCATGTGGTTAAGCTTAGTGAGAGTCTGACATGTGTCCCATGTGCTCTTTTAGAATTCCCCTAACTTTGAGATTTTTATGCATAGGAAGTTTCTCAAGCAACTTCCTCATTAAGTGTGTAGGTTCTCTTTTTAACTCAAGCATCTTACCTCCATGCATAGGAAGCTTCTCAAGCAACTTCCTCATTAAATGTGACAAGTACCTCAAGTACCTTAGTCATCCAGCATGACAAGCACCTTAGGTGGAGTTCCCACCTCAAGCACAGCCCTAGCTTGCTTAAGTTTAGGTCGGGTTCCCACCTTAAGCACAACCCTAGCTTGCTTAAGTTTAGGTCCGGTTTCCACCTCAAGCACAACCCTAGCTTGCTTAAGGTTCCCACCTCAAGCACAACCCTAGCTTGTCGGGTTCCCACCTCAAGCTCAGCCATAGTTTGCTTAAGGTCAAAGGACTTTTAACACTAACCATTGGAGGTCTTTAATGAAGCTAACCCTAGGGTCTTTTAAGCTTCATTAGTTAACCTTGCTCTTTGACATACCATCTCTCATTTGGGCCCCTTTACCACATTGGCCCCGTGTTGAGATAAATCCGTAAGCACATGTCTATATTCTAACCCTTGTTCCCGTTTATTATCCCATATTATATGATCAATTTAATATGAGAAAATTATTTGGGTTGGTTAGATATTAGGTATTTAATGACACATTTAATGCTCTATCTGGGCATAGTTGGCTTAGTTATCTGTAACTAATAACTAAGCCTCGCGTAAACATAGCCTTACCAACATTCCAATCCGATCAAGTCCACTCATGTGAGTATGTGCATACATATCTAACTGTGTATGTGTATATATATATGTGATGTGTGTCATGAGAAGATGTATAAAGATAGACACACACATACATATGCATATACACATCAACCCCACATCACATTCTCTCTATCTCTTTCTTGTTGTCATCCCTAGCCACGTCCTCCTACGGTGTGCACATGCACCTTGTGCTCCTCGCCATCGATTGAAAAGTGCAGCATGCCCACGAACCCTCCTACAGGGATCGACTGCTTGCTCCACTGGCTCTATTGGAACATTAAGTGCTTGGAGAATCTAATGTAGCACAGTTGTGTGCCGTTTGGGGTCGCTCTTGTATGTCAACCACGCAATTCTCCTAATTTAAAGGGACTGCCTTCCCACCATCTCTAGTCAGAACCATGGAGAAGCATGTGTGCATTTTCTAGGGCAATGGATGGCCGGTTGCACTCTCTCTTTTCCACTGGTTGTCTCCTGCATGTACACAACCTCTCTCTCTCTCTCTCTCTCTCTCTCTCTCTCTCTCTCTCTCTCTCTCTCTCTCCACACACACACACACACACACACACACACACACACACACACACACACACACACACACACACACACACACACACACATCGGAAGTTGGCAAATGTATGAGCTACTAACATGCGTTTGGTATCTTAAAATTCTACTAAAATGCCTCAAGCTCACCCTTTCAACTCTCTCTCTCTCTCTCTCTCCCCCCCCCCCCCCCCCCCCCCCCCCCCCCCCCAACCCCTCCTTATAGATGCTTGGGCTAGCTGAGTGGATGCTTTAGTATCCCTGGCTATTCAACTCCCTCCTTCACTATCTATCTAGCTCTTGCAATCACCTTTCTAGCTCCCATGCTCCATTAGTCGGACAACTCTATTGGTTTGCACATTGGTGGCACCACATGGATGTTGCATGCTTCTGATCACCACATTGATCCCAAATTGACTATTCATGCTCTCATGTCTCGGTCGCTACCTGTTGACGTTCACCACCTAGAGACCTCCTACTTTGTACAACGTGGAGAGCCTCTTAAGCTATTACAACCCCTTCAATGCTTGGAGACATGGTGGCTTGCAATCACCATATGGACCTAAAACTGATTGTTCATGCTTTTGTGTCTCGATTGCTACCTATTGACGTTCACCACCTAGAGACATGCTACTTTGTGCCACGTGGAGAGCCTCTTGGGCTATTACAACCCGCTTAATGCTTGGAGACATCATGGCTTGACCACGCCGTCTTGTGAACTACCTACCCACAATAGAGAGAGAGGGGGGGGGGGGGGGGTGCGGAGGGGGATTACTTGACAATATCAGCATCGTCGATTGCAACTTCTTGGGTAACTCTCTCTCTCTCTCTCTACTGTAGCAATGGTGGGAGTCTCTCTTTGGTGTGCAGTGATGTCGTCTATGTGTGTGTGTGTGTGTGTGTGTGTGTGTGTGTGTGTGTGTGTGTGTGTGTGTGTGTGTGGACTACCTCTTTGATAGCCGCTCTAATTGTTCACCTTTCCCTCCTAACTTTCAGCCATCTCTCTCCAAGCTTTTCACTCTCACCATTTCTTGCCTAGTTGCCACGTGCAATCACCTAAACAATGTTCTCCATAATAGAGCTATCATCTATGGCAACCAACATTGAGGCTAGTAGATCATAGGCCACGTGCAATCACGTAAACAATGTTCTCCATAATAGAGCTATCATCTATGGCAACCAACATTGAGGCTAGTAGATCATAGGCATAAAAAGGCACTTCAAAAGCAAGTTGGCCATGGAGAGCGTGCTTGCATTCCCTAGGTGGAGGTTCAAAACTTTGGAGGAGGTACTTCCATGGAATTTTCTCTGTCTCCTCCCTTACACATTCCAACCGCTCTTAATTATTCATGCATGCTCTCTACCCAGCTATTATCACTACCATGATCCACCTCTCTCTCTCTCTCTCTCTCTCTCTCTCTCTCTCTCACACACACACACACACACACACACACACACACACACACACACACACACACATAGACAAAAACATCTATTTTGTGGAGTAGGGGAGCCTTGACCCCATCCCGTATGGTCTGCAAAGAAATCAAGCTATGTGTGTACTATTTTCAAAGAAACTATTATATAGATTGCCTCATAAGCAGGTTGTGCTATTGTAATTAACATGAGGTCTTGGTGCTTACTTGATTTGTACAACATGGTTACCATCACTGCGGACTCTAGCCAAGCCACAAAATGGGCTCTACATAAATGTCAGCCTGCTTGGCCTACGCTTGCATTGTGTGATTGGTTGAGTAGGCCATTCCTCATTTTTTATGTGCTTTTTGTGCATGCAGTGATATGTTTAAACATCTAGAATGTGAAAATGAAACATGCAAGTATAATGGTTACGATGTTTCTCCCTTAAGAGGTGGGTGCACGTTTAAAGAACCAGATATAGAGCGTTTACAAAGGATTTTTTTAGTTATTCATTTAATGCTCCCTTGTGTGTGTGACCAAGAATGAGGCTTAGTTATTTGTTCAAATAACTGATAACCAAGCCTCGCATGATAATAGCCTAAGAGCGAGTGAGACCCGCCAGAGGTGGGTCACGTGAGCTCGTTGTTTAAACATCACTGTGTTTAAGCAATCAATGATACCCAATAATCCATTGGGGTAACTACCATGGAGGGGGAGAACACTGATAATTAGAATCTCTTTTGTTGGAGAAGGAGTGTCTTGTTATCTCTCTATGAGTGTCTTGTTATGTAAGGTCACTTAAGTCCAAATGTTCTATGATAAGTCAAGGTTATAATAGTTCTATAGAAAGGAGCTTGTTAACCCTCACGGCTCACGGACACCCCATCACCTACGACAGACGTGTATTATGTATTTGGTAGAGTCAGGTACCGGGCTTGTTGGACCAATAGGAAAAGGGTAAGAGTGATCGCCGATGAGAGGCGCACTCTAACTGGGACATTCAAGGGATTAGTTGGCTAAGCATGGGCGCCCAAGTGTGAATGGGGTGAACTCATATAAAATCCAACTAAACCTAAAATTCACTCATTCTCTCATTTATGCAATAGAAGAGTGCTCTTGCTCCATCTCCATCTCCATCTCCATCTTCTTCTTCTTCACCTCCTCGTGTGTGTGTGTGTATGTGAGAGAGAGAGAGAGGGAGAGCGTGTGTGCGATCGAGCATTACGAAGGCACGATGGCGGCGAAGCGGTTGAGCGCGGCACGACTGCAGCTTCTTCTTCATCACGGCGAGGAATCCTCCATGGCAGGAGCATAGAGCGGTGAGTGACACACCATTGCCCTCTTTTGAGCTTGCTAGATTAGTCTTGTTGTGTGCTTGGAGCCATTTGTGGCTCGCACACGGTGTATCGGCAAGTCCCTTGCTTCGACAGTGCGGCAAGGAGCGCACATTTTTGGCGCCGCTGCCGGGGAATCGCCCTGCACCAAGCCCAAGAGGCACTTTGTGCTTCTCCTATGAGTTGTTTGTAGTAGGGAAGAAGAGGAAGAGGAAGAGGAATGAGTTGTTTTTCTGCAAGTTGTTAATGTCTATGTTGTCTGCAAGTTCTGTGATTTCTGCATAATGTTGTGTTTTCTGTTTGCACAGAGTCTTTGCACAATTAGTAGTCGTTAGCTTGTTTGCAGTGAATGAATAAGTAGGAAGGCAGTTAGCAATTTCTGTTTGCACACAGTTCTGCACACAGTTTTCTGTCAAGGTTTGGCTGCACACAGTGTTTGCACAACAGGTAGTGAGAGAGGATGTAGGTGGACAGTTAGCTCACTGTCAGCAAGCAGTTAACAGATTAGTTAGTAGATTAGTTAGTGGTTAGCAGCACTGTTAGTAAGTAGATAAGGTAGTGAGCTGTCTGTGAGCTGTGAGCTGTTGACTGGGAGGTTAGGTAGGTGAGAGTGCGTGTGGCCAAGAAAGGGTCACCAAATCCGCGCGCGGTCGTCGCCAAAAAAATAAAAATCTTAAAAAAAATAAATAAAAAAACCAAAAATATTTAAGCGTGAGTGACTGGGGGGCCACACTAAAATTTTGATCGGGATCGGGATCGTTTCCCCAAGCCCAAGCCCAAGCCTCAGCCCTCAGTCTTATGATATATACTAGACTCACTCTTATATATATACCCTACCCCCTCAAGAGGGAATGAGAGCATGTGGGGGAAGTCCTCCACTCTCCTCCCTTCTCTTCCCACTTGCACCCTTAGACTTTTTAATTCGGGCCTAATTCCCTACTAGAAATTGACGGTCTTAGGGATTCCGAGGGCATAAAGTGACCAAACGGAGGGCTGTAAAGCACGGCACATCCCTCTGACCAAGACGCTCGTTTTGAGCTATCATACGTTCTATTCTATAGCTGGGTCAGAAAAAAAAGGACCAAAAAATCAAAAAATAAGAAAAGACTTGGGTTGCAAAACACCCAAAATTACTAGGTGAGCAGCCTTTACGGGCCCTCACTGACACTTCTAGGGGATCCAAGTCATATGAACCTACGCTCTGGACGAGTGTTAGAGCACGAGCATATTAGTAGTGCCTCCATTTACGCGGGCACCCATTATTCCTCCACCCTAGGTTCTGGACCTTCGGCCGAGACTCAAGGTAGCGCGACCCAAGATCCTCATATCGCATCTAGTGATTCTTCCTCTGACTACAAAGTCATGGAGGGGTATCCTACACCAAACCCTGATAGTTCAAGTCAAGACATGCATGCCATGGGCCCACGGCCCGAGTCCAGCGTGTTTAGCCGCTTAAAAGAGACCCTTAGTAGAGCTACTCGCTCCGAACATGCGGTTAATGAAATAAATGAAGGGAGTGGGGAAGTAAATTCGTCATTCATGCCTAAAATGGACCCTATGCTTCTTGAGAGTGTGCATGTGAATGTTCCATCCACTGCACCTCCTGATCCTTTAGGACCATCTCCCTCTGAGGTTTTACTACCCGATGGTAGGAGTCTTGCCGAAGTGCAAGAGATCGAACGCTATATGCAAGCAACAAGGGAGAGGGAAATTGAGAACCTACGAGGGCTAGAACAAAGTCGAGCCCTGAAAGCAAAGGCTCCTATGACAACAATCATGCCAGCCGAGCAACCAAGTGCTCCTAAGGTCGTAGTCATGGAGGGGCAAGCTATGGGGAGCAATAATGCTTCCACTTCAAGGGAAACCTCCAGCACGCCGGGCCTAGATGGGATATTCCTAAACAAAAATTGGGAGTATGACCTACAAGCAGAAGCTTTAACTGATCGGTACACAGGACACACCTATCATGTGGGTTGGTTAGATGTTCTACAATCCACATCGGGTGCTACTAGCATAGATGAGCAACAACAGAAAGTCTGTGATGTCCTCCATAGGATTGTCGAGTTAGAAAGACAGAACACAGGGATCAACATGCCTTCAACAGGCCTGATGAGATTCTTGGATACGGGAAAGGCCAACCAACCAACCCTATCACAAATGGAGACTCCCTTAGTGATCCCCATTGATCCTCCATATGTTGTTTCGCCAAGAGCCTCAGTACAATCTGAGCCCACAAGTGGCAGCTTTACCTTTCCAGATCTAGCTCATCTTTCTCTTAATGACACTACGGCTACCATGCATATCCCAATGGTGAGCATGACAAGAAGTAAACCATGGAGTTCATTTGTTAACACTGCGCCGATGCCTAGTAGCATAGTGCCCCCAACTATACCTACATGTATGTATCAATCATGTGCACCTGTCGTACCTCAGCCTCATGTAGCTCCTACACCTCCGATTATTCCAAGAGCTTACAATCCACAATGGAATTATCCAAGCTCTTATACAAGTGTAGCCATGCCATTTAATAATAACATGCCATATCAGGCACCCCCTATGCCTAGGGCCACGCCTGTAAACTTTGGACCACCGTCTGGTACACCACCATACGAAATTTGGGACCCAAGAGCCGCGCGTATGCCACGGCCAAGGCCAACTCCCATCTCACATGTGGTTCCAGGAGCACATACACCCATTATACCTGCTCAAATAGAAGATTTGGCAGCATTTCCTCAAACTATCGATCGCTCTATTGCGGAAAACATGCGTAGTGCACCTGATAGAGAGCCTAGAGCAAGGCAGTTCAAGTAGCTAAGCTCACACAGAAATTCAGTGGAGACGGAGATGCTAGAAAGCATATGGAAGTCTTTGAACATGTGTGCGATTCCTTGGAAGATCACAATGAGCTACATAAGTGTAAGGCTTTGAGTTTGACCCTAAGCGGAAAGGCTGGAGATTGGTATAGAACCTTAAGAGTAGAAGAGAAAACGATCTACTCTACTCTTAGCAGACTGTTCTTAAAAGAATACATACGAGAGGGAGTACTTTGGGGTGTAGCCTCTCAGCTCCAGAAAGCCCAACGAGCAGAAGGTGAATCCGTGAGAGACTTCATTAGTCGCCTAAAGAATTTGAATTCTCGATGTAATCCAAACGAGCGATTCAACAACAACCAATCGCTCGATAGATTCATTAGGGGACTACGACATGAAAGTATTTATAATGGCCTAGTCATTAGAGGTATCACTACTTGGGAAGCAGTCACCATGAATGCAATCCAATTGGAGGATAATTTAATGATTGCAGGAGAAAGAGTGTCTGCCGAGCCGAAGTCAAGTAGCTCGCAAGCGTCAGGGCATGAGCCAATGAAGATAAAGCCAATC
Organism: Adiantum capillus-veneris; assembly: GCF_014529385.1. Lineage (NCBI taxonomy): Eukaryota > Viridiplantae > Streptophyta > Polypodiopsida > Polypodiales > Pteridaceae > Adiantum > Adiantum capillus-veneris. The sequence continues at coordinate 118,136,715 of NC_140940.1, forward strand.
GTGAAAGAGCAAACGATATCTGAGATGACTTTGGCAGATCTCACAAAGGCCATCCAAGAAAGCCTTAGGGGTAATCGTGCTCCACAGAACACTCATATGTATCCAAGAAGGGAGCAACAATGGTGCTCAATTTGCTTGGGCCCACATACTATGAGTGAATGCCCTACTTTTAGAGTAAAGTTTAACGGGACTTGTAACGCGTGTGGTAGGTATGGCCATCAAGCGAAGGATTGCCTACTGCTTAAACGCATCATGGAAAATAGACCGCCTATAGCTTGGGCAGACTCACCTCAAGTTCCTGCATTGATGCCTACCCCACCCATGGAGCAACAGTTGCCATTACAACACATGGTCCCTAGAACCCAAAATGTGGTCCAAACCACACCGTTGCCACCTCCAGTGCTAGGACTGCAACCCCCTCATCCAAGAGTTACACCTATGAACCAAATAGGTTGCGAGTCATCTAGTACTTATGTAGATTGCGAAGAGGACATAGACTCTAGTATCACCTATGGAGTCGACATGCTTGAGAAGTGTCCCATGTACTAAATGGAAGACCATTGGGGACAAATCAAACCGGTATATCAAGCTACTGCGCTAGCAGCAAGAGGCCAAAACATTAATAGTTTTACCAAGAGACCACCTCTTCAGTGCTACGAATGTGGTGGACCACATCGAGTAGCTGAGTGCCCCATTAGAATACAAAAGAATGCCGCACTAATGCAAACAAGTCAAGGGAGTGCATTGGCAATGCCAATACTCACTTGTAATCGTTGTGGCATAGATCATTTGATCGCACAGTGTCCTAACAATCCAAACGCACCAAAAATCACACCATTGAACATAATAGAGATTGTTGATGGGACACCACCAACTATAAACATAGCACCAGTGAATGCACTCACACGGTCGATGCTCCAAAAGCAAAATTACATCCTCGAAGAGAGAGATGCTGCATCCATTGGCCGAGCGAGAAAGAAGAAAACACGAAGAAAGAAATCCCTTAATGCTTCTAGCTCAAAACCGAGTTCAAAGAGTAACATAGGGACATGAGAGGATCCCGTGTATATGAATGACCCTGAGGATGACTCAGATTCGATAGAGACCACGGAGACCAAAACTGTTACTACAAAGGAAAAAGCCAGTGAGGAGGATCACGAGAGGGAATTACGACGAACACCAAAAGAGTATTCAAAGTTAAACCACCCAGTTGCGAACCCCCAAGATAAGCCACGAGAGACAAAAAATGAGGATTGCAAGAGAAAGATTGGAACCTATCCAAACCCAACAGTGGAAATTGAACGAGTCCAACAACTGAGGGGTTTGGTGGAAGAAACTCAACGAACATTAGAACCTGAACCCAAACATATCCAGATGTCGGACACAGTGTTTCCCACACAAGTTCAACCTCACAAGAACTACAGGCCGTTAGCTATACCCAATATCATTCGGGAAGAGAGTGAGGGTAGGACATCTGAAAGTGGACACACACCTTTCCTACTAGAGAGAATGTTTGGTGACGGAATGCCCGACCCCCTTGAGGAAGTGGAGATTCCATCTTCACCATTCTCTTGTCAGGGTCCTACGTCCCACAAGATGCCATTAAATGTTGCCAAATTGATGGATTTCATGTCTTCAGAAGTTAGAACCACCATCATGTCCAAACTATATAAAGACCCCGAGCTAGTCTCAGCTCTTCGAGCCTTCCTCAATGGAGAATTACAGGCCGGATTACCACAGTTTGAACATATGAACAAACCTGACTCGGTAATGAATGATGAGGAACATTTAGCACCACCATCTGACCTAGCGGGACATGAATCTGTAATTGAAATACACGTTAACAAGTTAGGGCAATACTTTGAAGGTGATGAATCTAATGCTACTCTACCAATCACTACTAAAGGATTAACACTAAAGGGGGTCCTTGACGGTGGTGCGGGAGTCAGCATGGTGACAAAGAGTTGTTGGGAGTCTATGGGGAGACCTCACCTTGAAGCCACAAGCGTAGTGGTAAAAATGGCTAATGGATCTATTGTTACGCCTATTGGAATGCTAAAGGATCTCAGGATCAAGGTCTTGGGACACAAGGTAAGGCAGACTTTCATTGTTATGGATTTTTCCAAGCATCCTATGTCATTTGAGATGATCTTAGGGCGTCCATTCATGAGGGAAGCAAAAATGGTGCATGACTGGTCCAAAAACCACGTCTACTTACAGTTCCAAGACTCTGTCATTCGAGTTGATCTTTTAAGTGGTCGAACGCATCCTCTAGGAAATAAATTCATCATTGATAATCGATCAAACACAACAATTCACTCAGGTCCATTACAGTATTGTTACACGTGTAACGAAGACACAGATATTGGGGAGAACTCTCCTTATATGGATATCCTACCCGGAATGGCTGAGTCAGACAATGTCGATTGGGTGCACCTAGCGGCAACTATAGATACATGGGGAGCTAGAGGAACAACCTGGGTAACACCAGATGGGGAAGAGATACCACACATTGCACCAGTAAACATGTTAGGTGTAGCGCATGTAACATCCGATGATAAGAAAGAGGCACACCTACCTGAGAGTGAAACTGATGATTCCTCAAAGGCTTCAGGCCAATACACATCGGAAACAGAATCTCAGGAAGAAATGGATTCAGAACCTGAGGAAACATCGAGTGAGCCAAGTATAGAAACTGAACACTCAAGGTCTAGTACGACCATCTATGGTAATTTATATGAGAGTGAAGAAGATACAAGCGAAGACCTATCAAGAGAGTCGAGTTCAAACATTTACCAAAATCAAAACCTTAACAAGAAACAAAGGTCATATAAGAGACGACGATATCGAGCAAATGTGAGAGCTAGGATAAACAAGGAAAGATCTACTGCAGAATGGCTTAGCTATCTAGGGGCATGTGATGCTCATCGAAAGCTAGTAGACAATTGGGGTGAACATCTCCAGAGTGTCATGTGGTGCAGCCCGCGACCCATTGACCTCGCTCAATTGGAGGTTACAGAGCCGAAATTGCGTCGAACTATAAGAAGACATCAAAACCGAGAGTTAGCACAACAACAAAAGGAGGCAGAACTAAAAGAAAGGTCTCCGTCAGGACAAGAGCCTGCTGACTTACATACGGCTCCTGAACATTTTAAATCTTATACCACGGGGGAGTGAAAGGTTGTGTATGCCAAAGCCTAACGAATACCTACCAATGGAAGCAGTGGAGTCTATGATGGTCTAGCGGTAGTTAAAGAGATAGAATTAGTAGAACCAGGTGAGGAGTCTAAACAGTCTTTATTGCTCAAGACCTTACCGAAACTGAAGAGGCTGTACTTAAGGAGATCCTTAAGGAATACAAGGATATCTTTGCTTGGACATATCATGACGTGAAGGGCGTTCCACCTTCTGTGGTGCAACATACAATTCCCATGATCAACACTGCTAAACCCGTCCAGCAACGAACCTATCCAATGAATCCTAAGTACGCCAAAATTGTACAAGAGGAGATTGAAAGACTTATCCAATGTGGATTCATATACCCTATTGAGCACTCAGAATGGGTTTCTCCAATAGTCATTGTGCCAAAAAAGAATGGGAAACTAAGAGTGTGAGTGGACCTCAAGAAAGTTAATGCAGCCACTAGGAGAGATCATTATCCCTTGTCATATTCATAAGATGTGCTTGAAAGAGTTGCGGGCAAGGAAGCTTATAGCTTTTTAGATGGGTACTCTGGTTACAATCAAATCACAATTGCATTAGAGGACCAAGCTAAAACTGCTTTTATCACAGAGTTTGGAGTGTTTGCATTTCGTGTTATGGCTTTTGGCTTAACGAATTCCCCTGCTGTTGAGCTAGCAGAGGATCACACCCACATTTTTGCTCACACTCATCATTTTGTAACCATTCATTGTAATAAATGTCTTTCCAACATTAATTTTGATTTGAGCCATTCATTAAGTAACGGGACTCAATTGAGTTTCCAGCTTGTAATTCCGAAGTAATTTCACTTGCTGATGTAATTAGTTAGAGATGTTCTCACCTGCAAGGCTGAGGTATATAAGCCAAAGTTTTTGTAACCTAAGGGGAGTCAGTTTTATTAATCAAAGTGAGTTTTTGAGCGCCGTGACTGTGTCTGAGAGAGAGAGAGAGAGAGAGAGAGAGAGAGAGAGAGAGAGAGAGAGAGAGAGAGAGAGAGAGAGAGAGAGTCTTATCTACTTGCTACGCGAGCTACGGAGCCGCCATTGGAGAAGCGACACCGCCATTGTGTTAGCAACGGCGAGAGCTACGCATTGATACCAAGAGTGCGCGCTATCGGCTTCTATGTGTGGTAAGTTCCTACGAGCTTCGGTGTGAGTTTTCTTCCAACTCGTGTGTCGGAATAGAGCGTGCAACATATCTATAGAACCACAACGAGTAGAGCTACACATTAGTACCATCGGGGTCAAGTTTCGGTCACTTGTATTTTTTGGCCTGTCTTCATACGCGTTTACCGCACGGAGTGATTATAGGTTGATTTTGCAGTTCAAGTCTTTAGGGTGTTGTTCTTACCTAATGTATAGACTTCCTCTTGAGTTTGAGATCGATTCAATGATTCTAGATCCTGTTTCGTATAGCATTCGTTCGTAGTACGGATTTCAGTCACTTGCGTATTTTAGAACTTAGATTTGATTTCCTTAGTAGTGATTGTCATTAGAAGGTCAAGTAGGTGATTTGACACTCACCTAGTTGTTTCCATGCGCCTGCGGGTCAAGCTTCGTCCTCGTCTGACAAATTCTGTTTTTGGTTGAGTTCTCGCTATTTAGCTTCCGCTAGCGGCGTAACCGCCTTAACATTTGGCACCGCTGTCGGGGACGAGAGCCCTAAGTAGGTGACCTTAGACTAATCCTACGAGGTGAGTCGTATAAACTACTTTGTATACTTTAGTTAGAAAAGATCTAGGAGTGGTGGACTCCGAAGATCTCGAGAGATACTAGGAAGTGGGGTATTCCTGGGTCTTCCGTGTTGACAGTATTTTTAGTTTAGCTTAGATTTGTTTGTTGTTTTGTTGGTGTTGAGTAGTTGTTGATAGAAGAAGAATTTGCTAGTCCGTGAGTGGCAGTGGATCTCTTTAAAATCACAATTACCAAACCCATTTTATGATTAGGAATAGCTTAGGTAGGACTTCATTTGATCCTGATCTAGAGCTAGTAATCATTGGAGTATTTGCTTGATATGGTTGATTGCCTGTTAGATCACTAAACCGTCGAGTTAGTAGTGAAACTTGCAATAAACAAAAGTCAGAGAAATTTTCTGTGTATCTGGGAGTTGCTGAGCACTTGAGAAAGCTTTAGGAAGGATTCTGTGCCAAAAAACTGGAAATCTGCAACTTTAGATATCATACGCGTATGATGTCTAAATGACCAAACAGAGACCAAAACAAAAATTTTGACTTTACCAGAGTGTTCAAAAGGGGGGTTATACCCTAATTTCAACTTAAAACAAGAGCATTAACACTCAAAGAAACCCAAAAAGACAAGCCGGAGTCCAAGAAACGCAAAGAATAGGAAATTTTGGATTCATATCTTGTTTTTACATTCAAACCTGACAAAAACACTTGAAACTCAATTATAAACATTGGAGAAGGCTTAAAACCAAGAATAGTCAAAATCTGGGACAAAAGACATCATACGCGTATAATGTCTTTTAGCACATCCACTGCTTATTTTTTATATCTGACCTGACAAGATTGTTACAAACACTGTAGAAAGCATAAATATCAAGTCTTGACCCAAATTGATGAAAAAGACATCATACGCGTATGATGTCTTTGACCTAATTTTGGACATATTTTGATACTTTGCCAACACAGATCCATTGTAATAGCTGTCTAGAGGTTATATTTCAAGTTTCATCCCATTTGGATCACAATTGACCCAAAACAAGTCAAAAGCGAAAAATTGCCAAGAAAAGCCTAAATTAGCCATAACTTGCTCAAACAGAGTTCAAACTGAATTTTGTGAGTGGACAGAGCATAAGGGGGCTACTGAGAGTAAGCATAACCAAAATAGTCTAAATATGTGAAAAAAAAGACATCATACGCGTATAATGTCTTTTTCAGCATAACTGCAACAAAATTCTCACTTGATGAAACAGAAGTTGTCCAACTGATAAGATTAAACAATTGACCAAGTATCAATCAGTTTGGATCAATTCTGACCACAAAAACTTGGAAAACAAATTGCCGAGACGGAAAAGTTAAAGTCCTTTAGGGGAATTGATGAATTTGAGATCGGGCAGGAATCTCCAGAATAACCAACCAAGACAAGGAGAACAAGCAAGTGTCATATGTTAGGAAATAAGACGTAGCTAAATAGATAATTGAGTAGATTACTTAATGGAGAGAGACAGATTTATATACACGAGATTATAGAGTAGAGAGAGAGAGAGAGAGAGAGAGTACACACGATATACGTGGTTCACCCAATGTGGGCTACATCCACGGGAAAGCAGCCACTCAATGGCTTTAGTACTTCAAAACAAGAAGTAGTTTACAAAGGGATTATACCCTTAATGGAGCTCCCGCCTTGCTTCACTCTCACCACCTCACACTCACCTTGTTGCATCAACTTCACACACTATGAAATGTGTGTAGAAATGGCCTCCTTTTATAGGCCAAAAGGGCTGCCCTCTCTTATGAGAGACAGCCATGTGTAGCCGCCCTTGTGCGAATAAGTCCAAATCAGACCCTCCAATCCGCCCATGTGTGGCCGCCCTTGAGAAGACAAGTCCGCTTTTGAATTCGGCCACCGGCCATTGAATTCGGCCACCGGCCACCGGCCATTGACTTCCGACCACCGGCCACCGGCCATTGACTTCCGACCACCGGCCATTGGCCATTGACTACCGGCCACCGGCCAACCGACCGGTTGTTTTCCGACCACTTTCCGATCGCCGTCCGGCCATAATATTCCGGCGAAAAAAAGTCTCGGGGGCCTCCGCCCCCGAGGCTTTTAAAGTTGCCCCTGATTCTTGTCCGTGAAAATTTTGGTTTCCAGTGAGTGATTTTCCTTCACGCACGATGGCTTCTCCTCATAATGGGGGCCTTACAAATGTGCGCTTTTACCACAGAAAATTACAAGGGTAAATCAGGCTCCATACTTAACAATCTCCCACTTGGAGACTGATCTCCAAACCAAACCTGTGATTGCTTTCCATTCTGGCTTCTTATCCTTGAATGGCGATTGAAGATGAGCAAAAGCTCAACTTCTCCTTGTTGACCACCTTTGTAAACATGTCTGCAGGATTTTCACTTGTATGCACCTTTCCTAGCTTTAGCTGTCCCTCTTCCAAAAGAGTGCGTATGAAGTGATATCTCACCTCAATGTGCTTTGTCCTTGAATGAAAGGCTGAGTTCTTCGCAAGATGGATAGCGCTTTGGCTATCACTGTACAAGACACAATTGTCTTGTTTGAATCCAAGCTCTTCTAAGAATCTGTGAAGCCACAGAATTTCTTTGCTTGCCTCCGTCATTGCTACATACTCTGCTTCCGTGGTAGAAAGTGAAACCACTTTCTGCAGCTTTGAAGCCCAGCTTACTGCTGTGCCTCCAACCGTGAACACATAGCCAGTAGTGCTCCTTCGAGTATCTTTGTCACCTGCCATATCTGCATCAGCATACCCTTCTAGAAAAATATCAGTTCCTCCAAAATACAAAGCATTTGTTGTTGTCCCTTTTAGATACCTAAGTATCCACTTCACAGCTTGCCAATGCTCTTTACCTGGGTTGTCCATGAACCTACTCACAACTCCCACTGCATGTGCAATGTCTGGCCTTGTCCAGACCATAGCATACATTAGAGAACCTACCGCTGCAGCATATGGAACTTTAGACATATAGGCTATCTCCTCTTGTGTCTTTGGACACATATCCTTCGTTAGTTTAAAATGACCAGCCAAAGGTGTAGAAACTGGTTTTGCATTTTGCATTGCAAACCTTTCTAGTACCTTCTTGATGTAATCTTCTTGAGATAGCTTTATTGTCTTCTTCGTCCTGTCCCTTGATATTTTCATACCAAGTATCCTCTTTGCAGCACCTAAATCTTTCATTGAAAAAGATTTGGACAGCTCCTCTTTTAGGTCTTTGATGTCCTGCATGTTAGCACTTGCAATCAACATGTCATCAACATACAACATTAGGATGATGAATTTCCCATCTCCCAAATTCTTCGTGTAGACGCAGTGATCCGAGTTGCATCTTGTGAATCCATGATCCAACATCCATCGATCAAACTTCAAGTACCATTGTCTTGATGCTTGCTTTAAACCATACAAGCTCTTCTTTAATCTGCAAACCATTTTCTCCTTACCTTTTACTTCATACCCCTTTGGTTGAAGCATGTAGATTTCCTCCTCTAAGTCACCGTGAGGGAATGCCGTATTTACATCCATTTGCTCGAGATTTAGATCATGAGCAGCCACAAGGCTTAAGACAAGCCTAATTGAGTTCATTTTTACAACAGGAGAAAATATTTCATTGAAGTCAATACCTTTCTTTTGAGAAAAACCTTTTACCACAAGCCTAGATTTATACCTTTTCTTCCCACCTTCTTCTTCCTTTATCTTGTACACCCATTTGTTTTGAAGTGCCCGCTTACCTTTAGGCAACTCAACCAACTCCCATGTTTGGTTCTGATGTAGTGAGTCCATCTCCACTTGCATGCTCTCTGTCCATTCTTCTTTGGATTCATGTTGCATAGCTTCTTCATATGATTCCGGCTCTCCAGAATCTGAGATCAAGAGATGGTTGAAGGAAGGAACAAACCTTTCTGGAGGTCTACTTGCTCTTGTAGATCTTCGGGGAATAGGTTGAGGCTCCTCATTTGGTTGACGTTGTTGCACATTGTCACCGTTTGCAGTCCTTGAGTCTTCACCGTCCTCAAGCTCCATGTACTCATCACCTGGTTCTTTTGTTTGTTTTCTTTCCAAGTAATCTTTGTACATATTTTGTTCATTAAAAATTACATCCCTACTCCTTAAGATTTTACCATCTTCAGGATTCCATAGGCGATACCCAAAGTCTCCTTCTCCATAGCCAATGAAGAAACACTTTTTGGACTTTGCATCTAACTTTGATCTTAGGCTTCTATCTATGTGCATGAAAGCCTCACACCCAAACACTTTGAGAAATGCATAATTCACCGGTTTACCTGTCCATGCCTCTTCTGGAACTCCCCCATCCAATGCCGTTGAGGGTGACCGATTGATTAAGTACACAGACGTACTTACAGCTTCCGCCCAAAGCTCAAGCGGTAGGCCTGCATGTAGCCGCATGCTTCGTGCTCGTTCCATGATTGTCCTGTTCATCCTTTCCGAAATCCCATTTTGTTGCGGTGTCCTTGGGGTTGTCCTTTGCCTCCGAATGCCATTGCTAGCACAAAAGCTTTCAAAAGCTTGGCTGCAATATTCACCTCCATTGTCGGATCTGAGGCATTTAACCTTGGTACCTGTTTCATTCTCCACAAAGGCTTTCCACCTTTGAAATATGGAAAATACATCGGATTTATTCTTCATGACATAAACCCATGTTTTTCTAGTCGCATCGTCTATGAATGTTACATAGTACAATGAGCCACCAAGTGATGGTGTACTTGCAGGACCCCAAACATCAGAATGAACCAACTCAAGTTTTTTATTTTTTCTTTCATTTCCTGATTTTTGAAATTTTACCCTCTTTTGTTTACCATAAACACAATCTTCACAGAACTCTAAGTCCACTTCTTTCAAACCTGGTAAAAGCTTCTTTGTTTGAAGGATTTGCATTCCTTTGGCACTCATATGCCCAAGTCGGTGGTGCCACACCGCACTGTCAACTTCTGTAGTTGCTGCACAAGCTGAAGGTTGTGTGCTAACAGTACACAAGTACAGTGTACCGACTTTTTCACCCTTGGCAACCACCAAAGATCCCTTTGAGATCTTCCACCGTTTGTTTCCGAATGCAATGTTGTGACCTTCATCGTCCAATTGTCCTATAGAGATCAAATTTTTGCGAAAAGAAGGAACATGCCTAACATCTTTAAGCTTCCATTCATTTCCGTTAGCAGTTTTGACAGAAACTGTACCTTTGCCGACAATCTCACAAGCTTCATCATCTCCCAAGTATACATACCCAAAATTACCTTTGGTGTAGTCTTGGAAATGTTGCTTGTGTGGTGTCGCATGGAATGAAGCCCCGGAATCTACTATCCAGGAATTAGACACATTGTCTAATGAGAGAATTAGAGCATCTTGCTCTACTTTACCTGCCACATTGGCCTCCGATGTTGGCTTGTTGTCTTGAGACTCTGTCTCCTTCTTCTTCTTGGACCAGCAATCCTTCTTGACGTGGCCCTTCTTGCCGCAGTTCCAACATTCAAGAACTGACTTTGTGCGTGACTTGCTCCGCCTTGAGCGATCACGACCCTTTTGGTTTTTGAACCTCTCCTTAGGCCTTCCTCTTTTTTCCACTGATAGTGCAGCACTTGATGATTCTCCTGTGCTTCTCCTTCGCATTTCCTCGCTTAGAAGAACACCCACAACATCATCAAACTTAAGAGTATTTGTGCCAGAGATAGAATTACTTACAGCCATCACAAGGCTGTCCCAAGTATCCGGTAGAGATGATAGTATAAGGAGAGCTCGCACTTCGTCATCGAAATTGATTTTCACTGATCGAAGTTGACTTATGTTTGTGTTAAAGTCATTTAGGTGTTCTGCAACTGAACCATTCTCTGCCATCTTTAGATTGAACAAGCGCTTCATAAGAAATACCTTATTGGATGCCGATGGTTTCTCGTAGAAGTCGTCAAGTGACTTCATCAAGTCCTCCGTGGTCTTCATCTCTGAAACATTGAAGGCCACCGTTGACGCCAAGCTTAACCGGATTGTTCCCAGTGCCTTTCGATCAAGGACAATCCATGCTTCATCTGCCATTGTTGCGGGCTTCTTCGCAAGACCGCCTAGTGGCAAATAGAGGTCCTTCTGGTAGAGATAGTCTTCAATCTGCATCTTCCAATGTTGGTAGTTTTTGCCGTTGAACTTCTCAATCTTGAGCTTCCCTTCCTCCGCCATAACTCCCACTCAATTCAAGGAATCCTTTCCTTGAGATAATTTAGCTACGAGCAAACCTTGCTCTGATACCAGTTGTTAGGAAATAAGACGTAGCTAAATAGATAATCGAGTAGATTACTTAATGGAGAGAGACAGATTTATATACACGAGATTATAGAGTAGAGAGAGAGAGAGAGAGAGAGTACACACGATATACGTGGTTCACCCAATGTGGGCTACATCCACGGGAAAGCAGCCACTCAATGGCTTTAGTACTTCAAAACAAGAAGTAGTTTACAAAGGGATTATACCCTTAATGGAGCTCCCGCCTTGCTTCACTCTCACCACCTCACACTCACCTTGTTGCATCAACTTCACACACTATGAAATGTGTGTAGAAATGGCCTCCTTTTATAGGCCAAAAGGGCTGCCCTCTCTTATGAGAGACAGCCATGTGTAGCCGCCCTTGTGCGAATAAGTCCAAATCAGACCCTCCAATCCGCCCATGTGTGGCCGCCCTTGAGAAGACAAGTCCGCTTTTGAATTCGGCCACCGGCCACCGGCCATTGACTTCCGACCACCGGCCACCGGCCATTGACTTCCGACCACCGGCCATTGGCCATTGACTACCGGCCACCGGCCAACCGATCGGTTGTTTTCCGACCACTTTCCGATCGCCGTCCGGCCATAATATTCCGGCGAAAAAAAGTCTCGGGGGCCTCCGCCCCCGAGGCTTTTAAAGTTGCCCCTGATTCTTGTCCATGAAAATTTTGGTTTCCAGTGAGTGATTTTCCTTCACGCACGATGGCTTCTCCTCATAATGGGGGCCTTACAAATGTGCGCTTTTACCACAGAAAATTACAAGGGTAAATCAGGCTCCATACTTAACATCATATCAACCGAGGGAAGTGTAAACCAAAGTTGGGTGCAACCAATAGAGCCGATCTTTGAAGGAAGTGTTTCTGATACTTCTTTGGAGAGATCTTACGAGATTTTCACCGAACACTTGGAACACTTGAACCTGAACAACAGAGAAAATATGGCAGCAGGATCATCAAACCCTTCCGCCACAATGAAGCTATTGTTCATAAAATACCAGTACGACAATGAGCAAGGTGCCAAGATCTACAAGGATGGAATGGACCGCTATTGTGTGAAGATAGAAGATAGACCTAGTGAGTTCAAGGACTTAGTGCCTGTGAGCTATAGCGGAGATAGATATTTAGATGACGAGGGTACCATGTACTTGGTAGTCCTAAACCCTAACATTGTGGACAAGTGGGGATTGATGGGCACCAAAGCCAAAGTAGATGAAGAACTCGAGGAGAAAGCACCAATAATGAACTTCCCTGATGCGAGGTTAAGAAGAGAGAATGAAACTACAAGGATCAACACTGATAACATCTATGTGGGGCTATACAAATATAATAATGGGGAGCAGGATCTCTATTATAGATGTGAAGAACCCTACATTGGAGAGTTGACAGACCGAAAAAGACTTTATGTCTTTACCTACATAGAGGGATCGGAAGTGAAAATTGCCGCTTATGACAAGTATGGGAGGCAATACTCAACAATGGGCAAGAAAGAATTAGAAGGATATACATACTTTGGGGGACCACTACATCAGTATTATGTTACTTCTAGCTCACAAAGACCAGCACCAACAAATGGAGGGCAAAACCCAATGACGACAGGAGGACAAAGAACTCAGGCTGCTGACTCTTTCAGTCAACCTCAGTACTCGAAGCCCTGACCAATGGGATCATTACATTCCAGAGAGTCAATGGATACGAATCGAGGTAGTGCAGTTCCAATCCACACATATACCACTGCAGGTCCAAGGTTCGAAGCGGAACCATCACATTTATCTCCTAGTAGTAGATTCAGGGCAGGGGAACCGACAAGGGTAACCCATGAAGTCCATGATGCTAGAGAAAGCTTTAGCCGGGACACAGGAGCAATGAGATTGGTAGCGGAGCATAGACGTATGAGACCATCTCAAGTAGAGAAGTGTATGCCAAAGAAGTATGGTGGTTCAGGAGATCCGTATGCCCATGTGTCACTCTTTAAGCAAGTCTTAAGAGCTGAGCAGATAACAGATTTCCATACACAATACGAGGGATTTGGTCTTACTCTAGAAGGTACGACATTGACTTGGTTTCAACCACTGAACATAGGGGGATTCCAGGACATTGACCATTTGCTAAGAGAGTTTGCTGAGGAATTCTCAAAACGAGGGATTAAGCACAATACGGTCTCACAAATATATGCTTTTAAACAGAGAGAACACGAAAAAGTGAAGGAAGCTTCACTTCGCTTCAAACAATACATTGAGAGATGTCCAGTACGTGAACGACCACAAGATGAAAGACTATCTGTTCTCTTTATTGAGGGACTGAGAAACGACACTCTCAAGGACTTGCACTTGAAAGCTTGTACAAGTTTCGAGCAAGTAACGAGAGAGGCATTGTACTTAGTGGATAACTGTACGGTTTATGGAGAGGTGTCAGCAGATACAGATTTTGCATCCAGTAGCTCCTCCTCCGTAGTGAGCGAGACTACCACTAAAAAGAATGTTCAAACAACAACCATGCCAAATGTAGAGCAAATGATAGAAGAGGCTCTAAAAAGGATGGCACCATACCAAAAACCATTGCCAAAAACACTGAAATGGTGTGCTATTGAACAAAAATGGACAAACCATCCAACAGAGGAGTGCTATTACAACAAAGGGTATGTAAGGGAGCGTCAGTATGCACTTCCTGCTCAATTAGCACCACCTCAAGTACATCCAGTACCTCGATACCCAACGGGAAATGTACCAGGACCTATGGGGATAGAAAGACCGCAACCGGTATTGGGACAACAACCACCTTTACCAAGAGCAAGACCAGTGGGCATTAGATATGCACCAACTTTAGAGAATCAGGAAGAACAAGCCTTAGTGCCTGTTCAAGCCTATTATGAAGAATCTGGTGCACACATGTCTCCAATTGTGTATTACCCACCAGAAGAACCCAAACAACCAGAACCATGGGGCATGATTGGGAATGTTGGAACACCAATAGTTACAAGTGCTTCTGATGAAGAGAGATACAATTTGGACGCAAGAACATTGATGTTCATAGCTCATGGAGGGTTAACAGGACAAAGACCATCCTATCCACAAAGGACGAATCAAGTGGGACCAAGACCAGCACTAGGACCCTGTTACAAGTATGGAGGTGACCACCTGATGAATGTTTGTCCACATACGGAAATCATTAGAATTAACGCTTATTGCACTGAGTGTGGGGTTACTCACTTCATTGAGGATTGTTCAAAGAATCCAAACAAAGTGCAAAAGACGACATTGAATATGCTAGAAACTATTCCTACCAGCAGTGGGTCTGAAAATGAAACTCTGATACCGACGCAAGTTGTTACTAGAGCTCAAGCTAAGAAAACCACTAGAGAACCTGAGAATGGAAAGTTAGCGACTGAAATGGTTAGTCAAGGACCGCGGAGTCAGAGAAACACATGGAAAGCTAGAAAAGCACGCATGAAGTTGAGAAAAGAACGTGAAGACGCTATTCTAGCTGAGGAACTAAAGCGAACTAAAGATAGATTTGAAAAACTTGAGAGTCAAAACGGGAAACGAGAGATGAGCCCAGAAAGAACGAAACAAAAGAGTATCAAAGAAACAACGAGCTTAAGCTCAGGGGGATCAGTGCTAGTTGACAAAGTACACGAACCATTGGACGCACTGATGAGAGCTTACGAAGCTAGGTTAAAGAACAACCAAACACAAGAACAGAGGTGGACGACATACCCAAACGCGGAATTGGAAAAGCAGAGACTTGAAATGTGCCAGAGAATGATCGAGACTGCGCAAGCCTTATTAGAACCACCAAGAGAAACAATGAATTGTGCAACGGAAAACCCAATTCAGCAAGAGACTGTCGTTTCACGGGTAGCTGAAAAGACTCCCAGTGCACAAAAGCCTGAACATACACACAAGGATGACCGCATAGTGTTGAACACAACCGATCAGGAGATAGAGAGTTTTCATCCAGTCATACAGAGGTCTTACGGAAGAGATGAGGATTACAATGAATTTTGAAAACAAGTGAGAGAGGCAAACTTTGCAAACGAGCTAAGTTGCCAAGCTAATCAGACAAATTGGGAAAAGGACATCAGGAATCCTCCCATAGTGGAATTTGAGGCAGGATCTCAAGTGGACTTGGATCTGCAATCTTATTGGGGAGATGGGGGCTCTGTTAGAACAATGGAGAGCAAACCTCACTCACTGAATACCTTACCTTCATACTTAGGAGAGTATGAAGCAAAATCCGAGATTAGAGCACTTCCCTCACGAAGAATCTCATCAAAAAAAATCATGGACTCGCAAGGATTGATAGAGATCTTGTCAACACCAGTGACATGCACTATCACTCTAGCTGAGCTTTTGAGGCTAAGACCACATATGTGGACCACTGTAGGAAAATGCTTGGAGAAATTTGGGATAAAAGACCCAACATCGAGACTGCAAGAGGGTATACAAGAGCTGAGTAAACCACAAAAGAACGCTAAGCCTGTACCCTTAAACAAGGTCGGAGAGTATTGCGAAGGTGAAGAGGGGAACACAACCTTACCAGTTGAATTCCAAGGAGTGAACACGATGGCAATACTAGACAGCGGAGCTGGGGTAGCCATTGCTACAAAAGAAATCTGGAAAAAATGGGGGAAACCAGCAATAAGAAAGACTGGGTTGAAACTCCAATTAGCAGATGGACACATGGAGAAACCTATGGGGTTATTAGAGAAAGTTGTAGTGATTTCTTGCGGAATTGAATACGAACATACTTTTGCTATTGTCGATTTTGGCAAGGAGAATAACTATGATATCATACTGGGAAGACCATTCATGAGACAGTTGAAAATGGTCCAGGATTGGGGCTACGATCACATATACCTGAGAAATATGGAAACCACTACACGTGTGAACCTGAAAGACCATAGCTACAAAGATGTGAACCGAACACCGGTGGAGGAGTTTGATTCAGCTACTTTGGCGGGATCCAAATTTCCAGCTTGGTTAGGTAAACCCAAGGAGTTATGGATGTGTGGAGCTTCGAAATGTGGAAGTCTGAAATGAGAAGAATGTGTTTTAGAAAGGGGTATCGAAGACAAAACTTATATAGGAGAACCCTTTCCAGAGGACACGCTTGAACCATTAGAATGGACACATATTCTAGCAACCCTAGATGTTTGTGCAATTCCGGATGGTCCCACAACAAAATTTTGCGACAAGGACGGGTACGATGTGGTTCCGTACTTCATGTTGAGAACTGTACTCGAAAAAGAAACTGAAAAGAACGATACACTGGAAAAGGAAGATGAAGAAGAGGTGTTTCACGACATTCCCGATCATCCTGAGTGGGGAAATGAAGCAGACAACGAGTCAACGGACAATTCAAGCGGAAACGAAGAAACTATAACGGATATCCGATTTTATGATTTTCCGAACCTAACTAAACAACGCCAGAAACGCTATGGAGCAAAGAGAAAAACAAAGGGGGTTAGAACCAATCCGATGCCTAGAATAAGAGGAAAAAATCAATTCCTAATGCTAGTAAAGGCGGAAGATTGTGTTAAGGACAAGATTTCTGGAAGAATGAGAGGCAATGATCAAAAGAGCTTACCAAAAGACAAAAGAAGCTCAAGAAATCAAGTTCAAAGGAATGAAAAGAAAACTGAAACTGAAAAATCAGAAAAGAACAAGCGCAACAAAGAACACACGGAGTCCAAGTTGGTAGAAACGTAAGTAAGAGAGCTAAGAAAACTCTGAAAGAAGTTTGGACGACAGAAATTGAGAGTGGAGAGGACGAAAATGCCAAAATCAACGAAAACATGGATGTTCCCTCTCACTATAGGAAATTCACAATAGAGGATAGGAAGGTGGTATTAACCCAACCTATTCGAGAGAGAAGGGAGAACGAATCTTATGACGGACCGGAGGATGCAAAAAAAGTTGATTTAGCAGCTCCAGGTGAGACACCTAGACCGGTGTACATAGCCACAGATTTGTCTCCAGGCGAGGAAGAGAGACTTTTGAGTCTTCTCAGAGAGTACAGGGATGTGTTTGCATGGTCTTATAAGGACTTAAAGGGAGTTGACCCATCGATATGCCAACACACAATCCCACTGAAACAAGACGCAAAGCCTAGCAGACAGAGACCATACACATATAATGATACATTTGCTAAGCGAATCAAAGAAGAGATAGATAAGCTAATGGAAGCTGAATTCATATACGAGATTGAACACACCGATTGGGTATCTCCGATTGTGGTAGTACCCAAGAAGAACGGAAAACTCCGAGTGTGTGTCAACTTAAAGAAAGTGAATGCTGCAACAATCAGGGACAATTATCCCCTGCCAATAACTGATCATGTTCTAGAGCGTGTATCAGGGAAAACAACATACTCTTTTCTTGATGGTTTTTCAGGATATAACCAGCTAGCCATAGCACTGGAAGATCAACATAAAACAGCTTTTGCAACGGAGTGGGGAATTTATGCTTATTGGGTTATGCCTTTTGGTCTAACCAATGCTCCCGCAACCTTCCAGAGGCTGATGACGCATGCTTTCAAAGAATACTTAAGGTTGTTTCTAGAAATATACATGGATGACTTATGTGTACATTCTCTTCTGAGAGATGATCATCTAGAACACCTAAGAAAAGTATTTGAGAAATGTAGGACGTATCGCATTTGTCTCAATCCTGAGAAATGTGTGTTTATGGTCCAACAGGGCAGAATTCTGGGACATATTGTCTCACAAAACGGAATATCCACGGATTTAGAGAAGATAAAAGTTATAGTGGATATGCCTAGACCAACCAATGCGAAACAAGTACAGAGCTTTATGGGACATTGCGGATATTATAGACGATTCATTTACATGTACGCTATAATAGGCCAACCACTTTACAGGCTAATAGTGAACTTTGAATGGACAGAGGAGTGTGAGGAATCATTCAAGAAATTGAAAGAGGCACTCATTACCGCTCCAGTCTTGAAATCACCAGATTGGGAGAAGATATTCCATGTGCATATAGATGCTTCGGCATATGCAATAGGATGCATTCTGGCTCAGCCAGAAGAAGGAAACATGGATTTTCCTATCTGTTACGCCAGTCGACAGCTCAACAATGCAGAGAAGAATTACACCACAACAAAGCGAGAAGGATTAGGAATGATATATGCTGTGAAGAAATTTCGGCATTATCTTCTAGCCAACAAGTTTGTGTTTTTTACGGATCACCAAGCCTTGCTCTACCTAGTGAATAAACCATGCAATACCGGGAGAATAGTGAGATGGTTCATTATCTTACTAGAATTCGACTTCACGGTAGTAGTAAAGAAAGGAAAAACACATCTTAGAGCTGATCATCTTTCGCGATTGACGAATGGAGAAGACCCTATAGGAGTAGATGATGACATGCCAGACGCGTACTTGTTCAACATAGAAATGATACCGAAGTGGTCTCAAAATGTCGTTAACCTATTAACCTATGGAGGAGAGTTCGATAGAAGAGAATACAACCAGAAACATATTGCTATTCAGCAATCCAAGAATCTTCAATTGGTTGCAGGAAGGTTGTATCAATTGGGAAATGATCATGTTTTACGACTATGCATCAATCCTGAGGAATATAATATATATCTGCACGAAGCACATGTTCAGGAATGTGCATTTCATTGTTCAAGAAGGAACACATATAGGAATTTGTTACAATTGGGAGTCTTTTGGCCAGGAATGAAAGAAAGCGTACATGAATATGTCACTGTATGTATTGTATGCTCATCAAAACCGCCAGCAGAGTATTCGACATTATATCAGATAACGATCGCTCCAGAATGGAGTCAGTATATTGTTGAATATCTCACAAATAGAACTTTCCCAGAAGGAACGTCAAAAGCTCGTCAGAAATCTATAGAGACAGAAGCTAGAGATTACGCTTTAATAGGAGATCAACTCTATAAGAGATGTAAAGACAACCAGCTTAGGATTTGCGCATCAGAGTCTGAGTATGTGATAATCCTAGAGCAAGCTCATGGACGAGTAGGTGGAGGCCATTTCTCAGGTGATAAGACAACAAAACTTGTCTTAGCCGCAGGAATATGGTGGCCAACATTACATATGGACGCTGAGGAATACGTTAGACGGTGCGATGACTGTCAGCGGACCAAAGTACCACTTAAAAGAGATGATATGCCGCTTAGACCAATGATGGGGGCAAGAGCTTTTGCAAAATGGGGGATTGATTATGTCGGACCCATTTCACCTCCTGCATATAAGACTCATGCACAATACATCATTGTGGCTACAGACTATCTAACAAAGTGGGTCGAAGCAAAGGAAACTCAAAAAGCAGATGCCAGGACCACGGCACAATTTCTATATGAATACGTCTTTGTACGATATGGATTGCTAATAGAAATTGTGAGTGATCGAGGCACACATTTTATAAATGAAGTGATAAAGATCCTTCTAGATGAATTCATGGTAATCCATAGGAAATCAGCCCCGTATCATCCACAAGCAAACGGACAAGCTGAAGCAACAAACAAAACCATATGCACGGTCCTTACGAAGATTGTATCTGAGTCGAGAACTGATTGGGACCAGAAGTTGCATTCAACATTATGGGCATATAGGGTAGCATATAAAACATCAATAGGAACGACCCCATATAACATGGTTTTTGGGCTAAATGCTATCTTACCAATAGAATTCTTGATTTCAACCTTAAGGGTGGCTAAGGATCTAGAGTGGACAGGGCACGAGCTTTCTGATAGAATAGATGATCTGGAAAAGCTAGATGAGCTTCGCCTAAAAGCAATAGCTTCTATCTACGCTCAAAAAAGGCGACAAAAGGAATTTTTTGATAAGCATGTGCGGACTAAAGAGTTTAAGGTTGGGGACTATGTCCTAGTTTACACTCTGAAACAACATGCTAAGAAGCTTAAAAAGCGAGGGATGGGACCTCTGGTGATTAAAGATCTATCACCAAGTGGAGCTGTCAAGCTTGCTACATTAGACGGGGAAGAAATGCCCAATTGGATTAGTGGATGCAGAGTGAAAAAGTATCTTTTGCTGCTAACCCAAGACATGCTCCTCAAAATACATCAAGAAAAGCTGCGTGTCCAGAAAAAGAAAATGATTTTGGAGGAAGCGCAAGCCGAGGCGAAGGAAAGAATGGAGAAAAGAAAACTACTGCGTCAGAAACAGCGCAATGAAAGAGCAATACGAATAAACGCAGTCAGTATAACAGAAATGGATAATGACAAAGAAGAACCCATCATTGAATGCAAAGTAGGAACCAACCAAATCAAAGCCAGAGCACTATTGGATTCAGGAGCTCAAACTAACCTACTTTCACTCAGTTTACATAGACAATTGACAAATGACACTAAACTATAAACTACCAAGCAAGAGTTAAAGAGTTACTCTGAGCATTCAATCAAAACTGTCGGATGCACAGTTTTACATATACAGATTAACCGTTATGTGTATCCTCATATGTTTTACGTGGTTGAAGACCAAGCTACACAACATCCATTATTGCTAGGACAACCATGGCAGAAGCAATACAATGCAATGATTGACTGGAGTTCTAAATCAATGCTTATCAAATACGAAGGTGAAATTCAATCAGTTAAGTTCACCAAAGGATCAGAGACAACTCCAAAGGAAGAATCCAAGAACAAAGGTAAACAACAACCAGAGAAAAAGAAGAAGCAATGGCAACCAAAAGTTTCTATACAATCGGATTGCTCTTCGACGAGGAATTCTCAACAGTGGATAAGGAAGACAAGCAATAATATAACAGCTCAACCTTGGGAAAAAACGGAGTCAAAGTTGGTATGGAGACCAAAAAAGGTTGTGCCAGAGAACACAAAGGTGGAAAACAAAGTCTTCAATACAAGACAACAGAGTGATTCCAGACAATCAAGGACAGTGAAACAGATCTGGATTCCAAAGAAGTTCATGATGGCACAAAGCTATAGCAAACAAATTTGGATCCCAAAGATTTGTAAACAGGAACTCCCTTCAGTACAATCAACGGAAACTCCTAGGTATTTCAAGTCGAGGAAATCAACACAAAGAACAAAGCAGGTTTGGGTCGCAAAGAGTTTGTGGCAAGCACAAGTGAAGCGGAAGCAGATTTGGATTGTAAAAAAGAACAACAAAGTGAAGAAGAATCCATCTACTGATTCTACTACCGAAGTGCCAAAACCAATCCAAAACCCGACCAACAATCCTTCAATCAAACAAAGAGCAGCTTTATTGGAAAGACTGTTGTATCATCGCTCTACAATTGCATTGGGAACTTATGACCAAAACAACTACAATGCTTCGCCCACAGACACTTCATAGTCGTCCGGGAGGACTCAGACTAGGAGGAGGGGAGGTATACAGGTATACATGAGTTACAAAGCAGCTACAAGCGCCAAAAACAAAGAAAAACAAAAATTATATTACAAGGACAGTGTCTTACATGATTTTGCAATTTTTATGTTTGATTGCGGATATTGATAATATTTATGCCCTTATATACCTTGTTTTGCAACAAGAAGAGATCAAATGATGAATTTGGGTCTCTAGACGTGTAAATATCACTAAATAAGAGTGTGTTTGGAGCTAAAAAGTGGAAAAAAGTGGTAATCCAAATCCAGAAATCACAAATAAGTGTATATTCATATCCACAGGGTTACCAGCTATTTATTGTGTATGTTTGGAATTTTTTGGCTTCAATTTGCTATTTTCCTTTATTTTTTATGATTTTCTTAATAAAAATAAAAGAAAAATAAAAAAGCAGGTGAAACGAGATCGAAAAAAAGAAAAGAATAGACGGTGATGGTCCTAATGACAAGGGCAACCCATGGTAAAAATTGGGTACAATTCTGAAAAAGTTGCGGAAAGCCCGAAATGACAGAATTTTGGCAAAGTGGACAGATTTCTCAGAAACAGGTCAAACGGAGTCCAAATTGAAAAATTTCAAATCCTAAAGTGCATTTCACGACGAGATAGGAGCACATGTCAAATTTAGTAACAAGTGATCCGGGAAGCCCGAAGTTAAGTATTTTTCACATCACTTTCAAGCTCATTTCCACTATTACCTTCTTGGAGAGAGCAAAGAGCACACAGGAGCATCCGACCTTCTACCGACTTCTACGACTGCTACGGGAGCTTAGAGGACACCAGACATGAGAGGTAGACTCGTTGCCATAAGCTTTTGATGCTTATCGTTAACTTTTGTCGCGAAAACTGACCAAAACCAAGAAACAAGAGCAGATGGGGAATGGGGAAGAACGCTAGGTAGGGGCACAACCGCCTAACCAAACCTTGCAAGAACTTAGAGGTGGGTTACCCTAGCATAGAAGATGGGTTTCAAACACTCAAAGCTCGAGAAAGAACGACTTGAAAAACCCTAGGTCAACAGAGCCTGCAAGAGGCAAATAGGAAAAAGTTGTCGAAACGACACAAAACTTCTCAGGAAGCTTAACAACATCGAGGGCAATGCAACCATGGAGTATCTCCGGGTTTGGATCACCAAAAGTAGGTCGGAACAACCGATTCGGCTGCGGACACACAAAGCGTCATTTTGGCATAACGGCTAAAATTGACGACCAAATGACATGAAACTTCACAAGCAGCTTCAAATATACATGGATGACTTATGTTTGCAAGCAAAACCCAAAAGAAAGCTGATTCACTTACAGATGGTGAAAAAGACGCTTTCGGGCAACCAAATGGTTTTCCTATCACAAATTTTTGTTTATCATATTTTGTTGGTTTTCCTTGCTTCTAGAGGTTTACAATAAAAGAAAGAGTGAGAACAACCTCTTGGAAAAATTAAAAAAAAATGATTTGATAGGAATTTTTTTTTGACTAGTTCACCGGAGGTGAAAGGTAGAGGGAGAACCTAGTGGTAAAGGGAAAGGAAAATATGTAAATGTGAAAAGAAAAGATATGATGTGGTTGTGGAGCCATGCACCCATGATTCAAGGGTCATGAGTGGCTCATATCATCATGGCTTTGGAGCCATATGATGATTCAAAAAAATGGGACCCAAGTGGAAGACTCGATAAAGGAAGGAACCAGACACATGATTTTGCTGAATTTGTAAAAAATACTTCCACTCCGATCCAAGAAAAGTTGTCTTCATCAAAGTTGTAGCTGATGAGCTGAAGATTCTAGCCATATTTTTTTAATAATTTTTGCATCTACAGTCTAGGAGATATGGCCAAAATGGCGGACGCCAGTTTTTTCAACTGTGGTGGAGACCACCCCCTCTACCTTTACACACACACACCCTTCCTTTTCCACATTGAGACCTTCTCTAAAAATCAGCCATTAGTCTTCTCACCCTCCTCTCCTTCCTCCTCTCTCTCAAGCTCAAAAACCCATCAAAATTCCTCTTCTAATCACCTCTCAAGTCATGCTTAATCTTGTTGTAATTCATAAGTTCTCATTCAATCCCTTTCTATTATTACTAGATATGTATTGATTTTATGTAGATTCTTTACATTTTAAAATAAGG
The DNA here is from genome assembly GCF_014529385.1 of Adiantum capillus-veneris. Lineage (NCBI taxonomy): Eukaryota > Viridiplantae > Streptophyta > Polypodiopsida > Polypodiales > Pteridaceae > Adiantum > Adiantum capillus-veneris. The sequence goes on from NC_140940.1 coordinate 118,160,380, forward strand.
AAGCTTTTGGACTCAAGCTATGGAGGAAGGAGTGAAGACAACACAAGTGATGATGGAGCTAATTGGTCAACAAATCACTTGGAAGGAGCTTCTTCATTGGTTGAATGTCCCTAATCAGGCTTCATTTGTACAAATTACACTTGGATCTTAACCTCACTCCTAATCACTCTCTTTCCTATATAAAGAGGCCTTCCCCTTTGTAATTTCAAGCCTCCCTCAGCCCCATTGAGTCTTTGTATCACTCACCATGAGCCCATAAGCTCATTCATTCACTCTATTCTTGCACATTCTAGAGTGCAAATTGTTTCATGCTAGTAACCTCTCCTCCTCTTACTTATGTTAATTAAGAGAAATCTTTTATATGTGTGTGAGAGTGCTTGATGTGATCTTGGCTAATCCTTGAGTGGTTGTTTGGTAATCTACATGACTATTTGTGTTGGGAGTGTTTGAAGTCATCCATTCCTTGTACACACACTAAGGTTAATGCTTCATTCATAGTGATCTCTCTCTCTCTCTCTCTCTCTCTCTCTCTCTCTCTCTCTCTCTCTCTCTCTCTCTCTCTTTCTTTGTGTAGCGGTCCTAGCCCACGCTTCCAAGACTAGGTGGTGCCCTTATCTCATTTCCCTTGTGGCGCAATGGAGTTTGTTTTGGTGTAGAGGCCGCCATTCCAAATTTCCTTCGTCATAAATTGGTGCCCCCACGGAGGAGTTCTCAAGCAGCGCTCTGTCAATCCTATGAAGGAAGAGCCATCAAATTCTCCGAGACTTCCACTATGGTCTCCCCAAGAAGATCGAGAAAAGAAGCGTCTTTATCGACAAACGGCACGTATGCGGGTAAAAAGAGTTAACTACACACACCCTTCTTTGCTTCAAGGAAAATCTTGTAGTCATCAAGTCCCTAGGTCAAAAAATTGTGTTGAGTGCTTTGTGGCTAGTGTGAAGACACTTCCTTTGAAGCCTCGACTTCAGGTGGTGAAAGCACTCTCAAAATCGGGTATTAACAAGTTTTTGGAGGGGGAGCTACACATCAATGGGGTTCGGTATTGGCAAGAGGCTACATATGGTGATGCACTCCAACTACTACTAGCAAGAAGGCTCAAGGTGGTTGAGAGGGTAGCCATCGAACCCTATGAACTCTACAAAGCTGAAGATGGTCACACCAAAGCTAGGCTAATCACTGGTGAGCAAATTCTTCGCATCTCTCAAATGGTGGGATCCAAGAGAGCTCAACTTCAATGAAGTGCTTCATGGAAGCTTGTATTTAATGCACCAATGAATAATCCCATTTTCTACAACTTTCAATCAGTTCAGAATATTAGGGTGAATGTGTGCATTGATAGAAAGATTTTTTTCCAACAAAGATTGGTCTTCTATTTTGGAGCTGAGAGATTGAGAGAGATATTGTTGTCCCCTGACCCTATAATATTTTCTATTTTGGACTATAATGTATCTTTTGATGTTCACATCTTCATCTTGCTTTAAGCATACTCCATGAATCATAGGGATTTATATGGACCTTTCCAACCTCTTGCTAGACAAACTGTGCATATAATAGCTAGCACAAAGCTTAGGTTCCAAAACATCATAAGGAACTTACTAGGCCCTCGTCGTGTAGCTGAGATTAATGCATCTATCAATCCATTTATTCTACCCTTAATAAGATATGATTTGGGCCTAGATGTTTTCATCTTTGTGTTGTATTGAGAGGAAGGCAACCCACTTTTATGATGGCTTTCCCAAATTTTTTTGGGCGTAGTGGGGAAAATGCTGGGGATTTTTTGGATAACTTGGAGATGGCTTTCCTTGTCTCTGGGAGGGATGATGAAGCATTGAAATTGAGAGCTTTTCCTTTGGTGCTCAAAGAAGAAGCTAGGGTATGGTTCCAGGCTCTAGATCCAACCCAAAGAATTGATTGGGAGGGATTGAAGGCGGCTTTCCTACGAAGATTTCAACGAGCCAATTCGGCAGAAGAACTATGGCAACGGCTTCTGGCCCTTCATCAAGTTGACCCTCATGGTTATGCAACCTATGAGGAAGGTTTTCTGAAACTTTGGGGGCAATGGTCAGACTCACTAAACCCTGGTGAGCGAGCTCCCAATTGCCTCCAAAAGGATCGATTTATCTCAGGTTTGTACCCCTTGCTAAGGGAGAAGGTAAAGAGCAAATTTCCAAATGCTTTTGAAGATGCCTTAAGAATTGCTAGGGAAAAGAATAGAAAGATTCTCTATCAAGCCCAAGCTGGCCAGCTAGCTTTGGGAGGCAATATCACAACTATGGAAGCTTCTCACATACCTCCAAATGTGCCTAATGCACCAGACCTCAATAGAGGTCACCAAGAAGATATGCTCCAACAAATAAACAATTTCACAAACCAGCTAGAGGGGTTGAGAGTAAATCTTGTGCAGGGTGCAAGAAGGCCTATTGAGGGAAATGGTGGGAATCGGCCACCAATGCGACGTCAAGCAAGGGAAATGTTGTGTTACAATTGTGGGGAAAATGGCCACGGCATGTATAATTGCCCTCATCCCAGAAGATATGACTACCCTGTCAAAGGTCCTCGACAACAAGTAAGTCCTCCCCGTGCTAGAGCTCAAGCACAAGAGCAACCGCAACCTCAAATTTTGCAGCCACCTCGTGCTCAAGCTCAAGCCCCTGCTAGTCAACCAAATGTGAACATCATAAGGAAGGAGGAGGTCCTCAAGGGCAGAAGCAACCAGGAAGAAATAGCTGAAGGGAAGATGAAGATAGATGAAGTGGCTACAATGCCTATCAAACGTGTGCGTGTCCAAGATGAAGTAGGTAAAGAAACAAACAAGGATGCAAGCAATGAAGCAAGTACATCTCGGGCAACTAAAGATGAAGCCAAGAAGAGAAAGACCCGTACTAGGTCTCAAATTGACATCTCTGATTTCCCTATGGGATCTCGGACACAACCTTATGACTTGACAGCTGATGTGAGTTCTCAAGGACCAAAGATTACTTGGCCACAACTACTTCATATCTCCCCAAAGCTTTGACGACAATGGTAAAAAATGGTGAGCACGAGGGCAAAGCGAAGTAAGCTAGTAAGTGTAATCAAAGCATATGGTCTCAAGGATATAGTGCCTTTGGTGGAGGCTCAAATCAAGGGACAACAGATTCCAAAAACTTACATTGACAGTGGAGCAGAGGTTTGTGTCATGACAGAAAAGCTAATGCATCAATTGGGTTTAGAGGTAATGGAATCATCAAACTTTAGGGCAAAAATGGCCAATAATGTCTCTGTCACTTGTGTGGGTGTAGTGAAAGCTTTGAGAGTTTCTGTTTTTGGAATCACTACAGAGGTTGATGCTTATGTGATGCCAGTAAAGGGAGAAGGATACCCCCTTATTTTAGGACGACCTTGGCTCATGGGTATAGGAGCTAGGCAAGATTGGGCAACAGGAGACTTGGAGTTGAGGCCTCGCATGGGTGGCCATAGTCGGAAGGTGGTTTATAACCTAAAGAATGGGCGACAAGAGAACCTTGAACTAGAAACGTCAGCTGATGAGTGGAGCTCAAGTGGATGCTCCTCATCCATGGACGAGGAAGAGAGTTCAAGTGAAGAGAGTGATAGCACTCTCGAAGTCATGGGCGTCACCATAAAGGAAACTACCTCATGAGAAGACAACCCAAGGATCCAAATGGAGAATGTGTGGGATGCCAGCCTAGAGGAGATGTTATCCAAGGATATAAAGGAAGAAGAAAAGGAGGGTTATGTAAATGTTCTCAAGAAGCATGCATCATTGTTTATTTCTGATTACACTCACATTACAGGTGTCACTACAGTGAAGCATCATATCCATCTAAAAGAAGGGAGCAAGCCAGTAGTACAAAAACTAAGAAGATTAGGATTTGTGCAACAAAATGCACTGTTGTCTGAGGTGAAGAGACTCTTAGAAGCAGAATTCATATACCCAGTAGAAGATTCAGAATGGGTCTCCCCAGTAGTGGTGAGGCCAAAGAAGAATGGTAAATGGCGAGTGTACGTGGATTACAAGCCACTAAATGCTGCAACAAAGAGGGACCACTTCCCTCTCCCATTTCAAGATGAGATTCTAAATGAAGTAGCAGGCCATGAGAGATACACAGTGTGTGATGGCTACTCTGGCTACTTTCAAATACGCATTGTAGAGGAGGACCAGAAAAAGACTACTTTCATCACACCATGGGGATGTTTTGCATTTCGAGTCATGCCTTTTGGTCTCACCAACGCTCCAGCCACCTTTCAACGATTCATGAACATGGTCTTCCAACCTTACTTTGGTAAGTCCATAAGGGTTTTCATAGATGACTTTTGTATTTACAGCTCCAAAAGTATGCATCTCGGCAAGATTGATGAAGGATTTACTCGTTTAGCTAAGCTGGGTGGACAACTAAACAAGGACAAATGTCACATTGGAGAAAGCAAGGTTACACTATTAGGGCATGTAGTGTCCATTGATGGAATCGAGGTAGATCCTGAAAAGATAGAAACATTGCTAAATCTACCTTCCCCAAATTCCATCAAACAATTAATCTCTTTCTTGCAAAAGCTAAGATATTTGAGTAGATTCATACACTTACTCTCCCAAGTGATATTTCCTCTACATCAGCTGACTCGTCAAGAGACGCTTGTTTGGAGTGAAGAAAGTGATGGGCATTTTAGAGAGATTAAAAAAATGTTAGGGTCACTCCCTGTAATCCTCCAACCTTGTTGGGAAGAAACATTCTTTGTAAACCCTAGTGTGGGAGAAGAGGCCATTGGTGCTGCCCTCCTACAAAAATATCCAAAACCATCCTTTATGAGGCCTGTGTATTGTGCTAGCCGCCTCATGGAAAACACAGAGAAGGCCTACACCCTGATGGAACAGCTAGTGTTAGCTCTCATGTTTGCGGTAACCAAGTTTCGGCCATACTTGCTGCCGAAGAGGTTTGTAATTATCACTGTGGAGGATATGTTTCCCTATGCACTACAACATATGGAAATCTCTGACAAAATAGCAAAGTGGGTGGTGCGACTTCAAGAGTTTGATTATACAATACAGGTTGAAAGAACAACTCGAGCATGCTTAGCCGACATTTTAACAAACAAGTGCTATGAAAAAGTTTTCCATTTGAAGAGAAAGGAACTTCCACCACCTCCAGCTCCAGAGGCTTTGGTCAATGCTTATAGCCTCTACTTTGATGGAGCATACAAGAGAACCAGGGATAAGGCAACTGCACGCATCGTGGTCTTATCTCCATTGGGAGAGAGGATCCATGGTGAAGGGATCACTCTAGAAGATGTCCACTCCAACAATGAAGCAGAATATCATGCTCTAATTCATGGCCTTTGTTGGTGCCTCGATAATTCAATTAAGAGATTAAACGCTTTTGGTGACTCCATGCTTTTGGTAAGGCAAATGCAAGGTACATGGGCTTGCAAAAATGCCCGTCTCTCTACTCAAATGAGAGAAGCCAAAGCTCTTCTGAGGAGATTTAGGGAGGCACAAGTACATCATGTGCCAAGAGACCAGAACAAGGATGCAGACCACCTAGCATCATCAAAGTTAAATGAGTCAATAGTGGGAGTAGTGGCCATCAAACTTCCACTTCAGCAAGGCAAGGAGGACTTGGAAGATATTATGCACATTCTGGAGCAAGGAGAGGCTCCTAAACACTTGAATGCAGGGGAAAGGCGATGGTTAGCTAGGAAGGCTACCAGGTATCGCATAGTAAATGATGACTTGTATTGTCTTGGTAAGGATGGTGTGCTTAGGAGAGTGCCTTTGAAGAGTGAAATTGAAGAGATTTTAAAAGCTTGTCACGATGATATGTGCGGAGGACACTTTGCACACGACGTCACTAGTAGAAAGGTTCTACAAGCTGGGTTTACTTGGCCAAGTCTTCATCGTGATGTCAAATACTGGTGTCAAACATGTGATGAATGTCAGAAAGCAGGACCACGACGGCTCATAGCTGAACCTCAGAACCCAATAAAGGTATATGGGCCCTTTGAGAAGTGGGGAATTGATGCCATAGGGCCTCTACCACGCACTCAGTCAGGTAAAGAGTACATCATCATGGGAGTAGACTACATGACTAGATGGGCTGAGGCTATGCCGACCAATAGAATTACTGCTAAGGATGTGAGTCAGTTCATCTTTGACCACATCTGTTGCCGGTTTGGCACCCCTCTTGAAATACTATCTGATAGAGGACCAGGGTTTAGAGCAGACTTGGTAGGAGAACTCATGAAGAAGCTAAATATTCAGCATCAACACTCTACTCCTTACTACCCTCAGTGCAATGGTTTGGTGGAAAAGGTAAATGGAATCATTTGCAAAATTCTCACCAAACAGGTACATGCCAGGCGCCAAGATTGGGACAAACACCTGAATGGAGCTCTATGGGCCTATAGAACCTCCTTCAAAACCACATTAGCGTACACACCCTTTCATTTGGTTTATGGAAAGGAGGCGCTTTTGCCCATTGAAGTGAAGTTAACAAGTCTTCGAATAATTGGTAGCCAGGTAGGCTCTCAAAAGGAGAAAGTACATCAAAGGATCATGGATCTAGAGAGGCTGCAATTGGATCGTGAAGAAGCCATCAACCACTATTCTCAAGAAGCAGAGAAGCGCAGAGAAAAGTTCAATAAAAAGCTAGCATCCAAAGACATCAAAAAGGGATCTCTGGTGCTTCGATATGACAATCGCTTCGACACTCGTAAGGATGGAAAGTTTCTTTTTCGATGGGAAGGCCCGTTCTTGGTCACCAAAAAGTTCAAAAATGGCTCTTACAAACTTCAAGACATTGATGGTAAAGTGCACAAGACCAAGACAAATGGATGGCGTCTAAAGCCTTATCACATCAGGATAAGGTCAGCTCAAGATCAAAGAAAGCAGGCTAGAGGCATAAATACCCCTAGCCAGGTTTGGGGGGGCTATGATCCAAGCCTATCACAAATTTTTGTTTATCATATTTTGTTGGTTTTCCTTGATTCTAGAGGTTTACAATAAAAGAAAGAGTGAGAACAACCTCTTGGAAAAATTAAAAAAAAAATGATTTGATAGGAATTTTTTCTTGACTAGTTCACCGGAGGTGAAAGGTAGAGGGAGAACCTAGTGGTAAAGGGAAAGGAAAATATGTAAATGTGAAAAGAAAAGATATGATGTGGTTGTGGAGCCATGCACCCATGATTCAAGGGTCATGAGTGGCTCATATCATCATGGCTTTGGAGCCATATGATGATTCAAACAAATGGGACCCAAGTGGAAGACTCGGTAAAGGAAGGAACCAGACACATGATTTTGCTGAATTTGTAAAAAATACTTCCACTCCGATCCAAGAAAAGTTGTCTTCATCAAAGTTGTAGCTGATGAGCTGAAGATTCTAGCCATATTTTTTTAATAATTTTTGCATCTACAGTCTAGGAGATATGGCCAAAATGGCGGACGCCAGTTTTTTCAACTGTGGTGGAGACCACCCCCTCTACCTTTACACACACACACCCTTCCTTTTCCACATTGAGACCTTCTCTAAAAATCAGCCATTAGTCTTCTCACCCTCCTCTCCTTCCTCCTCTCTCTCAAGCTCAAAAACCCATCAAAATTCCTCTTCTAATCACCTCTCAAGTCATGCTTAATCTTGTTGTAATTCATAAGTTCTCATTCAACCCCTTTCTATTATTACTAGATATGTATTGATTTTATGTAGATTCTTTACATTTTAAAATAAGGAAGCTTTTGGACTCAAGCTATGGAGGAAGGAGTGAAGACAACACAAGTGATGATGGAGCTAATTGGTCAACAAATCACTTGGAAGGAGCTTCTTCATTGGTTGAATGTCCCTAATCAGGCTTCATTTGTACAAATTACACTTGGATCTTAACCTCACTCCTAATCACTCTCTTTCCTATATAAAGAGGCCTTCCCCTTTGTAATTTCAAGCCTCCCTCAGCCCCATTGAGTCTTTGTATCACTCACCATGAGCCCATAAGCTCATTCATTCACTCTATTCTTGCACATTCTAGAGTGCAAATTGTTTCATGCTAGTAACCTCTCCTCCTCTTACTTATGTTAATTAAGAGAAATCTTTTATATGTGTGTGAGAGTGCTTGATGTGATCTTGGCTAATCCTTGAGTGGTTGTTTGGTAATCTACATGACTATTTGTGTTGGGAGTGTTTGAAGTCATCCATTCCTTGTACACACACTAAGGTTAATGCTTCATTCATAGTGATCTCTCTCTCTCTCTCTCTCTCTCTCTCTCTCTCTCTCTCTCTCTCTCTCTCTCTCTCTCTCTCTTTGTGTAGCGGTCCTAGCCCACGCTTCCAAGACTAGGTGGTGCCTTTATCTCATTTCCCTTGTGGCGCAATGGAGTTTGTTTTGGTGTAGAGGCCGCCATTCCAAATTTCCTTCGTCAACGCGTATGATGTCTCAGAGCATGATTTTCACATCCATTTCAATATTTGAGTGCATAGCCTCATTCCATATGTCGATCACATCCTATGAACCAAGTATCATGAGAATTGGAGTTAGAAAACCCAAGGAAAACCAAAAAGAAGCAAAGTAGGCCATAAAATTGATTTTTGGTCCTAATTTTGTCAAAATAACTCCAAACTCATTGAAACTTTGTAGGATTGTTGATTAACACATCTACAAGCTATCTGGAACCAAAAAGCACCATTTTGACACAAAAGACATCATACGCGTATAATGTCTATTTGCACCTACAGAGCCAAAACTGCTCATTTGTCATCATACATCCATTATATATATCTAATACATGCTACATATGCAATTTGGAACCATTTGGTCAAGAGGATCACCCCATTAGCCCAATTGAGGGAAAATCTTTCACCTAAAGCCTATTTTTGGCCCAAATCCAACATACTCAAGTCCAAACCAAGATTTGAGTAGGGACAGTCCTTCACTAGTACATGGGGAGTCCACAGAACCAATCCCATGAAAAATTGATGAAGAAGACATCATACGCGTATGATGTCTCCAGAGCCATTTTTAGCCCAAAATCTATCCAAACTTCATAAATCCACTGAATAAGCCTATCTAAAGCCAAATCCAAGCTTATAGAGAAATCTGGTCCAAAAAGACACTAAAAGACATCATACGCGTATGATGTCTCACTATGTGATTTTGGCATCTCAGGGCTTCAACCACCAAACAGAAGTGATCTACATGCCATTTGAAGGTGAACCACCAAGTTTTATCCAATTTGGATCATAAAATCCAATTCCCTTTCAAAATTTTGCCAAGAGCATGAACTGGACTAAATTGGCCAAAACTTGACCAAATGGGATCCAAACTCAAATCCAAGCATATGATACTCATGTATACACTATCAGCTACAAGCACAACCAATATGAAGTCATTTTGACACAAAAGACATCATACGCGTATGATGTCTCCAGCATGATTTTGAGCCCATTTTGCATATTTTTTCACCTACCTTGCATCCTTAGGCCCTGAATAGCTCATGTTTCAATTTTCAAGTCATTTGAATAGTTAAAAGCTTCATTTTGGCTTTCAGTACTAAAAAGACGCTAACTTCTGAAATTGGAGTTACAGGATCCATGGATTCCGCCAAGTTATCGGCAACGAAGAGAAAAAGACCGACAATCAAAGATGCTCTTGCAGAAGCGGAACCCTTTGACATTCCAGCAGAAACCCTCAAGCCAACCAAAACTTGGGTGGAGGAAGCGGTACTGGAACAAGAGGGAATAAAGATCTACCAGGGGACTTTCAGAGATCCTCAAGGGCAAGCGGTGGATATACCGATGATCCCACAAGAATTGGTGGATTATAGCAGGCCAGAGAACATCAGCAGGTACTTGGAAAGGGCAGACTTGCACAGATTCTTCACCTCGAGACCATCAGGTGTAGATACAAGAAGAGTGTATGAGTTGGAAACCTCCATTCAGAAGGATGGGAAAGCTACATTGACAGCAGTAGATGGAGAGAAAGTAGAGGTACAGATCACTCCACAGCTCATTGCAGACGCATTGAAGCTGCACAACAAAGGGAGCTCGGTCAGGGAAAGAAGGGAGGCCATAGAGGTCTATGGATCCAAGAAACAGAATGCAACCTATGGAGATATGGCGGACCAAAGAGCGGCAACCCTTTGCCGACTGTACAACCAGTTTCTCCATGTTTGCAGTAAAAGACCGCAAAAGTATACGACACCGCCCCATGCCATTGCGACCACCATCACATGGGCATTAAAGAGCAATATGCCAAAAGAGGTGAATTACGCTCAACACATCCACGAGCAAGTAATTGCCATGCACAACGAGAAGCCAAAGTATATAGGAGGAGCTGAAGTTCTGACAAGAATAGCTTATGAAGCTATTGGAGCTAGAGATCAATGGCCAAAGGTTCCCTCCCAGAATGAGTGGCTTAGAGAAGCCGATGAGGAGGAAGAACAACCTGAAGTATCCAAGAGGGCGTCCACAAGAGCACGCCGGAAACTAGAAATAGTTTCAGAACCTGAAGAGGATGTGGATGAGCCGCTTATGAAGAAAGCAAAGAAGAAGGTTGCTCCCAAGCAAACCAAAAGTCAGAAAGCGGCAAGAATGGAAAGACTGGTGGAGCAGTTTAGAGCGGAAAGAGCTCTAAAGGGGGACTTTGAAGAAAAGTGGGTGCCAGACCCCACTAAAGTCGGAACTAGCTAAGCTAGGCCACATGTTGATCAATATGATCAATATATTAGAGCTTATGAGGAGTCAGAGGCTATACTGGAGGAGCAACCTGTCAAGCCATACACTGAAGAGGAAGTACAGCTTTTAAAAGCTGAGCTGAAAAAGGACGACAAGGGGAAGAAGAAAGTAGATGAGTCTACTGAACCTCAAGAGAAAGACGGGCAAGCAAGCAAAGGGAAAGCCAAGATGACTGAGGACAATCAGCCCTCCTTTACTGATGTACCAAGCCCGGAGAAGACGAAAAATATTGTGGAAGAGACCACAGTAGAGATGGACATGGCTGGTATGGAAAAGCCGGAGGCCGGGACCAAAGAAAAACGATTATGAGGATCTGGTAGCGATAGGGTACACTGAAGCAGAGGTCCTTGAGGCAGTTTACGGGATCACCCTACAAAAACAAGATGATCGGAGAGGGACAGAGGAAAAAATAAAGAGTACAAAAGAGAGTGAAGAGAAACTGGACAAGCAGAACGTACTAGAAGAGCCGAAGCCAGTGGAGGTGGTGGCAGAAAAAGCTTTAGAGTTGACAGATGAAGATGAAAAAGACATGCACATGGTGCATGAACTGCTTAGCAAGATCAAAGAAAGATCCAAGGCAAAGGAAGTGGAGATTGAGACAGCCAAACAAAGGGAAGCCGAGTTGCAGAGGAAATTAGAGGATGCTATGACTGAATTTGAAAGTCATAAAGCATCACTCTACGACGCGGAAAACGAGAGAGATGGCTTGATACTCCAGCTAGCCGAGGCTTCGAGAGAAGTAACAAGTGCACAGGAAGCAAGGGAGCGGATGGAAGACGACTTGGAGGCGGCTAAAGATGAGCTCATTGAGCTAAGGGAAAGAGTCGAGCTCCAAGAAAGAACAATCACTAGACTCAGGACTACTCCTAGAGCTAGCAGAGCAGGAAATGATCAAGAGGGAGCTCTTGTACCAGCTCTGGAAGACCAGGTCCGAAGCTTACAAAGAGAGCTAAGATTAGAGCAAGTGCAAAGGTTGCACATTGCGGAGGGATCATTGGCAGCAGAGGGGAGGCTCACTTTAGAAAATCAAACACTAAGAACAGAGAATGAGACCCTCCGCAAACAGCTCCAAGATCTACAAGAGCAACAAAGAAGAGAGACAGAGACACCACAAGAAGAATCAGGTGGAGCAGCCATAGAGCTACCAGAAACTGGAGAGGCAACCAAAATTGAAGATCCAGCCCCAGTTCAAGAGGTGGCCTGAACTTCAGGAATCTCTGAAGAAGAAGAACAAAGGCTCCATGACCAAATAGAAAAGTCAACAGAGGAGAGTGCCAAGGCGGAAATGGAATGGGAGAGGAGACTCCTAATCTCCATTAGACTTCAGGGACTAGACACAAAAGTGCTCCATGAAGAGTGGATGCAACCCAGCCTGCCTTTCCCTTTGATGAAGTTTGAAGTGATAAAAACGAAAAAGAGAATAGAGGAGGAGCAATATGTCGCTCTTTACGAAGGCGACATCACAAAAGAGGAACAATCAAAGAAGATTGTAGATTCGCAGCCTAGATGGAGGAAAGGTTGGATGAACAAATACCCAGCCTACCTCATCTACTTGGTAGAGGCACCAAAGGAGATTTGGGAGGATGCAACCTTCTGCCCGGTGCCAAGAGTCAGAAGCTGGAAAGAGCATGGCAGGATTGCAGAAAAGAAGCCAAATTGGCTTAATTACCCCAGGATGCCAGGACCAAAGGCAGGAGAGAGAATAGGTAAAGCCTACATGGTGAAAACCCTAACGGGCACCATCAAGCTCTTTACTGGCTCTCCTGACCTTTCGTGTCAGATGCTCAAGAAAATTTGCAGGACCCTCTTAGCTTGCATTGAAGTGTTCGCGCCAGATAAAGCCACGACCTCGAGTCTACTATCGACGGCCGACACAGTGACTGATATGATGTATGATCTTTCATTGCAGCCTTCTCCAAAAGTGTTGCACCTCCTATACCAGAGGATTATGTTTTTGCCTAGCTTCCACATGCAAACATTCGAAGAAGCTTTCTACACCGGCTTTTTCACCCACGAGAGTAAAATATTCGGCCCAACCTTGACAATCGGCAACCTACGATACGAATCACATTTGCAGATGCTCAAGACGACAGGACTTTATTGACCAAGCATAAAAGTCATGTCAGGGACGACATGAACGCGGAGGGGGGGGAGTGTTGAGCCAGCAGAGGATCACACCCACATTTTTGCTCACACTCATCATTTTGTAACCATTGATTGTAATAAATGTCTTTCCGACATTAATTTTGATTTGAGCCATTCATTAAGTAACGGGACTCAATTGAGTTTCCAGCTTGTAATTCCAAAGTAATTTCACTTGCTGATGTAATTAGTTAGAGATGTTCTCACCTGCAAGGCTGAGGTATATAAGCCAAAGTTTTTGTAACCTAAGGGGAGTCAATTTTATTAATCAAAGTGAGTTTTTGAGCGCCGCGACTGTGTCTGAGAGAGAGAGAGAGAGAGAGAGAGAGAGAGAGAGAGAGAGAGAGAGAGAGAGAGAGAGAGAGAGAGAGAGAGAGAGAGAGAGTCTTATCTACTTGCTACGCGAGCTACGGAGCCGCCATTGGAGAAGCGACACCGCCATTGTGTTAGCAACGGCGAGAGCTACGCATTGATACCAAGAGTGCGCGCTATCGGCTTCTATGTGTGGTAAGTTTCTACGAGCTTCGGTGTGAGTTTTCTTCCAACTCGTGTGTCGGAATAGAGCGTGCAACATATCTATAGAACCACAACGAGTAGAGCTACACATTAGTACCATCGGGGTCAAGTTTCGGTCACCTTTATTTTTCGGCCTGTCTTCATACGCGTTTACTGCACGGAGTGATTATAGGTTGATTTTGCAGTTCAAGTCTTTAGGGTGTTGTTCTTACCTAATGTATAGACTTCCTCTTGAGTTTGAGATCGATTCAATGATTCTAGATCCTATTTCGTATAGCATTCGTTCGTAGTACGGATTTCAGTCACTTGCGTATTTTAGAACTTAGATTTGATTTCCTTAGTAGTGATTGTCATTAGAAGGTCGAGTAGGTGATTTGACACTCACCTAGTTGTTTCCATGCGCCTGCGGTTCAAGCTTCATCCTCGTCTGACAAATTCTGTTGTTGGTTGAGTTCTCGCTATTTAGCTTCCGCTAGCGGCGTAACCGCCTTAACACCTGCTACATTCAACCGATTAATAAACACTGCGTTTAAAGAATTTCTAAGGGAGTTTTGTGAAGCTTTCCTAGATGAACTTTGTGTTTATTCTTCTTGGGAGAAGCATTTGTTATATCTACGAAAAATATTTGAAAGGTGCAGATTTTATTGCATCTCATTGAACCCTTTCAAATGCCAATTTTGGGTTAAGCATGGAGTCATTCTAGGGCATATAGTGTCCAAGAACGGGATATCCACAGATGAGAGTAAGATTAAAGCCATTGCCGATTTGCCACCACCTACGAACTATAAAGGAGTTCAAAGATTTATGGGCCATGTTGGTTATTATCGAAGATTTATTTTAAACTTTGCCGAGATAGCGCGTCCATTGTACAAGCTCCTTATCGAGTTTAACTGGACGGAAGAATGTCATCAATCTTATGAGTTATTAAAGAAGGCCCTAACAAGTGCTCCAATCCTGCGAACACCCGATTGGAATGTACCTTTTCATGTGCATATTGATGCATCAAATTTTGCTATTGGGTGTGTTCTAACTCAACCAGGAGAACATAAATTGGACTACCCTATTAGCTTTGCAAGTCGCCAATTAAATGATGCTAAGATGAACTACACTACTACAGAGCGCGAAGGTCTAGCTATGATTTACGCAGTAAAGAAGTTTCGCTATTACCTTCTTGCTACCAAGTTTGTGTTTTATGTTGATCATCAAGCATTGCTATATTTGGTAAACAAGCCGTGTTCCACAGGTCGAATTACACGATGGTTGTTAATTCTTCTTGAGTTTGACTTCACCGTTGTTGTGAGGCCTGGGAGGAAACATGTCATGGCGGATCATTTATCTCGTATCCCTAATGGCAAAGCTCCTACGGGGGTTGATGATGAATTGCCTGATACTCCTTTGTTCATTGTTGAGACAATGCCTGAATGGAGTGAAAAGATTGTTAACTTCTTAGTTAATGGTTTTCCACCCAAAGAACTGCAAAAAGATATAGCTCGAAAATTAATCAAGGAATGCGAACCCTATTGCTTACTGGCTGGAACTCTCTATAAGAGAGGAAAAGATGATGTTCTTAGACGCTGTGCCCGCGAGGATGAGTATTTATATATTCTACAAGAGGCACACATGGGCGTAGCTGGTGGTCACTTTTCAGGAAACTTGACTTCCCGAAAGATCTTACAGTCAGGCTATTGGTGGCCTACTCTGTTTAAGGATGCATCACTTTTTGCAAAGGGATGTGATGAATGCCAACGCTTCAACAAGCCACAAAGAAGGGATAGGATGCCTCTACATCCCATCAAGGTAACCCAACCATTTGAAAAGTGGGGCTTAGACTTTGTAGGACCGATTAGTCCGGCTGCATGTAACACGCAATCATGATATATCATTGTCGCTACCCACTATGTAACCAAATGGGCTGAAGCAAAAGCAACACGGAAGGCGGATGCAAAAACAACAGCTAAGTTCCTCTTTGAGAACATTATCATACGTTTTGGATGCCCCTTTGAACTTGTGAGTGACAATGGAACTCATTTTATAAATGAAGTAATAAAAGAACTCACATCAAACTTCATGATATCTCACCACAAGTCTACACCCTATTATCCCCAAGAAAATGGCCAAGCTGAGAGTACCAACAAAACTCTCATCTCCATTTTGACAAAGACAGTTGAGGCTCATCGCACTGATTGGGACCTAAAGCTTACATCAGCTTTATGGGCTTATCGTACTGCGTATAAAGTTGCTGTTAATTGCACACCGTTTAAGATGGTGTATGGCCAAGAAGCAGTTATGCCATGGGAGTTTGTCATTCCTAGTCTTCGAGTAGCTTCTCAAGAAGGTTGGGATGGTAACCCCTTAGTGGAGCGATTATATATCCTGGAAAGGCTAGATGAAGAGAGGCAATTAGCTGTGCGAAATGCTCTAGTGGAGAAGGATAGGAGAAAGAAGTGGTTTGATAGCCATTTAAAGGATAAAGACATCAAGGTTGGTGATAAAGTTCTTATGTACGGGGTACATAATGAAAAGAAGAAATTGAAATACGCTGGTAAGGGACCATATAGAGTGTGTGAAATTACCCCGCAAGGTACCATTCGTATGGAGACTCTAGATGGAGTTGAAACCATTGGATTCCTTAATGGGAGTAAATTCAAAAGATATTATGATCCTCTAAGCCAGGAAGAGTTGCAAGCCATCCATCAAAAGAAGACTGCCAAGGAACAAGCAGAGCTTAGAAAAATCCAAGCAAGAGTTGAGGCTCGAGAACGACAACAACATCTTAGACGCCAACGAGAGGCTAATTTGGGAATCACGCAAGCATTTTTCGAGGACACAGATGACGACTCATTAGAATCTGAGCCACCCCTACGATGCCCAATTGAGCTAAATAGCCCCTATGGGAAAGTACTATACAATGCCTTATTAGATACGGGAGCTAAACACAATTTGTTATCCTATGGAGTTTGGAGTCAATTAGGGAAACCGACCCTATCCCCGAGTACGATGCAAGTCAAGGGCATTAATAAATAGAAAACTGCTATTCTTGGAGTCCTTCAGACCCTTGTTGTCTATGACAATGGAAGCATAGTGCAGAGGTTTCTAGTCATGCCCGCAGGAGCTATGGAAGGCAACGTAAACATGGGACGCACGTGTATGTTGGCAACCAAATGCACTATTGATTGGGATACTTGTAGTGTCACGACGCGACCACCGACTCTTACCCCTATCATTCAAGCAAAGTCGCGTACGTCGCAAACTCTAACAAAGTTGAAGGATAGCCAACATTCACAAGCCAAGGTGGTTAACTCGTCTTTGCCGGCTACCCATGAATCTAGCACTTCAACACTTGTAGTTGCATCAAGTAGTAATATTGCAAGTACTCAACCTGCACGACCTAAGAGTACATATCAATGGGTCCCCAAGGCCTTACTTCCAACTACCTCAACCCTCCCATCCATTCCAAGAAAAAATTTCCCGGGAAAACCAAGAGCACGCCCTAGGAGAGTCAAGACCAAATCACGATGGATTTCAAAACAACTATTAGAAGCCCAAGGGTACTATGATGGAAATGAGCAAATTTGGGTACCTAAATGTAAAATGTGTCCTTCCCTATCGACAACAAACCCATATGAGTCAAACAGTGTAACGCTAAAGCCAATGGCAGACCGTGGGAAGGGAAAGATCACAGAATGCTACACACCTAGTCCAGAGCTAGTTTGGGCTCCAAGGCAAAACCAATTTATTCCACCTAGCTCAGGAAGGGGGATGTTCCATGAAGCTTCTAGCTCCTCATGTAATACATCCATAGAGGTAAAAGCTTCTACACGGCCTCCATCTATAGTAGTGGACCTCCATGAAGCTACAAAAGAATCCACACCTCCCAGTGTTCAAGAATCACCTGATGAACCACTTCAAGTTCGATCCTGGGAGAGTACCTTACCACCCTTGCAACTTGACGAGGCACCTAGGGTAATAGGAAACTACTGGCAAAAATCCTCACCTATTACCAACTGGAACAATTGGTTTCAAAGGGTGACGACATCATTTCAAACGGTATGATCTACCCAAGGAAGGGGGGAGTGTTTGTGGACATCCATCATTCACTTGCTTCCCTCTCAACCTTTCTCCCTGACCTCTTAATCTCCGATCTTAGGGAATGTATATATAAAGCCTTATACTCACAAAAACAAGATAAAAAAGTAAAAGAGCAAGAGCCATAACACAAATCATAAAAACAAATTATGCACAAGAACACGACCCTTGTAATATTTGCACTCTAACCATCATCTATTTACGTGTATAGATATGGCTAGTACGCTAGAGTCATCCACTCCTGCCTTCGGTGAGAGGTACCCTCGTTACTTTTCACAAATATTTGACATGGTCTTTCCAGTGCTTGCATGTGAATGGGATTTGATAGGTACGCTAGCATGTGAGAGGAATTTAATGGCTCGATTCCAATCATGCCTTTTTGGTATCTCATTTGTGCAGCTTGATTGCTCGTTTAAAATCAAGGCCAAGTCCATCAACTCTAGTATATATGGTTGTGTCTTTCATCATGGGATCTATGACATGCAAGTAGCTTCTCAAGATTTTGGGAGCCCAAGCCATCCGATGATTTGCAAACCGAACAAATAAACTTGGATAGGGAGCTCCAACATCGGTGGCTCCAACCAAGTCGACACACCATATACATATGTAATGTACGTGTTTTTCTAAGGTTCAAAGCTATCACTACAATATTGTCAAAAGCTAAGGGTTCAAGAAATTAATTTCAGCGAAGGTTCTTAAAGATTTCAACCATGACATCTTGAAGCTCATGCCGCCTAAGTGGTGAATTGCAAACCATACAGTCATTCAAAAGAAGAGCAAGGGAGTAGTGGGTAATTGAAACAGGATGGGTGTTGATGCTAGACTTGGAACCGGAATGCAAAACAAAGAGCACCATGGTACAACAAAGTGTAAGGGAACTTAACGACACAGGTTGGAATCTCTCAAGCAATAAGTGAGAAGACTATGTGAGAGATAAAAGCTCATTAGCTTGATAGCCAGCTTGCACAAGGCTTTGGCAGAAATTTCCCCAAAAACGGCTCTGAAGTAATCGCTAGTGGGTTGCAACGTGCACGCACGCGCGTGCGAGAGAGAGAGAGAGAGAGAGAGAGAGAGAGAGAGAGAGAGAGAGAGAGAGAGAGAGAGAGAGAGAGAGAGAGAGAGAGAGAGAGAGAGAGAGAGAGAGAGAGAGAGAGAGAGAGAGAGAGAGAGAGAGAGAGAGAGAGAGAGAGAGAGAGAGTTCTTGACCTTCTCCTTTTGCAATTCATTCTCTTTCTCCACTGTAGATCACCAAATGTCTGGATCCATATCCATGTCTTTTTTCCTATTGTGGAGAGTTCTTGACCTTCTCCTTTTGCAGTTCATTCTCTTTCTCCACTGCAGATCACGAAATGTCTAGATCCATATCCATGTCTTAACTCTTTGACCTTCTCCTTTTGCAGTTCATTCTCTTTCTCCACTGTAGATCACCAAATGTCTGGATCCATATCCATGTCTTTTTTCCTATTGTGGAGAGTTCTTGATCTTCTCCTTTTGTAGTTCATTCTCTTTCTCCACTGCAGATCACCAAATGTCTAGATCCATATCCATGTCTTTTTTCTTATTGTGCATCATCTCTCTCTCTCTCTCTCTCTCTCTCTCTCTCTCTCTCTCTCTCTCTCTCTCTCTCTCTCTCTCTCTCTCTCTCTCTCTCTATCTATCTATCTCTCTACGCTGCATATTCGCCCGCGTCTTCATCTTCTCCTTTTTCTTATGAGCATTCACTTCCTGACTCACTCTCACATTGTCGACCTCCTGTTGTTCTATTTACAACCACGTGGCAAGCTTGAATAAGGCTTGCCATAATCGAGTAAATAGAAACCAAGTGAAAAATTCACGAAAGGTTGACCGTTCAAGTGGGTCTCTCTCTCTCTCTCTCTCTCTCTCTCTCTCTCTCTCCCCTCATTCCTTGTAATCACTTTAATTGTTCATATATGTGAGCTCTCTCTCTCTCTCTCTCTCTCTCTCTCTCTCTCTCTCTCCCCTCATTCCCTGTAATCACTTTAATTGAGAGAGAGAGAGAGAGAGAGAGAGAGAGTATCTTATTACATATTTATATATACAATTACATAAAATTGCAAGAGGTGCTTGCAAAGTAAAATCCATTCGTCACCTTGAGTAATATAAATAAATAATAAAATGCCTATTGCTTAGATTGGACTAAATATGGGTTTTATTAATTGTGGTTGGCATTGAACAAAGTCAACAATAAAAAAGGATACTGCTTAAGATGACTACAACATTAATATCTTTCACACAAAATTAAAATTGTCTTCTTTAATTTCCATCACACAAACGATGTGATGCAAAGTATGGGCATACACAATTGAGAATATTTTGAGATTATGGAAGAGGAGTACTTGCATCCCATCCATAAATATAAATCTTTTGTATAGTGATTAGAACTTTTCTGTCTCTTTAACAAATTCGACAAAAAAAATTAAGAAACCCATTGAGATGCCCCACAAACCCCAATCACATGCTTCTTTCATCCACAAGTACAAAGAGTTCCAATTGAACATGACCTTGCTTACTTCATGTATCTATGACTACCAGCAATTCCCTAGACTCATGGTTTTCTCTCAAGGGATTATTCATTCTCTTCTTCAACCAAATGATCGAAGTATGCTTAACAAACACAAAACATTAGTATTTGTAGTCTTAAACTAAAAATGAAAATAAAAAACGATTTGCAAATTATACTCATTGTTGGGCAATCCTCAAAGTGGCTTTGAAAGAGGAAAAACAAAGTGTCTGAATTTCATAAAGCAAAGGCACCCGATTGTACTTAACATCCGTTTGATACTGCTACATAGTGCCCTTCACTAAGTGCATACATGCATTCATCTCTCTTTGTACACACCCCATTACCATGGTCATTTGTCATTCTATTTCAGATCATCAGGAAGACCCTTGTAACCATTTCAAGAAATGAAGGTGTGTGTGTGTGTGTGTGTGTGTGTGAGAGAGAGAGAGAGAGAGAGAGAGAGAGAGAGAGAGAGAGAGAGAGAGAGAGAGAGAGAGAGAGAGAGAGAGAGTAGTGATGTAAGAAATAACAATATCCAATTTGATAAAAAGGCGTAGAATGCAATAATATTTAATTCCATGGCCATGTATACTAATCCCCTTTTCTACCCATAATGCCATTCTATGTAAGCATTATCCCTGGTACCTGCATCCATCATAAACCAAAAACTTAATTAGTATTCAATTTATGGATTGCAGATCTCTTAAAAATAATGCAGTTGTTATTGATGTCAACATAGCTTGGACTATTGGCTTAAAGGGAGCTTGATTATCCATATCTGGAGTGCTCTTGTTGGAGAAGTAAGGGCCAAATAGTAGATCTCCAACCGTAAGCTCTGTGGATTCCATATACATGTTGTTAAATAGCATAAGAGAGGTGAATCCAGTTCTTGCAAGCTTAGCTTGGGGGGTTTGGATGGTAGTTTGTTTGTGTATGGAGTGGGATGATGGGGGTGAAAATGGATTAAGACCATGCCATGCAAGTAGTGGGAGGAATTAACGTATATAATAGGCCTTGTCAGCTTGTACCACTTAGCTTTGATCCCATAATAGCCCCAAAAACCCATCTTTATTCATGGTGAGATGCCTTTAGCTTTAAATTGTGGCTTACAAGATTCTAAAAACTATCTTTTTAGGTATCAGATCCCACACTTAATGAGAAGTTTGATTTATTCTCATTGTGTGTGTGTGAAAATTGTCCTCCATCCTTCCCGCACTAGGTGTAAGATAGTAGGTTCCCGAGGGGACACTAGACCATTGAGCAAGGATAATACGGATGGAATATCATTGAATTCCAAGTGGTAATTTTGTAGGTACCCTTTTACTAACCTCCATAGCACGGGCCTTTCAAATCCATTATTACAAAAGGCCTATACAAGCCTTTTGATGTATTGGGTCGCATGTCAATATGAATAGTTGGAAAAGAGGATAGGATTTATTTGTGAAAGTATAAACTTATGTGCCCACCTGAGGGTGGTTGTTGCCTCTATGAATGTATTTGAAGATCCCAGTTCAGATTGTTTTTCCTTTTTTTCAACTTCTTTCTAATTATGCTCCCATCCTCTATTTCAAGCTACATATTGAGGAATATAGTCTTTATCCTTGATCCATTTTTAAGGTTGTTACATTGTGGTCAATTATTAGACAAGGGGGGTAGATCATATATAGTTCAAGAAAGAATATATGGTCATTATTGTTGACCATAGTATATCATAAAAGTACCTAAAGGATGTCTAGAGCAATGCTACCTTATGCCTAGTTGTGTTATCCTGCAACCTTTGTGAAATGTAGTCAAACTCTAATGTGTGAAGGTAGAGATTGCACTAGATGGGTGAACATGCTAACCCCGATGGTAATCCATTGACTTGTCTTCTGTAGGTTTCTCCATTGCATTGGACAATCATGTTGTCAATGAGCCATGTGTTAATACAAATAGCTTGCTCCTTAGAGATAGATAATCCATTCTTATAGTTCATGCCAAACCAAGTCCAAGTCATACAAGTGGTGGAATATTTTGAAGGAGATATACTTCCCATGTGAATGGTCATAGGAGTATGTGATGAGTTGAGATGTTCTAGATTTTAGTCCAAGTTCTCCTTCATGGGGGATATTTTCATAGCATTTCTTTACATCTCCTGAAGAGATTGATGAAGTCTTTTGAGGAAGGTTTATGACTACATCATATAAGGATTCCACAACCCACCAGGTTCGATCTTAATATGGTGACATAGCACTGCCTTTTGGTTTAGAAAAAGGGCTCTCCTCCTTATTAGAGTTTGCATGTGTTAAGGATGCATGCTAGTAACGAGCTAGTAACAAAGACAAATTAGAAAAATAGCTATTTGGCCCATTAATTATCCATCTAAAGGCCTTTTTGTGAGCTTTATGAATAGCCATTAGGTAGGGAAGTGGTTAAGTGTTTAAAATGTGAAACTGCTCACAAATGAAGTATATGCTTTGTAAGCTTTCTAACTGAAACACTTTATATGGGATAAAGTTGGGTCGTGCTAATCTTAACTTTGCATGTTCCAGAATGTAAGCTTTGCAAAGAAGGATAGGATTGTTAAGGGCTTTATCTCGACATGTAGCAAAAAATGCCCTTTTCATTGGATCCACATCTTGATCTATGTTTAGGATGTTCTTAATCATCTTGGGTTGTGGTAAATTTAACTTGAAAATAACTGGAGAGCCATTCCCTATAGGGAGTAACATGGAACTTGGAACCTGAGTCAATAAACTAATTTTACATATATAATCATCAAGAGCCAATAATGCATCTCAACATTGAATATCAAGACATTTGGCGGCTGCAGCATGTGAACAACCTTAACTAGTGGAGACTCAACTACATTGAGCTCCTTGATCTTCACATTGCTGTTAGGATGGTCAGACATGACAATGGCTTTACCCTTTTCATGTTACAATATATGGCTTTACCCTTTTCATGTTACGGTCATACTTGACAATGGCTTTACCCTTTTCATGTTACAATATATGAAGATCTTTTTTCAAATGGTGTTTCTTGTGGAAACGATAACACTCTACATTTACAAGTCATGTCCACCATGACTCTTGCTACAAGCATTCTTACGATCCTATGACCGATTGTGACTATGAATACGACCTCTTTGCCTGTGACGACCATCACTATCCATATATGCATTGCCATGTCCACTAGTGTCAAGAGGTTGAAGTCTAATCTCTTCCATGAGAAAAGCACTAGTAACATCATTGAAAGCACGCTTACCACCATGTGCAAAGTTACTAATGGTAGTCTTAAACATGTCACATGATGAAGGCAAAGAACATAGCAAGAAAAAAGCTCTCATTTCTTCATCAAAATTGAGTCTCTTAGATGTAAATTACATAAACAAGGTGACTCATTTAAGTGTGAACTGACTTGCTACTGTAATGCTAAGGGAAACCCCGAGGGGTCATGGACCTAGGCCAAGGGCCGACTGCCTAGGTGGACAGGGAATCCTAGAAGGCCAAGGGCTTATAAATAGGGCGATGAGCAGGAGGATTCTCATGGCAGCTCCCAAGGTCCTTTCAATGGTATCAGAGCATTGGATATGGGAAAAGGTGTAGTCTTCCACTGCATGTTCATGCACTTCTTGGAATAGCCAAGGAACGAGAGGTAGACGTGTGCAGAAACCCTAGGAGAGAGGAGGCGAGCAAGGTCGAGCTACTCAAAATCCGACAAGACCGAGCTCCCTGAGGTCGCAGGAGGGCAAGGGAACTTTCTCGTCACTGGAGCAAAAGCTGGGGAGCATCGTAGCGGGCTCCGACTGTGTGTGTGTGTGTGTGTGTTGTAGACCCAGTGCCATAGCTCTACAAGAGATCTTTTTCACACCAAGCGTCCAAGGCCTTTAGTTCTTATGAAAGTTCCAATTAATTCCAAGGGAGGGTGCCCCCCCCTCCCCCCCCCCCCACACTCTTTTCAGTGTGATAAAAGCCAAGCAACCCGTTCCCGGGGTGATCAAACGAGTTCTTCACAAATTGATGAATTTTTGTACTCCCATAGACAACAATTTGAGCAAGCTCTATACGGCGGGAAGAATTCCAACAAAAATTCAAGGAGTAGCATCCGCTTCATCGGCAACAATCTCGAAGGGAGGATTGATGGCAATAGAATTTTGCAAGATTTCACGGTTTTAAACACAGAGAATAGACAAGGTCTTTTTCATCAAGCGTTTAAGAATCGACGAAGCAATTAGCATGGCTAATTAGTGGCGACTACGATGATTTTCAATGGGTATGAATGGCTTTCATCGGGCATCTTTGAGCCAAGGTATTATTTCTTTTCTTGCAAGCACAACACATAGTTGCCATTGATTCAGACGTCACCATGAATCACACCTTTGATTTTGAGCAGAACGCAGAGATCAACTCTCTTCTTTTCACAAAAAATTGAAGATGATTTTTGGAATCTTTTAAGGGCAAATATGAGCATGATGGTGCATACTCCAAAGTGTGTAGCCATGTGAAAATGAGGGATCCTTCTCACAGTGTGTCTTTAACCTCCTCACTCAATTCTCCTCTATCAAGTGATGAATTGCAGAGATGGAAGAATTTTTTCATCGGTAATGGGGTACCTACTCCACAAGGGGTGAGTTTGTGTACCGATGGATGCAAACATTCAACGCCAAATTCCTTATGAATGTCACGATAGTCCCATGCATTAAGAAGACTTATGCTCTCATAAGACGAGAGTTCTACTAGCCACGTTTACACGGATATGTCCAAGACTATGTATTGCATTGCTAGAAATGTCAATAAAGCAGAGCACTTGCATCCATTAGAGATTCCTAATGGTAAATGGGAAAGTATCTCTATGGATTTGATTGTGGGTTTACCAACCAATGCATGAGGTAATGACTCGGTATAGGTGGTTGTAGATTGGTTGACTAAACTATGCAAGTTTATTCCAACCAAATCGACAATCAAGACTCTAGAGTTAGCTAAGTTATTTGTGGACAATCTGGACAAGTTGTACGGATTGCCAAGTAACATTGTGAGGGATCTTGATCTCAAGTTTAATAGTGGATTTTGGAGGGTTGTGTTTAAACGATTGGGTACACAACTCAACCTAAGTACAATAGATCATCCT